>NC_140579.1:867205915-868405915 GCF_964204655.1 Triturus cristatus | reverse complement strand
CAGCACAACCCCCTACACTTCCCAAACGCCACTGCACTGCTCTAAAACCTTAAACACCACCCCCAGCAAGACCCCCTACACTGCCCGAACACCACTGCACTGCCCTGAACCCTGAAACACCAGCCCCAGCACAACCCCCTACACTGCCCGAACAACACTGCACTGCCCTAAACCCTGAAACACCAACCCCAGCATGACCCCCTACAGAGCCCAAACACCACTGCACTGCCCTAAGCCCCGAAACACCAGCCCCAGCATGACCCCCTTCACTGCCCGAACAACACTGCACTGCCCTAAACCACAAAACACCAGCCCCAGCACGACCCCCTAAACTGCCCAAACACCACTGCACTACCCTAAACCCTGAAACACCAGCCCCAGCATGACCCCCTATACTTCCCAAACACCACTGCACTGCCCTAAACCCTGAAACACCACCCCCAGCCAGACCCCCTACACTGACCGAACACCACAGCACTGCCCCTTAAACACTACCCCTAGACGACCCCCTACACTGCCCGAAGACCACTGCACTGCCCTAAACCCTGAAACACCACCCCCAGCAAGACCCCCTAAACTGACTGAACACCACTGCACTGTCCTTAACCCTGTAACACCACCCCTGCACCAACCCCCATACTACCCAAACACCACTGCCCTTCCCTAACCCCTAAAACACCACCCCCAGCACGACCCACTACACTGCCCAAACACCACTGCTCTGCCCTAAACCCTAAAACACCAGCTCCAGCGCGACCCCCTACACTGCCCAAACACCACTGCACTACCCTAAATCCTAAATACCACCCCAGCATCACCCCCTACACTGCCCGAACACCACTTCACTGCCCTAAACCCAGAGACACCAGCCCCAGCACGACCCCCTACACTGCCAGAACACCACTGCAATGCCATAAACCCTGAAACACCAGCCCCAGCACGACTCCCTACACTGCCCAAACACCACTGCACTGTCCTTAACCCTGAAACATCAACCCCAGCACGACCCCTTACACAACCTGTACACCACTGCCCTAAACACTGAAACACCAGGCCCAGTACACCCGCTACACTGCCCGAACACCACTGCACTGCCCTAAACCCTGAAACTCCACCCACTGCATGACCCCCTTTACTGCCCTAACACCACTGCACTGCCATAAACCCTAAAACACCACCCCCAGCACGATCCTCTACACTGCCCAAACACCACTGCTCTGCCCTAATCCCTGAAACACCACCCCAGCACGACCTCCTACACTGCCCGAACACCACTTCACTGCCCTAAACCCAGAAACACCAGCCCCAGAACGACCCCCTACACTGCGCAACACCACTGCACTGCCGTAAACCCTGAAACACCTCCCCCAGGATGACCCCCTACACTGCGCAACACCACTGCACTGCCTTAAACCCTGAAAAACCACACCAACAATACGCCCTACACTGCCCGAACACCACTGCACTAAACCCTGAAACACCACCCCCTGCACGACTCCTACACTGCCTGAACACCACTGCATTGCCCCAAACCCTAAAACACCACCCCCAGCATGACCCCCTACACTGCTCGAAAACCCCCGCACAGCCCTAAACCCTGAAACACCAACCCTAAAACACCACCCCCAGCACGACCCTCTACACTGCGTGAAAACCACTGCACTGCCCTAAACCCTGAAACACCACCACCCAGCACGACCCCCTACACTGCCCGAACACCATTGCACTGCCCTAAACCCTGAAACACCACCACCCAGCACGACCCCCTACACTGCCTGAACACCATTGCACTGCCCTAAACACTGAAACACCACCTCCTGCATGACCCCCTACACTGCTTAAACACCTGTGCACTGCCGTAAACCCTGAAACACCTCCCCCAGGACGACCCCCTACACTGCGCAACACCACTGCACTGCCTTAAACCCTGAAACACCAGCCCCAGCATGACCCCCTATACTTCCCGAACACCACTGCACTGCCCTAAACCCTGATACACCACCCCCAGCAAGACCCCCTAAACTGCCTGAACACCAATGTACTGCCCTAAACCCTGTAACACCACCCCTGCACAACCCCCCATACTACCCGAACACCACTGCCCTGCCCTAAACCCTAAAACACCACCTCCGGCACGGCCCACTACACTGCCCAAACACCACTGCTCTGCCCTAAACACTGAAACACCACCCCAGCACGACCCCCTACACTGCCCGAACACCACTGCACTGTCCTTAACCCTGAAACATCAACCCCAGCACGACCCCTTACACTACCTGTACACCACTGCCCTAAACACTGAAACACCAGGCCCAGTACACCCGCTACAGTGCCCGAACACCACTGCACTGCCCTAAACCCTGAAACACCACCCCCTGCACGACCCCCTATACTGCCCGAACACCACTGCACTGCCCTAAACCCTAAAACACCACCCCAGCACGATCCTCTACGCTGCCCAAACACCACTGCTCTGCCCTAATCCCTGAAACACCACCCCAGCACGACCTCCTACACTGCCTGAACACCACTTCACTGCCCTAAACCCTAAAACACCAGCCCCAGCACGATCCCCTACACTGCCCGAACACCACTGCACTGCCTTAAACCCTGAAACACCAACCCCAGCACGACCCCCTACACTGCCCAAACACCACTGCACTGCCCTAAGCCCTGAAACACCAGCCCCAGCACGACCCCCTACACTGCCCAAACACCACTGCTCTGCCCTAAACCCTGAAGCACCACCCCAGCATGACCCCCTACACTGCCCGAACACCACTGCTCTGACTTAAACCCTAAAACACCAGCCCCAGCATGACCCCCTACACTGCCCAAACACTTCTGTATTGCTCTAAACCCTGAACACCAGACCAAGCACAACCCCCTACACTGCCCGAACACCACTGCACTGCCCTAAACCCTGTAACACCAACCCCAGCATGACCCCCTACAGAGGCCAAACACCACTGCACTGCCCTAAGCCCCGAAACACCAGCCCCAGCATGACCCCCTTCACTGCCCGAACAACACTGCACTGCCCTAAACCACGATACACCAGCCCCAGCACGACCCCCTAAACTGCCCAAACACCACTGCACTGCCCTAAACCCTGAAACACCAGCCCCAGCATGACCCCCTATACTTCCCAAACACCACTGCACTGCCCTAAACCCTGAAACACCACCCCCAGCCAGACCCCCTACACTGACCGAACACCACAGCACTGCCCCTTAAACACTACCCCTAGACGACCCCCTACACTGCCCGAACACCACTGCACTGCCCTAAACCCTGAAACACCACTCCCAGCAAGACCCCCTAAACAGACTGAACACCACTGCACTGCCCTTAACCCTGTAACACCACCCCTGCACCAACCCCCATACTACCCAAACACCACTGCCCTGCCCTAACCCCTAAAACACCACCCCCAGCACGACCCACTACACTGTCCAAACACCACTGCTCTGCCCTAAACCCTGAAACACCACCCCAGCACGACCCCCTACACTGCCCGAACACCACTGCTCTGCCCTAAACCCTAAAACACCAGCTCCAGCGCGACCCCCTACACTGCCCAAACACCACTGCACTACCCTAAATCCTAAAATACCACCCCAGCATCACCCCCTACACTGCCCGAACACCACTTCACTGCCCTAAACCCATTGACACCAGCCCCAGCACGACCCCCTACACTGCCAGAACACCACTGCAATGCCATAAACCCTGAAACACCAGCCCCAGCACGACCCCCTACACTGCCCGAACACCACTGCACTGTCCTTAACCCTGAAAAATCAACCCCAGCACGACCCCTTACACTACCTGTACACCACTGCCCTAAACACTGAAACACCAGGCCCAGTACACCCGCTACACTGCCCGAACACCACTGCACTGCCCTAAACCCTAAAACACCACCCCAGCACGATCCTCTACACTGCCCAAACACCACTGCTCTGCCCTAATCCCTGAAACACCACCCCAGCACGACCTCCTACACTGCCCGAACACCACTTCAATGCCCTAAACCCTAAAACACCAGCCCCAGCACGATCCCCTACACTGCCCGAACACCACTGCACTGCCCTAAACCCTGAAACACCAACCCCAGCACGACCCCTACACTGCCCAAACACCACTGCACTGCCCTAAGCCCTGAAACACCAGCCCCAGCACGACCCCCTTCACTGCCAGAACAACACTGTACTGCCCTAAACCACGAAACACCAGCCCCAGCACGACCCCCTACACTGCCCAAAAAACACTGCACTGCACTAAACCCTGAAACGCCAGCCCCAGCACGACCCCTACACTTCCCAAACGCCACTGCACTGCTCTAAATCCTGAAACACCACCCCCAGCAAAACCCCCTACACTGCCCGAACACCACTGCACTGCCCTGAACCCTGAAACACCAGCCCCACCACAACCCCCTACACTGCCCGAACACCACTGCACTGCCCTAAACCCAGAAACACCAGCCCCAGCATGACCCCCTACACTGCCCGAACACCACTGCAATGCCCTAAACCCTGAAACACCAGCCCCAGCACGACCCCCTACACTGCCCGAACACCACTGCACTGCCCTTAACCCTGAAACGCCAGCCCCAGCACAACCCCCTACACTTCCCAAACGCCACTGCACTGCTCTAAAACCTTAAACCCCACCCCCAGCAAGACCCCCTACACTGCCCGAACACCACTGCACTGCCCTGAACCCTGAAACACCAGCCCCAGCACAACCCCCTACACTGCCCGAACAACACTGCAATGCCCTAAACCCTGAAACACCAACCCCAGCATGACCCCCTACAGAGCCCAAACACTACTGCACTGCCCTAAGCCCCGAAACACCAGCCCCAGCATGACCCCCTTCACTGCCCGAACAACACTGCACTGCCCTAAACCACAAAACACCAGCCCCAGCACGACCCCCTAAACTGCCCAAACACCACTGCACTACCCTAAACCCTGAAACACCAGCCCCAGCATGACCCCCTATACTTCCCAAACACCACTGCACTGCCCTAAACCCTGAAACACCACCCCCAGCCAGACCCCCTACACTGACCGAACACCACAGCACTGCCCCTTAAACACTACCCCTAGACGACCCCCTACACTGCCCGAACACCACTGCACTGCCCTAAACCCTGAAACACCACCCCCAGCAAGACCCCCTAAACTGACTGAACACCACTGCACTGTCCTTAACCCTGTAACACCACCCCTGCACCAACCCCCATACTACCCAAACACCACTGCCCTTCCCTAACCCCTAAAACACCACCCCCAGCACGACCCACTACACTGCCCAAACACCACTGCTCTGCCCTAAACCCTAAAACACCAGCTCCAGCGCGACCCCCTACACTGCCCAAACACCACTGCACTACCCTAAATCCTAAAATACCACCCCAGCATCACCCCCTACACTGCCCGAACACCACTTCACTGCCCTAAACCCAGAGACACCAGCCCCAGCACGACCCCCTACACTGCCAGAACACCACTGCAATGCCATAAACCCTGAAACACCAGCCCCAGCACGACCCCCTACACTGCCCGAACACCACTGCACTGTCCTTAACCCTGAAACATCAACCCCAGCACGACCCCTTACACTACCTGTACACCACTGCCCTAAACACTGAAACACCAGGCCCAGTACACCCGCTACACTGCCCGAACACCACTGCACTGCCCTAAACCCTGAAACTCCACCCACTGCACGACCCCCTTTACTGCCCTAACACCACTGCACTGCCATAAACCCTAAAACACCACCCCCAGCACGATCCTCTACACTGCCCAAACACCACTGCTCTGCCCTAATCCCTGAAACACCACCCCAGCACGACCTCCTACACTGCCCGAACACCACTTCACTGCCCTAAACCCTAAAACACCAGCCCCAGCACGATCCCCTACACTGCCCGAACACCACTTCACTGCCCTAAACCCTAAAACACCAGCCCCAGCACGATCCCCTACACTGCCCGAACACCACTGCACTGCCCTAAACCCTGAAACACCAGCCCCAGCACGACCCCCTTCACTGCCAGAACAACACTACACTGCCATAAACCACGAAACACCAGCCCCAGCACGACCCCCTACACTGCCAAAACACCACTGCACTGCACTAAACCCTGAAACGCCAGCTCCAGCACGACCCCCTACACTTCCCAATCGCCACTGCACTGCTCTAAGCCCTGAAACACCAGCCCCAGCACGACCCCCTTCACTGCCAGAACAACACTGCACTGCCATAAACCACGAAACACCAGCCCCAGCACGACCCCCTACACTGCCAAAACACCACTGCACTGCACTAAACCCTGAAAAACCACCCCCAGCAAGACCCCCTACACTGCCCGAACTTCACTGCACTGCCCTGAACCCTGAAACACCAGCCCCACCACAACCCCCTACACTGCCCGAACACCACTGCACTGCCCTAAACCCAGAAACACCAGCCCCAGCACGACCCCCTACACTGCCCGAACACCACTGCAATGCCCTAAACCCTGAAACACCAGCCCCAGCATGAACCCCTACAATGCCCGAACACCACTGCACTGCCCTTAACCCTGAAACATCAGCCCCAGCACAACCCCTTACACTGCCTGAACACCACTGCCCTAAACACTGGAACACCAGCCCCGGTACACCCCCTGCACTGCCCGAACACCACAGCACTGCCCTAAACCCTGAAAAACTACCCCCTGCATGATCCCCTATACTGCCCGAACACCACTGCACTGCCCTAACCCTAAAACACCACCCCCAGCACGACCCTCTACACTGCTCAAACACCACTGCTCTGCCCTAAAGCCTGAAACACCACCCCAGCTCGACCCCCTACACTGCCCGAACACCACTTCACTGCCCTAAACCCTAAAACACCAGCCCCAGCACGATCCCCCACACTGCCCGAACACCACTGCACTGCCCTAAGCCCTGAAACAGCAGCCCCAGCACGACCACCTTCTCTGCCAGAACAACACTGCACTGCCCTAAACCAAGAAACACCAGCCCTAGCACGACCCCCTACACTGCCCAAACACCACTGCACTGCACTAAACCCTGAAACGCCAGCCCCAGCACGACCCCCTACACTTCCCAAACACCACTGCACTGCCCTAAAACCTGAAACACCACCCCCAGCAAGACCCCCTACACTGCCCAAACACCACTGCACTGCCCTGAACCCTGAAACACCAGCCCCACCACAACCCCCTACACTGCCCGAACACCACTCCACTGCCCTAAACCCAGAAACACCAGCCCCAGCATGACCCCCTACACTGCCCGAACACAAATGCAATGCCCTAAACCCTGAAACACCAGCCCCAGCACGACCCACTACACTGCCCGAACACCACTGCACTGCCCGTAACCCTAAAACATCAGCCGCAGCACGACCCCTTACACTGCCTGAACACCACTGCCCTAAACACTGGAACACCAGCCCCGGTACACCCCCCGCACTGCCCGAACACCACAGCACTGCCCTAAACCCTGAAACACTACCCCCTGCATGACCCCCTATACTGCCCGAACACCACTGCACTGCCCTAAACCCTTAAACACCACCCCCAGCACGACCCTGTACACTGCCCAAACACCACTGCTCTGCCCTAAAGCCTGAAACACCACCCCAGCTCGACCCCCTACACTGCCCGAACACCACTGCTCTGCCCTAAACCCTAAAACACCAGCCCTAGCACGACCCCCTACACTGCCCAAACACCACTGCACTGCCATAAACCCTAAAACACCAGCCTCAGCATGACCCCCTTCATGGCCCGAACACCACTGCACTGCTTTAAACCCTAAAACACCAGCCCAAGCATGACCCCCTACACTGCCCGAACACTTCTGTATTGCCCTAAACCCTGAACACCAGACCAAGCACGACCCCCTACACTGCCCGAACACCACTGCACTGCCCTAAACCCTGAAACACCAACACCAGCATGACCCCCTACACTGCCCAAACACCACTGCACTGCCCTAAGCCCTGAAACACCAGCCCCAGCATGACCCCCTTCTCTGCCTAAACAACACTGCACTGCCCTAAACCATGAAACACCAGCCCCAGCACGACCCCCTACACTGCCCAAACACCATTGCACTGCCCTAAACCCTGAAACACCACCCCCAGCAAGACCCCCTACACTGACCGAACACCACAGCACTGCCCCTTAAACACTACCCCTACACGACCCCCTACACTGCCCGAACACCACTGCACTGCCCTAAACCCTGATACACCACCCCCAGCAAGACGCCCTAAACTGCCTGAACACCAATGTACTGCCCTAAACCCTGTAACACCACCCCTGCACAACCCCCCATACTACCCGAACACCACTGCCCTGCCCTAAACCCTAAAACACCACCCCCGGCACGGCCCACTACACTGCCCAAACACCACTGCTCTGCCCTAAACACTGAAACACCACCCCAGCACGACCCCCTACACTGCCCAAACACCACTGCTCTGCCCTAAACCCTAAAACACCAGCCCCAGCATGACCCCCTACACTGCACGAACACCACTGCACTGCCCTACACCCTAAAACACCAGCCTCAGCATGACCCCCTACACTGCTCAAAAACACCACTGCACTACCCTAAACCCTAAAATACCACCCCAGCATCACCCCCTACACTGCCCGAACACCACTTCACTGCCCTAAACCCAGAAACACCAGCCCCAGCACGACCCCCTACACTGCCAGAACACCACTGCAATGCCCTAAACCCTGAAACACCAGCCCCAGCACGACCCCCTACACTGCCCGAACACCACTGCACTGCCCTTAACCCTGAAACATCAACCCCAGCAAGACCCCCTACACTGACCGAACACCACAGCACTGCCCCTTAAACACTACCCCTACACGACCCCCTACACTGCCCGAACACCACTGCACTGCCCTAAACCCTGATACACCACCCCCAGCAAGACCCCCTAAACTGCCTGAACACCAATGTACTGCCCTAAACCCTGTAACACCACCCCTGCACAACCCCCCATACTACCCGAACACCACTGCCCTGCCCTAAACCCTAAAACACCACCCCCGGCACGGCCCACTACACTGCCCAAACACCACTGCTCTGCCCTAAACACAGAAACACCACCCCAGCACGACCCCTACACTGTCCGAACACCACTGCTCTGCCCTAAACCCTAAAACACCAGCCCCAGCATGACTCCCTACATTGCATGAACACCACTGCACTGCCCTACACCCTAAAACACCAGCCTCAGCATGACCCCCTACACTGCTCAAAAACACCACTGCACTACCCTAAACCCTAAAATACCACCCCAGCATCACCCCTACACTGCCCGAACACCACTTCACTGCCCTAAACCCAGAAACACCAGCCCCAGCACGACCCCCTACACTGCCAGAACACCACTGCAATGCCCTAAACCCTGAAACACCAGCCCCAGCACGACCCCCTACACTGCCCGAACACCACTGCACTGCCCTTAACCCTGAAACATCAACCCCAGCACGACCCCCTACACTGCTTGAACACCACTGCACTGCCCTAAACCCTGAAACACCAGCCCCAGCACGACCCCCTACACTGCCCGAACACCACTGCACTGCCCTAAACCCAGAAACACCAGCCCCAGAACGACCCCCTACAGTGCCCAAACACCACTGCACTGCCCTAAACCCTGAAACACCAGCCCCAGCACGACCCCTACAGTGCCCGAACACCACTGCACTGCCCTAAACTCTGAAACCCCAGAGCCAACACGACCTCCTACACTGCCCGGACACCACTGTACTGCCCGAAACCCCACCCACAGCAAGACCCCCTAGACTGCCCAAACACAACTGCACTACCCTAATCCCTGAAACACCACCCCCAGCAAGACCCCCTACACTGCCCGAATACCACTCCCCTAACCCTGAAACACCACCCCCAGCAAGAACCCCATACTGCCCGAACATCACTGCACTGCCCTAAACCCTAAAACACCAGCCCCAGCACGATGACCTAATCTGCCCAAACACCACTGCGCTTCCCTAAACCCTGAAACACCACCCCAGCAATACGCCTTCCACTTCCCGAACACCACTGCACTAAACCCTGAAACACTACCCCTACATGACCCCCTACACTGCCCAAACACCACTGCACTGCCCTAAGCCCTGAAACACCAGCCCCAGCACGACCACCTTCACTGCCAGAACAACACTGCACTGCTCTAAACCACGAAACACCAGCCCCAGCACGACCCCTACACTGCCCAAACAACACTGCACTGCACTAAACCCTGAAACGCCAGCCCCAGCACGATGCCCTACACTTCCCAAACACCACTGCACTGCCCTAAAACCTGAAACACCACCCCCAGCAAGACCCCCTACACTGCCCGAACACCACTGCACTGCCCTGAACCCTGAAACACCAGCCCCACCACAACCCCCTACACTGCCCGAACACCACTCCACTGCCCTAAACCCAGAAACACCAGCACCAGCATGACCCCCTACACTGCCCGAACACAACTGCAATGCCCTAAACCCTGAAACACCAGCCCCAGCACGACCCCCTACACTGCCCGAACACCACTGCTCTGCCCTAAACCCTGAAGCACCACCCCAGCATGACCCCCTACACTGCCCGAACACCACTGCTCTGACTTAAACCCTAAAACACCAGCCCCAGCATGACCCCCTACACTGCCCGAAAACCACTGCACTGCCCTAAACCCTGAAACACCAACCCCAGCATGACCCCCTACACTGCCCAAACACCACTGCACTGCCCTAAACCCTGAAACACCAGCCCCAGCATGACCCCCTTCTCTGCCCGAACAACACTGCACTGCCCTAAACCATGAAACACCAGCCCCAGCACGACCCCCTACACTGCCCAAACACCATTGCACTGCCCTAAACCCTGAAACACCAGCCCCAGCATGACCCCCTATACTTCCCAAACACCACTGCACTGCCCTAAACCCTGAAACACCACCCCCAGCAAGACCCCCTACACTGCCCGAACACCACTTCACTGCCCTAAACCCTAAAACACCAGCCCCAGCACGATCCCCCACACTGCCCGAACACCACTGCACTGCCCTAAACCCTGAAACACCAGCCCCACCACAACCCCCTACACTGCCCGAACACCACTGCACTGCCCTAAACCCAGAAACACCAGCCCCAGCATGACCCCCTACACTGCCCGAACACCACTGCAATGCCCTAAACCCTGAAACACCAGCCCCAGCACGACCCCCTACACTGCCCGAACACCACTGCACTGCCCTTAACCCTGAAACATCAGCCCCAGCACGACCCCTTACACTGCCTGAACACCACTGCCCTAAACACTGGAACACCAGCCCCGGTACACCCCCTGCACTGCCCGAACACCACAGCACTGCCCTAAACCCTGAAAAACTACCCCCTGCATGACCCCCTATACTGCCCGAACACCACTGCACTGCCCTAAACCCTAAAACACCACCCCCAGCACGACCCTCTACACTGCCCAAACACCACTGCTCTGCCCTAAAGCCTGAAACACCACCCCAGCTCGACCCCCTACACTGCCCGAACACCACTTCACTGCCCTAAACCCTAAAACACCAGCCCCAGCACGATCCCCCACACTGCCCGAACACCACTGCACTGCCCTAAACCCTGAAACACCAACCCCAGCACGACCCCCTACACTGCCCAAACACCACTGCACTGCCCTAAGCCCTGAAACACCAGCCCCAGCACGACCACCTTCACTGCCAGAACAACACTGCACTGCTCTAAACCACGAAACACCAGCCCCAGCACGACCCCTACACTGCCCAAACAACACTGCACTGCACT
The DNA here is from genome assembly GCF_964204655.1 of Triturus cristatus. NCBI lineage: Eukaryota > Metazoa > Chordata > Amphibia > Caudata > Salamandridae > Triturus > Triturus cristatus. The sequence goes on along the minus strand of NC_140579.1, from coordinate 868,394,028 downwards.
AAACCCTGAAACGCCAGCCCCAGCACGATGCCCTACACTTCCCAAACACCACTGCACTGCCCTAAAACCTGAAACACCACCCCCAGCAAGACCCCCTACACTGCCCGAACACCACTGCACTGCCCTGAACCCTGAAACACCAGCCCCACCACAACCCCCTACACTGCCCGAACACCACTCCACTGCCCTAAACCCAGAAACACCAGCCCCAGCATGACCCCCTACACTGCCCGAACACAACTGCAATGCCCTAAACCCTGAAACACCAGCCCCAGCACGACCCCCTACACTGCCCGAACACCACTGCTCTGCCCTAAACCCTGAAGCACCACCCCAGCATGACCCCCTACACTGCCCGAACACCACTGCTCTGACTTAAACCCTAAAACACCAGCCCCAGCATGACCCCCTACACTGCCCGAAAACCACTGCACTGCCCTAAACCCTGAAACACCAACCCCAGCATGACCCCCTACACTGCCCAAACACCACTGCACTGCCCTAAACCCTGAAACACCAGCCCCAGCATGACCCCCTTCTCTGCCCGAACAACACTGCACTGCCCTAAACCATGAAACACCAGCCCCAGCACGACCCCCTACACTGCCCAAACACCATTGCACTGCCCTAAACCCTGAAACACCAGCCCCAGCATGACCCCCTATACTTCCCAAACACCACTGCACTGCCCTAAACCCTGAAACACCACCCCCAGCAAGACCCCCTACACTGACCGAACACCACAGCACTGCCCCGTAAACACTACCCCTACACGACCCCCTACACTTCCCGAACACCACTGCACTGCCCTAAACCCTGATACACCACCCCCAGCAAGACCCCCTAAACTGCCTGAACACCAATGTACTGCCCTAAACCCTGTAACACCACCCCTGCACAACCCCCCATACTACCCGAACACGACTGCCCTGCCCTAAACCCTAAAACACCACCCCCGGCACGGCCCACTACACTGCCCAAACACCACTGCTCTGCCCTAAACACTGAAACACCACCCCAGCACGACCCCCTACACTGCCCAAACACCACTGCACTGTCCTTAACCCTGAAACATCAACCCCAGCACGACCCCTTACACTACCTGTACACCACTGCCCTAAACACTGAAACACCAGGCCCAGTACACCCGCTACACTGCCCGAACACCACTGCACTGCCCTAAACGCTGAAACACCACCCCCTGCATGACCCCCTATACTGCCCGAACACAACTGCACTGCTCTAAACCCTAAAACACCACCCCCAGCACGATCCTCTACGCTGCCCAAACACCACTGCTCTGCCCTAATCCCTGAAACACCACCCCAGCAGGACCTCCTACACTTCCCAAACACCACTGCACTGCCCCAAGCCCTGAAACACCAGCCCCAGCACGACCCCCTACACTGCCCAAACACCACTGCTCTGCCCTAAACCCTGAAGCACCACCCCAGCATGACCCCCTACACTGCCCGAACACCACTGCTCTGACTTAAACCCTAAAACACCAGCCCCAGCATGACCCCCTACACTGCCCAAACACTTCTGTATTGCTCTAAACCCTGAACACCAGACCAAGCATGACCCCCTACACTGCCCGAACACCACTGCACTGCCCTAAACCCTGTAACACCAACCCCAGCAAGACCCCCTACAGAGGCCAAACACCACTGCACTGCCCTAAGCCCCGAAACACCAGCCCCAGCATGACCCCCTTCACTGCCCGAACAACACTGCACTGCCCTAAACCACGAAACACCAGCCCCAGCACGACCCCCTAAACTGCCCAAACACCACTGCACTGCCCTAAACCCTGAAACACCAGCCCCAGCATGACCCCCTATACTTCCCAAACACCACTGCACTGCCCTAAACCCTGAAACACCACCCCCAGCCAGACCCCCTACACTGACCGAACACCACAGCACTGCCCCTTAAACACTACCCCTAGACGACCCCCTACACTGCCCGAACACCACTGCACTGCCCTAAACCCTGAAACACCACTCCCAGCAAGACCCCCTAAACTGACTGAACACCACTGCACTGCCCTTAACCCTGTAACACCACCCCTGCACCAACCCCCATACTACCCAAACACCACTGCCCTGCCCTAACCCCTAAAACACCACCCCCAGCACGACCCACTACACTGTCCAAACACCACTGCTCTGCCCTAAACCCTAAAATACCAGCTCCAGCGCGACCCCCTACACTGCCCAAACACCACTGCACTACCCTAAATCCTAAAATACCACCCCAGCATCACCCCCTACACTGCCCGAACACCACTTTACTGCCGTAAACCCATTGACACCAGCCCCAGCACGACCCCCTACACTGCCAGAACACCACTGCAATGCCATAAACCCTGAAACACCAGCCCCAGCACGACCCCCTACACTGCCCGAACACCATTGCACTGTCCTTAACCCTGAAACATCAACCCCAGCACGGCCCCTTACACTACCTGTACACCACTGCCCTAAACACTGAAACACCAGGCCCAGTACACCCGCTACACTGCCCGAACACCACTGCACTGCCCTAAACCCTAAAACACCACCCCAGCACGATCCTCTACACTGCCCAAACACCACTGCTCTGCCCTAATCCCTGAAACACCACCCCAGCACGACCTCCTACACTGCCCGAACACCACTTCACTGCCCTAAACCCTAAAACACCAGCCCCAGCACGATCCCCTACACTGCCCGAACACCACTGCACTGCCCTAAACTCTGAAACACCAACCCCAGCACGACCCCTACACTGCCCAAACACCACTGCACTGCCCTAAGCCCTGAAACACCAGCCCCAGCACGACCCCCTTCACTGCCAGAACAACACTGCACTGCCCTAAACCACGAAACACCAGCCCCAGCACGACCCCGTACACTGCCCAAAAAACACTGCACTGCACTAAACCCTGAAACGCCAGCCCCAGCACGACCCCCTACACTTCCCAAACGCCACTGCACTGCTCTAAAACCTGAAACACCACCCCGAGCAAAACCCCCTACACTGCCCGAACACCACTGCACTGCCCTGAACCCTGAAACACCAGCCCCACCACAACCCCCTACACTGCCCGAACACCACTGCACTGCCCTAATCCCAGAAACACCAGCCCCAGCATGACCCCCTACACTGCCCGAACACCACTGCAATTCCCTAAACCCTGAAACACCAGCCCCATCACGACCCCCTACACTGCCCGAACACCACTGCACTGCCCTTAACCCTGAAACGCCAGCCCCAGCACAACCCCCTACACTTCCCAAACGCCACTGCACTGCTCTAAAACCTGAAACACCACCCCCAGCAAGACCCCCTACACTGCCCGAACACCACTGCACTGCCCTGAACCCTGAAACACCAGCCCCAGCACAACCCCCTACACTGCCCGAACAACACTCCACTGCCCTAAACCCTGAAACACCAACCCCAGCATGACCCCCTACAGAGCCCAAAAACCACTGCACTGCCCTAAGCCCCGAAACACCAGCCCCAGCATGACCCCCCTTCACTGCCCGAACAACACTGCACTGCCCTAAACCACAAAACACCAGCCCCATCACGACCCCCTAAACTGCCCAAACACCACTGCACTACCCTAAACCCTGAAACACCAGCCCCAGCATGACCCCCTATACTTCCCAAACACCACTGCACTGCCCTAATCCCTGAAACACCACCCCAGCACGACCTCCTACACTGCCCGAACACCACTTCACTGCCCTAAACCCTAAAACACCAGCCCCAGCACGATCCCCTACACTGCCCGAACACCACTGCACTGCCCTAAACCCTGAAACACCAACCCCAGCACGACCTCCTACACTGCCCAAACACCACTGCACTGCCCAAAGCCCTGAAACACCAGCCCCAGCACGACCCCCTTCACTGCCAGAACAACACTGCACTGCCCTTAACCACGAAACACGAGCCCCAGCACGACCCCCTACACTGCCCAAACACCACTGCACTGCACTAAACCCTGAAACGCCAGCCCCAGCACGACCCCCTACACTTCCCAAACGCCACTGCACTGCTCTAAAACCTGAAACACCACCCCAAGCAAGACCACCTACACTGCCCGAACACCACTGCACTGCCCTGAACACTGAAACACCAGCCCCACCACAACCCCCTACACTGCCCGAACACCACTGCACTGCCCTAAACCCAGAAACACCAGCCCCAGCATGACCCCCTACACTGCCCGAACACCACTGCAATGCCCTAAACCCTGAAACACCAGCCCCAGCACGACCCCCTACACTGCCCGAACACCACTGCACTGCCCTTAACTCTGAAACATCAGCCCCAGCACGACCCCTTACACTGCCTGAACACCACTGCCCTAAACACTGGAACACCAGCCCCGGTACACCCCCTGCACTGCCCGAACACCACAGCACTGCCCTAAACCCTGAAAAACTACCCCCTGCATGACCCCCTATACTGCCCGAACACCACTGCACTGCCCTAAACCCTAAAACAACACCCCCAGCACGACCCTCTACACTGCCCAAACACCACTGCTCTGCCCTAAAGCCTGAAACACCACCCCAGCTCGACCCCCTACACTGCCCGAACACCACTTCACTGCCCTAAACCCTAAAACACCAGCCCCAGCACGATCCCCCACACTGCCCGAACACCACTGCACTGCCCTAAACCCTGAAACACCAACCCCAGCACGACCCCCTACACTGCCCAAACACCACTGCACTGCCCTAAGCCCTGAAACACCAGCCCCAGCACGACCACCTTCACTGCCAGAACAACACTGCACTGCCCTAAACCACGAAACACCAGCCCCAGCACGACCCCCTACACTGCCCAAACACCACTGCACTGCCCTAAAACCCGAAACACCACCCCCAGCATGACCCCCTACACTGCCCGAACACTACTGCACTGCCCTGAACCCTGAAACACCAGCCCCACCACAACCCCCTACACTGCCCGAACACCACTCCACTGCCCTAAACCCAGAAACACCAGCCCCAGCATGACCCCCTACACTGCCCGAACACAACAGCAATGCCCTAATCCCTGAAACACTAGCCCCAGCACGACCCCCTACACTGCCCGAACACCACTGCACTGCCCTTAACCCTAAAACATCAGCCGCAGCACGACCCCTTACACTGCCTGAACACCACTGCCCTAAACACTGGAACACCAGCCCCGGTACACCCCCTGCACTGCCCGAACACCACAGCACTGCCCTAAACCCTGAAACACTACCCCCTGCATGACCCTGTACACTGCCCAAACACCACTGCTTTGCCCTAAACCCTAAAACACCAGCCCTAGCACGTCCCCCTACACTGCCCAAACACCACTGCACTGCCCTAAACCCTAAAACACCAGCCTCAGCATGACCCCCTTCATGGCCCGAACACCACTGCACTGCCCTAAACTCTAAAACACCAGCCCAAGCATGACCCCCTACACTGCCCGAACACTTCTGTATTGCCCTAAACCCTGAACACCAGACCAAGCACGACCCCCTACACTGCCCGAACACCACTGCACTGCCCTAAACCCTGAAACACCAACCCCAGCATGACCCCCTACACTGCCCAAACACCACTGCACTGCCCTAAACCCTGAAACACCAGCCCCAGCATGACCCCCTATACTTCCCAAACACCACTGCACTGCCCTAAACCCTGAAACACCACCCCCAGCAAGACCCCCTACACTGACCGAACACCACAGCACTGCCCCGTAAACACTACCCCTACACGACCCCCTACACTTCCCGAACACCACTGCACTGCCCTAAACCCTGATACACCACCCCCAGCAAGACCCCCTAAACTGCCTGAACACCAATGTTCTGCCCTAAACCCTGTAACACCACCCCTGCACAACCCCCCATACTACCCGAACACGACTGCCCTGCCCTAAACCCTAAAACACCACCCCCGGCACGGCCCACTACACTGCCCAAACACCACTGCTCTGCCCTAAACACTGAAACACCACCCCAGCATGACCCCCTACACTGCCCAAACACCACTGCACTGTCCTTAACCCTGAAACATCAACCCCAGCACGACCCATTACACTACCTGTACACCACTGCCCTAAACACTGAAACACCAGGCCCAGTACACCCGCTACACTGCCCGAACACCACTGCACTGCCCTAAACCCTGAAACACCACCCCCTGCACGACCCCCTATACTGCCCGAACACCACTGCACTGCCCTAAACCCTAAAACACCACCCCCAGCACGATCCTCTACGCTGCCCAAACACCACTGCTCTGCCCTAATCCCTGAAACACCACCCCAGCACGACCTCCTACACTGCCCGAACACAACTTCACTGCCCTTAACCCTAAAACACCAGCCCCAGCACGATCCCCTACACTGCCCGAACACCACTGCACTGCCTTAAACCCTGAAACACCAACCCCAGCACGACCCCCTACACTGCCCAAACACCACTGCACTGCCCTAAACCCAGAAACACCAGCCCCAGCATGACCCCCTACACTGCCCGAACACCACTGCAATGCCCTAAACCCTGAAACACCAGCCCCAGCACGACCCCCTACACTGCCCGAACACCACTGCACTGCCCTTAACCCTGAAACATCAGCCCCAGCACGACCCCTTACACTGCCTGAACACCACTGCCCTAAACACTGGAACACGAGCCCCGGTACACCCCCTGCACTGCCCGAACACCACAGCACTGCCCTAAACCCTGAAAAACTACCCCCTGCATGACCCCCTATACTGCCCGAACACCACTGCACTGCCCTAAACCCTAAAACACCACCCCCAGCACGACCCTCTACACTGCCCAAACACCACTGCTCTGCCCTAAAGCCTGAAACACCACCCCAGCTCGACCCCCTACACTGCCCGAACACCACTTCACTGCCCTAAACCCTAAAACACCAGCCCCAGCACGATCCCCCACACTGCCCGAACACCACTGCACTGCCCTAAACCCTGAAACACCAACCCCAGCACGACCCCCTACACTGCCCAAACACCACTGCACTGCCCTAAGCCCTGAAACACCAGCCCCAGCACGACCACCTTCACTGCCAGAACAACACTGCACTGCTCTAAACCACGAAACACCAGCCCCAGCACGACCCCCTACACTGCCCAAACACCACTGCACTGCACTAAACCCTGAAACGCCAGCCCCAGCACGATGCCCTACACTTCCCAAACACCACTGCACTGCCCTAAAACCTGAAACACCACCCCCAGCAAGACCCCCTACACTGCCCGAACACCACTGCACTGCCCTGAACCCTGAAACACCAGCCCCACCACAACCCCCTACACTGCCCGAACACCACTCCACTGCCCTAAACCCAGAAACACCATCCCCAGCATGACCCCCTACACTGCCCGAACACAACTGCAATGCCCTAAACCCTGAAACACCAGCCCCAGCACGACCCCCTACACTGCCCGAACACCACTGCTCTGCCCTAAACCCTGAAGCACCACCCCAGCATGACCCCCTACACTGCCCAAACACCACTGCTCTGACTTAAACCCTAAAACACCAGCCCCAGCATGACCCCCTACACTGCCTGAACACCACTGCACTGCCCTAAACCCTGAAACACCAACCCCAGCATGACCCCCTACACTGCCCAAACACCACTGCACTGCCCTAAACCCTGAAACACCAGCCCCAGCATGACCCCCTTCTCTGCCCGAACAACACTGCACTGCCCTAAACCATGAAACACCAGCCCCAGCACGACCCCCTACACTGCCCAAACACCATTGCACTGCCCTAAACCCTGAAACACCAGCCCCAGCATGATCCCCTATACTTCCCAAACACCACTGCACTGCCCTAAACCCTGAAACACCACCCCCAGCAAGACCCCCTACACTGACCGAACACCACAGCACTGCCCCGTAAACACTACCCCTACACGACCCCCTACACTTCCCGAACACCACTGCACTGCCCTAAACCCTGATACACCACCCCCAGCAAGACCCCCTAAACTGCCTGAACACCAATGTACTGCCCTAAACCCTGTAACACCACCCCTGCACAACCCCCCATACTACCCGAACACGACTGCCCTGCCCTAAACCCTAAAACACCACCCCCGGCACGGCCCACTACACTGCCCAAACACCACTGCTCTGCCCTAAACACTGAAACACCACCCCAGCACGACCCCCTACACTGCCCAAACACCACTGCACTGTCCTTAACCCTGAAACATCAACCCCAGCACGACCCCTTACACTACCTGTACACCACTGCCCTAAACACTGAAACACCAGGCCCAGTACACCCGCTACACTGCCCGAACACCACTGCACTGCCCTAAACGCTGAAACACCACCCCCTGCACGACCCCCTATACTGCCCGAACACCACTGCACTGCCCTAAACCCTAAAACACCACCCCCAGCACGATCCTCTACGCTGCCCAAACACCACTGCTCTGCCCTAATCCCTGAAACACCACCCCAGCAGGACCTCCTACACTGCCCGAACACCACTTCACTGCCCTAAACCCTAAAACACCAGCCCCAGCACGATCCCCTACACTGCCCGAACACCACTGCACTGCCTTAAACCCTGAAACACCAACCCCAGCATGACCCCCTACACTGCCCAAACACCACTGCACTGCCCCAAGCCCTGAAACACCAGCCCCAGCACGACCCCCTACACTGCCCAAACACCACTGCTCTGCCCTAAACCCTGAAGCACCACCCCAGCATGACCCCCTACACTGCCCGAACACCACTGCTCTGACTTAAACCCTAAAATACCAGCCCCAGCATGACCCCCTACACTGCCCAAACACTTCTGTATTGCTCTAAACCCTGAACACCAGACCAAGCACGACCCCCTACACTGCCCGAACACCACTGCACTGCCCTAAACCCTGTAACACCAACCCCAGCAAGACCCCCTACAGAGGCCAAACACCACTGCACTGCCCTAAGCCCCGAAACACCAGCCCCAGCATGACCCCCTTCACTGCCCGAACAACACTGCACTGCCCTAAACCATGAAACACCAGCCCCAGCACGACCCCCTAAACTGCCCAAACACCACTGCACTGCCCTAAACCCTGAAACACCAGCCCCAGCATGACCCCCTACACTGCCCGAACACCACTGCACTGCCCTAAACCCTGAAACACCACTCCCAGCAAGACCCCCTAAACTGACTGAACACCACTGCACTGCCCTTAACCCTGTAACACCACCCCTGCACCAACCCCCATACTACCCAAACACCACTGCCCTGCCCTAACCCCTAACACACCACCCCCAGCACGACCCACTACACTGTCCAAACACCACTGCTCTGCCCTAAACGCTAAAATACCAGCTCCAGCGCGACCCCCTACACTGCCCAAACACCACTGCACTACCCTAAATCCTAAAATACCACCCCAGCATCACCCCCTACACTGCCCGAACACCACTTTACTGCCGTAAACCCATTGACACCAGCCCCAGCACGACCCCCTACACTGCCAGAACACCACTGCAATGCCATAAACCCTGAAACACCAGCCCCAGCACGACCCCCTACACTGCCCGAACACCATTGCACTGTCCTTAACCCTGAAACATCAACCCCAGCACGACCCCTTACACTACCTGTACACCACTGCCCTAAACACTGAAACACCAGGCCCAGTACACCCGCTACACTGCCCGAACACCACTGCACTGCCCTAAACCCTAAAACACCACCCCAGCACGATCCTCTACACTGCCCAAACACCACTGCTCTGCCCTAATCCCTGAAACACCACCCCAGCACGACCTCCTACACTGCCCGAACACCACTTCACTGCCCTAAACCCTAAAACACCAGCCCCAGCACGATCCCCTACACTGCCCGAACACCACTGCACTGCCCTAAACTCTGAAACACCAACCCCAGCACGACCCCTACACTGCCCAAACACCACTGCACTGCCCTAAGCCCTGAAACACCAGCCCCAGCACGACCCCCTTCACTGCCAGAACAAAACTGCACTGCCCTAAACCACGAAACACCAGCCCCAGCACAACCACGTACACTGCCCAAAAAACACTGCACTGCACTAAACCCTGAAACGCCAGCCCCAGCACGACCCCCTACACTTCCCAAACGCCACTGCACTGCTCTAAAACCTGAAACACCACCCCCAGCAAAACCCCCTACACTGCCCGAACACCACTGCACTGCCCTGAACCCTGAAACACCAGCCCCACCACAACCCCCTACACTGCCCGAACACCACTGCACTGCCCTAATCCCAGAAACACCAGCCCCAGCATGACCCCCTACACTGCCCGAACACCACTGCAATTCCCTAAACCCTGAAACACCAGCCCCAGCACGACCCCCTACACTGCCCGAACACCACTGCACTGCCCTTAACCCTGAAACGCCAGCCCCAGCACAACCCCCTACACTTCCCAAACGCCACTGCACTGCTCTAAAACCTGAAACACCAGCCCCAGCACGATCCCCTACACTGCCCGAACACCACTGCACTGCCCTAAACTCTGAAACACCAACCCCAGCACGACCCCTACACTGCCCAAACACCACTGCACTGCCCTAAGCCCTGAAACACCAGCCCCAGCACGACCCCCTTCACTGCCAGAACAACACTGCACTGCCCTAAACCACGAAACACCAGCCCCAGCACGACCACGTACACTGCCCAAAAAACACTGCACTGCACTAAACCCTGAAACGCCAGCCCCAGCACGACCCCCTACACTTCCCAAACGCCACTGCACTGCTCTAAAACCTGAAACACCACCCCCAGCAAAACCCCCTACACTGCCCGAACACCACTGCACTGCCCTGAACCCTGAAACACCAGCCCCACCACAACCCCCTACACTGCCCGAACACCACTGCACTGCCCTAATCCCAGAAACACCAGCCCCAGCATGACCCCCTACACTGCCCGAACACCACTGCAATTCCCTAAACCCTGAAACACCAGCCCCAGCACGACCCCCTACACTGCCCGAACACCACTGCACTGCCCTTAACCCTGAAACGCCAGCCCCAGCACAACCCCCTACACTTCCCAAACGCCACTGCACTGCTCTAAAACCTGAAACACCACCCCCAGCAAGACCCCCTACACTGCCCGAACACCACTGCACTGCCCTGAACCCTGAAACACCAGCCCCAGCACAACCCCCTACACTGCCCGAACAACACTCCACTGCCCTAAACCCTGAAACACCAACCCCAGCATGACCCCCTACAGAGCCCAAACACCACTGCACTGCCCTAAGCCCCGAAACACCAGCCCCAGCATGACCCCCCTTCACTGCCCGAACAACACTGCACTGCCCTAAACCACAAAACACCAGCCCCATCACGACCCCCTAAACTGCCCAAACTCCACTGCACTACCCTAAACCCTGAAACACCAGCCCCAGCATGACCCCCTATACTTCCCAAACACCACTGCACTGCCCTAATCCCTGAAACACCACCCCAGCACGACCTCCTACACTGCCCGAACACCACTTCACTGCCCTAAACCCTAAAACACCAGCCCCAGCACGATCCCCTACACTGCCCGAACACCACTGCACTGCCCTAAACCCTGAAACACCAACCCCAGCACGACCTCCTACACTGCCCAAACACCACTGCACTGCCCAAAGCCCTGAAACACCAGCCCCAGCACGACCCCCTTCACTGCCAGAACAACACTGCACTGCCCTTAACCACGAAACACGAGCCCCAGCACGACCCCCTACACTGCCCAAACACCACTGCACTGCACTAAACCCTGAAACGCCAGCCCCAGCACGACCCCCTACACTTCCCAAACGCCACTGCACTGCTCTAAAACCTGAAACACCACCCCAAGCAAGACCCCCTACACTGCCCGAACACCACTGCAGTGCCCTGAACCCTGAAACACCAGCCCCACCACAACCCCCTACACTGCCCGAACACCACTGCACTGCCCTAAACCCAGAAACACCAGCCCCAGCATGACCCCCTACACTGCCCGAACACCACTGCAATGCCCTAAACCCTGAAACACCAGCCCCAGCACGACCCCCTACACTGCCCGAACACCACTGCACTGCCCTTAACCCTGAAACATCAGCCCCAGCACGACCCCTTACACTGCCTGAACACCACTGCCCTAAACACTGGAACACCAGCCCCGGTACACCCCCTGCACTGCCCGAACACCACAGCACTGCCCTAAACCCTGAAAAACTACCCCCTGCATGACCCCCTATACTGCCCGAACACCACTGCACTGCCCTAAACCCTAAAACAACACCCCCAGCACGACCCTCTACACTGCCCAAACACCACTGCTCTGCCCTAAAGCCTGAAACACCACCCCAGCTCGACCCCCTACACTGCCCAAACACCACTTCACTGCCCTAAACCCTAAAACACCAGCCCCAGTACGGTCCCCCACACTGCCCGAACACCACTGCACTGCCCTAAACCCTGAAACACCAACCCCAGCACGACCCCCTACACTGCCCAAACACCACTGCACTGCCCTAAGCCCTGAAACACCAGCCCCAGCACGACCACCTTCACTGCCAGAACAACACTGCACTGCCCTAAACCACGAAACACCAGCCCCAGCACGACCCCCTACACTGCCCAAACACCACTGCACTGCACTAAACCCTGAAACGCCAGCCCCAGCACGACCCCCTACACTTCCCAAACACCACTGCACTGCCCTAAAACCCGAAACACCACCCCCAGCATGACCCCCTACACTGCCCGAACACTACTGCACTGCCCTGAACCCTGAAACACCAGCCCCACCACAACCCCCTACACTGCCCGAACACCACTCCACTGCCCTAAACCCAGAAACACCAGCCCCAGCATGACCCCCTACACTGCCCGAACACAACTGCAATGCCCTAATCCCTGAAACACCAGCCCCAGCACGACCCCCTACACTGCCCGAACACCACTGCACTGCCCTTGACCCTAAAACATCAGCCGCAGCACGACCCCTTACACTGCCTGAACACCACTGCCCTAAACACTGGAACACCAGCCCCGGTACACCCCCTGCACTGCCCGAACACCACAGCACTGCCCTAAACCCTGAAACACTACCCCCTGCATGACCCCCTATACTGCCCGAACACCACTGCACTGCCCTAAACCCTTAAACACCACCCCCAGCACGACCCTGTACACTGCCCAAACACCACTGCTTTGCCCTAAACCCTAAAACACCAGCCCTAGCACGACCCCCTACACTGCCCAAACACCACTGCACTGCCCTAAACCCTAAAACACCAGCCTCAGCATGACCCCCTTCATGGCCCGAACACCACTGCACTGCCCTAAACTCTAAAACACCAGCCCAAGCATGACCCCCTACACTGCCCGAACACTTCTGTATTGCCCTAAACCCTGAACACCAGACCAAGCACGACCCCCTACACTGCCCGAACACCACTGCACTGCCCTAAACCCTGAAACACCAACCCCAGCATGACCCCCTACACTGCCCAAACACCACTGCACTGCCCTAAACCCTGAAACACCAGCCCCAGCATGACCCCCTATACTTCCCAAACACCACTGCACTGCCCTAAACCCTGAAACACCACCCCCAGCAAGACCCCCTACACTGACCGAACACCACAGCACTGCCCCGTAAACACTACCCCTACACGACCCCCTACACTTCCCGAACACCACTGCACTGCCCTAAACCCTGATACACCACCCCCAGCAAGACCCCCTAAACTGCCTGAACACTAATGTTCTGCCCTAAACCCTGTAACACCACCCCTGCACAACCCCCCATACTACCCGAACACGACTGCCCTGCCCTAAACCCTAAAACACCACCCCCGGCACGGCCCACTACACTGCCCAAACACCACTGCTCTGCCCTAAACACTGAAACACCACCCCAGCATGACCCCCTACACTGCCCAAACACCACTGCATTGTCCTTAACCCTGAAACATCAACCCCAGCACGACCCATTACACTACCTGTACACCACTGCCCTAAACACTGAAACACCAGGCCCAGTACACCCGCTACACTGCCCGAACACCACTGCACTGCCCTAAACCCTGAAACACCACCCCCTGCACGACCCCCTATACTGCCCGAACACCACTGCACTGCCCTAAACCCTAAAACACCACCCCCAGCACGATCCTCTACGCTGCCCAAACACCACTGCTCTGCCCTAATCCCTGAAACACCACCCCAGCACGACCTCCTACACTGCCCGAACACCACTTCACTGCCCTAAACCCTAAAACACCAGCCCCAGCACGATCCCCTACACTGCCCGAACACCACTGCACTGCCTTAAACCCTGAAACACCAACCCCAGCACGACCCCCTACACTGCCCAAACACCACTGCACTGCCCCAAGCCCTGAAACACCAGCCCCAGCACGACCCCCTACACTGCCCAAACACCACTGCTCTGCCCTAAACCCTGAAGCACCACCCCAGCATGACCCCCTACACTGCCCGAACACCACTGCTCTGACTTAAACCCTAAAACACCAGCCCCAGCATGACCCCCTACACTGCCCAACCACTTCTGTATTGCTCTAAACCCTGAACACCAGACCAAGCACGACCCCCTACACTGCCCGAACACCACTGCACTGCCCTAAACCCTGTAACACCAACCCCAGCATGACCCCCTACAGAGGCCAAACACCACTGCACTGCCCTAAGCCCCGAAACACCAGCCCCAGCATGACCCCCTTCACTGCCCGAACAACACTGCACTGCCCTAAACCACGAAACACCAGCCCCAGCACGACCCCCTAAACTGCCCAAACACCACTGCACTGCCCTAAACCCTGAAACACCAGCCCCAGCATGACCCCCTATACTTCCCAAACACCACTGCACTGCCCTAAACCCTGAAACACCACCCCCAGCCAGACCCCCTACACTGACCGAACACCACAGCACTGCCCCTTAAACACTACCCCTAGACGACCCCCTACACTGCCCGAACACCACTGCACTGCCCTAAACCCTGAAACACCACTCCCAGCAAGACCCCCTAAACTGACTGAACACCACTGCACTGCCCTTAACCCTGTAACACCACCCCTGCACCAACCCCCATACTACCCAAACACCACTGCCCTGCCCTAACCCCTAAAACACCACCCCCAGCACGACCCACTACACTGTCCAAACACCACTGCTCTGCCCTAAACCCTAAAATACCAGCTCCAGCGCGACCCCCTACACTGCCCAAACACCACTGCACTACCCTAAATCCTAAAATACCACCCCAGCATCACCCCCTACACTGCCCGAACACCACTTCACTGCCCTAAACCCATTGACACCAGCCCCAGCACGACCCCCTACACTGCCAGAACACCACTGCAATGCCATAAACCCTGAAACACCAGCCCCAGCACGACCCCCTACACTGCCCGAACACCATTGCACTGTCCTTAACCCTGAAACATCAACCCCAGCACGACCCCTTACACTACCTGTACACCACTGCCCTAAACACTGAAACACCAGGCCCAGTACACCCGCTACACTGCCCGAACACCACTGCACTGCCCTAAACCCTAAAACACCACCCCAGCACGATCCTCTACACTGCCCAAACACCACTGCTCTGCCCTAATCCCTGAAACACCACCCCAGCACGACCTCCTACACTGCCCGAACACCACTTCACTGCCCTAAACCCTAAAACACCAGCCCCAGCACGATCCCCTACACTGCCCGAACACCACTGCACTGCCCTAAACTCTGAAACACCAACCCCAGCACGACCCCTACACTGCCCAAACACCACTGCACTGCCCTAAGCCCTGAAACACCAGCCCCAGCACGACCCCCTTCACTGCCAGAACAACACTGCACTGCCCTAAACCACGAAACACCAGCACCAGCACGACCCCGTACACTGCCCAAAAAACACTGCACTGCACTAAACCCTGAAACGCCAGCCCCAGCACGACACCCTACACTTCCCAAACGCCACTGCACTGCTCTAAAACCTGAAACACCACCCCCAGCAAAACCCCCTGCACTGCCCGAACACCACTGCACTGCCCTGAACCCTGAAACACCAGCCCCACCACAACCCCCTACACTGCCCGAACACCACTGCACTGCCCTAATCCCAGAAACACCAGCCCCAGCATGACCCCCTACACTGCCCGAACACCACTGCAATGCCCTAAACCCTGAAACACCAGCCCCAGCACGACCCCCTACACTGCCCGAACACCACTGCACTGCCCTTAACCCTGAATCACCAGCCCCAGCACAACCCCCTACACTTCCCAAACGCCACTGCACTGCTCTAAAACCTGAAACACCACCCCCAGCAAGACCCCCTACACTGCCCGAACACCACTGCACTGCCCTGAACCCTGAAACACCAGCCCCAGCACAACCCCCTACACTGCCCGAACAACACTGCACTGCCCTAAACCCTGAAACACCAACCCCAGCATGACCCCCTACAGCGCCCAAACACCACTGCACTGCCCTAAGCCCCGAAACACCAGCCCCAGCATGACCCCCCTTCACTGCCCGAACAACACTGCACTGCCCTAAACCACAAAACACCAGCCCCATCACGACCCCCTAAACTGCCCAAACACCACTGCACTACCCTAAACCCTGAAACACCAGCCCCAGCATGACCCCCTATACTTCCCAAACACCACTGCACTGCCCTAAACCCTGAAACACCACCCCCAGCCAGACCCCCTACACTGACCGAACACCACAGCACTGCCCCTTAAACACTACCCCTAGACGACCCCCTACACTGCCCGAACACCACTGCACTGCCCTAAACCCTGAAACACCACCCCCAGCAAGACCCCCTAAACTGACTGAACACCACTGCACTGTCCTTAACCCTGTAACACCACCCCTGCACCAACCCCCATACTACCCAAACACCACTGCCCTTCCCTAACCCCTAAAATACCACCCCCAACACGACCCACTACACTGCCCAAACACCACTGCTCTGCCCTAAACCCTAAAACACCAGCTCCAGCGCGACCCCCTACACTGCCCAAACACCACTGCACTACCCTAAATCCTAAAATACCACCCCAGCATCACCCCCTACACTGCCCGAACACCACTTCACTGCCCTAAACCCAGAGACACCAGCCCCAGCACGACCCCCTACACTGCCAGAACACCACTGCAATGCCATAAACCCTGAAACACCAGCCCCAGCATGACCCCCTACACTGCCCGAACACCACTGCACTGTCCTTAACCCTGAAACATCAACCCCAGCACGACCCCTTACACTACCTGTACACCACTGCCCTAAACACTGAAACACCAGGCCCAGTACACCCGCTACACTGCCCGAACACCACTGCACTGCCCTAAACCCTGAAACTCCACCCCCTGCACGACCCCCTTTACTGCCCTAACACCACTGCACTGCCATAAACCCTAAAACACCACCCCCAGCACGATCCTCTACACTGCCCAAACACCACTGCTCTGCCCTAATCCCTGAAACACCACCCCAGCACGACCTCCTACACTGCCCGAACACCACTTCACTGCCCTAAACCCTAAAACACCAGCCCCAGCACGATCCCCTACACTGCCCGACCACCACTGCACTGCCCTAAACCCTGAAACACCAACCCCAGCACGACCCCCTACACTGCCCAAACACCACTGCACTGCCCTAAGCCCTGAAACACCAGCCCCAGCACGACCCCCTTCACTGCCAGAACAACACTGCACTGCCCTAAACCACGAAACACCAGCCCCAGCACGACCCCCTACACTGCCAAAACACCACTGCACTGCACTAAACCCTGAAACGCCAGCTCCAGCACGACCCCCTACACTTCCCAAACGCCACTGCACTGCTCTAAAACCTGAAACACCACCCCCAGCAAGACCCCCTACACTGCCCGAACTTCACTGCACTGCCCTGAACCCTGAAACACCAGCCCCACCACAACCCCCTACACTGCCGAACACCACTGCACTGCCCTAAACCCAGAAACACCAGCCCCAGCACGACCCCCTACACTGCCTGAACACCACTGCAATGCCCTAAACCCTGAAACACCAGCCCCAGCACGAACCCCTACAATGCCCGAACACCACTGCACTGCCCTTAACCCTGAAACATCAGCCCCAGCACAACCCCTTACACTGCCTGAACACCACTGCCCTAAACACTGGAACACCAGCCCCGGTACACCCCCTGCACTGCCCGAACACCACAGCACTGCCCTAAACCCTGAAAAACTACCCCCTGCATGATCCCCTATACTGCCCGAACACCACTGCACTGCCCTAACCCTAAAACACCACCCCCAGCACGACCCTCTACACTGCTCAAACACCACTGCTCTGCCCTAAAGCCTGAAACACCACCCCAGCACGACCCCCTACACTGCCCGAACACCACTTCACTGCCCTAAACCCTAAAACACCAGCCCCAGCACGATCCCCCACACTGCCCGAACACCACTGCACTGCCCTAAACCCTGAAACACCAACCCCAGCACGACCCCCTACACTGCCCAAACACCACTGCACTGCCCTAAGCCCTGAAACACCAGCCCCAGCACGACCACCTTCTCTGCCAGAACAACACTGCACTGCCCTAAACCAAGAAACACCAGCCCTAGCACGACCCCCTACACTGCCCAAACACCACTGCACTGCACTAAACCCTGAAACGCCAGCCCCTGCACGACTCCCTACACTTCCCAAACACAACTGCACTGCCCTAAAACCTGAAACACCACCCCCAGCAAGACCCCCTACACTGCCCGAACACCACTGCACTGCCCTGAACCCTGAAACACCAGCCCCACCACAACCCCCTACACTGCCCGAACACCACTCCACTGCCCTAAACCCAGAAACACCAGCCCCAGCATGACCCCCTACACTGCCCGAACACAAATGCAATGCCCTAAACCCTGAAACACCAGCCCCAGCACGACCCACTACACTGCCCGAACACCACTGCACTGCCCGTAACCCTAAAACATCAGCCGCAGCACGACCCCTTACACTGCCTGAACACCACTGCCCTAAACACTGGAACACCAGCCCCGGTACACCCCCCGCACTGCCCGAACACCACAGCACTGCCCTAAACCCTGAAACACTACCCCCTGCATGACCCCCTATACTGCCCGAACACCACTGCACTGCCCTAAACCCTTAAACACCACCCCCAGCACGACCCTGTACACTGCCCAAACACCACTGCTCTGCCCTAAAGCCTGAAACACCACCCCAGCTCGACCCCCTACACTGCCCGAACACCACTGCTCTGCCCTAAACCCTAAAACACCAGCCCTAGCACGACCCCCTACACTGCCCAAACACCACTGCACTGCCCTAAACCCTAAAACACCAGCCTCAGCATGACCCCCTTCATGGCCCGAACACCACTGCACTGCCCTAAACCCTAAAACACCAGCCCAAGCATGACCCCCTACACTGCCCGAACACTTCTGTATTGCCCTAAACCCTGAAACACCAACACCAGCATGACCCCCTACACTGCCCAAACACCACTGCACTGCCCTAAGCCCTGAAACACCAGCCCCAGCATGACCCCCTTCTCTGCCTGAACAACACTGCACTGCCCTAAACCATGAAACACCAGCCCCAGCACGACCCCCTACACTGCCCAAACACCATTGCACTGCCCTAAACCCTGAAGCACCAGCCCCAGCATGACCCCCTATACTTCCCAAACACCACTGCACTGCCCTAAACCCTGAAACACCACCCCCAGCAAGACCCCCTACACTGACCGAACACCACAGCACTGCCCCTTAAACACTACCCCTACACGACCCCCTACACTGCCCGAACACCACTGCACTGCCCTAAACCCTGATACACCACCCCCAGCAAGACGCCCTAAACTGCCTGAACACCAATGTACTGCCCTAAACCCTGTAACACCACCCCTGCACAACCCCCCATACTACCCAAACACCACTGCCCTGCCCTAAACCCTAAAACACCACCCCCGGCACGGCCCACTACACTGCCCAAACATCACTGCTCTGCCCTAAACACTGAAACACCACCCCAGCACGACCCCCTACACTGCCCAAACACCACTGCTCTGCCCTAAACCCTAAAACACCAGCCCCAGCATGACCCCCTACACTGCACGAACACCACTGCACTGCCCTACACCCTAAAACACCAGCCTCAGCATGACCCCTACACTGCTCAAAAACACCACTGCACTACCCTAAACCCTAAAATACCACCCCAGCATCAGCCCCTACACTGCCCGAACACCACTTCACTGCCCTAAACCCAGAAACACCAGCCCCAGCACGACCCCCTACACTGCCAGAACACCACTGCAATGCCCTAAACCCTGAAACACCAGCCCCAGCACGACCCCCTACACTGCCCGAACACCACTGCACTGCCCTTAACCCTGAAACATCAACCCCAGCAAGACCCCCTACACTGCCCGAACACCACAGCACTGCCCCTTAAACACTACCCCTACACGACCCCCTACACTGCCCGAACACCACTGCACTGCCCTAAACCCTGATACACCACCACCAGCAAGACCCCCTAAACTGCCTGAACACCAATGTACAGCCCTAAACCCTGTAACACCAACCCTGCACAACCCCCCATACTACCCGAACACCACTGCCCTGCCCTAAACCCTAAAACACCACCCCCGGCACGGCCCACTACACTGCCCAAACACCACTGCTCTGCCCTAAACACTGAAACACCACCCCAGCACGACCCCCTACACTGTCCGAACACCACTGCTCTGCCCTAAACCCTAAAACACCAGCCCCAGCATGACCCCCTACATTGCATGAACACCACTGCACTGCCCTACACCCTAAAACACCAGCCTCAGCATGACCCCCTACACTGCTCAAAAACACCACTGCACTACCCTAAACCCTAAAATACCACCCCAGCATCACCCCCTACACTGCCCGAACACCACTTCACTGCCCTAAACCCAGAAACACCAGCCCCAGCACGACCCCCTACACTGCCAGAACACCACTGCAATGCCCTAAACCCTGAAACACCAGCCCCAGCACGACCCCCTACACTGCCCGAACACCACTGCACTGCCCTTAACCCTGAAACATCAACCCCAGCACGACCCCCTACACTGCTTGAACACCACTGCACTGCCCTAAACCCTGAAACACCAGCCCCAGCACGACCCCCTACACTGCCCGAACACCACTGCACTGCCCTAAACCCAGAAACACCAGCCCCAGAACGACCCCCTACAGTGCCCGATCACCCCTGCACTGCCCTAAACCCTGAAACACCAGCCCCAGCACGACCCCTACAGTGCCCGAACACCACTGCACTGCCCTAAACTCTGAAACCCCAGAGCCAACACGACGCCCTACACTGCCCGGACACCACTGTACTGCCCGAAACCCCACCCCCAGCAAGACCCCCTAGACTGCCCGAACACAACTGCACTACCCTAATCCCTGAAACACCACCCCCAGCAAGACCCCCTACACTGCCCGAATACCACTCCCCTAACCCTGAAACACCACCCCCAGCAAGAACCCCATACTGCCCGAACATCACTGCACTGCCCTAAACCCTAAAACACCAGCCCCAGCACGACGACCTAATCTGCCCAAACACCACTGCGCTTCCCTAAACCCTAAAACACCACCCCAGCAATACGCCTTCCACTTCCCGAACACCACTGCACTAAACCCTGAAACACTACCCCTACATGACCCCCTACACTGCCCGAACACCACTGCACTGCCCTAAACCCTGAAACTCCAGCCCCAGCACGACCCCCTACACTGCCCGAACACCACTGCACTGCCCTTAACCCTGAAACATCAACCCCAGCACGACCTCTTACACTACCTGTACACCACTGCCCTAAACACTGAAACACCCCCTGCACTGCCCGAACAACACAGCACTGCCCTAAACCCTGAAACACTACCCCCTGCATGACCCTCTATACTGCCCGAACACCACTGCACTGCCCTAAACCCTAAAACACCACCCCCTACACGACCCATTATACTGCCCGAACACCACTGCACTGCCCTAAACCCTAAAACACCACCCCCAGCACGATCCTCTACACTGCCCAAAGACCACTGCTCTGCCCTAATCCCTGAAACACCACCCCAGCACGACCCCCTACACTGCCCGAACACGACTGCACTGCCCTAAACCCTGAAACACCAGCCCCAGCACGACCCCCTACACTGCCCAAACACCACTGCACTGCCTTAAGCCCTGAAACACCAGCCCCAGCACGACCCCCTTCACTGCCAGAACAACACTGCACTGCCCTAAACCACGAAACATCAGCCCCAGCACAACCCCCTACACTGCTCAAACACCACTGCACTGCACTAAACCCTGAAACGCCAGCCCGAGCACGACCCCCTACACTTCCCAAACACCACTGCATTGCCCTAAAACCTGAACCACCACCCCCAGCAAGACCCCCTACACTGCCCAAACACCACTGCACTGCCCTGAACCCTGAAACACCAGCCCCACCACAACCCCCTACACTTCTCGAACACCACTGCACTGCCCTAAACCCAGAAACACCAGCCCCAGCATGACCCCCTACACTGCCCGAACACCACTGCAATGCCCTAAACCCTGAAACACCAGCCCCAGCACGACCCCCTACACTGCCCGAACACCACTGCACTGCCCTTAACCCTGAAACATCAACCCCAGCACGACCTCTTACACTACCTGTACACCTCTGCCCTAAACACTGAAACACCCCCTGCACTGCCCGAACAACACAGCACTGCCCTAAACCCTGAAACACTACCCCCTGCATGACCCTCTATACTGCCCGAACACCACTGCACTGCCCTAAACCCTAAAACACCACCCCAGCACGATCCTCTACACTGCCCAAACACCACTGCTCTGCCCTAATCCCTGAAACACCACCCCAGCACGACCCCCTACACTGCCCGAACACGACTTCACTGCCCTAAACCCTAAAACACCAGCCCCAGCACGATCCCCTACACTGCCCGAACACGACTGCACTGCCCTAAACCCTGAAACACCAGCCCCAGCACGACCCCTACACTGCCCAAACACCACTGCACTGCCCTAAGCCCTGAAACACCAGCCCCAGCACGACCCCCTTCACTGCCAGAACAACACTGCACTGCCCTAAACCCTGAAACGCCAGCCCCAGCACGACCCCCTACACTTCCCAAACACCACTGCACTGCCCTAAAACCTGAACCACCACCCCCAGCAAGACCCCCTACACTGCCCGAACACCACTGCACTGCCCTGAACCCTGAAACACCAGCCCCACCACAACCCCCTACACTGCCCGAACAACACTGCACTGCCCTAAACCCAGAAACACCAGCCCCAGCATGACCCCCTACACTGCCCGAACACCACTGCAATGCCCTAAACCCTGAAACACCAGCCCCAGCACTACCCCCTACACTGCCCGAACACCACTGCACTGCCCTTAACCCTGAAACATCAACCCCAGCACGACCTCTTACACTACCTGTACACCTCTGCCCTAAACACTGAAACACCCCATGCACTGCCCGAACAACACAGCACTGCCCTAAACCCTGAAACACTACCCCCTGCATGACCCCCTATACTGCCCGAACACCACTGCACTGCCCTAAACCCTAAAACACCACCCCCAGTACGACCCTCTACACTGCCCAAACACCACTGCTCTGCCCTAAAGCCTGAAACACCACCCCAGCTCGACCCCCTACACTGCCCGAACACCACTGCTCTGCCCTAAACCCTAAAACACCAGCCCCAGCACGACCCCCTACAGTGCCCGAAAACCACTGCACTGCCCTAAACCCTAAAACACCAGCCTCAGCATGACCCCCTACACGGCCTGAACACCACTGCACTGCCCTAAAACCTAAAATGCCACCCCAGCATGACACCCTACACTGCCAGAACACCACTGCACTGCCCTAAACCACGAACACCAGCCCCAGCACGACCCCCTACACAGCCCAAACACCTCTGCACTGCCTTAAACCCTAAAACACCAGCCCCAGCATGACCCCCTATACTTCCCAAACACCACTGCACTGCCCTAAACCCTGAAACACCACCCTCAGCAAGACCCCCTACACTGACCGAACACCACTGCACTGCCCTATACCCTGAAGCACCACCCCAGCAATACGCCCTCCACTGCCCGAACACCACTGCACTAAACCCTGAAACGCTTCCCCTACATGACCCCCTACACTGCCTGAACACCACTGTACTGCCCTAAACCCTGAAACACCACCCCCAGCAAGACCCACTGCACTGCCTGAACACCACTGCACTTCCCTAAACCCTGAAACACCACCCCTGCACAACCACCATACTGCCTGAACACCACTACCCTGCCCTAAACCGTAAAACACCACCCCCAGCACGACCCCCTACACTGCCCAAACACCACTGCTCTGCCCTAAACCCTGAAGCACCACCCCAGCATGACCCCCTACACTGCCCGAAACACCACTGCTCTGCCTTAAACCCTAAAACACCAGCCCCAGCATGACCCCCTACACTGCCCGAACACTTCTGTATTGCCCTAAACCCTGAACACCAGACCAAGCACGACCCCCTACACTGCCTGAACACCACTGCACTGCCCTAAACCCTGAAACACCAACCCCAGCATGACCCCCTACAGAGCCCAAACACCACTGCACTGCCCTAAGCCCTGAAACACCAGCCACAGCACGACCCCCTACACTGCCTGAACTCCACTGCACTGCCCTAAACCCAGAAACACCAGCCCCAGAACGACCCCCTACAGTGCCCGAACACCACTGCACTGCCCTAAACCCTGAAACACCAGCCCCAGCACGACCCCTACAGTGCCCGAACACCACTGCACTGCCCTAAACTCTGAAACCCCAGAGCCAACACGACCCCCTACACTGCCCGGACATCACTGTACTGCCCGAAACCCCACCCCCAGCAAGACCCCCTAGACTGCCCGAACACAACTGCACTGCCCTAATCCCTGAAACACCACCCCCAGCAAGACCCCCTACACTGCCCGAATACCACTCCCCTAACCCTGAAACACCACCCCCAGCAAGAACCCCATACTGCCCGAACATCACTGCACTGCCCTAAACCCTAAAACACCAGCCCCAGCACGACGACCTAATCTGCCCAAACACCACTGCGCTTCCCTAAACCCTGAAACACCACCCCAGCAATACGCCTTCCACTTCCCGAACACCACTGCACTAAACCCTGAAACACTACCCCTACATGACCCCCTACACTGCCCG
Organism: Triturus cristatus; assembly: GCF_964204655.1. Classification (NCBI taxonomy): domain Eukaryota; kingdom Metazoa; phylum Chordata; class Amphibia; order Caudata; family Salamandridae; genus Triturus; species Triturus cristatus. The sequence goes on along the minus strand of NC_140579.1, from coordinate 868,368,669 downwards.
AACACCACTGCACTGCCCTAAACCCTGAAACACCACCCCCAGCAAGACCCACTGCACTGCCTGAACACCACTGCACTGCCCTAAACCCTGAAACACCACCCCTGCACAACCCCCATACTGCCCGAACACCACTGCCCTGCCCTAAACCGTAAAACACCACCCCCAGCACGACCCCGTACACTGCCCAAACACCACTGCTCTGCCCTAAACCCTGAAGCACCACCCCAGCATGACCCCCTACACTGCCCGAAATACCACTCCTCTGCCTTAAACCCTAAAACACCAGCCCCAGCATGACCCCCTATACTGCCCGAACACTTCTGTATTGCCCTAAACCCTGAACACCAGACCAAGCACGACCCCCTACACTGCCTGAACACCACTGCACTGCCCTAAACCCTGAAACACCAACCACAGCATGACCCCCTACAGAGCCCAAACACCACTGCACTGCCCTAAGCCCCGAAACACCAGCACCAGCATGACCCCCTTCACTGCCCGAACAACACTGCACTGCCCTAAACCACGAAACACCAGCCCCAGCACGACCCCCTAAACTGCCCAAACACCATTGCACTGCCCTAAACCCTGAAACACCAGACCCAGCATGACCCCCTATACTTCCCAAACACCACTGCACTGCCCTAAACCCTGAAACACCACCCCCAGCAAGATCCCCTACACTGACCGAACACCACAGCACTGCCCCTTACACACTACCCCTAGACGACCCCCTACACTGCCCGAACACCACTGCACTGCCCTAAACCCTGAAACACCACCCCCAGCAAGACCCCCTAAACTGACTGAACACCACTGCACTGCCCTAAACCCTGTAACACCATCCCTGCACAACCCCCCATACTACCAAAACACCACTGCCCTGCCCTAACCCCTAAAACACCACCCCCAGCACGACCCTCTACACTGCCCAAACACCACTGCTCTGCCCTAAACCCTGAAACACCACCCCAGCACGACCCCCTACACTGCCCGAACACCACTGCTCTGCCCTAAACCTTAAAACACCAGCTCCAGCACGACCCCCTACACTGCCCAAACACCACTGCACTACCCTAAACCCTAAAATACCACCCCAGCATCACCCCCTACACTACCCGAACACCACTTCACTGCCCTAAACCCAGAAACACCAGCCCCAGCACGACCCCCTACACTGCCAGAACACCACTGCAATTCCCTAAACCCTGAAACACCAGCCCCATCACGACCCCCTACACTGCCCAAACACCACTGCTCTGCCCTAAACCCTGAAGCACCACCCCAGCATGACCCCCTACACTGCCCGAAACACCACTCCTCTGCCTTAAACCCTAAAACACCAGCCCCAGCATGACCCCCTATACTGCCCGAACACTTCTGTATTGCCCTAAACCCTGAACACCAGACCAAGCACGACCCCCTACACTGCCTGAACACCACTGCACTGCCCTAAACCCTGAAACACCAACCCCAGCATGACCCCCTACAGAGCCCAAACACCACTGCACTGCCCTAAGCCCCGAAACACCAGCACCAGCATGACCCCCTTCACTGCCCGAACAACACTGCACTGCCCTAAACCACGAAACACCAGCCCCAGCACGACCCCCTAAACTGCCCAAACACCATTGCACTGCACTAAACCCTGAAACACCAGACCCAGCATGACCCCCTATACTTCCCAAACACCACTGCTCTGCCCTAAACCCTAAAACACCAGCCCCAGCACGACCCCCTACAGTGCCCTAACACCACTGCACTGCCCTAAACCACGAACACCAGCCCCAGCACGACCCCCTACACAGCCCAAACACCTCTGCACTGCCTTAAACCCTGAAACACCAGCCCCAGCATGACCCCCTATACTTCCCAAACACCACTGCACTGCCCTAAACCCTGAAACACCACCCTCAGCAAGACCCCCTACACTGACCGAACACCACTGCACTGCCCTATACCCTGAAGCACCACCCCAGCAATACGCCCTCCACTGCCCGAACACCACTGCACTAAACCCTGAAACACTTCCCCTACATGACCCCCTACACTGCCTGAACACCACTGTACTGCCCTAAACCCTAAAACACCACCCCCAGCAAGACCCACTGCACTGCCTGAACACCACTGCACTGCCCTAAACCCTGAAACACCACCCCTGCACAACCACCATACTGCCTGAACACCACTACCCTGCTCTAAACCGTAAAACACCACCCCCAGCACGACCCCCTACACTGCCCAAACACCACTGCTCTGCCCTAAACCCTGAAGCACCACCCCAGCATGACCCCCTACACTGCCCGAAACACCACTGCTCTGCCTTCAACCCTAAAACACCAGCCCCAGCATGACCCCCTACACTGCCCGAACACTTCTGTATTGCCCTAAACCCTGAACACCAGACCAAGCACGACCCCCTACACTGCCTGAACACCACTGCACTGCCCTAAACCCTGAAACACCAACCCCAGCATGACCCCCTACAGAGCCCAAACACCACTGCACTGCCCTAAGCCCTGAAACACCAGCCCCAGCACGACCCCCTACACTGCCTGAACTCCACTGCACTGCCCTAAACCCAGAAACACCAGCCCCAGAACGACCCCCTACAGTGCCCGAACACCACTGCACTGCCCTAAACCCTGAAACACCAGCCCCAGCACGACCCCTACAGTGCCCGAACATCACTGCACTGCCCTAAACTCTGAAACCCCAGAGCCAACACGACCCCCTACACTGCCCGGACATCACTGTACTGCCCGAAACCCCACCCCCAGCAAGACCCCCTAGACTGCCCGAACACAACTGCACTGCCCTAATCCCTGAAACACCACCCCAAGCATGACCCCCTACACTGCCCGAATACCACTCCCCTAACCCTGAAACACCACCCCCAGCAAGAAACCCATACTGCCCGAACATCACTGCACTGCCCTAAACCCTAAAACACCAGCCCCAGCACGACGACCTAATCTGCCCAAACACCACTGCGCTTCCCTAAACCCTGAAACACCACCCCAGCAATACGCCTTCCACTTCCCGAACACCAGTGCACTAAACCCTGAAACACTACCCCTACATGACCCCCTACACTGCCCGAACACCACTGCACTGCCCTAAACCCTGAAACACCACCCCCAGCAAGACCCACTGCACTGCCTGAACACCACTGCACTGCCCTAAACCCTGAAACACCACCCCTGCACAACCCCCATACTGCCCGAACACCACTGCCCTGCCCTAAACCGTAAAACACCACCCCCAGCACGACCCCCTACACTGCCCAAACACCACTGCTCTGCCCTAAACCCTGAAGCACCACCCCAGCATGACCCCCTACACTGCCCGAAACACCACTCCTCTGCCTTAAACCCTAAAACACCAGCCCCAGCATGACCCCCTATACTGCCCGAACACTTCTGTATTGCCCTAAACCCTGAACACCAGACCAAGCACGACCCCCTACACTGCCTGAACACCACTGCACTGCCCTAAACCCTGAAACACCAACCACAGCATGACCCCCTACAGAGCCCAAACACCACTGCACTGCCCTAAGCCCCGAAACACCAGCACCAGCATGACCCCCTTCACTGCCCGAACAACACTGCACTGCCCTAAACCATGAAACACCTGCCCCAGCACGACCCCCTAAACTGCCCAAACACCATTGCACTGCCCTAAACCCTGAAACACCAGACCCAGCATGACCCCCTATACTTCCCAAACACCACTGCACTGCCCTAAACCCTGAAACACCACCCCCAGCAAGATCCCCTACACTGACCGAACACCACAGCACTGCCCCTTACACACTACCCCTAGACGACCCCCTACACTGCCCGAACACCACTGCACTGCCCTAAACCCTGAAACACCACCCCCAGCAAGACCCCCTAAACTGACTGAACACCACTGCACTGCCCTAAACCCTGTAACACCATCCCTGCACAACCCCCCATACTACCAAAACACCACTGCCCTGCCCTAACCCCTAAAACACCACCCCCAGCACGACCCTCTACACTGCCCAAACACCACTGCTCTGCCCTAAACCCTGAAACACCACCCCAGCACGACCCCCTACACTGCCCGAACACCACTGCTCTGCCCTAAACCCTAAAACACCAGCTCCAGCACGGCCCCCTACACTGCCCAAACACCACTGCACTACCCTAAACCCTAAAATACCACCCCAGCATCACCCCCTACACTACCCGAACAACACTTCACTGCCCTAAACCCAGAAACACCAGCCCCAGCACGACCACCTACACTGCCAGAACACCACTGCAATGCCCTAAACCCTGAAACACCAGCCCCAGCACGACCCCTACACTGCCCGAACACCACTGCACTGCCCTTAACCATGAAACATCAACCCCAGCACGACCCCTTACACTACCTGTACACCACTGCCCTAAACACTGAAACACCAGGCCCAGTACACCCGCTGTACTGCCCGAACACCACTGTACTGCCCTAAACCCTGAAACACCACCCCCTGCACGACCCCCTATACTGCCCGAACACCACTGCACTGCCCTATACCCTAAAACACCACCCCCAGCACAATCCTCTACACTGCCGAAACACCACTGCTGGGCCCTAATCCCTGAAACACCACCCCAGCACGACCTCCTACACTGCCCGAACACCACTTCACTGCCCTAAACCCTAAAACACCAGCCCCAGCACGATCCCCTACACTGCCCGAACACCACTGCACTGCCCTAAACCCTGAAACACCAACCCCAGCACGACCCCCTACACTGCCCAAACACCACTGCACTGCCCTAAGCCCTGAAACACCAGCCCCAGCACGACCACATTCACTGCCAGAACAACACTGCACTGCCCTAAACCACGAAACACCAGCCCCAGCACGACCCCCTACACTGCCCAAACACCACTGCACTGCACTAAACCCTGAAACGCCAGCCCCAGCACGACCCCCTACACTTCCCAAACACCACTGCACTGCCCTAAAACCTGAAACACCACCCCCAGCATGACCCCCTACACTGCCCGAACACCACTGCACTGCCCTGAACCCTGAAACACCAGCCCCACCACAACCCCCTACACTGCCCGAACACCACTCCACTGCCCTAAACCCAGAAACACCAGCCCCAGCGTGACCCCCTACACTGCCCGAACACAACTGCAATGCCCTAAACCCTGAAACACCAGCCCCAGCACGACCCCCTACACTGCCCGAACACCACTGCACTGCCCTTAACCCTAAAACATCAGCCGCAGCACGACCCCTTACACTGCCTGAACACCACTGCCCTGAACACTGGAACACCAGCCCCGGTACACCCCCTGCACTGCCCGAACACCACAGTACTGCCCTAAACCCTGAAACACTACCCCCTGCATGACACCCTATACTGCCCGAACACCACTGCACTGCCCTAAACCCTTAAACACCACCCCCAGCACGACCCTGTACACTGCCCAAACACCACTGCTCTGCCCTAAACCCTAAAACACCAGCCCTAGCACGACCCCCTACACTGCCCAAACACCACTGCACTGCCCTAAACCCTAAAACACCAGCCTCAGCATGACCCCCTTCATGGCCCGAACACCACTGCACTGCCCTAAACCCTAAAACACCAGCCCAAGCATGACCCCCTACACTGCCCAAACACTTCTGTATTGCCCTAAACCCTGAACACCAGACCAAGCACGACCCCCTACACTGCCCGAACACCACTGCACTGCCCTAAACCCTGAAACACCAACCCCAGCATGACCCCCTACACTGCCCAAACACCACTGCACTGCCCTAAGCCCTGAAACACCAGCCCCAGCATGACCCCCTTCTCTGCCCGAACAACACTGCACTGCCCTAAACCATGAAACACCAGCCCCAGCACGACCCCCTACACTGCCCAAACACCATTGCACTGCCCTAAACCCTGAAACACCAGCCCCAGCATGACCCCCTATACTTCCCAAACACCACTGCACTGCCCTAAACCCTGAAACACCACCCCCAGCAAGACCCCCTACACTGACCGAACACCACAGCACTGCCCCGTAAACACTACCCCTACACGACCCCCTACACTTCCCGAACACCACTGCACTGCCCTAAACCCTGATACACCACCCCCAGCAAGACCCCCTAAACTGCCTGAACACCAATGTACTGCCCTAAACCCTGTAACACCACCCCTGCACAACCCCCCATACTACCCGAACACGACTGCCCTGCCCTAAACCCTAAAACACCACCCCCAGCACGGCCCACTACACTGCCCAAACACCACTGCTCTGCCCTAAACACTGAAACATCACCCCAGCACGACCCCCTACACTGCCCAAACACCACTGCACTGTCCTTAACCCTGAAACATCAACCCCAGCACGACCCCTTACACTACCTGTATACCACTGCCCTAAACACTGAAACACCAGGCCCAGTACACCCGCTACACTGCCCGAACACCACTGCACTGCCCTAAACCCTGAAACACCACCCCCTGCACGACCCCCTATACTGCCCGAACACCACTGCACTGCCCTAAACCCTAAAACACCACCCCCAGCACGATCCTCTACGCTGCCCAAACACCACTGCTCTGCCCTAATCCCTGAAACACCACCCCAGCACGACCTCCTACACTGCCCGAACACCACTTCACTGCCCTAAACCCTAAAACACCAGCCCCAGCACGATCCCCTACACTGCCCGAACACCACTGCACTGCCTTAAACCCTGAAACACCAACCCCAGCACGACCCCCTACACTGCCCAAACACCACTGCACTGCCCCAAGCCCTGAAACACCAGCCCCAGCGTGACCCCCTACACTTCCCAAACACCACTGCTCTGCCCTAAACCCTGAAGCACCACCCCAGCATGACCCCCTACACTGCCCGAACACCACTGCTCTGACTTAAACCTTAAAACACCAGCCCCAGCATGACCCCCTACACTGCCCAAACACTTCTGTATTGCTCTAAACCCTGAACACCAGACCAAGCACGACCCCCTACACTGCCCGAACACCACTGCACTGCCCTAAACCCTGTAACACCAACCCCAGCATTACCCCCTTCACTGCCCGAACAACACTGCACTGCCCTAAACCACGAAACACCAGCCCCAGCACGACCCCCTAAACTGCCCAAACACCACTGCACTGCCCTAAACCCTGAAACACCAGCCCCAGCATGACCCCCTATACTTCCCAAACACCACTGCACTGCCCTAAACCCTGAAACACCACCCCCAGCCAGACCCCCTACACTGACCGAACACCACAGCACTGCCCCTTAAACACTACCCCTAGACGACCCCCTACACTGCCCGAACACCACTGCACTGCCCTAAACCCTGAAACACCACTCCCAGCAAGACCCCCTAAACTGACTGAACACCACTGCACTGCCCTGAACCCTGTAACACCACCCCTGCACCAACCCCCATACTACCCAAACACCACTGCCCTGCCCGAACCCCTAAAACACCACCCCCAGCACGACCCACTACACTGTCCAAACACCACTGCTCTGCCCTAAACCCTGAAACACCACCCCAGCACGACCCCCTACACTGCCCGAACACCACTGCTCTGCCCTAAACCCTGAAACAACAGCTCCAGCGCGACCCCCTACACTGCCCAAACACCACTGCACTACCCTAAATCCTAAAATACCACCCCAGCATCACCCCCTACACTGCCCGAACACCACTTCACTGCCCTAAACCCATTGACACCAGCCCCAGCACGACCCCCTACACTGCCAGAACACCACTGCAATGCCATAAACCCTGAAACACCAGCCCCAGCACGACCCCCTACACTGCCCGAACACCACTGCACTGTCCTTAACCCTGAAACATCAACCCCAGCACGACCCCTTACACTACCTGTACACCACTGCCCTAAACACTGAAACACCAGGCCCAGTACACCCGCTACACTGCCCGAACACCACTGCACTGCCCTAAACCCTAAAACACCACCCCAGCACGATCCTCTACACTGCCCAAACACCACTGCTCTGCCCTAATCCCTGAAACACCACCCCAGCACGACCTCCTACACTGCCCGAACACCACTTCACTGCCCTAAACCCTAAAACACCAGCCCCAGCACGTTCCCCTACACTGCCCGAACACCACTGCACTGCCCTAAACCCTGAAACACCAACCCCAGCATGACCCCTACACTGCCCAAACACCACTGCACTGCCCTAAGCCCTGAAACACCAGCCCCAGCACGACCCCCTTCACTGCCAGAACAACACTGCACTGCCCTAAACCACGAAACACCAGCCCCAGCACGACCCCGTACACTGCCCAAAAAACACTGCACTGCACTAAACCCTGAAACGCCAGCCCCAGCACGACCCCCTACACTTCCCAAACGCCACTGCACTGCTCTAAAACCTGAAACACCACCCCCAGCAAAACCCCCTACACTGCCCGAACACCACTGCACTGCCCTGAACCCTGAAACACCAGCCCCACCACAACCCCCTACACTGCCCGAACACCACTGCACTGCCCTAAACCCAGAAACACCAGCCCCAGCATGACCCCCTACACTGCCCGAACACCACTGCAATGCCCTAAACCCTGAAACACCAGCCCCAGCACGACCCCCTACACTGCCCGAACACCACTGCACTGCCCTGAACCCTGAAACACCAGCCCCAGCACAACCCCCTACACTGCCCGAACACCACTGCACTGCCCTAAGCCCCGAAACACCAGCCCCAGCATGACCCCCTTCACTGCCCGAACAACACTGCACTGCCCTAAACCACAAAACACCAGCCCCAGCACGACCCCCTAAACTGCCCAAACACCACTGCACTACCCTAAACCCTGAAACACCAGCCCCAGCATGACCCCCTATACTTCCCAAACACCACTGCACTGCCCTAAACCCTGAAACACCACCCCCAGCCAGACCCCCAACACTGACCGAACACCACAGCACTGCCCCTTAAACACTACCCCTAGACGACCCCCTACACTGCCCGAACACCACTGCACTGCCATAAACCCTGAAACACCACCCCCAGCAAGACCCCCTAAACTGACTGAACACCACTGCACTGTCCTTAACCCTGTAACACCACCCCTGCACCAACCCCCATACTACCCAAACACCACTGCCCTTCCCTAACCCCTAAAACACCACCCCCAGCACGACCCACTACACTGCCCAAACACCACTGCTCTGCCCTAAACCCTAAAACACCAGCTCCAGCGCGACCCCCTACACTGCCCAAACACCACTGCACTACCCTAAATCCTAAAATACCACCCCAGCATCACCCCCTACACTGCCCGAACACCACTTCACTGCCCTAAACCCAGAGACACCAGCCCCAGCACGACCCCCTACACTGCCAGAACACCACTGCAATGCCATAAACCCTGAAACACCAGCCCCAGCACGACCCCCTACACTGCCCGAACACCACTGCACTGTCCTTAACCCTGAAACATCAACCCCAGCACGACCCCTTACACTACCTGTACACCACTGCCCTAAACACTGAAACACCAGGCCCAGTACACCCGCTACACTGCCCGAACACCACTGCACTGCCCTAAACCCTGAAACTCCACCCCCTGCACGACCCCCTTTACTGCCCTAACACCACTGCACTGCCATAAACCCTAAAACACCACCCCCAGCACGATCCTCTACACTGCCCAAACACCACTGCTCTGCCCTAATCCCTGAAACACCACCCCAGCACGACCTCCTACACTGCCCGAACACCGCTTCACTGCCCTAAACCCTAAAACACCAGCCCCAGCACGATCCCCTACACTGCCCGAACACCACTGCACTGCCCTGAACCCTGAAACACCAACCCCAGCACGACCCCCTACACTGCCCAAACACCACTGCACTGCCCTAACCCCTGAAACACCACCCCTAGCAAGACCCCCTACACTGCCCGAACTTCACTGCACTGCCCTGAACCCTGAAACACCAGCCCCACCACAACCCCCTACACTGCCCGAACACCACTGCACTGCCCTAAACCCAGAAACACCAGCCCCAGCACGACCCCCTACACTGCCCGAACACCACTGCAATGCCCTAAAACCCTGAAACACCAGCCCCAGCACGAACCCCTACAATGCCCAAACACCACTGCACTGCCCTTAACCCTGAAACATCAGCCCCAGCACAACCCCTTACACTGCCTGAACACCACTGCCCTAAACACTGGAACACCAGCCCCGGTACACCCCCTGCACTGCCAGAACACCACAGCACTGCCCTAAACCCTGAAAAACTACCCCCTGCATGACCCCCTATACTGCCCGAACACCACTGCACTGCCCTAACCCTAAAACACCACCCCCAGCATGACCCTCTACACTGCTCAAACACCACTGCTCTGCCCTAAAGCCTGAAACACCACCCCAGCTCGACCCCCTACACTGCCCGAACACCACTTCACTGCCCTAAACCCTAAAACACCAGCCCCAGCACGACCACCTTCTCTGCCAGAACAACACTGCACTGCCCTAAACCAAGAAACACCAGCCCTAGCACGACCCCCTACACTGCCCAAACACCACTGCATTGCACTAAACCCTGAAACGCCAGCCCCAGCACGACCCCCTACACTTCCCAAACACCACTGCACTGACCTAAAACCTGAAACACCACCCCCAGCAAGACCCCCTACACTGCCCGAACACCACTGCACTGCCCTGAACCCTGAAACACCAGCCCCACCACAACCCCCTACACTGCCCGAACACCACTGCACTGCCCTAAACCCAGAAACACCAGCCCCAGCATGACCCCCTACACTGCCCGAACACAAATGCAATGCCCTAAACCCTGAAACACCAGCCCCAGCACGACCCACTACACTGCCCGAACACCACTGCACTGCCCGTAACCCTAAAACATCAGCCGCAGCACGACCCCTTACACTGCCTGAACACCACTGCCCTAAACACTGGAACACCAGCCCCGGTACACCCCCCGCACTGCCCGAACACCACAGCACTGCCCTAAACCCTGAAACACTACCCCCTGCATGACCCCCTATACTGCCCGAACACCACTGCACTGCCCTAAACCCTTAAACACCACCCCCAGCCCGACCCTGTACACTGCCCAAACACCACTGCTCTGCCCTAAACCCTAAAACACCAGCCCTAGCACGACCCCCTACACTGCCCAAACACCACTGCACTGCCCTAAACCCTAAAACACCAGCCTCAGCATGACCCCCTTCATGGCCCGAACACCACTGCACTGCCCTAAACCCTAAAACACCAGCCCAAGCATGACCCCCTACACTGCCCGAACACTTCTGTATTGCCCTAAACCCTGAAACACCAACACCAGCATGACCCTCTACACTGCCCAAACACCACTGCACTGCCCTAAGCCCTGAAACACCAGCCCCAGCATGACCCCCTTCTCTGCCTGAACAACACTGCACTGCCCTAAACCATGAAATACCAGCCCCAGCACGACCCCTACACTGCCCAAACACCATTGCACTGCCCTAAACCCTGAAGCACCAGCCCCAGCATGACCCCCTATACTTCCCAAACACCACTGCACTGCCCTAAACCCTGAAACACCACCCCCAGCAAGACCCCCTACACTGACCAAACACCACAGCACTGCCCCTTAAACACTACCCCTACACGACCCCCTACTCTGCCCGAACACCACTGCACTGCCCTAAACCCTGATACACCACCCCCAGCAAGACGCCCTAAACTGCCTGAACACCAATGTACTGCCCTAAACCCTGTAACACCACCCCTGCACAACCCCCCATACTACCCGAACACCACTGCCCTGCCCTAAACCCTAAAACACCACCCCGGCGCGGCCCACTACACTGCCCAAACACCACTGCTCTGCCCTAAACACTGAAACACCACCCCAGCACGACCCCCTACACTGCCCAAACACCACTGCTCTGCCCTAAACCCTAAAACACCAGCCCCAGCTTGACCCCCTACACTGCACGAACACCACTGCACTGCCCTACACCCTAAAACACCAGCCTCAGCATGACCCCCTACACTGCTCAAAAACACCACTGCACTACCCTAAACCCTAAAATACCACCCCAGCATCAGCCCCTACACTGCCCGAACACCACTTCACTGCCCTAAACCCAGAAACACCAGCCCCAGCACGACCCCCTACACTGCCAGAACACCACTGCAATGCCCTAAACCCTGAAACACCAGCCCCAGCACGACCCCCTACACTGCCCGAACACCACTGCACTGCCCTTAACCCTGAAACATCAACCCCAGCAAGACCCCCTACACTGACCGAACACCACAGCACTGCCCCTTAAACACTACCCCTACACGACCCCCTACACTGCCCGAACACCACTGCACTGCCCTAAACCCTGATACACCACCCCCAGCAAGACCCCCTAAACTGCCTGAACACCAATGTACTGCCCTAAACCCTGTAACACCACCCCTGCACAACCCCCCATACTACCCGAACACCACTGCCCTGCCCTAAACCCTAAAACACCACCCCGGCACGGCCCACTACACTGCCCAAACACCACTGCTCTGCCCTAAACACTGAAACACCACCCCAGCACGACCCCCTACACTGTCCGAACACCACTGCTCTGCCCTAAACCCTAAAACACCAGCCCCAGCATGACCCCCTACACTGCATGAACACCACTGCACTGCCCTACACCCTAAAACACCAGCCTCAGCATGACCCCCTACACTGCTCAAAAACACCACTGCACTACCCTAAACCCTAAAATACCACCCCAGCATCACCCCCTACACTGCCCGAACACCACTTCACTGCCCTAAACCCAGAAACACCAGCCCCAGCACGACCCCCTACACTGCCAGAACACCACTGCAATGCCCTAAACCCTGAAACATCAACCCCAGCACGACCCCCTACACTGCTTGAACACCACTGCACTGCCCTAAACCCTGAAACACCAGCCCCAGCACGACCCCCTACTCTGCCCGAACACCACTGCACTGCCCTAAACCCAGAAACACCAGCCCCAGAACGACCCCCTACAGTGCCCGAACACCACTGCACTGCCCTAAACCCTGAAACACCAGCCCCAGCACGACCCCTAAAGTGCCCGAACACCACTGCACTGCCCTAAACTCTGAAACCCCAGAGCCAACACGACCCCCTACACTGCCCGGACACCACTGTACTGCCCGAAACCCCACCCCCAGCAAGACCCCCTAGACTGCCCGAACACAACTGCACTACCCTAATCCCTGAAACACCACCCCCAGCAAGACCCCCTACACTGCCCGAATACCACTCCCCTAACCCTGAAACACCACCCCCAGCAAGAACCCCATACTGGCCGAACATCACTGCACTGTCCTAAACCCTAAAACACCAGCCCCAGCACGACGACCTAATCTGCCCAAACACCACTGCGCTTCCCTAAACCCTGAAACACCACCCCAGCAATACGCCTTCCACTTCCCGAACACCACTGCACTAAACCCTGAAACACTACCCCTACATGACCCCCTACACTGCCCGAACACCACTGCACTGCCCTAAACCCTGAAACACCAGCCCCAGCACGACCCCCTACACTGCCCGAACACCACTGCACTGCCCTTAACCCTGAAACATCAACCCCAGCACGACCTCTTACACTACCTGTACACCACTGCCCTAAACACTGAAACACCAGGCCCAGTACACCCGCTGCACTGCCCGAACACCACTGCACTGCCCTAATCCCTGAAACACCACCCCCTGCACGACCCCCTATACTGCCCGAACACCACTGCACTGCCCTAAACCCTAAAACACCACCCCCAGCACGATCCTCTACACTGCCCAAAGACCACTGCTCTGCCCTAATCCCTGAAACACCACCCCAGCACGACCCCCTACACTGCCCGAACACGACTGCAATGCCCTAAACCCTGAAACACCAGCCCCAGCACGACCCCCTACACTGCCCAAACACCACTGCACTGCCCTAAGCCCTGAAACACCAGCCCCAGCACGACCCCCTTCACTGCCAGAACAACACTGCACTGCCCTAAACCACGAAACACCAGCCCCAGCACAACCCCCTACACTGCTCAAACACCACTGCACTGCACTAAACCCTGAAACGCCAGCCCCAGCACGACCCCCTACACTTCCCAAACACCACTGCACTGCCCTAAAACCTGAACCACCACCCCCAGCAATACCCCCTTGTGAGAAGTTGGCCTGGTATACGCTGTTCACTAGTGCTAGTGACCACCTTGTACCATGCCAAGCAACCCTTATGGTGTGGTTGTAAGTCAACCTTTTTGGACTAGCTGCCCTAGTGGTAGCGTAGGCTAAGCAGTCTTTGAGGCTAAACTCGTGAAGCGTGTTAAGCCAGCTGTTTTACCAAATGCAACCCCCTTTTATACCAATGAAAGGACACCACACAGATATATATTCAAAATATATATGTATTTATTTATCAAAGTAACCCCTAGTCTCTTTATGAGCACAGGAGCACAAATCGTCAAACAAGATTATCACAGAATACACAGAAGTTGCACTTTATATGGATAGGCCCTGGTGGCCACTCAAACCATATACTAAAATAGTGGTATAAGTACCACGAACAGAAAAGGGAAAAGGCCTAGGGCCTCGAGAATCGCTGGGCCTACAAGGAGCTAACGTCAGTTAGTGACCAGGAGGTCCACGGGTGGCGTGTGCAGAGCAAATAGTCACACGCGTGCTCCCATAGGTTTCAATGGGTGCGTAAAAAGTACAAAGTTACTGCAAAGAGGATCTTCCGGATGGACTAGGAACTCAAGATTTGGAACACAGGCACTAGAGATGTAATACTACACTGGGGCACAGGTGTGCCAGCTTTACCTCACCCACAGGAAGCGGGTGCATAGGCCTCGAAGTGCGTCGGGTTGCTTCTATCTGTTCCGTGGAGCTTGAAGACAAAGATGCTGCAGGCGGTCGGTCCGGGAGAGATGCAGTGGATCCAAGAGTGGATCGGAGATGTTGAAGACCTGTAAGCAGAGGGGACAGTGTTCACAGTCACTAGCCAGTGACCAGCGTGGCACCAGGTGGGTACCAGGCGATGTCGGGTGCAAACAGGTGATGAGGGGTAGCTTGTCTCCGCAGCCACGTGGTCCCTGAAGGTCGACGACGTCCAGGAGTCGGCTCACGAGCTGTCCCACGCGGGCTCTCGCTGTTGGCGGTGTCGGCGACTTGATCGAAGCAAACAAGCCTTGGCAAAAGCAATTGCAGGAGGATTCGGAAATCAGCTGTTGGTTCTGACCAGCAAGGTCAGAGGGATTGCTCCTTTGGAGGGGAGCAAGGGCCAGTCTGGAGCAACCAGACCAGCGGTGTTTGTCGTAGATTTCGTCGCCAAGATGGCCACTAGCCAGCGGGCCAGCAACCGGTTAGGCGCGTCGAGTGGCAAAATGCAGAAGGGCCCCACGCAGATCGTGGAGATGCTGGAGGGCTCACCTTTGGTGCAGATGCTGCTCGAGGGTTGGGCTTCTCAGGACCCAAAGCACAACTTGGAGGGAGCCTCGGTTGTTGCACTTGTCAGCTTGTTGTAGTCGTTCCAAGATGGCTGGCTCCACGTGTCTCGGTGCCTCCACGGGTCTCCTCTTTTCAGGGACTGTGGATCGGGCGGTGAGAGGTCTGGAGGTCCAGGTCTTGTCAGTCTCTGGGCTCGGGCTCCGGCGGGAGGCGGCGGCAAAGCAGACGTTGATGCGCTGGATGGTGCTTGCGTTAGCAAGGTGGTCACTCCCTGACCACAGGGGAGATTTTCTTCAGTCTTCTGTGCAGCAGAATGTCGAAGTTCCCGTCTTCTTCTTAGTTTCAAGTTGATTCCAGGATGTCTGAAGTCTTAGGACACAGCTCCTACCTTTATTCGGATTCTAGGGGCCGGACTACCTGCTAGGTCCCTCCCTATGGGTGGGACCAGGAAGGGGGGTGGTTACACCCCCAATCCTTTGTCCAGCTCGCCCCAGGCCCGGGACTGGTGTGCCCCAGGACCGGTTTGAACTGGCATATGCACCGAGGCTCCTTGTGAGCCACAGGCATGTCTGGTTTCTTTCAAGCCCTACCTGACCAATACACAAAATCCTGTCTGGGGTGGTGCACGCACCTCCCCTGGCAGGAAACCCTTTGTCCACACCTCCCAAGCTGGAAGGACTCCCAGCAGCAGGAGGGCAGACTTGTGTCTGTGGTGGCAGCATCCATTTTGTGGAGCTGAGGCTATGTCTGATTTTACCCGGGTTTCAGGTACTGTACATGTCGTGTCCCTCTAGAAGGGTGGAATGCTAACCCCGTCGCCAGAATTGGCGAGGGGTTAGTATTCCAATTCGTATGACACCTTACTCGACATGTTTTGATAAAGCCAAACCAAAGATAGCATTTAACCGCGAGGTTCATAATGCACTTAAGAGTATATGGTATGACGATATCTGGAAACAGCAGAAGGAAGTTGTTCCGACCACTGCAGACAGGCTCAGCTCATGCCAGAGCACCATCTCACATGGAACCAAGCACTCTGCCTTCAGGATTGTTAAGGCCTGCCATAGGAGTGACTTAGAGGTTACCAGGTGTCCCATTTAAGGTTAGGTATAGGTATACTACACCTAAGTAAGAGGTGATTACACCAACTTACCCCAGCTGAGTGATCAGCCAGTTGTGTCAGATTGTTAGGCCAAGCCTGGGGTGGCATAATACATGCTGCAGCCCCTGGCAGGCCTTGGGTACACCAATGCCCTGGGTACCTAGTGTACACTGGTACAGGGGCTGACAGGGTGATCCACTTCCAATTGGTTATGCACCTAGGGTGCATAGTTTTAATTTAGTAGAGAGAACAGCAGGCTGGGGGTCTGATTGGCAGGCCCACAGCCTCAATATGTCAAAAACCAGTGAAGCAAAAAGCAAAAATTTGGGGTGACCATAGGATAGCAGACCCTACTCTCCTACACAACCCCCCCCCAAACGCTGGGACATTAAACTAGCCTTGACCAGTCTCGTCTTCATGTCCTAAGTGGAAGTACCTGGAGAGACCATCTGCATTCCCATGGTCAGTACCTGGCCGGTGCTCCACTGTAAAGTCCATCCCCTGTAGGGAAATGGACCACCTAAGCAGTTTGGGGTTTTCACCCTTCATCTGATTTAGCCACAAGAGGGGCTTATGGTCGGTCTGAATCTTGAAGTGAGTGCCAAACAAGTATGGCCTCAGCTTCTTCAGGGCCCACACCACAGCAAAGGCCTCCCTCTCAATAGCTGACCAATTCTTCTCTCTGGGGGTCAACCTTCTGCTAATAAAAGCAATGGGTTGGTCTTGACCATCTACATTAAGTTGTGACAGCACAGCTCCCACACCCAACTCAGAAGCATCTGTTTGGACAATAAACTCTTTGGAGTAGTCAGGACTTTTCAGGATAGGTGCAGAGCACATGGCCTCCTTCAGGTCATCAAATGCCTTTTGACAGCTTACTGTCCACTGAACCTTTTTGGGCATCTTCTTGGATGTCAGATCATTAAGAGGAGTCACAATGGACCCATAGTTCTTAACAAACTTCCTGTAATACCCAGTCAAGCCCAAGAAAGCTCGAACTTGAGTCTGGGTGGTTGGAGGGGACCAATCCTTGATGGACTGTATCTTACTCTCCAGTAGTTGAACTTGGCCCCCACCTACAAGGTGGCCCAAATACACAACCTTACTCTGCCCTATCTGGCACTTAGTAGCCTTGATAGTGAGGCCTGCCCTTTGCAGAGCCTCAAGAGCCTTCTTCAGGTGGATCAGGTGATCCTCCCAGGTGGAACTAAAGACAGCAATGTCATCAAGATATGCTGCGCAAAAGTCATCCAACCCAGTAAGGACTTGGTTCACCAGCCTTTGGAAGGTGGCAGGTGCATTCTTCAGACCAAAGGGCATCACCACAAACTGATAATGCCCACCTGGGGTTGAGAATGCTGTTTTGGCCTTAGACTCCTCAGCTAACCTGATTTGCCAATAGCCAGCTGTCAAGTCAAATGTGCTCAAAAACTTTGCAGAAGCTAGTTTGTCTATGAGCTCATCTGCCCTTGGAATAGGGTGTGCATCTGTCCTGGTGACAGCATTGAGTCCTCTGTAGTCCACACAGAACCTCATCTCTCTCTTGCCATCTTTGGTGTGAGGTTTGGGGACCAGAACCACTGGGCTAGCCCAGGGGCTCTCTGAGGGTTCAATGACACCTAATTCCAGCATTTTATGTACCTCAGCCTTTATACAGTCCCTGACGTGGTCAGGTTGTCTGTAAAGTTTGTTCTTTACAGGCAGACTGTCACCAGTGTCCACAACATGGGTACACCAGTCAGTTTGACTAGGTATCAAGGAAAACATATGTGAAAATGATTGTAGAACCTGTCTACATTCAGTCTGCTGATGGGCAGTGAGGTTGCCTCCAAGGGTCACTCCTTCAACTGAGCCATCTTCAGGGTTCTGAGACAACAGGTCTGGGAGAGGGTCACTCTCTTCCTCCTGTCCCTCATCTGTAGCCATGAGCAAGCCCATGTCTGCCCTGTCAACATATGCTTTAAGCCTGTTAACATGGAGTACCCTGTGGGGACTCCTGGGAGTTCCTAGGTCCACCAAGTAGGTGACCTCTCCCTTCTTTTCCAGGATTGTATGGGGTCCAGACCATTTGTCTTGGAGTGCTGCTGGGGCCACTGGCTCCAACACCCATACCTTCTGTCCTGGCTGATACTCAACCAAGACAGCCTTTTGGTCATGCCAAGCTTTCTGTAAGGCCTGGCTTGCCTCAAGGTTTTTAGATGCCTTCTCCATATACTCAGCCATCCTGGAGCGGAGACCAAGTACATAGTCCACTATGTCTAGCTTAGGCTTTTTGAGAGGTAACTCCCATCCTTCCTTCACCAAACACAGTGGGCCTCTCACAGGGTGCCCAAACAACAATTCAAAGGGGCTGTAGCCAACTCCTTTTTGTGGGACCTCTCTGTAAGCAAACAGAAGGCAGGGTAGAAGGATATCCCATCTTCGCCTGAGCTTTTCAGGTAATCCTTTGATCATACCCTTTAGGGTCTTGTTGAATCTCTCAACAAGCCCATTGCATTGTGGGTGATAAGGGGTGGTGAACTTGTAGTTGACACCACATTCCTTCCACATAGCTGTCAAGTATCCTGACATAAAGTTGGTACCTCTGTCAGATACTACCTCCTTAGGAAACCCCACTCTGGAGAATACTCCCAGCAGGGCCCTGGCCACAACAGGAGCTGTAGTGGTCCTAAGGGGAATTGCCTCTGGATACCTGGTGGCATGATCCACTACCACCAGTATAAATCTGTGCCCAGATGCAGTGGGAGGATCCATGGGACCCACTATGTCTATTCCCACTCTTTCAAAGGGGACCCCCACCACAGGTAGTGGTATTAGGGGGGCCTTTGTTGTGCCACCTGATTTGCCACTGGCTTGGCAGGTAACACAGGAG
The DNA here is from genome assembly GCF_964204655.1 of Triturus cristatus. Lineage (NCBI taxonomy): Eukaryota > Metazoa > Chordata > Amphibia > Caudata > Salamandridae > Triturus > Triturus cristatus. The sequence continues at coordinate 868,349,183 of NC_140579.1, read as the reverse complement.
CGACAAAACTCCTTTGTATCTTCATTCATATGAGGCCAGTGAAAGTGAGGGACAAGCCTGTCCCAAGTCTTGTTCTGGCCTAAGTGTCCTGCTAAAGGAATGTCATGGGCCAAGGTAAGAAGGAAGCCCCTAAATTGCAGAGGTATGACCAACCTCCTGGTTGCACCAGGCTTGGGGTCTCTAGCCTCTGAATAAAGGAGCCCTTCATCCCAATACACTTTATGGGTACCTTGAGCATTCCCAGCAGCCTCAGCAGCAGCCAGCTGTCTGAGGGGTTCAAGAGAGGGACAGGATAACTGAGCCTGCCTCAAGTCAGCCCTTGAAGGTCCCCCTGTCCCCAGAAACTCAACCTGATCAGGTTCAAGCTCTTCAGGGACAGTTCCTTCAGGGTCCTCTAGATCAGCTTCCTGGGAAGGCTGATCATCACTCTGAGGCAGGGGGGAAGGCACAGCCTTGACCCTCCTGTTCTTCTTCTTGGTAGGTGCTTGGTCCATTGTTCCAGGATCCAAGACCTGAGGTTCAGTGAGGCACTTTTTGGCCTGTGACCTGGTCACAGCAAGGACATGTGATGATATACCTAACATCTCTGCATGAGTCCTGTACTCCACTTCTGACCATAGAGAACTCTCTAGGTCATTGCCCAACAAACATTCTACTGGGAGGTCTGCACTAACCACAACCCTTTTGAGGCCAGTTACCCCTCCCCATGAGAAGTTAACAACTGCCACACTGTGTGAAGTAGTGGCATTGCTGGCATTGGTCACCAGGTAGTTCTCACCTGGTATGTACTGTCCAGGGTCCACAAAGCCTGGTGTCACCATAGTGACACTGGCACATGTGTCCCTGTAGGCTTGAGCCACTTTGTCATTAATTAAAGGAGTCTGTCTGTACTTGCCCAGGTTACTGGGGCTCACAGTCAGGGACAAATCAATGTCCCCATCACAGATCAAGACTGCCTGTGTAAGGGTTCTGTCTAAGTCAGAATCTCCTTCAGTTCCCATAGTGATTCCCACTACACCCTTTGTCTGGGGACCAACACTGCTAACAGTAGTACTGGGAGCAGGTGCCTTAGGGGCAACAGTGTTGGGGGCTCCACCCTTTTTGCAATCACTAGTCCAGTGAGTTGTATTTTTGCAATGATTGCACCAGGGTTTCTTTTGACCTTCTTTCTTCTTTTTGGACTGTTGTTGGGACCCACCCTCCTTAGCAGTAGTTTGGGGCCCTGTTGAAGACTTCTGGTCTTTAGATTTCTGATCTCCACCCTTTTGGTCTGTTTTCTTCTGATCACCCCCTTGGCCCTGGTTCTGGTTCTTTTGCTTAACCCTGGTTCTGACCCATTTGTCTGCCTTCTTTCCCAATTCTTGGGGAGAGGTCAGATCAGAGTCAACCAAGTGTTGATGCAGTTGCTGGTTTTGACAGTTATTTAAAATCTGTTCTCTCATCATCAAATTATACAATCCTGTAAAATCAGATACCTTACTTCCCAGCAACCAACCCTCCAAAGCCTTAGTGGCACATTCAATGTATTCAGACCAGTCCTGAGTCTGTGTCTTTTGGGTGTCTCTGAACATTAACCTGTACTGTTCAGTGGTTAAGCCTAACCCATCTACTAGAACACTCTTCAGGACTCTGTAGTTTCTGACATCCTCTTCTCTAACAGTGAGGAGTCTGTCTCTGCCTCTTCCCTCAAAGGAGAGCCAGAGGATTGCTGCCCACTGATCTTCAGGAACCTGCTGTACTTTGCAGGCTCTCTCAAGAGCAGTTATCCACTTGTGGATGTCATCCCCACTTTTGTAGGGGGGCACAACCTTAGACAGGTTTCTATTGTCGAAAACCCTATCTTTGTCCTTAGGGACAATGCTGCCACCAGTGGGTATAGACCCACTCTCTTTATGCTGTCTAGCCTTGCTAAGTTTCTCTTCCATCAGGGCTACTTCTAGCTCCTGCTTCCTGATCCTCAGCTGGGCCTCTTGCATCTTGGCCTCATGTTCCCTCCTCTGAGGGGTGGTCATCCTTCTCCTGGAGTGACCTTGAGAGCCTCTAGAGCCATGGGAAGCATTGGAGTCACCTGAGCGATTCCTTTGCCTTCCCAGCCCTGTGTTAAGTCCACTGGGGAGATCCAGTGGGTTGAACCCACTGTCAGTCCCCAATAGCCTTGGTTTAGCTGGGCCAAGTATAACACTTGGCACTGGGCTAGTTCTCCCTTCATCCTCACTACTGTCAGTATCCTTTTCACTCTCATCCTCTGTGGTAGGCATCCCATCTAAGGGGTGACTATTGGGAAGGGGTATTTCAGTGGCATCTTTAGAAGGGGGGCCTCCTGTTCCTGACCCTAAGGGGGCTAACTGGGAAGCTTTCTTGAGTGCTCTCTGATTCTCATCATTCTGTAAGAGCTCTCTGAGCTCAGCAGAGTTTGGGTTCTTGGGCTGTTTAAGGCCTCTAAGAGTTGCCAAATGCCTGAGCTCATTCTGATTAAGGGTAGCAAAGCTGGATGGTGCCCTCTGGGGGTCACTCTCAACAGAGATGGGTACAGTGGACCCCTCTGCCCCGGCCATTGCTCTTAAGTGTGGGTGGATGTGTTGCAATCTACCTACACTTGGGTTTACCTACTAAACCTATCTAGTAGTTGTAGTCAGGGTGTGCTACTCCCTTTGCTCTACAACAACTAAGTTCAGTAGAACTTATGTATATCTAATCTTGTTTTATATGTACCTACAGGTACCTATGTGATCTTTCAATTGGTAACCAAGAGATTACAATGGTAAAACACAGCAAGCTCAAATCCAACCGCTGCTCACCAATGTGAGAAGTTGGCCTGGTATACGCTGTTCACTAGTTCTAGTGACCACCTTGTACCATGCCAAGCAACCCTTATGGTGTGGTTGTAAGTCAACCTTTTTGGACTAGCTGCCCTAGTGGTAGCGTAGGCTAAGCAGTCTTTGAGGCTAAACTCGTGAAGCGTGTTAAGCCAGCTGTTTTACCAAATGCAACCCCCTTTTATACCAATGAAAGGACACCACACAGATATATATTCAAAATATATATGTATTTATTTATCAAAGTAACCCCTAGTCTCTTTATGAGCACAGGAGCACAAATCGTCAAACAAGATTATCACAGAATACACAGAAGTTGCACTTTATATGGATAGGCCCTGGTGGCCACTCAAACCATATACTAAAATAGTGGTATAAGTACCACGAACAGAAAAGGGAAAAGGCCTAGGGCCTCGAGAATCGCTGGGCCTACAAGGAGCTAACGTCAGTTAGTGACCAGGAGGTCCACGGGTGGCGTGTGCAGAGCAAATAGTCACACGCGTGCTCCCATAGGTTTCAATGGGTGCGTAAAAAGTACAAAGTTACTGCAAAGAGGATCTTCCGGATGGACTAGGAACTCAAGATTTGGAACACAGGCACTAGAGATGTAATACTACACTGGGGCACAGGTGTGCCAGCTTTACCTCACCCACAGGAAGCGGGTGCATAGGCCTCGAAGTGCGTCGGGTTGCTTCTATCTGTTCCGTGGAGCTTGAAGACAAAGATGCTGCAGGCGGTCGGTCCGGGAGAGATGCAGTGGATCCAAGAGTGGATCGGAGATGTTGAAGACCTGTAAGCAGAGGGGACAGTGTTCACAGTCACTAGCCAGTGACCAGCGTGGCACCAGGTGGGTACCAGGCGATGTCGGGTGCAAACAGGTGATGAGGGGTAGCTTGTCTCCGCAGCCACGTGGTCCCTGAAGGTCGACGACGTCCAGGAGTCGGCTCACGAGCTGTCCCACGCGGGCTCTCGCTGTCGGCGGTGTCGGCGACTTGATCGAAGCAAACAAGCCTTGACAAAAGCAATTGCAGGAGGATTCGGAAATCAGCTGTTGGTTCTGACCAGCAAGGTCAGAGGGATTGCTCCTTTGGAGGGGAGCAAGGGCCAGTCTGGAGCAACCAGACCAGCGGTGTTTGTCGTAGATTTCGTCGCCAAGATGGCCACTAGCCAGCGGGCCAGCAACCGGTTAGGCGCGTCGAGTGGCAAAATGCAGAAGGGCCCCACGCAGATCGTGGAGATGCTGGAGGGCTCACCTTTGGTGCAGATGCTGCTCGAGGGTTGGGCTTCTCAGGACCCAAAGCACAACTTGGAGGGAGCCTCGGTTGTTGCACTTGTCAGCTTGTCGTAGTCGTTCCAAGATGGCTGGCTCCACGTGTCTCGGTGCCTCCACGGGTCTCCTCTTTTCAGGGACTGTGGATCGGGCGGTGAGAGGTCTGGAGGTCCAGGTCTTGTCAGTCTCTGGGCTCGGGCTCCGGCGGGAGGCGGCGGCAAAGCAGACGTTGATGCGCTGGATGGTGCTTGCGTTAGCAAGGTGGTCACTCCCTGACCACAGGGGAGATTTTCTTCAGTCTTCTGTGCAGCAGAATGTCGAAGTTCCCGTCTTCTTCTTAGTTTCAAGTTGATTCCAGGATGTCTGAAGTCTTAGGACACAGCTCCTACCTTTATTCGGATTCTAGGGGCCGGACTACCTGCTAGGTCCCTCCCTATGGGTGGGACCAGGAAGGGGGGTGGTTACACCCCCAATCCTTTGTCCAGCTCGCCCCAGGCCCGGGACTGGTGTGCCCCAGGACCGGTTTGAACTGGCATATGCACCGAGGCTCCTTGTGAGCCACAGGCATGTCTGGTTTCTTTCAAGCCCTACCTGACCAATACACAAAATCCTGTCTGGGGTGGTGCACGCACCTCCCCTGGCAGGAAACCCTTTGTCCACACCTCCCAAGCTGGAAGGACTCCCAGCAGCAGGAGGGCAGACTTGTGTCTGTGGTGGCAGCATCCATTTTGTGGAGCTGAGGCTATGTCTGATTTTACCCGGGTTTCAGGTACTGTACATGTCGTGTCCCTCTAGAAGGGTGGAATGCTAACCCCGTCGCCAGAATTGGCGAGGGGTTAGTATTCCAATTCGTATGACACCTTACTCGACATGTTTTGATAAAGCCAAACCAAAGATAGCATTTAACCGCGAGGTTCATAATGCACTTAAGAGTATATGGTATGACGATATCTGGAAACAGCAGAAGGAAGTTGTTCCGACCACTGCAGACAGGCTCAGCTCATGCCAGAGCACCATCTCACATGGAACCAAGCACTCTGCCTTCAGGATTGTTAAGGCCTGCCATAGGAGTGACTTAGAGGTTACCAGGTGTCCCATTTAAGGTTAGGTATAGGTATACTACACCTAAGTAAGAGGTGATTACACCAACTTACCCCAGCTGAGTGATCAGCCAGTTGTGTCAGATTGTTAGGCCAAGCCTGGGGTGGCATAATACATGCTGCAGCCCCTGGCAGGCCTTGGGTACACCAATGCCCTGGGTACCTAGTGTACACTGGTACAGGGGCTGACAGGGTGATCCACTTCCAATTGGTTATGCACCTAGGGTGCATAGTTTTAATTTAGTAGAGAGAACAGCAGGCTGGGGGTCTGATTGGCAGGCCCACAGCCTCAATATGTCAAAAACCAGTGAAGCAAAAAGCAAAAATTTGGGGTGACCATAGGATAGCAGACCCTACTCTCCTACACCCCTACACTGCCCGAACACCACTGCACTGCCCTGAACCCTGAAACACCAGCCCCACCACAACCCCCTACACTTCTCGAACACCACTGCACTGCCCTAAACCCAGAAATACCAGCCCCAGCATGACCCCCTGCACTGCCCGAACACCACTGCAATGCCCTAAACCCTGAAACACCAGCCCCAGCACGACCCCCTACACTGCCCGAACACCACTGCACTGCCCTTAACCCTGAAACATCAACCCCAGCATGACCTCTTACACTACCTGTACACCTCTGCCCTAAACACTGAAACACCCTCTGCACTGCCCGAACAACACAGCACTGCCCTAAACCCTGAAACACTACCCCCTGCATGACCCTCTATACTGCCCGAACACCACTGCACTGCCCTAAACCCTAAAACACCACCCCAGCACGATCCTCTACACTGCCCAAACACCACTGCTCTGCCCTAAACCCTAAAACACCACCCCCTGCACGACCCCCTATACTGCCCGAACACCACTGCACTGCCCTAAACCCTAAAACACCACCCCCAGCACGATCCTCTACACTGCCCAAAGACCACTGCTCTGCCCTAATCCCTGAAACACCACCCCAGCACGACCCCCTACACTGCCCGAACACGACTGCACTGCCCTAAACCCTGAAACACCAGCCCCAGCACGACCCCCTACACTGCCCAAACACCACTGCACTGCCCTAAGCCCTGAAACACCAGCCCCAGCACGACCCCCTTCACTGCCAGAACAACACTGCACTGCCCTAAACCACGAAACACCAGCCCCAGCACAACCCCCTACACTGCTCAAACACCACTGCACTGCACTAAACCCTGAAACGCCAGCCCCAGCACGACCCCCTACACTTCCCAAACACCACTGCACTGCCCTAAAACCTGAACCACCACCCCCAGCAAGACCCCCTACACTGCCCGAACACCACTGCACTGCCCTGAACCCTGAAACACCAGCCCCACCACAACCCCCTACACTTCTCGAACACCACTGCACTGCCCTAAACCCAGAAACACCAGCCCCAGCATGACCCCCTACACTGCCCGAACACCACTGCAATGCCCTAAACCCTGAAACACCAGCCCCAGCACGACCCCCTACACTGCCCGAACACCACTGCACTGCCCTTAACCCTGAAACATCAACCCCAGCACGACCTCTTACACTACCTGTACACCTCTGCCCTAAACACTGAAACACCCCCTGCACTGCCCGAACAACACAGCACTGCCCTAAACCCTGAAACACTACCCCCTGCATGACCCTCTATACTGCCTGAACACCACTGCACTGCCCTAAACCCTAAAACACCACCCCAGCACGATCCTCTACACTGCCCAAATACCACTGCTCTGCCCTAATCCCTGAAACACCACCCCAGCATGACCCCCTACACTGCCCGAACACGACTTCACTGCCCTAAACCCTAAAACACCAGCCCCAGCACGATCCCCTACACTGCCCGAACACGACTGCACTGCCCTAAACCCTGAAACACCAGCCCCAGCACGACCCCTACACTGCCCAAACACCACTGCACTGCCCTAAGCCCTGAAACACCAGCCCCAGCACGACCCCCTTCACTGCCAGAACAACACTGCACTGCCCTAAACCCTGAAACGCCAGCCCCAGCACGACCCCCTACACTTCCCAACTACCACTGCACTGCCCTAAAACCTGAACCACCACCCCCAGCAAGACCCCCTACACTGCCCGAACACCACTGCACTGCCCTGAACCCTGAAACACCAGCCCCACCACAACCCCCTACACTGCCCGAACACCACTGCACTGCCCTAAACCCAGAAACACCAGCCCCAGCATGACCCCCTACACTGCCCGAACACCACTGCAATGCCCTAAACCCTGAAACACCAGCCCCAGCACTACCCCCTACACTGCCCGAACACCACTGCACTGCCCTTAACCCTGAAACATCAACCCCAGCACGACCTCTTACACTACCTGTACTCCTTTCCCCTAAACACTGAAACACCCCCTGCACTGCCCAAACAACACAGCACTGCCCTAAACCCTGAAACACTACCCCCTGCATGACCCCCTATACTGCCTGAACACCACGGCACTGCCCTAAACCCTAAAACACCACCCCCAGTACGACCCTCTACACTGCCCAAACACCACTGCTCTGCCCTAAAGCCTGAAACACCACCCCAGCTCGACCCCCTACACTGCCCGAACACCACTGCTCTGCCCTAAACCCTAAAACACCAGCCCCAGCACGACCCCCTACAGTGCCCGAAAACCACTGCACTGCCCTAAACCCTAAAACACCAGCCTCAGCATGACCCCCTACACGGCCTGAACACCACTGCACTGCCCTAAAACCTAAAATACCACCCCAGCATGACACCCTACACTGCCAGAACACCACTGCACTGCCCTAAACCACGAACACCAGCCCCAGCACGACCCCCTACACAGCCCAAACACCTCTGCACTGCCTTAAACCCTGAAACACCAGCCCCAGCATGACCCCCTATACTTCCCAAACACCACTGCTCTGCCCTAAACCCTGAAGCACCACCCCCAGCAAGACCCACTGCACTGCCTGAACACCACTGCACTGCCCTAAACCCTGAAACACCACCCCTGCACAACCACCATACTGCCTGAACACCACTACCCTGCCCTAAACCGTAAAACACCACCCCCAGCACGACCCCCTACACTGCCCAAACACCACTGCTCTGCCCTAAACCCTGAAGCACCACCCCAGCATGACCCCCTACACTGCCCGAAACACCACTGCTCTGCCTTAAACCCTAAAACACCAGCCCCAGCATGACCCCCTACTCTGCCCGAACACTTCTGTATTGCCCTAAACCCTGAACACCAGACCAAGCACGACCCCCTACACTGCCTGAACACCACTGCACTGCCCTAAACCCTGAAACACCAACCCCAGCATGACCCCCTACAGAGCCCAAACACCACTGCACTGCCCTAAGCCCTGAAACACCAGCCCCAGCACGACCCCCTACACTGCCTGAACTCCACTGCACTGCCCTAAACCCAGAAACACCAGCCCCAGAGCGACCCCCTACAGTGCCCGAAAACCACTGCACTGCCCTAAACCCTGAAACACCAGCCCCAGCACGACCCCTACAGTGCCCGAACACCACTGCACTGCCCTAAACTCTGAAACCCCAGAGCCAACACGACCCCCTACACTGCCCGGACATCACTGTACTGCCCAAAACCCCACCCCCAGCAAGACCCCCTAGACTTCCCGAACACAACTGCACTGCCCTATTCCCTGAAACACCACCCCCAGCAAGACCCCCTACACTGCCCGAATACCACTCCCCTAACCCTGAAACACCACCCCCAGCAAGAACCCCATACTGCCCGAACATCACTGCACTGCCCTAAACCCTAAAACACCAGCCCCAGCACGACGACCTAATCTGCCCAAACACCACTGCGCTTCCCTAAACCCTGAAACACCACCCCAGCAATACGCCTTCCACTTCCCGAACACCACTGCACTAAACCCTGAAACACTACCCCTACATGACCCCCTACACTGCCCGAACACCACTGCACTGCCCTAAACCCTGAAACACCACCCCCAGCAAGACCCACTGCACTGCCTGAACACCACTGCACTGCCCTAAACCCTGAAACACCACCCCTGCACAACCCCCATACTGCCCGAACACCACTGCCCTGCCCTAAACCGTAAAACACCACCCCCAGCACGACCCCCTACACTGCCCAAACACCACTGCTCTGCCCTAAACCCTGAAGCACCACCCCAGCATGACCCCCTACACTGCCCGAAACACCACTCCTCTGCCTTAAACCCTAAAACACCAGCCCCAGCATGACCCCCTATACTGCCCGAACACTTCTGTATTGCCCTAAACCCTGAACACCAGACCAAGCACGACCCCCTACACTGCCTGAACACCACTGCACTGCCCTAAACCCTGAAACACCAACCCCAGCATGACCCCCTACAGAGCCCAAACACCACTGCACTGCCCTAAGCCCCGAAACACCAGCACCAGCATGACCCCCTTCACTGCCCGAACAACACTGCACTGCCCTAAACCACGAAACACCAGCCCCAGCACGACCCCCTAAACTGCCCAAACACCATTGCACTGCCCTAAACCCTGAAACACCAGACCCAGCATGACCCCCTATACTTCCCAAACACCACTGCACTGCCCTAAACCCTGAAACACCACCCCCAGCAACATCCCCTACACTGATGGAACACCACAGCACTGCCCCTTACACACTACCCCTAGACGACCCCCTACACTGCCCGAACACCACTGCACTGCCCTAAACCCTGAAACACCACCCCCAGCAAGACCCCCTAAACTGACTGAACACCACTGCACTGCCCTAAACCCTGTAACACCACCCCTGCACAACCCCCCATACTACCCAAACACCACTGCCCTGCCCTAACCCCTAAAACACCACCCCCAGCACGACCCTCTACACTGCCCAAACACCACTGCTCTGCCCTAAACCCTGAAACACCACCCCAGCACGACCCCCTATACTGCCCAAACACCACTGCACTGCCCTATACCCTAAAACACCACCCCCAGCACGATCCTCTACACTGCCCAAACACCATTGCTGGGCCCTAATCCCTGAAACACCACCCCAGCACGACCTCCTACACTGCCCGAACACCACTTCACTGCCCTAAACCCTAAAACACCAGCCCCAGCACGATCCCCCACACTGCCCGAACACCACTGCACTGCCCTAAACCCTGAAACACCAACCCCAGCACGACCCCCTACACTGCCCAAACACCACTGCACTGCCCTAAGCCCTGAAACACCAGCCCGAGCACGACCCCCTTCACTGCCAGAACAACACTGCACTGCCCTAAACCACGAAACACCAGCCCCAGCACGACCCCCTACACTTCCCAAACGCCACTGCACTGCCCTAAAACCTGAAACACCACCCCCAGCAAGACCCCTACACTGCCCGAACACCACTGCACTACCCTGAACCCTGAAACACCAGCCCCACCACAACCCCCTACACTGCCCGAACACCACTGCACTGCCCTAAACCCAGAAACACCAGCCCCAGCATGACCCCCTACACTGCCCGAACACCACTGCAATGCCCTAAACCCTGAAACACCAGCCCCAGCACGACCCCTACACTGCCCAAACACCACTGCACTGCCCTTAACCCTGAAACATCAGCCCAAGCACGACCCCTTACACTGCCTGAACACCACTGCCCTAAACACTGGAACACCAGCCCCGGTACACCCCCTGCACTGCCCGAACACCACAGCACTGCCCTAAACCCTGAAACACTACCCCCTGCATGACCCCCTATACTGCCCGAACACCACTGCACTGCCCTAAACCCAAAAACACCACCCCCAGCATGACCCTCTACACTGCCCGAACACTTCTGTATTGCCCTAAACCCTGAACACCAGACCAAGCACGACCCCCTACACTACCCGAACACTACTGCACTGCCCTAAACCCTGAAACACTACCCCCTGCATGACCCCCTATACTGCCCGAACACCACTGCACTGCCCTAAACCCTAAAACACCAGCCCCAGCATGACCCCCTATACTGCCCGAACACTTCTGTATTGCCCTAAACCCTGAACACCAGACCAAGCACGACCCCCTACACTGCCTGAACACCACTGCACTGCCCTAAACCCTGAAACACCAACCCCAGCATGACCCCCTACAGAGCCCAAACACCACTGCACTGCCCTAAGCCCCGAAACACCAGCACCAGCATGACCCCCTTCACTGCCCGAACAACACTGCACTGCCCTAAACCACGAAACACCAGCCCCAGCACGACCCCCTAAACTGCCCAAACACCATTGCACTGCCCTAAACCCTGAAACACCAGACCCAGCATGACCCCCTATACTTCCCAAACACCACTGCACTGCCCTAAACCCTGAAACACCACCCCCAGTAAGATCCCCTACACTGACCGAACACCACAGCACTGCCCCTTACACACTACCCCTAGACGACCCCCTACACTGCCCGAACACCACTGCACTGCCCTAAACCCTGAAACACCACCCCAGCAAGACCCCCTAAACTGACTGAACACCACTGCACTGCCCTAAACCCTGTAACACCACCCCTGCACAACCCCCCATACTACCCAAACACCACTGCCCTGCCCTAACCCCTAAAACACCACCCCCAGCACGACCCTCTACACTGCCCAAACACCACTGCTCTGCCCTAAACCCTGAAACACCACCCCAGCACGACCCCCTACACTGCCCGAACACAACTGCTCTGCCCTAAACCCTAAAACACCAGTTCCAGCGCGACCCCCTACACTGCCCAAACACCACTGCACTACCCTAAACCCTAAAATACCACCCCAGCATCACCCCCTACACTACCCGAACACCACTTCACTGCCCTAAACCCAGAAACACCAGCCCCAGCACGACCCCCTACACTGCCAGAACACCACTGCAATGCCCTAAACCCTGAAACACCAGCCCCAGCACGACCCCTACACTGCCCGAACACCACTGCACTGCCCTTAACCCTGAAACATCAACCCCAGCACGACCCCTTACACTACCTGTACACCACTGCCCTAAACACTGAAACACCAGGCCCAGTACACCCGCTGTACTGCCCGAACACCACTGCACTGCCCTAAACCCTGAAACACCACCCCCTGCACGACCCCCTATACTGCCCAAACACCACTGCACTGCCCTATACCCTAAAACACCACCCCCAGCGCGATCCTCTACACTGCCGAAACACCATTGCTGGGCCCTAATCCCTGAAACACCACCCCAGCACGACCTCCTACACTGCCCGAACACCACTTCACTGCCCTAAACCCTAAAACACCAGCCCCAGCACGATACCCCACACTGCCCGAACACCACTGCACTGCCCTAAACCCTGAAACACCAACCCCAGCACGACCCCCTACACTGCCCAAACACCACTGCACTGCCCTAAGCCCTGAAACACCAGCCCCAGCACGACCCCCTTCACTGCCAGAACAACACTGCACTGCCCTAAACCACGAAACACCAGCCCCAGCACGACCCCCTACACTGCCCAAACACCACTGCACTGCACTAAACCCTGAAACGCCAGCCCCAGCACGACCCCCTACACTTCCCAAACGCCACTGCACTGCCCTAAAACCTGAAACACCACCCCCAGCAAGACCCCCTACACTGCCCGAACACCACTGCACTACCCTAAACCCAGAAACACCAGCCCAAGCATGACCCCCTATACTGCCCGAACACCACTGCAATGCCCTAAACCCTGAAACACCAGCCCCAGCACGACACCCTACACTGCCCGAACACCACTGCACTGCCCTTAACCCTGAAACATCAGCCCCAGCACGACCCCTTACACTGCCTGAACACCACTGCCCTAAACACTGGAACACCAGCCCCGGTACACCCCATGCACTGCCCGAACACCACAGCACTGCCCTAAACCCTGAAACACTACCCCCTGCATGACCCCCTATACTGCCCGAACACCACTGCACTGCCCTAAACCCTAAAACACCACCCCCAGCACGACCCTCTACACTGCCCAAACACCACTCCTCTGCCCAAAAGCCTGAAACACCACCCCAGCTCGACCCCCTACACTGCCTGAACACCACTTCACTGCCCTAAACCCTAAAACACCAGCCCCAGCACGATCCCCTACACTGCCCGAACACCACTGCACTGCCCTAAACCCTGAAACACCAACCCCAGCACGACCCCCTACACTGCCCAAACACCACTGCACTGCCCTAAGCCCTGAAACACCAGACCCAGCACGACCCCCTTCACTGCCAGAACAACACTGCACTGCCCTAAACCACGAAACACCAGCCCCAGCACGACCCCCTACATTGCCCAAATACAACTGCACTGCACTAAATCCTGAAACGCCAGCCCCAGCACGACCCCCTACACTTCCCAAACACCACGGCACTGCCCTAAAACCTGAAACACCACCCCCAGCAAGACCCCCTACACTGCCCGAACACCACTGCACTGCCCTGAACCCTGAAACACCAGCCCCACCACAACCCCCTACACTGCCCGAACACCACTGCACTGCCCTAAACCCAGAAACACCAGCCCCAGCATGACCCCGTACACTGCCCGAACATCACTACGATGCCCTAAACCCTGAAACACCAGCCCCAGCACGACACCCTACACTGCCCGAACACCACTGCACTGCCCTTAACCCTGAAACATCAGCCGCAGCACGACCCCTTACACTGCCTGAACACCACTGCCCTAAACACTGGAACACCAGCCCCGGTACACCCCCTGCACTGCCCGAACACCAACCACAGCACTGCCTTAAACCCTGAAACACTACCCCCTGCATGACCCCCTATACTGCCCGAACACCACTGCACTGCCCTAAACCCTTAAACACCACCCCCAGCACGACCCTCTACACTGCCCAAACACCACTGCTCTGCCCTAAAGCCTGAAACACCACCCCAGCTCGACCCCCTACACTGCCCGAACACCACTGCTCTGCCCTAAACCCTAAAACACCAGCCCTAGCACGACCCCCTACACTGCCCAAACACCACTGCACTGCCCTAAACCCTAAAACACCAGACTCAGCATGACCCCCTTCATGGCCCGAACATCACTGCACTGCCCTAAACCCTAAAACACCAGCCCCAGCATGACCCCCTACACAGCCCGAACACTTCTGTATTGCCCTAAACCCTGAACACCAGACCAAGCACGACCCCCTACACTGCCCGAACACCACTGCACTGCCCTAAACCCTGAAACACCAACCCCAGCATGACCCCCTACACTGCCCAAACACCACTGCACTGCCCTAAGCCCTGAAACACCAGCCCCAGCATGACCCCCTTCACTGCCCGAACAACACTGCACTGCCCTAAACCATGAAACACCAGCCCCGGCACGACCCCCTACACTGCCCGAACACCACTGCACTGCTCTAAACCCTAAAACACCAGCCCCAGCATGACCCCCTATACTTCCCAAACACCACTGCACTGCCCTAAACTCTGAACCACCACCCCCAGCAAGACCCCCTACACTGACCGAACACCACAGCACTGCCCCTTAAACACTACCCCTACACGACCCCCTAAACTGCCCGAACACCACTGCACTGCCCTAAACCCTGAAACACCAGCCTCAGCACGACCCCCCTACACTGCCCAAACACCACTGCACTACCCTAAACCCTAAAATACCACCCCAGCATCACCCCCTACACTGCCCGAACACCACTTCACTGCCCTAAACCCAGAAACACCAGCCCCAGCACGACCCCCTACACTGCCAGAACACCACTGCAATGCCCTAAACCCTGAAACACCAGCCCCAGCACGACCCCCTACACTGCTCAAACACCACTGCACTGCCCTTAACCCTGAAACATCAACCCCAGCACGACCTCTTACACTACCTGTACACCACTGCCCTAAACACTGAAACACCAGGCCCAGTACACCCGCTGCACTGCCCGAACACCACTGCACTGCCCTAATCCCTGAAACACCACCCCCTGCATGACCCCCTATACTGCCCAAGCACCACTGCACTGCCCTAAACCCTGAAACATCACCCCCAGCACGACCCCCTAAGCTGCTTGAACACGACTGCACTGCCCTAAACCCTGAAACACCAGCCCAAGCACGACCCCCTACACTGCCCGAACACCACTGCACTGCCCTAAACCAAGAAACACCAGCCCCAGAACGACCCCCTACAGTGCCCGAACACCACTGCACTGCCCTAAACCCTGAAACACCAGCCCCAGCACAACCTCCTACACTGCCCGAACACCACTGCACTGCCCTAAACCCAGAAACACCAGCCCCAGCATGACCCCGTACACTGCCCGAACACCACTGCAATGCCCTAAACCCTGAAACACCAGCCCCAGCACGACCCCCTACTCTGCCCGAACACCACTGCACTGCCCTTAACCCTGAAACATCAGCCGCAGCACGACCCCTTACACTGCCTGAACACCACTGCGCTAAACACTGGAACACCAGCCCCGGTAGACCCAATGCACTGCCCAAACACCACAGCACTGCCCTAAACCCTGAAACACTACCCCCTGCATGACCCCCTATACTGCCCGAACACCACTGCACTGCCCTAAACCCTTAAACACCACCCCCAGCACAACCCTCTACACTGCCCAAACACCACTGCTCTGCCCTAAAGCCTGAAACACCACCCCAGCTCGACCCCCTACACTGCCCAAACACCACTGATCTGCCTTAAACCCTAAAACACCAGCCCTAGCACGACCCCCTACACTACCCAAACACCACTGCACTGCCCTAAACCCTAAAACACCAGCCTCAGCATGACCCCCTTCATGGCCCGAACACCACTGCACTGCCCTAAACCCTAAACCCTAAAACACCAGCCCCAGCATGACCCCTACACTGCCCGAACACTTCTGTATTGCCCTAAACCCTGAACACCAGACCAAGCACGACCCCCTACACTGCCCGAACACCACTGCACTGCCCTAAACCCTGAAACACCAACCCCAGCATGACCCCCTACACTGCCCAAACACCACTGCACTGCCCTAAGCCCTGAAACACCAGCCCCAGCATGACCCCCTTCACTGCCCGAACAACACTGCACTGCCTTAAACCATGAAACACCAGCCCCAGCACAACCCCCTACACTGCCCAAGCACCACTGCACTGTTCTAAACCCTGAAACACCAGCCCCAGCATGACCCCCTATGCTTCCCAAACACCACTGCCCTGCCCTAAACCCTGAAACACCACCCCCAGCAAGACCCCCTACACTGACCGAACACCACAGCACTGTCCCTTAAACACTACCCCTACACGACCCCCTACACTGCCCGAACACCACTGCACTGCCCTAAATCCTGAAACACCACCCCCAGCAAGACCCTCTAAACTGCCTGAACACCACTTTACTGCCCTAAACCCTGTAACACCACCCCTGCACAACCCCCCATACTACCCGACCACCACTGCCCTGCCCTAAACCCTAAAACACCACCCCAGCACAACCCACTACACTGCCCAAACACCACTGCTCTGCCCTAAACACTGAAACACCACCCCAGCACGACCCCCTACACTGCCCGAACACCACTGCTCTGCCCTAAACCCTAAAACACCAGCCCCAGCATGACCCCCTACACTGCACGAACACCACTGCACTGCCCTACACCCTAAAACACCAGCCTCAGCACAACCCCCTACACTGCCCAAACACCACTGCACTACCCTAAACCCTAAAATACCACCCCAGCATCACCCCCTACACTGCCCGAACGCCACTTCACTGCCCTAAACCCAGAAACACCAGCCCCAGCACGACCCCCTACACTGCCAGAACACCACTGCAATGCCCTAAACCCTGAAACTCCAGCCCCAGCACGACCCCCTACACTGCCCGAACACCACTGCACTGCCCTTAACCCTGAAACATCAACCCCAGCACGACCTCTTACACTACCTGTACACCACTGCCCTAAACACTGAAACACCAGGCCCAGTACACCCGCTGCACTGCCCGAACACCACTGCACTGCCCTAATTTCTGAAACACCACCCCTGCACGACCCCCTATACTTCCTGAACACCACTGCACTGCCCTAAACCCTAAAACACCACCCCCAGCACGATCCTCTACACTGCCCAAAACCCACTGCTCTGCCCTAATCCCTGAAACACCACCCCAGCACGACCCCCTACACTGCCCGAACACGACTTCACTGCCCTAAACCCTAAAACACCAGCCCCAGCACGATCCCCTACACTGCCCGAACACCACTGCACTGCCCTAAACCCTGAAACACCAGCCCCAGCATGACCCCCTACAGTGCCCAAACACCACTGCACTGCCCTAAGCCCTGAAACACCAGCCCCAGCACGACCCCCTTCACTGCCAGAACAACACTGCACTGCCCTAAACCACGAAACACCAGCCCCAGCACGACCCCCTACACTGCCCAAACACCACTGCACTGCACTAAACCCTGAAACGCCAGCCCCAGCACGACCCCCTACACTTCCCAAACACCACTGCACTGCCCTAAAACCTGAACCACCACCCCCAGCAGGACCCCCTACACTGCCCGAACACCACTGCACTGCCCTGAACCCTGAAATACCAGCCCCACCACAACCCCCTACACTGCCCGAACACCACTGCACTGCCCTAAACCCAGAAACACCAGCCCCAGCATGACCCCCTACACTGCCCGAACACCACTGCAATGCCCTAAACCCTGAAACACCAGCCCCAGCACGACCCCTACACTGCCCAAACACCACTGCACTGCCCTTAACCCTGAAACATCAGCCCAAGCACGACCCCTTACACTGCCTGAACACCACTGCCCTAAACACTGGAACACCAGCCCCGGTACACCCCCTGCACTGCCCGAACACCACAGCACTGCCCTAAACCCTGAAACACTACTCCCTGCATGACCCCCTATACTGCCCGAACACCACTGCACTGCCCTAAACCCAAAAACACCACCCCCAGCATGACCCTCTACACTGCCCAAACACCCCTGCTCTGCCCTAAACCCTAAAACACCAGCCCCAGCTCGAACCCCTACACTGCCCGAACACCACTGCTCTGCCCTAAACCCTAAAACACCAGCCCCAGCACGACCCCCTACACTGCCTGAAAACCACTGCACTGCCCTAAACCCTAAAACACCAGCCTCAGCATGACCCCCTACACGGCCTGAACACCACTGCACTGCCCTAAAACCTAAAATACCACCCCAGCATGACACCCTACACTGCCAGAACACCACTGCACTGCCCTAAACCACGAAACACCAGCCCCAGCACGACCCCCTACACAGCCCAAACACCACTGCACTGCCTTAAACCCTGAAACACCAGCCCCAGCATGACCCCCTATACTTCCCAAACACCACTGCACTGACCTAAACCCTGAAACACCATCCTCAGCAAGACCCCCTACACTGACCGAACACCACTGCACTGCCCTAAACCCTGAAACACCACCCCAGCAATACGCCCTCCACTGCCCGAACACCACTGCACTAAACCCTGAAACACTTCCCCTACATGACCCCCTACACTGCCCGAACACCACTGTACTGCCCTAAACCCTGAAACACCACCCCCAGCAAGACCCCCTGTACTGCCTGAACACCACTGCACTGCCCTAAACCCTGAAACACCACCCCTGCATAACCCCCATACTGCCCGAACACCACTGCCCTGCCCTAAACCATAAAACACCACCCCCAGCACGACCCCCTACACTGCCCAAACACCACTGCTCTGCCCTAAACCCTGAAGCACCACCCCAGCATGACCCCCTACACTGCCCGAAATACCACTGCTCTGCCTTAAACCGTAAAACACCAGCCCCAGCATGACCCCCTACACTGCCCGAACACTTCTGTATTGCCCTAAACCCTGAACACCAGACCAAGCACGACCCCCTACACTGCCCGAACACCACTGCACTGCCCTAAACCCTGAAACACCAACCACAGCATGACCCCCTACACTGCCCAAACACCACTGCACTGCCCTAAGCCCTGAAACACCAGCCCCAGCATGACCCCCTACACTGCTCAAACAACACTGCACTGTCCTAAACCCCGAACCACCAGCCCCAGCATGACCCCTACACTGCCCAAACACCACTGCAGTGCCCTAAACCCTGAAACACCTCCTCAGCACAACCCACTTCACTTCCCGAACACAGCTGCACTGCCCGAAACCCTGAAACACCACCACCAGCAAGACCCCCTAGACTGCGCAAATGCCACTGCACTGCCCTAAATCCTGAAAAACCACACCAACAATACGCCCTACACTGCCCGAACACCACTGCACTAAACCCTGAAACACCACCCCCTGCACGACTCCTACACTAGCATGACCCCCTACACTGCTCGAAAACCACCGCACAGCCCTAAACCCTGAAACACCAACCCTAAAACACCACCCCCAGCACGACCCTCTACACTGCCTGAAAACCACTGCACTGCCCTAAACCCTGAAACACCACCACCCAGCACGACCCCCTACACTGCCCGAACACCATTGCACTGCCCTAAACACTGAAACACCACCTCCAGCAAGATGCTCTAAACTGTCTGAACACCACTGCACTAAACCCTGAAACACCTCCCCCTGCATGACACCCTACACTGCTTAAACACCAGTGCACTGCCATAAACCCTGAAACTCCACCCCCAGGATGACCCCCTACACTGCGCAACACCACTGCACTGCCTTAAACCCTGAAACACCAGCCCCAGCATGACCCCCTATACTTCTCAAACACCACTGCACTGCCCTAAACCCTGAAACACCACCCCCAGCAAGACCCCCTACACTGACCGAACACCACTGCACTGCCCTAAACCCTGAAACACCACCCCAGCAATACGCCCTCCACTGCCCGAACACCACTGCACTAAACCCTGAAACACTACCCTTACATGACCCCCTACACTGCCCGAACACCACTGCACTGCTCTAAACCCTGAAACACCACCCCCAGCAAGACCCCCTGCACTGCCTGAACACCACTGCACTGCCCTAAACCCTGAAACACCACCCGTGCACAACCCCCCATACTGACCAAACACCACTGCCCTGCCCTAAACCCTAAAACACCACCTCCAGCAAGACCTCCTACACTGCCCAAACACCACTGCTCTGCCCTAAACCCTGAAGCACCACCGCAGCACGACCCCTACACTGCCCGAAAACCGCTGCTCTGCCTTAAACCCTAAAACACCAGCCCCAGCATGACCCCCTACACTGCCCGAACACTTCTGTATTGCCCTAAACCCTGAACACAAGACCAAGCACGACCCCCTACACTGCCCGAACACCACTGCACTGCCCTAAACCCTGAAACACCAACCCCAGCATGACCCCCTACACTGCTTAAACACCAGTGCACTGCCGTAAACCCTGAAACATAACCCCCAGGATGACCCCCTACACTGCGCAACACCACTGCACTGCCGTAAACCCTGAAACACCTCCCCCAGGACGACCCCCCATACTGCGCTACACCAGTGCACAGCCCTAAACCCTAAAACACCACCCCCAGCACGACCCCTACACTGCCCGAACACCACTGCACTACCCTAAACCCTGAAACACCAACCCTAAAACACCACCCCCAGCACAACCCCCTACACTGATCGAACACCACTGCACTGCCCTAAATCCTGACAGACCAGCCCCAGCACAACCCCCTACACTGTCCGAACACCACTGCACTGCCCTAAACCCTGAAACACCAGCCCGAGCAAGACCCCCTACACTGCCCGAACACCACTGCACTGCCCTATACCCTGAAACACCAGCCCCAGCACGACCCCCTACACTGCCCGAACACCACTGCACTGCCATTAACCCTGAAACATCAGCCCCAGCACGACCTCTTACACTGCCTGAACACCACTGCCCTAAACACTGAAACACCAGCCCCAGTACACCCAATACACTGTCAAAACACAACTGCAATGCCCTAAACCCTGAAACACCAGCCCCAGCACAGTCCACTATACTGCCCGAACACCACTGCACTGCCCTAAACCCTGAAACACCAGCCACAGCATGACACCCTACACTGGACGAACATCACTGCACTGTCCTAAACCCTGAAACACCACCCCAGCACGACCCCCTACATTACCCGAACACCACTGCACTGCCCTAAACCCTGAAACACCAGCCCCAGCACGACCCACTATACTTCCCGAACACCACTGCACTGCCCTCAACCCTGAAACACCAGCCACAGCACGACACCCTACACTGCCCGAACACCACAACACTGTCCTAAACCCTGAAACACCACTCCCTGCACGACCCCCTACACTGCCCAAGCACCACTGCACTGCCCTAAACCCTGAAACATCACCCCCAGCATGACCCCCTACACTGCTTGAACACCACTGCACTGCCCTAAACCCTGAAACACCAGCCCCAGCACGACCCCCTACACTGCCCGAACGCCACTGCACTGCCCTAAACCCAGAAACACCAGCCCCAGACCGACCCCCTACACTGCCCGAACACCACTGCACTGCCCTAAACCCTGAAACACCAGCCCCAGCACGACCCCTACAGTGCCCGAACACCACTGCACTGCCCTAAGCCCTGAAACACCAGCCCCAGCATGACCCCCTACACTGCCCGAACAACACTGCACTGCCCTAAACCCCGAACCACCAGCCCCAGCATGACCCCCTACACTGCCCAAACACCACTGCAGAGCCCTAAACCCTGAAACACCTGCTCAGCACAACCCCCTACACTTCCCGAACACCACTGCACTGCCCGAAACCCTGAAACACCACCACCAGCAATACCCCCTACACTGCGCAAACGCCACTGCACTGCCCTAAACCCTGAAAAACCACCCCAGCAATATGCCCTACACTGCCCGAACACCACTGCACTAAACCCTGAAACACCACCCCCTGCACGACTCCTACACTGCCTGAAAACCACTGCACTGCCCTAAACCCTAAAACACCACCCCCAGCATTACCCCCTACACTGCTCGAAAACCACCGCACAGCCCTAAACCCTGAAACACCAACCCTGAAACACCACCCCCAGCACGACCCCCTACACTGCCTGAAATCCACTGCACTGCCCTAAACCCTGAAATACCACCACCCAGCACGACCCCCTACACTGCCCGAACACCACTGCACTGCCCTAAACACTGAAACACCGCCTCCAGCAAGATGCACTAAACTGTCTGAACACCACTGCACTAAACCCTGAAACACCACCCCCTTCACAACCCCCTACACTGCCCGAACACCACTACACTGCCCTAAACCATGAAACACCTCCCCCTGCATGACCCCCTACACTGCTTAAACACCAGTGCACTGCCGTAAACCCTGAAACATAACCCCCAGGATGACCCCCTACACTGCGCAACACCACTGCACTGCCGTAAACCCTGAAACACCTCCCCCAGGACGACCCCCCATACTGCGCTACACCAGTGCACAGCCCTAAACCCTAAAACACCACCCCCAGCACGACCCCTACACTGCCCGAACACCACTGCACTACCCTAAACCCTGAAACACCAACCCTAAAACACCACCCCCAGCACAACCCCCTACACTGATCGAACACCACTGCACTGCCCTAAATCCTGACAGACCAGCCCCAGCACAACCCCCTACACTGTCCGAACACCACTGCACTGCCCTAAACCCTGAAACACCAGCCCGAGCAAGACCCCCTACACTGCCCGAACACCACTGCACTGCCCTATACCCTGAAACACCAGCCCCAGCACGACCCCCTACACTGCCCGAACACCACTGCACTGCCATTAACCCTGAAACATCAGCCCCAGCACGACCTCTTACACTGCCTGAACACCACTGCCCTAAACACTGAAACACCAGCCCCAGTACACCCAATACACTGTCAAAACACAACTGCAATGCCCTAAACCCTGAAACACCAGCCCCAGCACAGTCCACTATACTGCCCGAACACCACTGCACTGCCCTAAACCCTGAAACACCAGCCACAGCATGACACCCTACACTGCTCGAAAACCACCGCACAGCCCTAAACCCTGAAACACCAACCCTGAAACACCACCCCCAGCACGACCCCCTACACTGCCTGAAATCCACTGCACTGCCCTAAACCCTGAAATACCACCACCCAGCACGACCCCCTACACTGCCCGAACACCACTGCACTGCCCTAAACACTGAAACACCGCCTCCAGCAAGATGCACTAAACTGTCTGAACACCACTGCACTAAACCCTGAAACACCACCCCCTTCACAACCCCCTACACTGCCCGAACACCACTACACTGCCCTAAACCATGAAACACCTCCCCCTGCATGACCCCCTACACTGCTTAAACACCAGTGCACTGCCGTAAACCCTGAAACATAACCCCCAGGATGACCCCCTACACTGCGCAACACCACTGCACTGCCGTAAACCCTGAAACACCTCCCCCAGGACGACCCCCCATACTGCGCTACACCAGTGCACAGCCCTAAACCCTAAAACACCACCCCCAGCACGACCCCTACACTGCCCGAACACCACTGCACTACCCTAAACCCTGAAACACCAACCCTAAAACACCACCCCCAGCACAACCCCCTACACTGATCGAACACCACTGCACTGCCCTAAATCCTGACAGACCAGCCCCAGCACAACCCCCTACACTGTCCGAACACCACTGCACTGCCCTAAACCCTGAAACACCAGCCCGAGCAAGACCCCCTACACTGCCCGAACACCACTGCACTGCCCTATACCCTGAAACACCAGCCCCAGCACGACCCCCTACACTGCCCGAACACCACTGCACTGCCATTAACCCTGAAACATCAGCCCCAGCACGACCTCTTACACTGCCTGAACACCACTGCCCTAAACACTGAAACACCAGCCCCAGTACACCCAATACACTGTCAAAACACAACTGCAATGCCCTAAACCCTGAAACACCAGCCCCAGCACAGTCCACTATACTGCCCGAACACCACTGCACTGCCCTAAACCCTGAAACACCAGCCACAGCATGACACCCTACACTGGACGAACATCACTGCACTGTCCTAAACCCTGAAACACCACCCCAGCACGACCCCCTACATTACCCGAACACCACTGCACTGCCCTAAACCCTGAAACACCAGCCCCAGCACGACCCACTATACTTCCCGAACACCACTGCACTGCCCTCAACCCTGAAACACCAGCCACAGCACGACACCCTACACTGCCCGAACACCACAACACTGTCCTAAACCCTGAAACACCACTCCCTGCACGACCCCCTACACTGCCCAAGCACCACTGCACTGCCCTAAACCCTGAAACATCACCCCCAGCATGACCCCCTACACTGCTTGAACACCACTGCACTGCCCTAAACCCTGAAACACCAGCCCCAGCACGACCCCCTACACTTCCCGAACGCCACTGCACTGCCCTAAACCCAGAAACACCAGCCCCAGACCGACCCCCTACACTGCCCGAACACCACTGCACTGCCCTAAACCCTGAAACACCAGCCCCAGCATGACCCCTACAGTGCCCGAACACCACTGCACTGCCCTAAGCCCTGAAACACCAGCCCCAGCATGACCCCCTACACTGCCCGAACAACACTGCACTGCCCTAAACCCCGAACCACCAGCCCCAGCATGACCCCCTACACTGCCCAAACACCACTGCAGAGCCCTAAACCCCGAACCACCAGCCCCAGCATGACCCACTACACTGCCCAAACACCACTGCAGTGCCCTAAACCCTGAAACACCTGCTCAGCACAACCCCCTACACTTCCCGAACACCACTGCACTACCCTAAACCCTGAAACACCAACCCTAAAACACCACCCCCAGCACAACCCCCTACACTGATCGAACACCACTGCACTGCCCTAAATCCTGACAGACCAGCCCCAGCACAACCCCCTACACTGTCCGAACACCACTGCACTGCCCTAAACCCTGAAACACCAGCCCGAGCAAGACCCCCTACACTGCCCGAACACCACTGTACTGCCCTATACCCTGAAACACCAGCCCCAGCACGACCCCCTACACTGCCCGAACACCACTGCACTGCCATTAACCCTGAAACATCAGCCCCAGCACGACCTCTTACACTGCCTGAACACCACTGCCCTAAACACTGAAACACGAGCCCCAGTACACCCAATACACTGTCAAAACACCACTGCAATGCCCTAAACCCTGAAACACCAGCCCCAGCACAGTCCACTATACTGCCCGAACACCACTGCACTGCCCTAAACCCTGAAACACCAGCCACAGCATGACACCCTACACTGGACGAACATCACTGCACTGTCCTAAACCCTGAAACACCACCCCAGCACGACCCCCTACATTACCCGAACACCACTGCACTGCCCTAAACCCTGAAACACCAGCCCCAGCACGACCCACTATACTTCCCGAACACCACTGCACTGCCCTCAACCCTGAAACACCAGCCACAGCACGACACCCTACACTGCCCGAACACCACAACACTGTCCTAAACCCTGAAACACCACTCCCTGCACGAACCCCTACACTGCCCAAGCACCACTGCACTGCCCTAAACCCTGAAACATCACCCCCAGCATGACCCCCTACACTGCTTGAACACCACTGCACTGCCCTAAACCCTGAAACACCAGCCCCAGCACGACCCCCTACACTGCCCGAACGCCACTGCACTGCCCTAAACCCAGAAACACCAGCCCCAGACCGACCCCCTACACTGCCCGAACACCACTGCACTGCCCTAAACCCTGAAACACCAGCCCCAGCACGACCCCTACAGTGCCCGAACACCACTGCACTGCCCTAAACACTGAAACACCAGCCCCAGAACGACCCCCTACACTGCCCAAACACCACTGCACTGCCCTAAGCCCTGAAACACCAGCCCCAGCATGACCCCCTACACTGCCCGAACAACACTGCACTGCCCTAAACCCCGAACCACCAGCCCCAGCATGACCCACTACACTGCCCAAACACCACTGCAGTGCCCTAAACCCTGAAACACCTGCTCAGCACAACCCCCTACACTTCCCGAACACCACTGCACAGCCTGAAACCCTGAAATACCACCACCAGCAATACCCCCTAAACTGCGCAAACGCCACTGCACTGCCCTAAACCCTGAAAAACCACCCCAGCAATATGCCCTACACTGCCCGAACACCACTGCACTAAACCCTGAAACACCACCCCCTGCATGACTCCTACACTGCCTGAACACCACTGCACTGCCCTAAACCCTAAAACACCACCCCCAGCATGACCCCCTACACTGCTCGAAAACCACCGCACAGCCCTAAACCCTGAAACACCAACCCTGAAACACCAGCCCCAGCACGACCCCCTACACTGCCTGAAAACCACTGCACTGCCCTAAACCCTAAAACACCAGCCTCAGCATGACCCCCTACACGGCCTGAACACCACTGCACTGCCCTAAAACCTAAAATACCACCCCAGCATGACACCCTACACTGCCAGAACACCACTGCACTGCCCTAAACCACGAAACACCAGCCCCAGCACGACCCCCTACACAGCCCAAACACCACTGCACTGCCTTAAACCCTGAAACACCAGCCCCAGCATGACCCCCTATACTTCCCAAACACCACTGCACTGCCCTAAACCCTGAAACACCACCCTCAGCAAGACCCCCTACACTGAACGAACACCACTGCACTGCCCTAAACCCTGAAACACCACCCCAGCAATACGCCCTCCACTGCCCGACCACCACTGCACTAAACCCTGAAACACTTCCCCTACATGACCCCCTACACTGCCCGAACACCACTGTACTGCCCTAAACCCTGAAACACCACCCCCAGCAAGACCCCCTGCACTGCCTGAACACCACTGCACTGCCCTAAACCCTGAAACACCACCCCTGCATAACCCCCATACTGCCCGAACACCACTGCCCTGCCCTAAACCATAAAACACCACCCCCAGCACGACCCCCTACACTGCCCAAACACCACTGCTCTGCCGTAAACCCTGAAGCACCACCCCAGCAGGACCCCCTACACTGCCCGAAACACCACTGCTCTGCCTTAAACCCTAAAACACCAGCCCCAGCATGACCCCCTACACTGCCCGAACACTTCTGCATTGCCCTAAACCCTGAACACCAGACCAAGCACGACCCCCTACACTGCCCGAACACCACTGCACTGCCCTAAACCCTGAAACACCAACCACGGCATGACCCCCTACACTGCCCAAACACCACTGCACTGCCCTAAGCCCTGAAACACCAGCCCCAGCATGACCCCCTACACTACTCAAACAACACTGCACTTTCCTAAACCCCGAACCACCAGCCCAGCATGACCCCTACACTGCCCAAACACCACTGCACTGCCCTAAGCCCTGAAACACCAGCCACAGCACGACCCCCTACACTGCCCAAACACCACTGCACTGCACTAAACCCTGAAATGCCAGCCCCAGCACGACCCCCTACACTTCCCAAACACCACTGCACTGCCCTAAAACCTGAACCACCACCCCCAGCAGGACGCCCTACACTGCCCGAACACCACTGCACTGCCATGAACCCTGAAATACCAGCCCCACCACAACCCCCTACACTGCCCGAACACCACTGCACTGCCCTAAACCCAGAAACACCAGCCCCAGCATGACCCCCTACACTGCCCGAACACCACTGCAATGCCCTAAACCCTGAAACACCAGCCCCAGCACGACCCCTACACTGCCCAAACACCACTGCACTGCCCTTAACCCTGAAACATCAGCCCAAGCACGACCCCTTACACTGCCTGAACACCACTGCCCTAAACACTGGAACACCAGCCCCGGTACACCCCCTGCACTGCCCGAACACCACAGCACTGCCCTAAACCCTGAAACACTACCCCCTGCATGACCCCCTATACTGCCCGAACACCACTGCACTGCCCTAAACCCAAAAACAACACCCCCAGCATGACCCTCTACACTGCCCAAACACCACTGCTCTGCCCTAAACCCTAAAACACCAGCCCCAGCTCGAACCCCTACACTGCCCGAACACCACTGCTCTGCCCTAAACCATGAAGCACTACCCCAGCAGGACCCCCTACACTGCCCGAAACACCACTGCTCTGCCTTAAACCCTAAAACACCAGCCCCAGCATGACCCCCTACACTGCCCGAACACTTCTGCATTGCCCTAAACCCTGAACACCAGACCAAGCACGACCCCCTACACTGCCCGAACACCACTGCACTGCCCTAAACCCTGAAACACCAACCACAGCATGACCCCCTACACTGCCCAAACACCACTGCACTGCCCTAAGCCCTGAAACACCAGCCCCAGCATGACCCCCTACACTGCTCAAACAACACTGCACTGTCCTAAACCCCGAACCACCAGCCCAGCATGACCCCTACACTGCCCAAACACCACTGCACTGCCCTAAGCCCTGAAACACCAGCCCCAGCACGACCCCCTACACTGCCCAAACACCACTGCACTGCACTAAACCCTGAAATGCCAGCCCCAGCACGACCCCCTACACTTCCCAAACACCACTGCACTGCCCTAAAACCTGAACCACCACCCCCAGCAGGACGCCCTACACTGCCCGAACACCACTGCACTGCCATGAACCCTGAAATACCAACCCCACCACAACCCCCTACACTGCCCGAACACCACTGCACTGCCCTAAACCCAGAAACACCAGCCCCAGCATGACCCCCTACACTGCCCGAACACCACTGCAATGCCCTAAACCCTGAAACACCAGCCCCAGCACGACCCCTACACTGCCCAAACACCACTGCACTGCCCTTAACCCTGAAACATCAGCCCAAGCACGACCCCTTACACTGCCTGAACACCACTGCCCTAAACACTGGAACACCAGCCCCGGTACACCCCCTGCACTGCCCGAACACCACAGCACTGCCCTAAACCCTGAAACACTACCCCCTGCATGACCCCCTATACTGCCCGAACACCACTGCACTGCCCTAAACCCAAAAACACCACCCCCAGCATGACCCTCTACACTGCCCAAACACCACTGCTCTGCCCTAAACCCTAAAACACCAGCCCCAGCTCGAACCCCTACACTGCCCGAACACCACTGCTCTGCCCTAAACCCTAAAACACCAGCCCCAGCACGACCCCCTACACTGCCTGAAAACCACTGCACTGCCCTAAACCCTAAAACACCAGCCTCAGCATGACCCCCTACACAGCCTGAACACCACTGCACTGCCCTAAAACCTAAAATACCACCCCAGCATGACACCCTACACTGCCTGAAAACCACTGCACTGCCCTAAACCCTGAAACACCACCACCCAGCACGACCCCCTACACTGCCCGAACACCATTGCACTGCCCTAAACACTGAAACACCACCTCCAGCAAGATGCTCTAAACTGTCTGAACACCACTGCACTAAACCCTGAAACACCACCCCCTGCACGACCCCCTACACTGCCTGAACACCACTACACTGCCCTAAACCCTGAAACACCTCCCCCTGCATGACCCCCTACACTGCTTAAACACCAGTGCACTGCCATAAACCCTGAAACTCCACCCCCAGGATGACCCCCTACACTGCGCAACACCACTGCACTGCCTTAAACCCTGAAACACCGGCCCCAGCATGACCCCCTATACTTCTCAAACACCACTGCACTGCCCTAAACACTGAAACACCACCCCCAGCAAGACCCCCTACACTGACCGAACACAACTGCACTGCCCTAAACCCTGAAACACCACCCCAGCAATACGCCCTCCACTGCCCGAACACCACTGCACTAAACCCTGAAACACTACCCTTACATGACCCCCTACACTGCCCGAACACCACTGCACTGCTCTAAACCCTGAAACACCACCCCCAGCAAGACCCCCTGCACTGCCTGAACACCACTGCACTGCCCTAAACCGTGAAACACCACCCCAGCAATACGCCCCACACTGCCTGAACACCACTGCACTAAACACTGAAACTCCATCTCCAGCACGACCCCTACACTGCCCGAACACCACTGCACTGCTCTAAACTCTGAAACACCAACCCTAAAAGACCACCCCCAGCACGACCCCCTACACTGCCTGAACACCACTGCACTGCCCTAAACCCTGAAACACAAGCCCCAGCCCGACCCCCTACACTGCCCAAATACCACTGCACTGCCCTTAACCCTGAAACATCAACCCCAGCATGACCACTGACACTGCCTGAACACCACTGCGCTAAATACTGAAACACCACCCAACAGCACAACCCCCTACACTGCCGTAACACCAGTGCTCTGTCCTAAACCCTGAAACACCACCCCCAGCAAGACCCCCTACACTTCCCGAACATCACTGCCCTAATTACTGAAACACCAGCCCCAGAACCACCCCCTACACTATCTGAACACCACTGCACTGCCCTAAGCACAGAAACACCAGGCCCAGAACGACCCCCTACACAGCCCGATCACCACTGCACTGCCCTAAAGCCTGAAACACCATCCCCAGCACGACCCCTATAGTGCCCAAACACCACTGTAATGCCCTAAACCCTGAAACACCAGCCCCAGCACAGCCCCCTACACTGCCCGAACACCACTGCACTGCCCTAAACCCCGAACCACCAGCCACAGCATGACCCCCTACACTGCCCGAGCACCACTGCACTGCCCTAAACCGTGAAACACCACCCCAGCAATACGCCCTACACTGCCTGAACACCACTGCACTAAACACTGAAACTCCACCTCCAGCACGACCCCTACACTGCCCGAACACCACTGCACTGCTCTAAACTCTGAAACACCAACCCTAAAACACCACCCCCAGCACGACCCCCTACACTGCCTGAACACCACTGCACTGCCCTAAACCCTGAAACACCAGCCCCAGCACAACCCCCTACACTGCCTGAACACAAATGCACTGACCTAAACTCTGAAACACAAGCCCCAGCACGACCCCCTACACTGCTCAAATACCACTGCACTGCCCTTAACCCTGAAACATCAACCCCAGCATGACCACTGACACTGCCTGAACACCACTGCGCTAAATACTGAAACACCACCCAACAGCACAACCCCCTACACTGCCGTAACACCAGTGCTCTGTCCTAAACCCTGAAACACCACCCCTAGCAAGACCCCCTACACTTCCCGAACATCACTGCCCTAATTACTGAAACACCAGCCCCAGAACCACTCCCTACACTATCTGAACACCACTGCACTGCCCTAAGCACAGAAACACCAGCCCCAGAACGACCCCCTACACAGCCCGATCACCACTGCACTACCCTAAAGCCTGAAACACCATCCCCAGCACGACCCCTACAGTGCCCGAACACCACTGCACTGCCCTAAACCCTGAAACACCAGCCCCAGCACAGCCCCCTACACTGCCCGAACACCACTGCCCTAAACCCTGAAACAACAGCCCCAGCACGACCCCCTAACACTGCCCGAACACCACTGCACTGCCCTAAACCCTGAAAAACCACCCCCAGCAAGACCCCCTACACTGCCCGAACACCACTGCACTGCCCTAAACCATGAAACACCACACCCAGCAAAAACCCCGTTGCTCCCCGAACACCACTGCAGTGGCCTTAACCCTGAAACACCAGCCCAAGCACGTCCACCTACACTGCCCGAATACCACTGCACTGCCCTAATCCCTAAAACACCACCCCCTGCACGACCTCCTACACTGCCCGAACACCACTGCACTGCCCTAAACCCAGAAACACCAGCCCCAGCATGGCATCTACACTGCCCGAATACCGCTGCACTGCCCTAAACCCTGAAACACCAGCCCCAGCACGACCCCCTACACTGCCCGAACACCACTGCACTGCCCTAATCCCTGAAACACCAGCCCCAACACAACCCCCTACACTGCCCGAACAACACTGCACTGCCCTCAACCCTGAAATAGCAGTCCCAGCACGACCCCCTACACTGCCCGAACACCACTGCACTGCCCTAATACCTGAAACACCAGCCCCAACACGAACCCCTACACTGCCCGACCAACACTGCACTGCCCTAAACCCTGAAATACCAGCCCCAGCACGACCCCTTACACTGCCCGAACACCACTGCACTGTCTTAAGCCGTGAAACACCAGCCCCAGCATGACCCCCTACACTGCCCAAACAACACTGCACTGCCCTAAACCCTGAAACACCAGCCCCAACAAGACCCCCTACACTGCCCAAACACCACTGCACTGCCCTAAACCCTAAAACACCACCCCAGCAAGATCCCCTACACTGCCCAAACACCACTGCACTGCCCTAAACCCTGAAACACCACCCCAGCAATATGCCCTACAATTCCCGAACACCACTGCACTAAGCACTAAAACACCACCCCCTGCACGGCCCCCTACACTGACCGAACACCACTGCACTGCCCTAAACCCTAAAACACCACCCCCAGCATGACTCCCTACACTGCCCGAACACCACTACACTGCCCTAAACCCTGAAACACCACCCCTAAAACACCTCCCCCAGCAGGACCCCCTACACTGCCTGAACTCCACTGCACTGCCCTCAACCCTGAAACACCAGCCCCAGAAAAACCCCCTACACTGCACGAACACCACAGCACTGCCCTAATCCCTGAATCACAAACCCCAGCACGACCCCCACACTGCCCGAACAACACTGTACTGCACTAAACCCTGAAATACCAGCCTCAGTATGACCCCCTACACTGCCCGAACACCACTGCACTGCCCTAAACCCTGAAACACCAACCCTAAAACACCAGCCCCAGCATGACCCCCTACACTGCCCGAACACCAGTGCACTGCCCTAAACCCCGAACCAACAGCCCCAGCATGACCCCCTACACTGCCCGAGCACCACTGCACTGCCCTAAACCCTGAAACACCACCCCAGCAATATGCCCTACACTGCCTGAACACCACTGCACTAAACACTGAAACTCCACCCCTGCACGACCCCCTACACTGCCCGAACACCACTGCACTGCCCAAAACCCCAAACACCACCTCCAGCATGACCCCTACACTGCCCGAACACCACTGCACTGCTCTAAACTCTGAAACACCAACCCTAAAACACCACCCCCAGCACAACCCCCTCCACTGCCTGAACACCACTGTACTGCGCTAAATCCTGAAACACCAGCCCCAGCACGACCCGCTACACTGCCCGAACAACACTGCAATGCCCTAAACCCTGAAACACCAGCCCCAGCACAACCCCCTACACTGCCTGAACACAAATGCACTGACGTAAACTCTGAAACACATGCCCCAGCACGACCCCCTACACTGCCCGAATACCACTGCACTGCCCATAACCCTGAAACATCAGCCCCAGCATGACCACTGACACTGCCTGAACACCACTGCGCTAAATACTGAAACACCACCCAACAGCAAGACCCCCTACACTTCCCGAACATCACTGCCCTAAACTACTGAAACACCACCCCAGCAAGACCCCCTACACTGCCAAAACACCACTGCACTGCCCGAAACCCTGAAACACCAGCCCCAGAACCACCTCCTACACTACCTGAACACCACTGCACTGCCCAAAAGACAGAAACACCAGCCCCAGAACTACCCCCTACACTGCCCGATCACCACTGCACTGCCCTAAAGCCTGAAACATCATCCCCAGCACGACCCCGACAGTGCCCGAACACCACTGCACTGCCCTAAACCCTGA
Organism: Triturus cristatus; assembly: GCF_964204655.1. Taxonomy (NCBI): domain Eukaryota; kingdom Metazoa; phylum Chordata; class Amphibia; order Caudata; family Salamandridae; genus Triturus; species Triturus cristatus. The sequence continues at coordinate 868,315,246 of NC_140579.1, read as the reverse complement.
AACACCAGCCCCAGCACAGCCCCCTACACTGCCCGAACACCACTGCACTGCCCTAAACCCTGAAACACCAGCCCCAGCACGACCCCCTACACTGCCCAAACACCACTGCACTGCCCTAAACCCTGAAACAAAACCCCCAGCAAGACCCCCTACACTGCCCGAGCACCACTGCACTGCCCTAAACCCTGAAACACCACCCCAGCAATACGCCCTACACTGCCTGAACACCACTGCACTAAACACTGAAACTCCACCCCTGCATGACCCCCTACACTGCCCAAACACCACTGCACTGCCCTAAACCCTGAAACAAAACCCCCAGCAAGACCCCCTAGACTGCCCTAACACCACTGCACTGCCCTAATCCCTGAAAAACCACCCCCAGCAAGACCCCCTACACTGCCCGAACACCACTGCACTGCCCTAAACCATGAAACACCACACCCAGCAAAAACCCCCTTTACTCCCCGAACACCACTGCACTGGCCTTCACCCTGAAACACCAGCCCAAGCACGGCCACCTACACTGCCTGAATACCACTGCACTGCCCTAATCCCTAAAACACCACCCCCTGCACGACCTCCTACACTGCCCGAACACCACTGCACTGCCCTAAACCCTGAAACACCAGCCCCAGCATGGCATCTACACTGCCCGAATACCACTGCACTGCCCTAAACCCTGAAACACCAGCCCCAGCACGACCCCCTACACTGCCCGAACACCACTGCACTGCCCTAATCCCTGAAACACCAGCCCCAACACAACCCCCTACACTGCCCGAACAACACTGCACTGCCCTCAACCCTGAAATAGCAGTCCCAGCACGACCCCCTACACTGCCCGAACACCACTGCACTGCCCTAATACCTGAAACACCAGCCCCAACACGAACCCCTACACTGCCCGACCAACACTGCACTGCCCTAAACCCTGAAATACCAGCCCCAGCACGACCCCTTACACTGCCCGAACACCACTGCACTGTCTTAATCCCTGAAACACCAGCCCCAGCATGACCCCCTACACTGCCGAAACAACACTGCACTGCCCTAAACCCTGAAACACCAGCCCCAACACGACCCCCTACACTGCATGAACACTACTGCATTGCCCTAAACCCTGAAACACCAGCCCCAGTACGACCCCCTACACTGCCCAAATACCACTGCACTGCCCTAAACCCTAAAACACCACCCCAGCAAGATCCCCTACACTGCCCGAACACCACTGCACTGCCCTAAACCCTGAAACACCACCCCAGCAATATGCCCTACAATTTCCGAACACCACTGCACTAAACACTAAAACACCACCCCCTGCACGGCCCCCTATACTGACTGAACACCACTGCACTGCCCTAAACCCTAAAACACCACCCCCAGCATGACTCCCTACACTGCCCGAACACCACTGCACTGCCCTAAACCCTGAAACACCACCCCTAAAACACCACCCCCAGCACGACCCCCTACACTGCCTGAACTCCACTGCACTGCCCTCAACCCTGAAACACCAGCCCCAGCAAAACCCCCTACACTGCACGAACACCACAGCACTGCCCTAATCCCTGAATCACAAACCCCAGCACGACCCCCACACTGCCCGAACAACACTGTACTGCACTAAATCCTGAAAAACCAGCCTCAGCATGACCCCCTACCCTGCCCGAACACCACTGCACTGCCCTAAACCCTGAAACACCAACCCTAAAACACCAGCCCCAGCATGACCCCCTACACTGCCCGAAAAACACTGCACTGTCCTAAACCCTGAAACACCAGCCCCAGCACGACCCCCTACACTGCCCGAACACCAGTGCACTGCCCTAAACCCCGAACCACCAGCCCCAGCACGACCCCCTACACTGCCCCAGCACCACTGCACTGCCCTAAACCCTGAAACACCACCCCAGCAATACGCCCTACTCTGCCTGAACACCACTGCACTAAACACTGAAACTCCACCCCTGCACGACCCCCTACACTGCCCGAACACCACTGCACTGCCCAAAATCCCAAACACCACCTCCAGCATGACCCCTACACTGCCCGAACAACACTGCACTGCTCTAAACTCAGAAACACCAACCCTAAAACACCACCCCCAGCACGACCACATACACTGCCCGAACACCACTGTACTGCGCTAAATCCTGAAACACCAGCCCCAGCACGACCCGCTACACTGCCCGAACAACACTGCAATGCCCTAAACCCTGAAACACCAGCCCCAGCACAACCCCCTACACTGCCTGAACACAAATGCACTGTCCTAAACTCTGAAACACATGCTCCAGCACGACCCCCTACACTGCCCGAATACCACTGCACTGCCCTTAACCCTAAAACATCAGCCCCAGCATGACCACTGACACTGCCTGAACACCACTGCGCTAAATACTGAAACACCACCCAACAGCAAGACCCCCTACACTTCCCGAACATCACTGCCCTAAACTACTGAAACACCACCTCAGCAAGACCCCCTACACTGCCCAAACACCACTGCACTGCCCGAAACCCTGAAACGCCAGCCCCAGAACCACCCCCTACACTACCTGAACACCACTGAACTGCCCAAAAGACAGAAACACCAGCCCCAGAACGACCCCCTACACTGCCCGATCACCACTGCACTGCCCTAAACCCTGAAACACCATCCCCAGCACGACCCCGACAGTGCCCGAACACCACTGCACTGTCCTAAACCCTGAAACACCAGCCCCAGCACAGCCCCCTACACTGCCCGAACACCACTGCACTGCCCTAAACCCTGAAACACCAGCCCCAGCACGACCCCCTACACTGCCCAAACACCACTGCACTGCCCTAAACCCTGAAACAAAACCCCCAGCAAGACCCCCTAGACTGCCCTAACACCACTGCACTGCCCTAATCACTGAAACACCACCCCCAGCAAGACCCCCTAAGCTGCCTGAACACCACTTCCCTGAACCCTGAAATACCAACCCCAGAAAGACCCTCTAGACTGCCCGAACACCACTGCACTGCTCTAATCTGTGAAACACCAACCCCAGCAAGACCCCCTAGACTGCCCAAACATCACTGCACTGCCCTAAATCCTGAAACACCGGCCCCAGCATGACCCCCTACACTTCCCAAACACCACTGCGCTCCCCTAAAGACCAGCCCCAGCATGACCCCCTACGCTGCCCGAACACCACTGCACTGCCTTAATCCCAGAAAAACCAGCCCCATAACGGCCCCCTACAGTGTCCAAACACAACTGCACTGCCCTAAACCCTGAATCACCAGCCCCAGCACGACCCTTACACTGCCCGAACACCAATGCTCTGCCCTAAACCCTGAAACACCAGCCCCAGCATGGCCCCCTACACTCCCGAACACCACTGCACTGCCCTAAATCCTGAAACACCAGCTCCAGCACGACCCCCTACACTACCCGAACACCACTGCAATGCCATAAACCCTGAATCACCAGCCCCAGCACGACCCCCTAGACTGCCCGAACAACACTGTACTGCACTAAACCCTGAAATACCAGCCTCAGCATGACCCCCTACACTGCCCGAACACCACTGCACTGCCCTAAACCCTGAAACACCAACCCTAAAACACCAGCCCCAGCATGACCCCCTACACTGCCCGAACAACACTGCACTGTCCTAAACCCTGAAACACCAGCCCCAGCACGACCCCCTACACTGCCCGAACACCAGTGCACTGCCCTAAACCCCGAACCACCAGCCCCAGCATGACCCCCTACACTGCCCGAGCACCACTGCACTGCCCTAAACCCTGAAACACCACCCCAGCAATACGCCCTACACTGCCTGAACACCACTGCACTAAACACTGAAACTCTACCCCCTGCACGACCCCCAACACTGCCCGAACACCACTGCACTGCCCAAAACCCCAAACACCACCTCCAGCACGACCCCTACACTGCCCGAACACCACTGCACTGCCTTAAGCCCTGAAACACCAGCCCCAGCACGACCCCCTACACTGCCCGAACACCACTGCACTGCCCTAAACCCTAAAACACTACCCCAGCAAGACCCCCTACACTGCCCGAACACCACTGCACTGCCCTAAACCCTGAAACACCACCCCAGCAATACGCCCTACACTTCCCGAACACCACTGCACTAAACACTGAAATACCACCCCCTGCACGGCCCCCTACACTGACCGAACACCACTGCACTGCCCTAAACCCTATACACCACCCTCAGCATGACCCCCTACACTGCCCGAACACCACGGCTCTGCCCTAAACCCTGAATCACCACCCCAAAACACCACCCCCAGCACGACCCCCTACACTGCCTGAACTCAACTGCACTGCCCTCAACCCTGAAACACCAGCCCCAGCACGACCCCCTACACTGCCCAAACACCACGGCACTGCCCTAATCCCTGAATCACCAGCCCCAGCCCGACCCCCACACTGCCCGAACAACACTGTACTGCACTAAACCCTGAAATACCAGCCTCAGCATGACCCCCTACACTGCCCGAACACCACTGCACTGCCCTAAACCCTGAAACACCAACCCTAAAACACCAGTCCCAGCATTACCCCTACACTGCCCGAACAACACTGCACTGTCCTAAACCCTGAAACACCAGCCCCAGTATGACCCCCTACACTGCCCGAACACCACTGCACTGCCCTAAACCCCGAACCACCAGCCACAGCATGACCCCCTACACTGCCCGAGCACCACTGCACTGCCCTAAACCGTGAAACACCACCCCAGCAATACGCCCTACACTGCCTGAACACCACTGCACTAAACACTGAAACTCTATCTCCAGCACGACCCCTACACTGCCTGAACACCACTGCACTGCTCTAAACTCTGAAACACCAACCCTAAAACACCACCCCCAGCACGACCCCCTACACTGCCTGAACACCACTGCACTGCCCTAAACCCTGAAACACAAGCCCCAGCACGACCCCCTACACTGCCCAAATACCACTGCACTGCCCTTAACCCTGAAACATCAACCCCAGCATGACCACTGACACTGCCTGAACACCACTGCGCTAAATACTGAAACACCACCCAACAGCACAACCCCCTACACTGCCGTAACACCAGTGCTCTGTCCTAAACCCTGAAACACCACCCCCAGCAAGACCCCCTACACTTCCCGAACATCACTGCCCTAATTACTGAAACACCAGCCCCAGAACCACCCCCTACACTATCTGAACACCACTGCACTGCCCTAAGCACAGAAAACCAGGCCCAGAACGACCCCCTACACAGCCCGATCACCACTGCACTGCCCTAAAGCCTGAAACACCATCCCCAGCACGACCCCTATAGTGCCCAAACACCACTGCACTGCCCTAAACCCTGAAACACCAGCCCCAGCACAGCCCCCTACACTGCCCGAACACCACTGCACTGCCCTAAACCCCGAACCACCAGCCACAGCATGACCCCCTACACTGCCCGAGCACCACTGCACTGCCCTAAACCGTGAAACACCACCCCAGCAATACGCCCTACACTGCCTGAACACCACTGCACTAAACACTGAAACTCCACCTCCAGCACGACCCCTACACTGCCCGAACACCACTGCACTGCTCTAAACTCTGAAACACCAACCCTAAAACACCACCCCCAGCACGACCCCCTACACTGCCTGAACACCACTGCACTGCCCTAAATCCTGAAACACCAGCCCAAGCACAACCCCCTACACTGCCTGAACACAAATGCACTGACCTAAATTCTGAAACACAAGCCCCAGCACGACCCCCTACACTGCCCAAATACCACTGCACTGCCCTTAACCCTGAAACATCAACCCCAGCATGACCACTGACACTGCCTGAACACCACTGCGCTAAATACTGAAACACCACCCAACAGCACAACCCCCTACACTGCATAACACCAGTGCTCTGTCGTAAACCCTGAAACACCACCCCTAGCAAGACCCCCTACACTTCCCGAACATCACTGCCCTAATTACTGAAACACCAGCCCCAGAACCACCCCCTACACTATCTGAACACCACTGCACTGCCCTAAGCACAGAAACACCAGCCCCAGAACGACCCCCTACACAGCCCGATCACCACTGCACTGCCCTAAAGCCTGAAACACCATCCCCAGCACGACCCCTACAGTGCCCGAACACCACTGCACTGCCCTAAACCCTGAAACACCAGCCCCAGCACAGCCCCCTACACTGCCCGAACACCACTGCCCTAAACCCTGAAACACCAGCCCCAGCACGACCCCCTACACTGCCCGAACACCACTGCACTGCCCTAAACCCTGAAAAACCACCCCCAGCAAGACCCCCTACACTGCCCGAACACCACTGCACTGCCCTAAACCATGAAACACCACACCCAGCAAAAAACCCCTTTACTCCCCGAACACCACTGCAGTGGCCTTAACCCTGAAACACCAGCCCAAGCACGGCCACCTACACTGCCCGAATACCACTGCACTGCCCTAATCCCTAAAACACCACCCCCTGCACGACCTCCTACACTGCCCGAACACCACTGCACTGCCCTAAACCCTGAAACACCAGCCCCAGCATGGCATCTACACTGCCCGAATACCACTGCACTGCCCTAAACCCTGAAACACCAGCCCCAGCACGACCCCCTACACTGCCCGAACACCACTGCACTGCCCTAATCCCTGAAACACCAGCCCCAACACAACCCCCTACACTGCCCGAACAACACTGCACTGCCCTCAACCCTGAAATAGCAGTCCCAGCACGACCCCCTACACTGCCCGAACACCACTGCACTGCCCTAATACCTGAAACACCAGCCCCAACACGAACCCCTACACTGCCCGACCAACACTGCACTGCCCTAAACCCTGAAATACCAGCCCCAGCACGACCCCTTACACTGCCCGAACACCACTGCACTGTCTTAAGCCCTGAAACACCAGCCCCAGCATGACCCCCTACACTGCCCAAACAACACTGCACTGCCCTAAACCCTGAAACACCAGCCCCAACAAGACCCCCTACACTGCATGAACACTACTGCATTGCCCTAAACCCTGAAACACCAGCCCCAGTATGACCCCCTACACTGCCCAAACACCACTGCACTGCCCTAAACCCTAAAACACCACCCCAGCAAGATCCCCTACACTGCCCAAACACCACTGCACTGCCCTAAACCCTGAAACACCACCCCAGCAATATGCCCTACAATTCCCGAACACCACTGCACTAAACACTAAAACACCACCCCCTGCACGGCCCCCTACACTGACCGAACACCACTGCACTGCCCTAAACCCTAAAACACCACCCCCAGCATGACTCCCTACACTGCCCGAACACCACTGCACTGCCCTAAACCCTGAAACACCACCCCTAAAACACCACCCCCAGCACGACCCCCTACACTGCCTGAAGTCCACTGCACTGCCCTCAACCCTGAAACACCAGCCCCAGCAAAACCCCATACACTGCACGAACACCACAGCACTGCCCTAATCCCTGAATCACAAACCCCAGCACGACCCCCACACTGCCTGAACTCCACTGCACTGCACTAAACCCTGAAATGCCAGCCTCAGCATGACCCCCTACACTGCCCGAACACCACTGCACTGCCCTAAACCCTGAAACACCAACCCTAAAACACCAGCCCCAGCATGACCCCCTACACTGCCCGAACACCAGTGCACTGCCCTAAACCCCGAACCACTAGCCCCAGCATGACCCCCTACACTGCCCGAGCACCACTGCACTGCCCTAAACCCTGAAACACCAGCCCCAACACGACCCCCTACACTGCATGAACACTACTGCATTGCCTTAAACCCTGAAACACCAGCCCCAGTACGACCCCCTACACTGCCCAAATACCACTGCACTGCCCTAAACCCTAAAACACCACCCCAGCAAGATCCCCTACACTGCCCGAACACCACTGCACTGCCCTAAACCCTGAAACACCACCCCAGCAATATGCCCTACAATTTCCGAACACCACTGCACTAAACACTAAAACACCACCCCCTGCACGGCCCCCTACACTGACCGAACACCACTGCACTGCCCTAAACCCTAAAACACCACCCCCAGCATGACTCCCTACACTGCCCGAACACCACTGCACTGCCCTAAACCCTGAAACACCACCCCTAAAACACCACCCCCAGCAAGACCCCCTACACTGCCTGAACTCCACTGCACTGCCCTCAACCCTGAAACACCAGCCCCAGCAAAACCCCCTACACTGCACGAACACCACAGCACTGCCCTAATCCCTGAATCACAAACCCCAGCACGACCCCCACACTGCCCGAACAACACTGTACTGCACTAAGCCCTGAAATACCAGCCTCAGCATGACCCCCTACCCTGCCCGAACACCACTGCACTGCCCTAAACCCTGAAACACCAACCCTAAAACACCAGCCCCAGCATGACCCCCTATACTGCCCGAAAAACACTGCACTGTCCTAAACCCTGAAACACCAGCCCCAGCACGACCCCCTACACTGCCCGAACACCAGTGCACTGCGCTAAACCCCGAACCACCAGCCCCAGCATGACCCCCTACACTGCCCCAGCACTACTGCACTGCCCTAAACCCTGAAACACCACCCCAGCAATACGCCCTACACTGCCTGAACACCACTGCACTAAACACTGAAACTCCACCCCTGCACGACCCCCTACACTGTCCGAACACCACTGCACTGCCCAAAACCCCAAACACCACCTCCAGCATGACCCCTACACTGCCCGAACACCACTGCACTGCTCTAAACTCAGAAACACCAACCCTAAAACACCACCCCCAGCACGACCCCCTACACTGCCCGAACACCACTGTACTGCGCTAAATCCTGAAACACCAGCCCAAGCACGACCCGCTACACTGCCGGAACAACACTGCAATGCCCTAAACCCTGAAACACCAGCCCCAGCACAACCCCCTACACTGCCTGAACACAAATGCACTGTCCTAAACTCTGAAACACATGCCTCAGCACGACCCCCTACACTGCCCGAATACCACTGCACTGCCCTTAACCCTGAAACATCAGCCCCAGCATGACCACTGACACTGCCTGAACACCACTGCGCTAAATACTGAAACACCACCCAACAGCAAGACCCCCTACACTTCCCGAACATCACTGCCCTAAACTACTGAAACACCACCTCAGCAAGACCCCCTACACTGCCCAAACACCACTGCACTGCCCGAAACCCTGAAACACCAGCCCCAGAACCACCCCCTACACTACCTGAACACCACTGCACTGCCCAAAAGACAGAAACACCAGCCCCAGAACGACCCCCTACACTGCCCGATCACCACTGCACTGCCCTAAACCCTGAAACACCATCCCCAGCACGACCCCGACAGTGCCCGAACACCACTGCACTGCCCTAAAACCTGAAACACCAGCCCCAGCACAGCCCCCTACACTGCCCGAACACCACTGCACTGCCCTAAACCCTGAAACACCAGCCCCAGCACGACCCCCTACACTGCCCAAACACCACTGCACTGCCCTAAACCCTGAAACAAAACCCCCAGCAAGACCCCCTAGACTGCCCTAACACCACTGCACTGCCCTAATCCCTGAAACACCATCCCCAGCAAGACCCCCTAAGCTGCCTGAACACCACTTCCCTGAACCCTGAAATACCAACCCCAGAAAGACCCTCTAGACTGCCCGAACACCACTGCACTGCCCTAATCTGTGAAACACCAACCCCAGCAAGACCCCCTAGACTGCCCAAACATCACTGCACTGCCCTAAATCCTGAAACACCGGCCCCAGCATGACCCCCTACACTGCCCAAACACCACTGCGCTCCCCTAAAGACCAGCCCCAGCATGACCCCCTACGCTGCCCGAACACCACTGTACTGCCTTAATCCCAGAAAAACCAGCCCCATAACGGCCCCCTACAGTGTCCAAACACAACTGCACTGCCCTAAACCCTGAATCACCAGCCCCAGCACGACCCTTACACTGCCCGAACACCAATGCTCTGCCCTAAACCCTAAAACACCAGCCCCAGCATGGCCCCCTACACTCCCGAACACCACTGCACTGCCCTAAATCCTGAAACACCAGCCCCAGCACGACCCCCTACACTACCTGAACACCACTGCAATGCCATAAACCCTGAAACACCAGCCCCAGCACAACCCCCTACACTGCCCGAACACCACTGCACTGCCATTAACCCTAAAACATTAGCCCCAGCACGACCGCTTACACTGTCTGAACACCACTGCCGTCAACAGTAAAACACCAGCCCCAGTACGCCCCATACACTGCTGAAACACCACTGCACTGCCCTAAACCCTGAAACACCAGCCCCAGCACAGCCCCCTACACTGCCCGAACACCACTGCCCTGCCCTAATCGCTGAAACACTACCCCCAGCAAGACCCACTACGCTGCCCGAACTCCACTGCCCTAAATCCTGAAACACCACCCCCAGCAAGACCCCCTAGACTGCCTGAACACCACTGCACTGCCCTAATCCCTGAAACACAACTCCCAGCAAGACCCTCTACCCTGCCCGAAAACCACTGCACAGCCCTAAACCCTGAAACACCACCCCCAGCAAGACCCCCTAGACTGCCCGAACACCACTACACTGCCCTAAACCCTGAAACACCAACCCCAGCAGGACCCCTTGCACTGCCATAAACACCACTGCGGTGGCCTAAATCCTGAAACACCAGCCCAAGCACGACCCGCTACACTGCCCGAAAACCACTGCACTGCCCTAAACCCTGAAACACCAGCCCCAGCACAACCCCCTACAGTGTCAGAACACAACTGCTCTGCCCTAAACTCTGAAACACATGCCTCAGCACGACCCCCTACACTGCCCGAATACCACTGCACTGCCCTTAACCCTGAAACATCAGCCCCAGCATGACCACTGACACTGCCTGAACACCACTGCGCTAAATACTGAAACACCACCCAACAGCAAGACCCCCTACACTTCCCGAACATCACTGCCCTAAACTACTGAAACACCACCTCAGCAAGACCCCCTACACTGCCCAAACACCACTGCACTGCCCGAAACCCTGAAACACCAGCCCCAGAACCACAACCTACACTACCTGAACACCACTGCACTGCCCAAAAGACAGAAACACCAGCCCCAGAACGACCCCCTACACTGCCCGATCACCACTGCACTGCCCTAAACCCTAAAACACCATCCCCAGCACGACCCCGACAGTGCCCGAACACCACTGCACTGCCCTAAAACCTGAAACACCAGCCCCAGCACAGCCCCCTACACTGCCCGAACACCACTGCACTGCCCTAAACCCTGAAACACCAGCCCCAGCACGACCCCCTACACTGCCCAAACACCACTGCACTGCCCTAAACCCTGAAACAAAACCCCCAGCAAGACCCCCTAGACTGCCCTAACACCACTGCACTGCCCTAATCCCTGAAACACCACCCCCAGCAAGACCCCCTAAGCTGCCTGAACACCACTTCCCTGAACCCTGAAATACCAACCCCAGAAAGACCCTCTAGACTGCCCGAACACCACTGCACTGCCCTAATCTGTGAAACACCAACCCCAGCAAGACCCTCTAGACTGCCCAAACATCACTGCACTGCCCTAAATCCTAAAACACCGGCCCCAGCATGACCACCGGCCCCAGCAAGACCCTCTAGACTGCCCGAACACCACTGCACTGCCCTAATCTGTGAAACACCAGCCCCAGCATGACCCTTACACTGCCCGAACACCACTGCACTGCCCTAAACCCTGAAACACCACCTCAGCAATACGCCCTACACTTCCCGAACACCACTGCACTTAACACTGAAACACCACCCCCTGCACGACCCCCTACACTGCCCGAACACCACTGCACTGCCCTAAACCCTAAAACACCACCCCAGTATGACCCACTACACTGCCCGAACACCACTCCACTGTCCTAAACCCTGAATCACCAGCCCCAGCACGACCCCCTACACTGCCCGAACACCACTGCACTGTCCTAAACCCTCAAACACCAGCCTCAGCACGACCCCCTACAATGCTCGAACACCACTGCACTGCCCTAAGCCCTGAAACACCAGCCCCAGCACGACCCCCTACACTGCCAGAACAACACTGCACTGTCCTAAACCCTGAAACAACAGCCCCAGCATGACCCCATACACTTCTTGAACAACAGTGCACTGCCCTAAACCCCGAAACACCAGCCCCAGCACGACCCCTACACTGCACGAACACCACTGCACTGCCCTAAACCCTAAAACACCATCCCCAAGAAGACCCCATCACTGCCTGAACACCACTGCACTGCCCTAAACCCTGAAACACCACCCCAGCAATACGTCCTACACTGCCCGAACACCACTGCACTAAACACTGAAACTGCCCTCCCTGCACGACCCCCTACACTGCGCGAACACCACTGCACTGCCCTAAACCCTAAACACCACCTCCAGCACGACCTGCTACACTGCCCGAACACCACTGCTCTGCTCTATACTCTGAAAAACCAACCCTAAAACACCACCCCCAGCACGACCCCATACACTGCCCGAACACCACTGCAATGCCCCAAACCCTGAAACACCAGCCCCAGCACGACCCCCTACACTGCCTGAACACCAATGCACTGACCTAAACCCTGAAACACAAGCCCCAGCACGACCCCCTATACTGCCCGAACACCACTGCACTGTCCTTAACCCTGAAACATCAGCCCCAGCACGACCCCTTACACTATCTGAACACCATTGCCCTAAATACTGAAACACTACCCGCAGCACGACCCCCTACACTGCACTAACACCTGTGCTCTGCCCTAAACCCTGAAACACCACCCCAGCAAGACCCCCTACACTCCCCGAATATCACTGCAATAATCTACTGAATCACCACCCCCAGCCAGACCCCCTACACTGCCTGAACACCACTGCACTGCCCTAAACCCTGAAACACCAGCCCCAGAACCAACCCCTACACTACCCAAACACCACTGCACTGCCCTAAACACAGAAACACCAGCCCCAGAATGACCCCCTACACTGCCCGATCACCACTGCACTGCCCTAAACCCTGAAACACAATCCCCAGCATGATCCCTACAGTGCCCGAACACCACTGCACTGCCCTAAACCCTGAAACACCAGCCTCAGCACAGCCCACTACACTGCCCGAACACCACTGCACTGCCCTATACCCTGAAACACCAGCCCCAGCACGACCCCCTACACTGCCCGAACACCACTGCACTGCCCTAAACCCTGAAACACCACCCCCAGCACGACACCCTAGACTGCCCTAACACCACTGCACTGCCCTAATCCCTGAAAAACGACCTCCAGCAAGACCCCCTAGACTGCCCGAACTCCACTGCACTGACCTAATCCCTGAAACACCACCCCCAGCAAGACCCTCTAATCTGCCCGAACACCATTGCCCTAAACTCTGAAACACCACCCCCAGCAAGACCCCCTAGACTGCCTGAACACCACTGCACTGCTCTAAACCCTGAAACACCAGACCCAGCATGACCCCCTACACTGCCCGAACACCACTGCGCTCCCCTAAACACCAGCCCCAGCATGACCCCCTACACTGCCCAAACACCACTGCACTGCCCTAATCCCAGAAACACCAGCCCCATAATGACCCCCTACAGTGTCCAAACACGACTGCACTGCCTTAAACCCTGAAACACCAGCCCCAGCACGACCCTTACACTGCCCGAACACCACTGCTCTGCCCTAAACCCTGAAACACCAGCCCCAGCACGGCCCCCTACACTTCCCGAACACCACTGCACTGCCCTAAACCCTGAAACACCAGCCCCACTACGACTCCCTACACTACCCGAACACAACTGCACTGCCCTAAACCCTGAAACACCAGCCCCAGCACGACCCCCTACACTGCCCGAACACCACTGCACTGCCATTAACCCTGAAACATTATCCCCAGCATGACCCCTTATACTGCCTGAACACCACTGCCATAAACACTGAAACACCAGCCCCAGTACGCCCCACACACTGGTGAAACACCACTGCCCTGCCCTAATTGCTAAAACACCACCCCCAGAAAGACCCCCTACATAGCCCAAACACCACTGCCCTAAATCCTGAAACACCACCACCAGCAAGACCCCCTAGACTGCCCGAACACCACTGCACTTCCCTAATCCCTGAAACACCACCCCCAGCAAGACCCCCTACATAGCCCGAACACCACTGCACTGCCCTAAACCCTGAAACACCACCCCCAGCAAGACCCCCTACACTGCACGAACACCACTGCACTGCCCTAAACCCTGAAACACCAGCCCCAGCACGACCCCCTGCACTGCCCGTACACCACTGCGCTGCCCTTAACCCCAAAACACCAGCCGCAGCATGACCCCCTACACTGCCCGAACACCACTGCACTGCCCTCATCCCAGAAACACCAGTCCCATAATGACCCCCTACAGTGTCGGAACACAACTGCTCTGCCCTAAACCCTGAAACACCAGCCCCAGCAAGACCCCCTACACTGCTGAAACACCACTGCACTGCCCTAAACCCTGAAACACCAGCCCCAGCATTGCCCCCTACACTGCCCGAACACCACTGCCCTGCCCTAATCGCTAAAACACAACCCCCTGCAAGACCCCCTACGCTGCCCGAACACCACTGCCCTAAATCCTGAAACACCACCCCCAGCAAGACCCCCTAGACTGCCCGAACACCACTGCACTGCCCTAATCCCTGAAACACCACCCCCAGCAAGACCCCCTACACTGGCCGAAAACCACTGCAATGCCCTAAACCCTGAAACACGACCCCCAGCAAGACCCCCTAGACTGCCCGAACACCACTGCACTGCCCTAAACCCTGAAACACTATCCCCAGCATGACCCCTTGCACTACCCGAACACCACTGTGCTGCCCTAAACCCCAAGACACCAGCCCCAGCATGACCCCCTACACTGCCCAAACACCACTGCCCTAATCCCAGAAACACCAGCCGCATAACGACCCCCTACAGTGTCGGAACACAACTGCTCTGCCCTAAACCCTGAAACACCAGCCCCAGCACGACCCTTACACTGCCCGAACACCACTGCACTGCCCTAAACCCTGAAACACCACCCCAGCAATATGCCCTACACTTCCCGAACATCACTGCACTAAACACTGAAACACCACACCATGCACGGCCCCCTACACTGCCTGAATACCACTGCACTGCCCTAAACCCTAAAACACAACCCCAAGCATGACCCCCTACACTGCCCGAACACCACTGCACTGACTAAACCCTGAAAAACCAACCCTAAAACACCACCCCCAGCATGACCCCCTACACTGCCTGAACACCACTGCACTGCCCTCAACCCTGAAACACCAGCCCCAGCACGACACCCTACACTGCCCGAAAACCACTCCACTGCCCTAAACACTGAAACACCAGCCCCAGCACGACCCCCTACACTGCCCAAACACCACTGCACTGCCCTAAACCCTGAAACACCAGCCTCAGCACGACCCCCTACAATGCTCGAACACCACTGCACTGCCCTAAGGCCTGAAACACCAGCCCCAGCATGACCCCCTACATTGCCCAAACAACACTGCACTGTCCTAAACCCTGAATCACCAGCCCCAGCACGACCCCCGCACACTGCCCCAACACCACTGCACTGCCGTACACCCTGAAACACCAGCCCTAGCACAGCCCTCTACACTGCACGAACAACACTGCACTGCCCTAAACCCAGAAACACCAGCCCCAGCACGACCCCCTACACTGCCCGAACACCACTGCACTGCCCTAAACCTTGAAACACCAGCCCCATCACGACCCCCTACACTGCCCGAACACCACTGCACTGCTTTAAACCCTGAAACACCACCCCCAGCAAGACCCCCTAGACTGCCCGAAAACCACTGCACTGCCCTAAACCCTGAAACACCAGCCCCAGCACGACCCCCTGCACTGCCCGAACACCACTGCACTGCCCTAAACCCCAAAACACCAGCCCCAGCATGACCCCCTACACTGCCCGAACACCACTGCACTGCCCTAATCCCAGAAACACCAGCCCTATAACGACCCCCTACAGTGTCGGAACACAACTGCTCTGCCCTAAACCCTGAAACACCAGCCCGAGCATGACCCTTACACTGCCCGAACACAACTGCACTGCCCTAAACCCTGAAACACCACCCCAGCACGGCACCCTGCAATGCCCGAACACCACTGCACTGCCCTAAACCCTGAAATACCAGCCGCAGCATGACCCCCTACACTGCCCGAACACGACTGCACTGCCCTAAGCTCTGAAACACCAGCCCCAGCACGAACCCCCACACAGCCTGAACAACACTGCACTGCCCATACACCCTGAAACACCAGCCCCAGCAGGACCCCCTACACTGCACAAACAATTTTGTCTTCCCTAAGCCCTGAAACACCAGCCCCAGCACGACTCCGTACACTGCCCGACCTCCACTGCACTGCCCTAAACCCTAAAACACCACCCCAGCAAGACCCCCTACACTGCTGAAACACCACTGCACTGCCCTAAACCCTGAAACACCAGCCCCAGCATTGCCCCCTACACTGCCCGAACACCACTGCCCTGCCCTAATCGCTGAAACACCACCCCCTGCAAGACCCCCTACGCTGCCCGAACACCACTGCCCTAAATCCTGAAACACCAACCCCAGCAAGACCCCCTAGACTGCCCGAACACCACTGCACTGCCCTAATCCCTGAAACACCACCCCCAGCAAGACCCCCTACACTGCCCGAAAACCACTGCACTGCCCTAAACCCTGAAACACTATCCCCAGCATGACCCCTTGCACTGCCCGAACACCACTGCGCTGCCCTAAACCCCAAGACACCAGCCCCAGCAAGACCCCCTAGACTGCCCGAACACCACTGCACTGCCCTAATCCCTGAAACACCACCCCCAGTAAGACCCCCTACACTGCCCGAACACCACTGCACTGCCCTAAACCCTGAAACATCAGCCCCATCACGACCCCCTACACTGCCCGAACACCAGTGCACTGCTTTAAACCCTGAAACACCACCCCCAGCAAGACCCCCTAGACTGCCCGAAAACCACTGCACTGCCCTAAACCCTGAAACACCAGCCCCAGCACGACCCCCTGCACTGCCCGAACACCACTGCACTGCCCTAAACCCCAAAACACCAGCCCCAGCATGACCCCCTACACTGCCCGAACACCACTGCACTGCCCTAATCCCAGAAACACCAGCCCTATAACGACCCCCTACAGTGTCGGAACACAACTGCTCTGCCCTAAACCCTGAAACACCAGCCCGAGCATGACCCTTACACTGCCCGAACACAACTGCACTGCCCTAAACCGTGAAACACCAGCCCCAGCACGGCACCCTACAGTGCCTGAACACCACTGCACTGCCCTAAACCCTGAACCACCAGCCCCAGCACGACCCCCTACACAGCCCGAACACCACTGCATTGCCCTAATCCCTGAAACACCAGCCCCAGCACGACCCCCTACACTGCCCGAACACCACTGCACTGCCCTAAACCCTGAAATACCAGCCGCAGCACGACCCCCTACACAGCCTGAACACCACTGCACTGCCCTAAACCCTGAAACACCAACCCTAAAACACCACCCCCAGCACGACCCCCTACACTGCCTGAACACCACTGCACTGTCCTCAACCCTGAAACACCAGCCCCAGCACGACACCCTACACTGCCCGAACACCACTCCACTGCCCTAAACCCTGAAACACCACACCCAGCACAACCCCCTACACTGCCCGAACACCACTGCACTGCCCTAAACCCTGAAACACCAGCACCAGCACGACCCCCTACACTGTCTGAACTCCACTGCACTGACCTAAACCCTGAAACACCAGCCCCAGCATGACCCCCTACACTGCCAGAACACCACTGCACTGCCCTCAACCATGAAACATCAGCCCCAGCATGACACCTTACACTGCCTGAACACCATTGCCCTAAATACTAAAACACCACCCCCAGCAAGACCCCCTACACTGCCCGAACACCACTTCACTGCCCTAATCCCTGAAACACCAGCCCCAACACGACCTCCTACACTGCCCGAACAACACTGCACTGCCCTAAACCCTGAAACAAAACCCCCAGCAAGACCCCCTACACTGCCCGAGCACCACTGCACTGCCCTAAACCCTGAAACACCACCCCAGCAATACGCCCTACTCTGCCTGAACACCACTGAACTAAACACTGAAACTCCACCCCTGCACGACCCCCTACACTGCCCAAACACCACTGCACTGCCCTAAACCCTGAAACAAAACCCCCAGCAAGACCCCCTAGACTGCCCTAACACCACTGCACTGCCCTAATCCCTGAAAAACCACCCCCAGCAAGACCCCCTACACTGCCCGAACACCACTGCACTGCCCTAAACCATGAAACACCACACCCAGCAAAAACCCCCTTTACTCCCCGAACACCACTGCACTGGCCTTAACCCTGAAACACCAGCCCAAGCATGGCCACCTACACTGCCCGAATACCACTGCACTGCCCTAATCCCTAAAACACCACCCCCTGCACCACCTCCTGCACTGCCCGAACACCACCGCACTGCCCTAAACCCTGAAACACCAGCCCCAGCATGGCATCTACACTGCCCGAATACCACTGCACTGCCCTTCCCTAAACCCTGAAACACCAGCCCCAGCACGACCCCCTACACTGCCCGAACACCACTGCACTGCCCTAATCCCTGAAACACCAGCCCCAACACAACCCCCTACACTGCCCGAACAACACTGCACTGCCCTGAACCCTGAAATAGCAGTCCCAGCACGACCCCCTACACTGCCCGAACACCACTGCACTGCCCTAATACCTGAAACACCAGCCCCAACACGAACCCCTACACTGTCCGACCAACACTGCACTGCCCTAAACCCTGAAATACCAGCCCCAGCACGAACCCTTACACTGCCCGAACACCACTGCACTGTCTTAAGCCCTGAAACACCAGCCCCAGCATGACCCCCTACACTGCCCAAACAACACTGCACTGCCCTAAACCCTGAAACACCAGCCCCAACACGACCCCCTACACTGCATGAACACTACTGCATTGCCCTAAACCCTGAAACACCAGCCCCAGTACGACCCTCTACACTGCCCAAACACCACTGCACTGCCCTAAACCCTAAAACACCACCCCAGCAAGATCCCCTACACTGCCCGAACACCACTGCACTGCCCTAAACCCTGAAACACCACCCCAGCAAAATGCCCTACAATTCCCGAACACCACTGCACTAAACACTAAACACCACCCCCTGCACGGCCCCCTACACTGACCGAACACCACTGCACTGCACTGCCCTAAACCCTAAAACACCACCCCCAGCATGACTCCCTACACTGCCCGAACACCACTGCACTGCCCTAAACCCTGAAACACCACCCCTAAAACACCACCCCCAGCACGACCCCCTACACTGCCTGAACTCCACTGCACTGCCCTCAACCCTGAAACACCAGCCCCAGCGAAACCCCCTACACTGCACAAACACCACAGCACTGCCCTAATCCCTGAATCACAAACCCCAGCACGACCCCCACACTGCCCGAACAACACTGTACTGCACTAAACCCTGAAATACCAGCCTCAGCATGACCCCCTACACTGCCCGAACACCACTGCACTGCCCTAAACCCTGAAACACCAACCCTAAAACACCAGCCCCAGCATGACCCCCTACACTGCCCGAAAAACACTGCACTGTCCTAAACCCTGAAACACCAGCCCCAGCACGACCCCCTACACTGCCCGAACACCAGTGCACTGCCCTAAACCCCGAACCACCAGCCCCAGCATGACCCCCTACACTGCCCCAGCACCACTGCACTGCCCTAAACCCTGAAACACCACCCCAGCAATACGCCCTACACTGCCTGAACACCACTGCACTAAACACTGAAACTCCACCCCTGCATGACCCCCTACACTGCCCGAACACCACTGCACTGCCCAAAACCCCAAACACCACCTCCAGCACGACCCCTACACTGCCCGAACACGACTGCACTGCTCTAAACTCTGAAACACCAACCCTAAAACACCACCCCCAGCACGACCCCCTACACTGCCCGAACACCACTGTACTGCGCTAAATCCTGAAACACCAGCCCCAGTACGACCCGCTACACTGCCCGAACAACACTGCAATGCCTTAAACCCTGAAACACCAGCCCCAGCACAACCCCCTACACTGCCTGAACACAAATGCACTGACCTAAACTCTGAAACACATGCCCCAGCACGACCCCCTACACTGCCCGAATACCACTGCACTGCCCTTAACCCTGAAACATCAGCCCCAGCATGACCACTGACACTGCCTGAACACCACTGCGCTAAATACTGAAACACCACCCAACAGCAAGACCCCCTACACTTCCCGAACATCACTGACCTAAACTACTGAAACACCACCCCAGCAAGACCCCCTACACTGCCCAAACACCACTGCACTGCCCGAAACCCTGAAACACCAGCCCCAGAACCACCCCCTACACTACCTGAACACCACTGCACTGCCCAAAAGACAGAAACACCAGCCCCTGAACGACCCCCTACACTGCCCGATCACCACTGCACTGCCCTAAAGCCTGAAACACCATCCCCAGCACGACCCCGACAGTGCCCGAACACCACTGCACTGCCCTAAACCCTGAAACACCAGCCCCAGCACAGCCCCCTACACTGCCCGAACACCACTGCACTGCCCTAAACCCTGAAACACCAGCCCCAGCATGACCCCCTACACTGCCCAAACACCACTGCACTGCCCTAAACCCTGAAACACCACCCCCAGCAAGACCCCCTAGACTGCCCGAACACCACTGCACTGCCCTAATCCCTGAAACACCACCCCCAGCAAGACCCCCTACACTGGCCGAAAACCACTGCAATGCCCTAAACCCTGAAACACGACCCCCAGCAAGACCCCCTAGACTGCCCGAACACCACTGCACTGCCCTAAACCCTGAAACACTATCCCCAGCATGACCCCTTGCACTACCCGAACACCACTGTGCTGCCCTAAACCCCAAGACACCAGCCCCAGCATGACCCCCTACACTGCCCAAACACCACTGCCCTAATCCCAGAAACACCAGCCGCATAACGACCCCCATACAGTGTCGGAACACAACTGCTCTGCCCTAAACCCTGAAACACCAGCCCCAGCACGACCCTTACACTGCCCAAACACCACTGCACTGCCCTAAACCCTGAAACACCACCCCAGCAATATGCCCTACACTTCCCGAACATCACTGCACTAAACACTGAAACACCACACCATGCACGGCCCCCTACACTGCCTGAATACCACTGCACTGCCCTAAACCCTAAAACACAACCCCAAGCATGACCCCCTACACTGCCCGAACACCACTGCACTGACTAAACCCTGAAACACCAACCCTAAAACACCACCCCCAGCACGACCCCCTACACTGCCTGAACACCACTGCACTGCCCTCAACCCTGAAACACCAGCCCCAGCACGACACCCTACACTGCCTGAACACCACTCCAATGCCCTAAACCCTGAAACACCAGCCCCAGCACGACCCCCTACACTGCCCAAACACCACTGCACTGCCCTAAACCCTGAAACACCAGCCTCAGCACGACCCCCTACAATGCTCGAACACCACTGCACTGCCCTAAGGCCTGAAACACCAGCCCCAGCACGACCCCCTACATTGCCCAAACAACACTGCACTGTCCTAAACCCTGAATCACCAGCCCCAGTACGACCCCCGCACACTGCCCGAACACCACTGCACTGCCGTACACCCTGAAACACCAGCCCCAGCACAGCCCTCTACACTGCACGAACAACACTGCACTGCCCTAAACCCTGAAACGCCAGCCCCAGCACGACCCCCTACACTGCCCGAACACCACTGCACTGCCCTAAACCCTGAAACACCAGCCCCATCACGACCCCCTACACTGCCCGAACACCACTGCACTGCTTTAAACCCTGAAACACCACCCCCAGCAAGACCCCCTAGACTGCCCGAAAACCACTGCACTGCCCTAAACCCTGAAACACCAGCCCCAGCACGACCCCCTGCACTGCCCGAACACCACTGCACTGCCCTAAACCCCAAAACACCAGCCCCAGCATGACCCCCTACACTGCCCGAACACCACTGCACTGACCTAATCCCAGAAACACCAGCCCTATAACGACCCCCTACAGTGTCGGAACACAACTGCTCTGCCCTAAACCCTGAAACACCAGCCCGAGCATGACCCTTACACTGCCCGAACACAACTGCACTGCCCTAAACCCTGAAACACCACCCCAGCACGGCACCCTGCACTGCCCGAACACCACTGCGCTGCCCTAAACCCCAAAACACCAGCCGCAGCATGACCCCCTACACTGCCCGAACACCACTGCACTGCCCTCATCCCAGAAACACCAGTCCCATAATGACCCCCTACAGTGTCGGAACACAACTGCTCTGTCCTAAACCCTGAAACACCAGCCCCAGCATGACCCTTACACTGCCCAAACACAACTGCACTGCCCTAATCCCTGAAACACCAGCCCCAGCACGACCCCCTACACTGCCCGAACACCACTGCACTGTCCTAAACCCTGAAATACCAGCTGCAGCACGACCCCCTACACTACCCGAACACCACTGCACTGCCCTAAGCTCTGAAACACCAGCCCCAGCATGACCCCCCACACAGCCTGAACAACACTGCACTGCCCATACACCCTGAAACACCAGCCCCAGCACGACCCCCTACACTGCACAAACAATTTTGTTTCCCTAAGCCCTGAAACACCAGACCCAGCACGACTCCGTACACTGCCCGACCTCCACTGCACTGCCCTAAACCCTAAAACACCACCCAGCAAGACCCCCTACACTGCTGAAACACCACTGCACTGCCCTAAACCCTGAAACACCAGCCCCAGCATTGCCCCCTACACTGCCCGAACACCACTGCCCTGCCCTAATCGCTGAAACACCACCCCCTGCAAGACCCCCTACGCTGCCCGAACACCACTGCCCTAAATCCTGAAACACCACCCCCAGCAAGACCCCCTAGACTGCCCGAACACCACTGCACTGCCCTAATCCCTGAAACACCACCCCCAGCAAGACCCCCTACACTGCCCGAAAACCACTGCACTGCCCTAACGCCTGAAACACGACCCCCAGCAAGACCCCCTAGACTGCCCGAACACCACTGCACTGCCCTAAACCCTGAAACACTATCCCCAGCATGACCCCTTGCACTGCCCGAACACCACTGCGCTGCCCTAAACCCCAAGACACCACCCCCAGCAAGACCCCCTACACTGCCCGAACACCACTGCACTGCCCTAAACCCTGAAACATCAGCCCCATCACGACCCCCTACACTGCCCGAACTCCACTGCACTGCTTTAAACCCTGAAACACCACCCCCAGCAAGACCCCCTAGACTGCCCGAAAACCACTGCACTGCCCTAAACCCTGAAACACCAGCCCCAGCACGACCCCCTGCACTGCCCGAACACCACTGCACTGCCCTAATCCCAGAAACACCAGCCCTATAACGACCCCCTACAGTGTCGGAACACAACTGCTCTGCCCTAAACCCTGAAACACCAGCCCGAGCATGACCCTTACACTGCCCGAACACAACTGCACTGCCCTAAACCCTGAAACACCAGCCCCAGCACGGCACCCTACAGTGCCTGAACACCACTGCACTGCACTGCCCTAAACCCTGAACCACCAGCCCCAGCACGACCCCCTGCACAGCCCGAACACCACTGCATTGCCCTAATCCCTGAAACACCAGCCCCAGCACGACCCCCTACACTGCCCGAACACCACTGCACTGCCCTAAACCCTGAAACACCAGCCCCAGCACGACCCCCTGCACTGCCCGAACACCACTGCACTGCCCTAATCCCAGAAACACCAGCCCTATAACGACCCCCTACAGTGTCGGAACACAACTGCTCTGCCATAAACCCTGAAACACCAGCCCGAGCATGACCCTTACACTGCCGGAACACAACTGCACTGCCCTAAACCCTGAACCACCAGCCCCAGCACGACCCCCTGCACAGCCCGAACACCACTGCATTGCCCTAATCCCTGAAACACCAGCCCCAGCACGACCCCCTACACTGCCCGAACACCACTGCACTGCCCTAAACCCTGAAATACCAGCCGCAGCACGACCCCCTACACAGCCTGAACACCACTGCACTGCCCTAAACCCTGAAACACCAACCCTAAAACACCACCCCCAGCACGACCCCCTACACTGCCTGAACACCACTGCACTGTCCTCAACCCTGAAACACCAGCCCCAGCACGACACCCTACACTGCCCGAACACCACTCCACTGCCCTAAACCCTGAAACACCACACCCAGCACGACCCCCTACACTGCCCGAACACCACTGCACTGCCCTAAACCCTGAAACACCAGCACCAGCACGACCCCCTACACTGCCTGAACTCCACTGCACTGACCTAAACCCTGAAACACCAGCCCCAGCACGACCCCCTACACTGCCTGAACACCAATGCACTGACCTAAACCCTGAAACACAAGCCCCAGCATGACCCCATACACTGCCTTAACACCACTGCACTGCCCTCAACCCTGAAACATCAGCCCCAGCACGACCCCTTACACTGCCTGAACACCATTGCCCTAAATACTAAAACACCACCCCCAGCAAGACCCCCTACACTGCCCGAACACCAGTGCTCTGCACTAAACCCTGAAACACCACCCCTAGCAAGACCCCCTACACTCCCCGAATATCACTGACCTAAACTACTGAAACACCCCCAACAGCAAGACCCCCTACACAGCCCAAACACCACTGCACTGCCCTAAACCCTGAAACGCCAGCCCCAGAACAACCCCCTACACTACCCGAACATCACTGCACTGCCCTAAACACAGAAACAACAGCCCCAGAACGACCGCCTACACTGTCCGATCACCACTGCACTGTCCTAAACCCTGAAACACAATCCCCAGCACGACCCCTAGTGCGCGAACACCACTGCACTTCCCTAAACCCTGAAACACCACCCCCAGCAAGACCCCCTAGACTGCCCTAACACCATTACACTGCCCTAATCCCTGAAACACCACCTCCAGCAAGACCCCCGAGACTGCCCGAACACCACTGCACTGCCCTAATCCCTGAAACACCACCGCCAGCAAGACCCCCTACGCTGCCCGAACACCATTGCCCTAAACCCTGTAACACCACCCCCAGTAAGATCCCCTAGACTGTCTGAACACCACTGCACTGCCCTAATCTCTGAAACACCACCCCCAGCAAGACCCCCTAGACTGCCGAACACCACTGCACTGCCCTAAACCCTGAAACACCAGCCCCAGCACAACCCCCTACACTGGCCAAACACCACTGCGCTCCCCTAGACACCAGCCCCAGCATGACCCCCTACACTGCTCAAACACCACTGCACTAATCCCAGAAACACCAGCCCCATAACGACCCCCTACAGTGTCCAAACACAACTGCACTGCCCTAAACCCTGAAACACCAGCCCCAGCACGACCCTTACACTGCCCGAGCACCACTGCTCTGCCCTAAACCCTGAAGCATCCAGCCCCAGCACGACCCCCTACACTTCCCGAACACCACTGCACTGCCCTAAACCCTGAAACACCAGCCCCAGCATGACCCCCTACACTGCCCGAACACCACTGCACTGCCCTAAACCATGAAACACCACACCCAGCAAGACCCCCTACACTGCCCGAACACCACTTCACTGCCCTAATCCCTGAAACACCACTCCCAGCAAGACCCCCTACACTGCCTGAACACCACTGCACTGCCCTAAACCCTGAAACACCAGCCCCAGAACCACCCCCTACACTGCCCAAACACCACTGCACTGCCCTAAACACAAAAACACCAGCCCCAGAACGACCCCCTACACTGCCCAATCACCACTGCACTGCCCTAAACCCTGAAACACAATCCCCAGCACGATCCCTACTGTGCCCGAACACCACTGCACTGCCCTAAACCCTGAAACACCAGCCTCAGCACAGCCCCCTACACTGCCCGAACACCACTGCACTGCCCTACACCCTGAAACACCAGCCCCAGCACGACCCCCTACACTGCCCGAACACCACTGCACTGCCCTAAACCCTGAAACACCACCCCCAGAAAGACCTCCTAGACTGCCCTAACACCACTGCACTGCCCTAATCCCTGAAACACCACCTCCAGCAAGACCCCCAAAACTGCCCGAACACCACTGCACTGCCCTAATCCCTGAAACACCACCGAAAGCGAGACCCCCTATGCTGCCCGAACACCATTGCCCTAAACCCTGAAACACCACCCCCAGCAAGACCCCCTAGACTGCCTGAACACCACTGCACTGCCCTAAACCCTGAAACACCAGCCCCAGCACGACCCCCTATACTGCCCGAACACCACTGCGCTCCCCTAAACAACAGCCCCAGAATGACCCCCTACACTGATCAAACACCACTGCACTGCCCTAATCCAATAAACACCAGCCCCATAACGACCCCCTACAGTGTCCAAACACAACTGCACTGCCCTAAACCCTGAAACACCAGCCCCAGCACGACCCTTACACTGCCCGAACACCACTGAACTGCCCTAAACCCTGAAACACAATCCCCAGCACGATCCCTACAGTGCCCGAACACCACTGCACTGCCCTAAACCCTGAAACACCAGCCTCAGCACAGCCCCCTACACTGCCCGAACACCACTGCACTGCCCTATACCCTGAAACACCAGCCCCAGCACGACCCCCTACACTGCCCAAACACCACTGCACTACCCTAAACCCTGAAACACCACCCCCAGCAAGACCCCCTAGACTGCCCTAACACCACTGCACTGCCCTAATCCCTGAAACACCACCTCCAGCAAGACCCCCAAAACTGCCCGAACACCACTGCACTGCCCTAATCCCTGAAACACCACCACCAGCAAGACCCCCTACGCTGCCCGAACACCATTGCCCTAAACCCTGAAACACCACCCCCAGTAAGACCCCCCTAGACTGCCTGAACACCACTGCACTGCCCTAATCTCTGAAACCCCACCCCCAGCAAGACCCCCAAGACTGCCTGAACACCACTGCACTGCCCTAAACCCTGAAACACAAGCCCCAGCACGACCCCCTAGACTGCCTGAACACCACTGCACTGCCCTAAGCCCTGAAACACCAGCCCCAGCACGACCACCTATACTGCCCGAACACCACTGCGCTCCCCGAAACAACAGCCCCAGCATGACCCCCTACACTGCTCAAACACCACTGCACTGCCCTAATCGCATGAACACCAGCCCCATAACAACCCCCTACAGTGTCCAAACACAACTGCACTGCCCTAAACCCTGAAACACCAGCCCCAGCACGATCCCTACAGTGCCCTAACACCACTGCACTGCCCTAAACCCTGAAACACCAGCCTCAGCACAGCCCCCTACACTGCCCGAACACCACTGCACTGCCCTATACCCTGAAACACCAGCCCCAGCACGACCCCCTACACTGCCCAAATACCACTGCACTACCCTAAACCCTGAAACACCACCCCCAGCAAGACCCCCTAGACTGCCCTAACACCACTGCACTGCCCGAATCCCTGAAACACCACCTCCAGCAAGACCCCCAAAACTGCCCGAACACCACTGCACTGCCCTAAACCCTGAAACAACAGCCTCAGAACCACCCCCTACACTTCCTGAACACCACTGCACTGCCCTAAACCCTGAAACACCATCCCCAGCACGACCCCCTACACTGCCCGAACACCACTGCACTGCCATTAATCCTGAATCATTAGCCCAATCAGGACCCCTTACACTGCATGAACACCACTGCTGTAAACACTGAAACACCAGCCCCGGTACGCCCCATACACTGCTGAAACACCACTGCCCTGTCCTAATCGCTGAAACACCACCCCCAGCAAGACCCCCTAGACTTCCCGAACACCACTTCACTGCCCTAATCCCTGAAACACCACCCCCAGCAAGACCCCCTACACTGCCCGAACACCACTGCACTGCCCTAAACACAGAAACACCAGCCCCAGAACGACCCCCTACACTGCCCGATCACCGTTGCACTGCCCTAAACCCTGAAACACAATCCCCAGCACGATCCCTACAGTGCCCGAACACCACTGCACTGCCCTAAACCCTGAAACACCAGCCTCAGCACAGCCCCCTACACTGCCCGAACACCACTGCACTGCCCTATACCCTGAAACACCAGCCCCAGCATGACCCCCTCCACTGCCCGAAAACCACTGCACTGCCCTAAACCCTGAAACACCACCCCCAGCAAGACCCCCTAGACTGCCCTAACACCACTGCACTGCCCTAATCCCTGAAACACCACCTCCAGCAAGACCCCCAAAACTGCCCTAACACCACTGCACTGCCCTAATCCCTGAAACACCACCGCCAGCAAGACCCCCTACGCTGCCCGAACACCATTGCCCTAAACCCTGAAACACCACCCCCAGCAAGACCCCCTAGACTGCCTGAACACCACTGCACTGCCCTAATCTCTGACACACCACCCCCAGCAAGACCCCCTACACTGCCTGAACACCACTGCACTGCCCTAATCTCTGAAACAGCACCCCCAGCAAGACCCACTAGACTGCCTGAACACCACTGCACTGCCCTAATCTCTGAAACACCACCCCCAGCAAGACCCCCTAGACTGCCTGAACACCACTGCACCGCACTGCCCTAAACCCTTAAACACCAGCCCCAGCACGGACCCCTATACTGCCCGAACACCACTGCGCTCCCCTAAACAACAGCCCCAGCATGACCCCCTACACTGCTCAAACAACACCGCACTGCCCTAATCCCATAAACACCAGCCTCATAACGACCCCCTACAATGTCCAAACACAACTGCACTGCCCTAAACCCTGAAACACCAGCCCCAGCACAACCCTTACACTGCCCGAACACCACTGCACTGCCCTAAACCCTGAAACACAATCCCCAGCACGATCCCTACAGTGCCCGAACACCACTGCACTGCCCTAAACCCTGAAACACCAGCCTCAGCACAGCCCCCTACACTGCCCGAACACCACTGCACTGCCCTATACCCTGAAACACCAGCCCCAGCCCCACCCCTACACTGCCCGAACACGACTGCACTGCCCTAAACCCTGAAACACCACCCCCAGCAAGACCCCCTAGACTGCCCTAACACCACTGCACTGCCCTAATCCCTGAAACACCACCTCCAGCAAGACCCCCAAAACTGCCCGAACACAACTGCACTGCCCTAATTTCTGAAACACCACCGCCAGCAAGACCCCCTACGCTGCCCGAACACCATTGCCCTAAACCCTGAAACACCACCCCAGCAAGACCCCCTAGACTTCTTGAACACCACTGCACTGCCTTAATCTCTGAAACACCACCCCCAGCAAGACACCCTAGACTGCCTGAACACCACTGCACTGCCCTAAACCCTGAAACACCAGCCCCAGCACGACCCCCTATACTGCCCGAACCCACTGCGCTCCCCTAAACAACAGCCCCAGCATGACCCCCTACACTGCTCAAACACCACTGCACTGCCCTAATCCCATAAACACCAGCCCCATAACGACCCCCTACAGTGTCAAAACACAACTGCACTGCCCTAAACCCTGAAAAACCAGCCCCAGCATGACCCCTACACTGCCCGAACACCACGGCACTGCCGTTAATCCTGAAACACCAGCCCCAGGATGACCCCTTACACTGCATGAACACCACTGCCGTAAACACTGAAACACCAGCCCCAGTACGCCCCATACACTGCTGAAACACCACTGCCCTGCCCTAATCGCTGAAACACCTCCCAAGCAAGACCCTCTACGCTGCCCGAACACCACTGCCCTAAATCCGGAAACACCACCCCCAGCAAGACACCCTAGACTGCCCGAACACCACTGCACTGCCCTAATCCCTGAAACACCACGCCCAGCAAGACCCCCTACAGTGCCCGAACACCACTGCACTGTCCTAAACCCTGAAACACCAACCCCAGCAAGACCCCCTAGACTGCCCGAACACCACTGCACTGCCCTAAACCCTGAAACACCAGCCCCAGCACGACCCCCTACACTGCCCGAACATCACTGCACTTCCCTAAACCCTGAAATACCAGCCGCAGCATGACCCCCTACACTACCAGAACACCACTGAACTGCCCTAAACCCTGAAACACCAGCCCCAGCACGACACCCTACACTGCCCGAACACCACTGCACTTCCCTAAACCCTGAAATACCAGCCGCAGCACGACCCCCTACTCTACCAGAACACCACTGCACTGCCCTAAACCCTGAAACACCACCCCCTCGAGATGCCTAACACTGCCCGAACACCACTGCACTAAACCCTGAAACACCACCCCCTGCACAACCCCCTACACTGATCGAACACCGTTGCACTGCCCTAAACCCTGAAACACCAACCCCTGCATGACCCCCTACACTGCCCGAACACCACTGCACTGCCGTAAACCCAGAAACACCACCCCCAGCACGACCCCCTAGACTACCGGAAAACCACTGCACTGCCCTACACCCCGAAACACCAGCCCCAGCATGACCCCCTACACTGCCCGAACACCACTGCACTGCCCTAAACCACAAAACACCAGCCCCAGCATGACCCACCTACACTGTCCGAACACCACTGCACTGCCCTAACCTCCAGAAACACCAGCCCCATACTGACCCCCTACAGTGTCCGAACACAACTGCACTGCCCTAAACCATGAAACACCAGCCCCAGCATGGCACCCTACACTGCCCGAACACCACTGCACTGCCCTGAACCCTGAAATACCAGCCGCAGCATGACCCCTTACACAGTCCGAACATCACTGCACTGCCCAAGCTCTGAAACACCAGCCCCAGCACGACCCCCTACACTGCCTGAACAACACTGCACTGCCCATAAACCCTGAAACACCATCCCCAGCATGACCCCCTCTACTGCCCGAACACCACTGCACTGCCCTAAACCCTGAAACACCAACACTAAAACATCACCCCCAGCACGACCCCCTACACTGCCCGAACACCACTGCGCTGCCCTAAACTGTGAAACACCAGCCCCAGCATGACCCCCCTACACTGTCCGAACACCACTGCACTGCCCTAATCTCTGAAACACCACCCCCAGCAAGACCCCCTAGACTGCCTGAACACCAATGCACTGCACTGCCCTGAACCCTTAAACACCAGCCCCAGCACGACCCCCTATACTGCCCGAACACCACTGCGCTCCCCTAAACAACAGCCCCAGCATGACCCCCTACACTGCTCAAACACCACTGCACTGCCCTAATCCCATAAACACCAGCCCCATAACGACCCCCTACAGTGTCCAAACACAACTGCACTGCCCTAAACCCTGAAACACCAGCCCCAGCACGACCCTTACACTGCCCGAACACCACTGCACTGCCCTAAACCCTGAAACACAATCCCCAGCACGATCCCTACAGTGCCCGAACACCACTGCACTGCCCTAAACCCTGAAACACCAGCCTCAGCACAGCCCCCTACACTGCCCGAACACCACTGCACTGCCCTATACCCTGAAACACCAGCCCCAGCACCACCCCTACACTGCCCGAACACGACTGCACTGCCCTAAACCCTGAAACACCACCCCCAGCAAGACCCCCTAGACTGCCCTAACACCACTGCACTGCCCTAATCCCTGAAACACCACCTCCAGCAAGACCCCCAAAACTGCCCGAACACAACTGCACTGCCCTAATCCCTGAAAGACCACCGCCAGCAAGACCCCCTACGCTGCCCGAACACCATTGCCATAAACCCTGAAACACCACCCCCAGCAAGACACCCTAGACTGCCTGAACACCACTGCACTGCCCTAAACCCTGAAACACCAGCCCCAGCACGACCCCCTATACTGCCCGAACACCACTGCGCTCCCCTAAACAACAGCCCCAGCATGACCCCCTACACTGCTCAAACACCACTGCACTGCCCTAATCCCAGAAACACCAGCCCCATAACGACCCCCTACAGTGTCCGAACAAAACTGCACTGCCCTAAACCCTGAAACACCAGCCCCAGCATGGCACCCTACACTGCCTGAACACCACTGCACTGCCCTGAACCCTGAAATACCAGCTGCAGCATGACCCCTTACACTGTCCGAACATCACTGCACTGCCTTAAGCTCTGAAACACCAGCCCCAGCACGACCCCTACACTGCCTGAACAACACTGCACTGCCTATAAACCCTGAAACACCAACCCCAGCACAACACCCTACACTGTCTGAACACTACTGCACTGCCCTAAACCCTGAAACACCAGCCCCAGCAGGACCCCTACACTGCCCGAGCACCACTGCACTGCCCTAAACCCTGAAACACCACCCCAGCAATACGCCCTACACTTCCCGAACACCACCGCATTAAACACTGAAACACCACCCCCTGCACGACCCCCTACACTGCCCGAACACCACTGCACTGCCCTAAACCCTGAAACACCAACACTAAAACATCACCCCCAGCACAACTCCCTATACTGCCTGAACACCACTGAACTGCCCTAAACCCTGAAACACCAGCCCCAGCATGACCCCCTACACTGCCTGAAGACCACTGCACTGCCCTAAACCCTGAAACACCAGCCCCAGCACGACCCCCTACACTACAGGACCACCACTGCACTTCCCTAAACCCTTAAACACCATCCTCAGCATGACCCCCTACACTTCCTGAACACCACTGCAATGCCCTAAGCCCTGAAACACCAGCCCCAGAATGACCCCCTACACTGTCCGAACAACACTGCACTGCCCTAAACCCTGAAAGACCACCCCCAGCAAGACCCCCTACACTGCCCAAACAACACTACACTGCCCTAAACCCTGAAACACCACCCCCAGCAAGATGCCCTACACTGCCAGAACACCACTGAACTAAACCCTGAAACACCACCCCCTGCACGACCCCCTACACTGCCCGAACACAACTACACTGCCCTAAACCCTGAAACGCCACCCCCTGCACGACCCCCTACACTGCCCCAACACCACTGCTCTGCCCTAAACCCTGAAACACAATCCCCAGCACGATCCCTACAGTGCCCGAACACCACTGCACTGCCCTAAACCCTGAAACACCAGCCTCAGCACAGCCCCCTACACTGCCCGAACACCACTGCACTGCCCTATACCCTGAAACACCAGCCCCAGCACCACCCCTACACTGCCCGAACACGACTGCACTGCCCTAAACCCTGAAACACCACCCCCAGCAAGACCCCCTAGACTGCCCTAACACCACTGCACTGCCCTAATCCCTGAAACACCACCTCCAGCAAGACCCCCAAAACTGCCCGAACACAACTGCACTGCCCTAATCCCTGAAAGACCACCGCCAGCAAGACCCCCTACGCTGCCCGAACACCATTGCCATAAACCCTGAAACACCACCCCCAGCAAGACACCCTAGACTGCCTGAACACCACTGCACTGCCCTAAACCCTGAAACACCAGCCCCAGCACGACCCCCTATACTGCCCGAACACCACTGCGCTCCCCTAAACAACAGCCCCAGCATGACCCCCTACACTGCTCAAACACCACTGCACTGCCCTAATCCCAGAAACACCAGCCCCATAACGACCCCCTACAGTGTCCGAACAAAACTGCACTGCCCTAAACCCTGAAACACCAGCCCCAGCATGGCACCCTACACTGCCTGAACACCACTGCACTGCCCTGAACCCTGAAATACCAGCTGCAGCATGACCCCTTACACTGTCCGAGCATCACTGCACTGCCTTAAGCTCTGAAACACCAGCCCCAGCACGACCCCTACACTGCCTGAACAACACTGCACTGCCTATAAACCCTGAAACACCAACCCCAGCACAACACCCTACACTGTCTGAACACTACTGCACTGCCCTAAACCCTGAAACACCAGCCCCAGCAGGACCCCTACACTGCCCGAGCACCACTGCACTGCCCTAAACCCTGAAACACCACCCCAGCAATACGCCCTACACTTCCCGAACACCACCGCATTAAACACTGAAACACCACCCCCTGCACGACCCCCTACACTGCCCGAACACCACTGCACTGCCCTAAACCCTGAAACACCAACACTAAAACATCACCCCCAGCACAACTCCCTATACTGCCTGAACACCACTGAACTGCCCTAAACCCTGAAACACCAGCCCCAGCATGACCCCCTACACTGCCTGAAGACCACTGCACTGCCCTAAACCCTGAAACACCAGCCCCAGCACGACCCCCTACACTACAGGACCACCACTGCACTTCCCTAAACCCTTAAACACCATCCTCAGCATGACCCCCTACACTTCCTGAACACCACTGCAATGCCCTAAGCCCTGAAACACCAGCCCCAGAATGACCCCCTACACTGTCCGAACAACACTGCACTGCCCTAAACCCTGAAAGACCACCCCCAGCAAGACCCCCTACACTGCCCAAACAACACTACACTGCCCTAAACCCTGAAACACCACCCCCAGCAAGATGCCCTACACTGCCAGAACACCACTGAACTAAACCCTGAAACACCACCCCCTGCACGACCCCCTACACTGCCCGAACACAACTACACTGCCCTAAACCCTGAAACACCACCCCCTGCACGACCCCCTACACTGCCCCAACACCACTGCTCTGCTCTAAACTCTGAAACACCACCCCCAGCACAACCCACTACACTGCCCGAACACCACTGCTTTGCCCCAAACCGTAAAACACCACCCTCAGCATGACCCCCTACACTGTCCGAACACCACTGTTCTGCCCTAAATCCTAAAACACCACCCCCAGCACGACCCCGTACACTGCCCAAACACCACTGCACTGAACCCTAAAACACCACCCCCAGTATGACCCCCTACACTGCCCGAACACCGCTGCACTGCCCTAAACCCTAAAACACCAGCCCCAGCACGACCCCCTACACTTCCCAAACACCACTGCACTACCCTAAACCCTAAAACACCCCCCCAGCACGAACCCTACACTGCCTGAACACCACTTCACAGCCCTAAGCCCTCAAACACCAACCCAGCACAACCCCCTACACTGCCAGAACACCACTGCACTGCCCTAAGCCCTGAAACACCATCCCCAGCACAACACCCTACACTGCCTGAACACCACTTCACTGCCCTAAACCCTGAAACACCAGCCCCAGCACGACTCCCTACACTGCCCGAACACCAGTGCATTGCCCTAAACCCTGAAACACCACCCCTAGCACAACCCCCTACATTGCCCAAACACCACTGCACTGCCCTAAACCCTGAAACACCACCCCCGCACGACCCCCTGCACTGCCCGAACACCACTGCAATGCCCTAAACCCTGAAACACCACCCCCAGCACGACACTCTGCACTGTCCTAACACCAGTGCATTGCCCTAAACCCTGAAACACCACCCACAGCACGACCCCCTGCACTGCCTGAACACCACTGCATTGCCCTAAACCCTGAAACACCACCCCCAGCACGACCCCCTACATTTCCCGAACACCATTGCACTGCCCTAAACCCTGAAACACCACCCCCGCATGACCCCCTGCACTGCCCGAACACCACTGCAATGCCCTAAACCCTGAAACACCACCCCCAGCACAGCCCCCTGTACGACCCGAACAACACTGCTCTGCCCTAAACCCTGAAACACCACCCCAGCACGACCCCCTACACTGCACGAACACCACTGTTCTGCCCAAAACCCTAAAACATCACCCCCAGTACGACCCCCTACACTGCCCAAACACCACTGCTCTGCCCTAAAACCCTAAAAAACTATCCCCAGCATGACCCACTACACTGCCCAAACACCACTACACTGCCCCAAAACCCTGAAACACCACCCCAGCACGACCCCCTACACTGCTCGAACACCACTGCCCAAAACAATGAAACACCACCCCCAGCACGACCCCCTACACTGCCCGAACACCACTGCACTGCCTATAAACCCTGAAACACCAACCCCAGCACAACCCCCTACACTGTCTGAACACTACTGCACTGCCCTAAACCCTGAAACACCAGCCCCAGCACGACCCCTACACTGCCCGAACTCCACTGCACTGCCCTAAACCCTAAAACACTACCCCATCAAGACCCGCTACACTGCCCGAGCACAACTGCACTGCCCTATACCCTGAAACACCACCCCAGCAATACGCCCTACACTTCCCGAATACCACCGCATTAAACACTGAAACACCACCCCCTGCACGACCCCCTACACTGCCCGAACACCACTGCACTGCCCTAAACCCTGAAACACCAACACTAAAACATCACCCCCAGCACAACTCCCTACACTGCCTGAACACCACTGAACTGCCCTAAACCCTGAAACACCAGCCCCAGCATGACCCCCTACACTGCCTGAAGACCACTGCACTGCCCTAAACCCTGAAACACCAGCCGCAGCACGACCCCCTACACTACAGGACCACCACTGCACTTCCCTAAACCCTTAAACACCATCCTCAGCATGACCCCCTACACTTCCTGAACACCACTGCAATGCCCTAAGCCCTGAAACACCAGCCCCAGAATGACCCCCTACACTGTCCGAACAACACTGCACTGCCCTAAACCCTGAAAGACCACCCCCAGCAAGACCCCCTACACTGCCCAAACAACACTACACTGCCCTAAACCCTGAAACACCACCCCCAGCAAGATGTCCACACTGCCAGAACACCACTGCACTAAACCCTGAAACACCACCCCCTGCTCGACCCCCTACACTGCCCGAACACAACTACACTGCCCTAAACCCTGAAACACCAACCCCTGCACGACCCCCTACACTGCCCCAACACCACTGCTCTGCTCTAAACTCTGAAACACCACCCCCAGCACAACCCACTACACTGCCCGAACACCACTGTTCTGCCCTAAATCCTAAAACACCACCCCCAGCACGACCCCGTACACTGCCCAAACACCACTGCACTGAACCCTAAAACACCACCCCCAGTATGACCCCCTACACTGCCCGAACACCGCTGCACTGCCCTAAACCCTAAAACACCAGCCCCAGCACGACCCCCTACACTTCCCAAACACCACTGCACTACCCTAAACCCTAAAACACCCCCCCAGCACGAACCCTACACTGCCTGAACACCACTTCACAGCCCTAAGCCCTCAAACACCAACCCAGCACAACCCCCTACACTGCCAGAACACCACTGCACTGCCCTAAGCCCTGAAACACCATCCCCAGCACAACACCCTACACTGCCTGAACACCACTTCACTGCCCTAAACCCTGAAACACCAGCCCCAGCACGACTCCCTACACTGCCCGAACACCAGTGCATTGCCCTAAACCCTGAAACACCACCCCTAGCACAACCCCCTACATTGCCCAAACAACACTGCACTGCCCTAAACCCTGAAACACCACCCCCGCACGACCCCCTGCACTGCCCGAACACCACTGCAATGCCCTAAACCCTGAAACACCACCCCCAGCACGACACCCTGCACTGCCCTAACACCAGTGCATTGCCCTAAACCCTGAAACACCACCCACAGCACGACCCACTGCACTGCCTGAACACCACTGCATTGCCCTAAACCCTGAAACACCACCCCCAGCACGACCCCCTACATTGCCCGAACACCATTGCACTGCCCTAAACCCTGAAACACCACCCCCGCATGACCCCCTGCACTGCCCGAACACCACTGCAATGCCCTAAACCCTGAAACACCACCCCCAGCACGGCCCCCTGTACGACCCGAACAACACTGCTCTGCCCTAAACCCTGAAACACCACCCCAGCACGACCCCCTACACTGCCCGAACACCACTGTTCTGCCCAAAACCCTAAAACATCACCCCCAGTACGACCCCCTACACTGCCCAAACCCCACTGCTCTGCCCTAAAACCCTAAAAAACTATCCCCAGCATGACCCACTACACTGCCCAAACACCACTACACTGCCCCAAAACCCTGAAACACCACCCCAGCACGACCCCCTACACTGCCCGAACACCACTGCCCAAAACAATGAAACACCACCCCCAGCACGACCCCCTACACTGCCCGAACACCACTGTACTGCAATAAACCCTGAAACACAACCCCCCAGGACGACCGCTTCACTGCCCGAATATCACTGCACTACCCTAAACCCTAAATCTCCACCCAGCACGACCCCTACACTGCCCAAACACCACTACACTGCCCTTAACTCTGAAACGCCACCCCAGTAAGATACCCTACACGGCCCAAACACCACTGCACTAAACCCTGAAACACCACCCCCTACACGACACCCTACTTTGCCCCAACACCACTGCTCTGCCCTAAACCCTGAAACATCACCCCCAGCAAGATGTCCTACACTGCCCGATCACCACTGCACTAAACCCTGAAACACCACCCCCTGAACAACCCCCTATACTGCCCCAACACCACTGCACTGCCCTAAACCCTGAAACACCACCCCCGGCAAGATGCCCTACACTGCGCTAACACCACTGCACTAAACCCTCAAATACCACCCCCTGCACGACCCCCTACACTGCCCAAACACATCTGCCCTAAACTCTGAAACACCAGTCCAAGCACGACCCCCTACACTGCCGAAGCACCACTGCTCTGCTCTAAACCCTGAAACACCACCCCCTGCACAACACCCTACACTGGCCGATCACTACTGCACTGCCCTAAACCCTGAAACACCACCCCAACATGACCCCCTACATTGCCCGAACACCACTGCTCTGCCCTAAACCCTGAAACACCACCCCCAGCCCGACCCCCTACACTGCCCGAACACCACTGTTCTGCCCAAAACCCTAAAACATCACCCCCAGTACGACCCCCTACACTGCCC
Source organism: Triturus cristatus (assembly GCF_964204655.1). Classification (NCBI taxonomy): domain Eukaryota; kingdom Metazoa; phylum Chordata; class Amphibia; order Caudata; family Salamandridae; genus Triturus; species Triturus cristatus. The sequence goes on along the minus strand of NC_140579.1, from coordinate 868,276,142 downwards.
AAACACCACTGCTCTGCCCTAAAACCCTAAAAAACTATCCCCAGCATGACCCACTACACTGCCCAAACACCACTACACTGCCCCAAAACCCTGAAACACCACCCCAGCACGACCCCCTACACTGCCCGAACACCACCGCCCAAAACAATGAAACACCACCCCCAGCACGACCCCCTACACTGCCCGAACACCACTGTACTGCAATAAACCCTGAAACACAACCCCCCAGGACGACCGCTTCACTGCCCGAATATCACTGCACTACCCTAAACCCTAAATCTCCACCCAGCACGACCCCTACACTGCCCAAACACCACTACACTGCCCTAAACTCTGAAACGCCACCCCAGTAAGATACCCTACACTGCCCAAACACCACTGCACTAAACCCTGAAACACCACCCCCTACACAACACCCTACACTGCCCCAACACCACTGCTCTGCCCTAAACCCTGAAACATCACCCCCAGCAAGATGTCCTACACTGCCCGATCACCACTGCACTAAACCCTGAAACACCACCCCCTGAACAACCCCCTATACTGCCCCAACACCACTGCACTGCCCTAAACCCTGAAACACCACCCCCGGCAAGATGCCCTACACTGCGCTAACGCCACTGCACTAAACCCTGAAATACCACACCCTGCACGACCCCCTACACTGCCCAAACACATCTGCCCTAAACTCTGAAACACCAGTCCAAGCACGACCCCCTACACTTCCGAAGCACGACTGCTCTGCTCTAAACCCTGAAACACCACCCCCTGCACAACCCCCTACACTGGCCGATCACTACTGCACTGCCCTAACCCGGAAACACCACCCCAACATGACCCCCTACACTGCCCGAACACCACTGCTCTTCCCTATACCCTGAAACACCACCCCCAGCCCGACCCCCTACACTGCCCGAACACCACTGTTCTGCCCAAAACCCTAAAACATCACCCCCAGTACGACCCCCTACACTGCCTAAACACCACTGCTCTGCCCTAAAACCCTAAAAAACTATCCCCAGCATGACCCACTACACTGCCCAAACACCACTACACTGCCCCAGAACCCTGAAACACCACCCCAGCACGACCCCCTACACTGCCCGATCACCACTACACTGCCCTAAGCCCTGAAACACCACCCCCCAGCACGACCCCCTACACTGCCAGAACACCACTGCACTGCCCTAAGCCCTGAAACACCAGCCCCAGCACGACACCCTACACTGCCCGAACACCACTGCGGTGCCCTAAACCCTGAAACACCACCCACAGCAAGATGCCCTACACTGCCCGAACACCACTGCACTGCACTCCAAGGCAAAATCAGGCTCCCCTAATGATTTATGTCCTCCGAAAACCATGGCCCTTTTAGCCACTAGCTGTGCTCCGGCCATTAGAGACATTTTCAACTCTTCTCTAATTACAGGCACCGTCCCTACGGCTTGGAAAGAGGCATCTGTCCGTCCTATTCTGAAAAAGCCCTCAGCGGACCCAACTATCCTCTGCAATTACCGTCCCATCTCCCTCTTACCACTTTTGGGCAAATTGTTGGAAGGTTTTGTAAATAAACAACTTTGTTCCTACCTTGGACAAAATAGAATCCTAGACCCCTCACAATCGGGTTTTCGGAAAGGATTCAGTACAGAAACAGCCGTGCTGGCAGTAACTGATTCACTTAGACGAACAGTTGATGCAGGGGGTGCAGTAATACTGATCCTTCTAGATCTCTCCGCAGCTTTTGATACCATCTCGCACACTAAGCTTGCGGAGAGACTAGTTTCTGGGGGTATTAAAGGAACGGCTTTGAAATGGCTAAAACATTTCCTGGCGGATAGATCCCAAACAGTTATCCTGGGTCTCTATTCCTCGCCAAAGATGCCTTTGAAGAGAGGTGTCCCGCAAGGATCTTGTCTGAGCCCGACCCTCTTCAATATGTACATGTCTCCTTTGGCAAGGATAGTTGAACAGTTGGGTTTCGAGATCATCTCTTACGCAGATGACACGCAGCTCTTGTTCACTATTGGGGGTAACTTAGAGGAGGCGAAAATTCGCTTTGCAAATGGTTTGGTGACAATATATGACTGGATGACGGCAAATTTCTTACAACTAAACCCAGACAAATCAGAGATTATGTTACTGGGTAAAGCAACCGATGCTTGGTCAAGCGATTGGTGGCCAACTAAATTGGGCTCTGCCCCGACCCCTAAGGTCTCAGTCAATGACCTGGGCATAAAAATCGACAGGGCACTGTCTATGAAAGAACATATTGTGTCCACATCTGCATCCTGCTATTATAGCCTTCGGCTTTTGAGAAAAATCCTTCCCTATATGCCTACCTACCATCGCAGGACTCTGGTACAAGCCCTGGTCAGCAGTCGTTTGGATTATGGCAATGCATTGATGGCAGAAGTAGGCGAGATCCACCTAGCCAAGCTGCAGGTAGTCCAGAACACAGCTGCAAGGATGATCTTGAATCAACCTGCAGGCACCCCCTCTCGACCACTACTTAGAGAACTCCACTGGCTAACGGTGAAAAAGAGAGCTTTTTTTAAGATCTGTTGTTTCACCTATTCTGCTCTTAACAATAGTGGCCCTCTCTATTTACAAAAAAAACTTTTCAAATATTGCCCCGCAAGGAATCTCAGATCTAGCTCTCAGGGGCTTCTGCAGGTCCCCTGTTTCCGTCTTTTTCGGACAGGGGGCAGATCATACTCTTATCTAGGCCCAAAATATTGGAACCAGCTCCCGTTTGCTTTGCGAGCAACGCCCAGATGTGAACTTTTTAAGAAAAAGCTTAAAGCTTTTTGTTCTGAGCTTTCTCTTAGTCCTTTCTGCTGGTTTTTGTCTAAGTTGTTGGTCTACCAGGCAGCGCCGAGATGCCCCAGGGTGAGTTGAGTGCTTTACAAGCACAATAACATAACATAACATAACATAAACCCTGAAACACCACCCCCTGCATGACAACCCTACACTGCTCGAACACCGCTGCACTGCCCTAAACCCTGAAACACCACCCCCCTGCATGACCCCCTACACTGCCCGAACACCACTGTACTGCCGTAAACCCTGAAACACCACCCCCAGCATGACCCCCTACACTGCCCAACACCACTGCTCTGCCCTAAGCCCTAAAACACTACCCCCAGCATGACCCACTACACTGCCCGAACACCACTGCACTGCCCTAAGCCCTGCCACATCAGCCCCATGACGACACCCTACACTGCCCGGACACCACTTCACTGCCCTAAACCCTGAAACACCAGCCCCAGCACGACACCCTACACTGCCTGAACACCACTGCATTGCCCTAAACCCTGAAACACAAGCACCAGCACTACCCCCTATACTGCCCGAACACCACTGCATTGCCCTAAACCCTGAAACACCACCACCGCGCGACCCCCTGCACTGCCCGAACACCACTGCAATGCCCTAAACCCTGAAACACCACCCCCAGCACAACCCCCTACACTGCCAGAACACCACTGCACTGCCCTAAACCCTAACACATCAGCCCCAGCACGATCCCGTACACTGCCCAAACACCACTTCACTGCCCTAAACCCTGAAACACCAGCCCCAGGATGACTCCCTACACTGCCTGAACACCACTGCATTTTCCTAAACCCTGAATCACCAGCCCCAGCACTACCCCTACACTGGCCGAACACCACTGCACTGCCCTAAAACCTTGAAACACCACCCCCGCAAGACCCCCTGCACTGCCCGAACACCACTGCACTGCCCTAAACCCTAAAACACCACCCCCAGCATGACCCCCTCCACTGCCCGAACACCACTGCACTGCCCTAAACCCTGAAACACCAACAGTAAAACATCACCCCCAGCATGACCCCCTACACTGCCTGAACACCACTGCACTGCCATAAACCCTGAAACACCAGCCCCAGCATGACCCCCTACACTGCCCGAAGACCACTGCACTGCCCTAAACCCTGAAACACCAGCCCAATCACGACCCCCTACACTACCGGAACACCACTGCACTGCCCTAAACCCTTAAACACCATCCTCAGCATGACCCCATACACTTCCGAACACCACTGCACTGCCCTAAGCCCTGAAACACCAACCCCGGAATGACCCCCTACACTGTCCGAACAACACTGCACTGCCCTAAACCCTGAAAGACCACCCCCAGCAAGACCCCCTACACTGCCCGAACAATACTACACTGCTCTAAACCCTGAAACACCACCCCCAGCAAGATGCCCTACACTGCCCGAACACCACTGCACTAAACCCTGAAACACCACCCACTGCACGACCCCCTACACTGCCCGAACACCACTACACTGCCCTAAACCCTGAAACACCACCCCTGCACGACCCCCTACACTGCCCCAACAACACTGCTCTGCCCTAAACCCTGAAACACCACCCCCAGCACAACCCACCACACTGCCCGAACACCACTGCTTTGCCCCAAACCGTAAAACACCACCCTGAGCATGACCCCCTACACTGCCCGAACACCACTGCTCTGCCCTAAATCCTAAAACACCACCCCCAGCACGACCCCGTACACTGCCCAAACACCACTGCACTGAACCCTAAAACACCACCCCAGTACGACCCAAACACTGCCTGAACACCACTGCACTGCCCTAAACCCTAAAACACCAGCCCCAGCACGACCCCCTACACTTCCCAAACACCACTGCACTGCCCTAAACCCTAAAACACCACCCCAGCATGACCCCCTACACTGCCTGAACACCACTGCTATGCCCTAAGCCCTGAAACACCACCCCAGCACAATCCCCTACACTACCAGAACACCACTGCACTGTCCTAATCCCTGAAACACCAGCAACAGCACAACACCCTACACTGCTCAATCACCACTGCACTACCCTAAACTCTGAAACACCACCCCCAGCAAGATGCCCTACACTGCCCGAACACCACTGCACTAAACCCTGAAACACCAGCCCCTGCTCGACCCCCTACACTGCCCGAACACCGCTGCACTGCCCTAAACCCTGAAACACCACCCCCAGCACGCCCCCCTACACTGCCCAACACCACTGCTCTGCCCTAAACCCTAAAACACCACCCGCAGCGCGACCCCCTATACTGCCTGAACACCACTGCACTGCCCTAAACCCTAACACACCAGCCCCAGCACGACCCCCTACACTGCCCGAACACCACTTCACTGCCCTAAACCCTGAAACACCAGCCTCACCACGACACCCTACACTGCCCGAACACCAGTGCATTGCCCTAAACGCTGAAACACCACCCACAGCACGACCCCCTACATTGCCCGAACACCACTGCACTGCCCTAAACCCTGAAACACCACCCCCAGCACGACACCCTGCACTGCCTGAACACCACTGCATTGCCCTATACCCTGAAACACCAGCCCCAGCACTACCCCCTATACTGCCCGAAAACCACTGCACAGCCCTAAACCCTGAAACACCACCCCTGCATGACCCCCTACACTGCCTGAACACCACTGCTATGCCCTAAGCCCTGAAACACCACCCCAGCACAATCCCCTACACTACCAGAACACCACTGCACTGTCCTAATCCCTGAAACACCAGCAACAGCACGACACCCTACACTGCCCAATCACCACTGCACTACCCTAAACTCTGAAACACCACCCCCAGCAAGATGCCCTACACTGCCCGAACACCACTGCACTAAACCCTGAAACACCAGCCCCTGCTCGACCCCCTACACTGCCCAACACCACTGCTCTGCCCTAAACCCTAAAACACCACCCGCAGCGCGACCCCCTATACTGCCTGAACACCACTGCACTGCCCTAAACCCTAACACACCAGCCCCAGCACGACCCCCTACACTGCCCGAACACCACTTCACTGCCCTAAACCCTGAAACACCAGCCTCACCACGACACCCTACACTGCCCGAACACCAGTGCATTGCCCTAAATGCTGAAACACCACCCACAGCACGACCCCCTACATTGCCCGAACACCACTGCACTGCCCTAAACCCTGAAACACCACCCCCAGCACAACACCCTGCACTGCCTGAACACCACTGCATTGCCCTAAACCCTGAAACACCAGCCCCAGCACTACCCCCTATACTGCCCGAAAAACAATGCACAGCCCTAAACCCTGAAACACCACCCCTGCACGACCCACTGCACTGCCCGAACACCACTGCAATGCCCTAAACTCTGAAACACCACCCCCAGCACAACCCCCTACACTGCCAGAACACCACTGCACTGCCCTAAACCCTAACACATCATCCCCAGCACAACCCCCTACACTGCCCGAACACCACTTCACTGCCCTAAACCCTGAAACACCAGCCCCAGGATGACTCCCCACACTGCCTGAACACCACTGCATTGCCCTAAACCCTGAAACACCAGCCCCAGCACTACCCCCTACACTGGCCGAACACCACTGCACTGCCCTAAATCCCTGAAACACCACCCCCGCAAGACCCCCTGCACTGCCCGAACACCACTGCACTGCCCTAAACCCTGAAACACCACCCCAGCAATACGTCCTACACTTCCCGAACACCATCGCATTAAACACTGAAACACCACCCCCTGCAAGACCCCCTACATTGCCCGAACACGACTGCACTGCCCTAAACACTAAAACAGCACCCCCAGCATGAACCCCTCCACTGCCCGAACACAACTGCACTGCCCTAAACCCTGAAACACCAACACTAAAACATCACCCCCAGCACGACCCCCTACACTGCCTGAACACCACTGCACTGCCCTAAACCCTGAAACACCAGCCCCAGCATGACCCCCTACACTGCCCGAAGACCACTGCACTGCCCTAAACCCTGAAACACCAACCCCAGCACGACCCCCTACACTACCGGAACACCACTGCACTGCCCTAAACCCTTAAACACCATCCTCAGCATGACCCCCTACACTTCCCGAACACCACTGCACTGCCCTAAGCCCTAAAACACCAGCCCCAAAATGACCCCCTACACTGTCCGAACAACACTGCACTGCCCTAAACCCTGAAAGACCACCCCCAGCAAGACCCCCTACACTGCCCGAACAATACTACACTGCCCTAAACCATGAAACACCACCCCCAGCAAGATGCCCTACACTGCCAGAACACCACTGCACTAAACCCTGAAACACCACCCCCCGCACGACCCCCTACACTGCCCAAACACCACTACACTGCCCTAAACCCTGAAACACCATCCCCTGCACGACCCCCTACACTGCCCCAACACCACTGCTTAGCCCTAAACCCTGAAACACCACCCCCAGCACAACCCACTACACTGCCCAAACACCACTGCTTTGCCCCAAACCGTAAAACACCAACCTCAGCATGACCCCCTACACTGCCCGAACACCACTGCTCTGCCCTAAATCCTAAAACACCACCCCCAGCACGACCCCGTACACTGCCCAAACACCACTGCACTGAACCCTAAAACAGTACGACCACCACCAGTACGACCGAAACACTGCCTGAACACCGCTGCACTGCCCTAAACCCTAAAACACCAGCCCCAGCATGACCCCCTACACTTCCCACACACCACTGCACTACCCTAAACCCTAAAACACCATCCCAGCATGACCCCCTACACTGCCTGAAAGCCACTTCAAAGCCCTAAGCTCTCAAACACCAACCCCAGCACAACCCCCTACACTGCCAGAAACCCACTGCTCTGCCCTAAGCCCTGAAACACCACCCCCCAGCATGATCCCCTACACTACCAGAATACCACTGCACTGCCCTAAGCCCTGAAACACCAGCCCCAGCTTGACCCCCTACACTGCCCGAACACCGCTGCACTGCCCTAAACCCTGAAACACCACCCCATGCTTGACCCCCTACAGTGCCCGAACACCACTGCACTGCCTAAACCCTGAAACACCACCCCCAGCACGACCCCCTACACTGCCCAACACCACTGCTCTGCCCTAAACCCTAAAACACCACCCGCAGCACCACCCCCGACACTGCCTAAACACCACTGCACTGCCCTAAACCCTAACACACCATCCCCAGCGAGACCCCCTACACTGCCCGAACACCACTTCACTGCCCTAAACCCTGAAACACCAGCCCCAGCACGACACCCTACACTGCCCGAACACCAGTGCATTGCCCTAAACCCTGAAACACCACCCCCAGCACGACCCCCTACATTGCCCGGACACCACTGCACTGCCCTAAACCCTGAAACACCACCCCCGCATGACCCCTGCACTGCCCGAACACCACTGCAATGCCCTAAACCCTGAAACACCACCCCCAGCACGACAATCTGCACTGCCCGAACACCAGTGCATTGCCCTAAACCCTGAAACACCACCCGCAGCACGTCCCCCGACACTGCCCAAACACCACTGCACTGCCCTAAACCCTAACACACCATCCCCAGCACGACCCCCTACACTGCCCGAACACCACTTCACTGCCCTAAACCCTGAAACACCAGCCCCAGCACGACACCCTACACTGCCCGAACACCAGTGCATTGCCCTAAACCCTGAAACACCACCCCCAGAACGACCCCCTACATTGCCCGGACACCACTGCACTGCCCTAAACCCTGAAACACCACACCCAGCACGACCCCCTGCACTGCCCGAACACCACTGCTCTGCCCTAAACCCTGAAACACCACCCCCAGCACGACCCCCTACATTGCCTGAACACCATTGCACTACCCTAAACCCTGAAACACCACCCCCAGCACGACCCCCTACACTGCCAGACCACCACTGTACTGCCCTAAGCCCTGAAACACCAGCCGCAGCACGACACCCTACACTGCCCGAACACCACTGCACTGCCCTAAACCCTTAAACACCACCCCCAGCTAGATGCCCTACACTGCCCAAACACCACTGCACTTAACCCTGAAACACCACCCCCTGCACGACCCCCTACACTGCCAAAACACCGCTGCACTGCCCTAAACCCTGAAACACCACCCCCTGCATGACCCCTATACTGCCCGAACACCACTGCACTTCCGTAAACCCTGAAACACCACCCCCAGCATGACCCCCTACACTGCCCGAACACCACTGTACTGCAATAAACCCTGAAACACCACCCCCCAGGATGACCGCTACACTGCCCGAATATCACTGCACTACCCTAAACCCTAAATCTCCACCCAGCACGACCCCAACACTGCCCAAACACCACTGCACTGCCCTAAACTCTGAAACACCACCCCCAGTAAGATACCCTACACTGCCCAAACACCACTGCACTAAACCCTGAAACACCACCCCCTACACGACACCCTACACTGCCCCAACACTACTGCTCTGCCCTAAACCCTGAAACATCACCCCCAGAAAGATGTCCTACACTGCCCGATCACCACTGCACTAAACCCTAAAACACCACCCGCTGCACAACCCCCTACACTGCCCCAACACCACTGCACTGCCCTAAACCCTGAAAACCCACCCCGGCAAGATGCCCTACACTGCGCGAACACCACTGCACTAAACCCTGAAATACCACCCCCTGCACAACCCCCTACACAGTCCGATCACTACTGCACTGCCCTAAACCCTGAAACACCACCCCAACATGACCCCCTACACTGCCCGAACACCACTGCACTGCCCTAAACCCTGAAACACCACCCCAGCATGACCCCCTACACTGCCCGAACACCACTTCACTGCCCTAAACCCTGAAACACTAACCCCAGCACAACCCCCTACACTGCCCGAACACCACTACACTGCCCTAAGCCCTGAAACACCACCCCCCAGCACGACCCCCTACACTGCCAGAACACCACTGCACTGCCCTAAGCCCTGAAACACCAGCCCCAGCACGACACCCTAAACTGCCCGAACACCACTGCGCTGCCCTAAACCCTGAAACACCACCCCCAGCAAGATGCCCTACACTGCCCGAACACCACTGCACTAAACCCTGAAACACCACCCCCTGCACGACAACCCTACACTGCTCGAACACCGCTGCACTGCCCTAAACCCTGAAACACCACCCCCTGCATGACCCCCTACACTGCCCGAACACCACTGTACTGCCGTAAACCCTGAAACACCATCACCAGCACGACCCCCTATACTGCCCAACACCACTGCTCTGCCCTAAGCCCTAAAACACCACCCCCAGCATGACCCATTACACTGCCCGAAAACCACTGCACTGCCCTAAGCCCTAACACATCAGCCCCATCACGACCCCCTACACTGCCCGTACACCACTTCACTGCCCTAAATCCCTGGAAACACCAGCCCCAGCACTACCCCCTATACTGCCCGAACACCACTGCACTTCCCTAAACCCTGAAGCACAATCCCCGCATGACCCCCTGCCCTGCCCGAACACCACTGCAATGCCCTAAACCCTGAAACACCACCCCCAGCACAACCCCCTACACTGCCAGAACACCACTGCACTGCCCTAAACCCTAACACATCAGCCCCAGCACAACCCCCTACACTGCCCGAACACCCCTTCACTGCCCTATACCCTGAAACACAAGCCCCAGGATGACTCCCGTCCCTACACTGCCTGAACACCACTGCATTGCCCTAAATCCTGAAACACCAGCCCCAGCACTACCCCTACACTGGCCGAACACCACTGCACTGCCCTAAAACCCTGAAACACCACCCCCGCAAGACCCCCTGCACTGCCCAAACACCACTGCAATGCCCTAAACCCTGAAACACCACCCCCAGCACGACCCCCTACACTGCCCAAACACCACTTCCCTAAATTCTGAAACACCGCCCCCAGGAAGACCCCCTAAACTGCCCGAACACCACTGCCCTAAGCCCTGAAACACCACCCCCAGCAAGACCCCTTACAAACCCCAAACAGCACTGCACTGCCCTAAACCCTGAAACACCACCCCCTGCTCAACCCCCTACACTGCCCGATCACCACTGCACTGCCCTAAACCCTGAAACACCACCCCAGCAAGACCCCCTACACTGCCTGAACACCACTGCTCTGCCCTAACCCCTGAAACACCACCCCCAGCACGACCGCCTACACTGCCCGAACACCACTGTTCTGCCCAAAACCCTAAAACATCACCCCCAGCAAGACCCCCTACACTGCCCAAACACTACTGCTCTGCCCTAAACCCTAAAACACTACCCCCAGCATGACCCACTACACTACCCAAACACCACTGCACTGCCCCAAAACCCTGAAACACCAGCCCCAGCACGACCCCCTACACTGCACGAACACCACTGCACTGCCCTAAACCGTGAAACACCACCCAGCACGACCCCCTACACTGCCTGAACACCACTGCACTGCCCAAAACAATGAAACACCACCCCCAGCAAGACACCCTACACTGCCCGAACACCACTGCACTAAACCCTGAAACACAACCCTCTGAACGACCCCCTACACTGCCCGAACACCACTGCAGTGCCCTAATCCCTAAAACACCATTCCCTACACTGCCCTAAACCCTGAAACACCAGCCCCAGCATGACCCCCTACACTGCCCGAACACCACTGCACTGCACTGCCCTAAACCCTGAAACACCACCCCCAGCATGACCCCTACACTGCCCGTACACCCATGCACTAAACCCTGAAACACCACCCCCAGCAAGACCCCCTACACTGCCCAAACACCACTGCCCTAAACCCTGTAACAGCACCCCAGCACGACCCCCTACACTGCCCGAACACCACTTCACTGCCCTAAACCCTGAAACACTAACCCCAGCACAACCCCCTACACTGCCTGAACACCCCTGCCCTAAGCCCTGAAACACCACTCTCCAGCACGACCCCCTATACTGCCAGAACACCACTACACTGCCCTAAGCACTGAAACACCAGCCCCAGCACGACACCCTACACTGCCCGAACACTACTGCACTGCCCTAAACCCAGAAACACCACCCCCAGCAAGATGCCCTACACTGCTCGAACACCACTGCACTAAACCCTGAAACACCACCCCCTGCACGACCCCCTACACTGCCCGAACACAGCTGCACTGCCCTAAAGCCTGAAACACCACCCCCTGCATGACCCCCTACACTGCCCGAACACCACTGCTCTGCCCTAAGCCCTAAAACACCACCCCCAGCATGACCCCCTACACTGCCCGAACACTACTGCACTGCCCTAAGCCCTAACACATCAGCCCCATCACAACCCCCTACACTGCCCGAACACCACTTCACTGTCCTAAACCCTGAAACACCAGCCTCAGCATGACACCCTACACTGCCTGAACACCACTGAATTGCCCTAAACCCTGAAACACCAGCCCCAGCACTACCCCTACACTGGCCGAACACCACTGCACTGCCCTAAAACCCTGAAACACCACCCCCGCAAGACCCCCTGCACTGCCAAACACCACTGCAATGCCCTAAACCCTGAAACACCCCCCCCAGCACGACCCCCTACACTGCCCGAACACCACTGCACTAAACCCTGAAACACCACCCCCTGCACGACAACCCTACACTGCTCGAACACCGCTGCACTGCGCTAAACCCTGAAACACCACCCCCTGCATGACCCCCTACACTGCCCGAACACCACTGTACTGCCGTAAACCCTGAAACACCACCACCAGTACGACCCCCTATACTGCCCAACACCACTGCACTGCCCTAGGCCCTAAAACACCACCCCCAGCATGACCCACTACACTGCCCGAAAACCACTGCACTGCCCTAAGCCCTAACACATCAGCCCCATCACGACCCCCTACACTGCCCGAACACCACTTCACTGCCCTAAATCCCCGGAAACACCAGCCCCAGCACTACCCCCTATACTGCCCGAACACCACTGCACTGCCCTAAACCCTGAAGCACAATCCCCGCACGACCCCCTGCCCTGTCCGAACACCACTGCAATGCCCTAAACCCTGAAACACCACACCCATCACAACCCCCTACACTGCCAGAACACCACTGCACTGCCCTAAACCCTAACACATCAGCCCCAGCACAACCCCCTACACTGCCCGAACACCCCTTCACTGCCCTATACCCTGAAACACAAGCCCCAGGATGACTCCCTACACTGCCTGAACACCACTGCATTGCCCTAAATCCTGAAACACCAGCCCCAGCACTACCCCTACACTGGCCGAACACCACTGCACTGCCCTAAAACCCTGAAACACCACCCCCGCAAGACCCCCTGCACTGCCCAAACACCACTGCAATGCCCTAAACCCTGAAACACCACCCCCAGCACGACCCCCTACACTGCCCAAACACCACTTCCCTAAACTCTGAAACACCGCCCCCAGGAAGACCCCCTAAACTGCCCGAACACCACTGCCCTAAGCCCTGAAACACCACCCCCAGCAAGACCCCCTACAAACCCCAAACTGCACTGCCCTAAACCCTGAAACACCACCCCCTGCACAACCCCCTACACTGCCCGATCTCCACTGCACAGCCCTAAACCCTGAAACACCACCCCAGCAAGACCCCCTACACTGCCTGAACACCACTGCTCTGCCCTAACCCCTGAAACACCACCCCCAGCACGACCGCCTACACTGCCCGAATACCACTGTTCTGCCCAAAACCCTAAAACATCACCCCCAGCACGACCCCCTACACTGCCCAAACACCACTTCTCTGCCCTAAACCCTAAAACACTACCCCCAGCATGACCCACTACACTGCCCAAACACCACTGCACTGCCCCAAAACCCTGAAACACCAGCCCCAGCACAACCCCCTACACTGCACGAACACCACTGCACTGCCCTAAACCCTGAAACACCACCCAGCACGACCCCCTACACTGCCTGAACACCACTGCACTGCCCAAAACAATGAAACACCACCCCCAGCAAGACACCCTACACTGCCCTAACACCACTGCGCTAAACCCTGAAACACAACCCTCTGAACGACCCCCTACACTGCCCGAACACCACTGCAGTGCCCTAATCCCTGAAACACCATTCCCTACACTGCCCGAATACAACTGCACTTCCCTAAACCCTGAAACACCACCCCCTGCACGACCCCTACACTGCCCGAACACCACTGCACTGCCCTAAACCCTAAAACACCACCCCCAGCATGACCACCTACACTGCCCGAACAACAATGCACTGCCCTAAACCCTGAAATACCACCCCCCAGCATGACCCTCTACACTGCCCAAACACCACTGCAGTACCCTAAACCCTGAAACACCAACCCTAAAACACTACCCCCAGCCTGAGCCTATACACTGCCTGAACACCCCTGCACTGCCCTAAACCCTGAAACACCAGCCCCAGCATGACCCCCTACACTGCCCGAACACCACTGCACTGCCCTAAACCCTGAAACACCACCCCCAGCATGACCCCCTACACTGCCCGTACACCCATGCACTAAACCCTGAAACACCACCCCCAGCAAGACTCCCTACACTGCCCAAACACCACTGCCCTAAACCCTGTAACAGCACCCCAGCACGACCCCCTACACTGCCCGAACACCACTTCACTGCCCTAAACCCTGAAACACCAGCCCCAGGATGACTCCCCACACTGCCTGAACACCACTGCATTGCCCTAAACCCTGAAACACCAGCCCCAGCACTACCCCCTACACTGGCCGAACACCACTGCACTGCCCTAAATCCCTGAAACACCACCCCCGCAAGACCCCCTGCACTGCCCGAACACCACTGCACTGCCCTAAACCCTGAAACACCACCCCAGCAATACGTCCTACACTTCCCGAACACCATCGCATTAAACACTGAAACACCACCCCCTGCACGACCCCCTACATTGCCCGAACACGACTGCACTGCCCTAAACACTAAAACAGCACCCCCAGCATGAACCCCTCCACTGCCCGAACACAACTGCACTGCCCTAAACCCTGAAACACCAACACTAAAACATCACCCCCAGCACGACCCCCTACACTGCCTGAACACCACTGCACTGCCCTAAACCCTGAAACACCAGCCCCAGCATGACCCCCTACACTGCCCGAAGACCACTGCACTGCCCTAAACCCTGAAACACCAACCCCAGCACGACCCCCTACACTACCGGAACACCACTGCACTGCCCTAAACCCTTAAACACCATCCTCAGCATGACCCCCTACACTTCCCGAACACCACTGCACTGCCCTAAGCCCTAAAACACCAGCCCCAAAATGACCCCCTACACTGTCCGAACAACACTGCACTGCCCTAAACCCTGAAAGACCACCCCCAGCAAGACCCCCTACACTGCCCGAACAACAATACACTGCCCTAAACCAACACCACCCCCAGCAAGATGCCCTACACTGCCAGAACACCACTGCACTAAACCCTGAAACACCACCCCCGCACGACCCCCTACACTGCCCAAACACCACTACACTGCCCTAAACCCTGAAACACCATCCCCTGCACGACCCCCTACACTGCCCCAACACCACTGCTTAGCCCTAAACCCTGAAACACCACCCCCAGCACAACCCACTACACTGCCCAAACACCACTGCTTTGCCCCAAACCGTAAAACACCAACCTCAGCATGACCCCCTACACTGCCCGAACACCACTGCTCTGCCCTAAATCCTAAAACACCACCCCCAGCACGACCCCGTACACTGCCCAAACACCACTGCACTGAACCCTAAAACAGTACGACCACCACCAGTACGACCGAAACACTGCCTGAACACCGCTGCACTGCCCTAAACCCTAAAACACCAGCCCCAGCATGACCCCCTACACTTCCCACACACCACTGCACTACCCTAAACCCTAAAACACCATCCCAGCATGACCCCCTACACTGCCTGAAAGCCACTTCAAAGCCCTAAGCTCTCAAACACCAACCCCAGCACAACCCCCTACACTGCCAGAAACCCACTGCTCTGCCCTAAGCCCTGAAACACCACCCCCCAGCATGATCCCCTACACTACCAGAATACCACTGCACTGCCCTAAGCCCTGAAACACCAGCCCCAGCTTGACCCCCTACACTGCCCGAACACCGCTGCACTGCCCTAAACCCTGAAACACCACCCCATGCTTGACCCCCTACAGTGCCCAAACACCACTGCACTGCCTAAACCCTGAAACACCACCCCCAGCACGATCCCCTACACTGCCCAACACCACTGCTCTGCCCTAAACCCTAAAACACCACCCGCAGCACCACCCCCGACACTGCCTAAACACCACTGCACTGCCCTAAACCCTAACACACCATCCCCAGCGAGACCCCCTACACTGCCCGAACACCACTTCACTGCCCTAAACCCTGAAACACCAGCCCCAGCACGACACCCTACACTGCCCGAACACCAGTGCATTGCCCTAAACCCTGAAACACCACCCCCAGCACGACCCCCTACATTGCCCGGACACCACTGCACTGCCCTAAACCCTGAAACACCACCCCCGCATGAACCCTGCACTGCCCGAACACCACTGCAATGCCCTAAACCCTGAAACACCACCCCCAGCACGACAATCTGCACTGCCCGAACACCAGTGCATTGCCCTAAACCCTGAAACACCACCCGCAGCACGTCCCCCGACACTGCCCAAACACCACTGCACTGCCCTAAACCCTAACACACCATCCCCAGCACGACCCCCTACACTGCCCGAACACCACTTCACTGCCCTAAACCCTGAAACACCAGCCCCAGCACGACACCCTACACTGCCCGAACACCAGTGCATTGCCCTAAACCCTGAAACACCACCCCCAGCACGACCCCCTACATTGCCCGGACACCACTGCACTGCCCTAAACCCTGAAACACCACACCCAGCACGACCCCCTGCACTGCCCGAACACCACTGCTCTGCCCTAAACCCTGAAATACCACCCCCAGCACGACCCCCTACATTGCCTGAACACCATTGCACTACCCTAAACCCTGAAACACCACCCCCAGCACGACCCCCTACACTGCCAGACCACCACTGTACTGCCCTAAGCCCTGAAACACCAGCCGCAGCACGACACCCTACACTGCCCGAACACCACTGCACTGCCCTAAACCCTTAAACACCACCCCCAGCTAGATGCCCTACACTGCCCAAACACCACTGCACTTAACCCTGAAACACCACCCCCTGCACGACCCCCTACACTGCCAAAACACCGCTGCACTGCCCTAAACCCTGAAACACCACCCCCTGCATGACCCCTATACTGCCCGAACACCACTGCACTTCCGTAAACCCTGAAACACCACCCCCAGCATGACCCCCTACACTGCCCGAACACCACTGTACTGCAATAAACCCTGAAACACCACCCCCCAGGATGACCGCTACACTGCCCGAATATCACTGCACTACCCTAAACCCTAAATCTCCACCCAGCACGACCCCAACACTGCCCAAACACCACTGCACTGCCCTAAACTCTGAAACACCACCCCCAGTAAGATACCCTACACTGCCCAAACACCACTGCACTAAACCCTGAAACACCACCCCCTACACGACACCCTACACTGCCCCAACACCACTGCTCTGCCCTAAACCCTGAAACATCACCCCCAGAAAGATGTCCTACACTGCCCGATCACCACTGCACTAAACCCTAAAACACCACCCGCTGCACAACCCCCTACACTGCCCCAACACCACTGCACTGCCCTAAACCCTGAAAACCCACCCCGGCAAGATGCCCTACACTGCGCGAACACCACTGCACTAAACCCTGAAATACCACCCCCTGCACAACCCCCTACACAGTCTGATCACTACTGCACTGCCCTAAACCCTGAAACACCACCCCAACATGACCCCCTACACTGCCCGAACACCACTGCACTGCCCTAAACCCTGAAACACCACCCCAGCATGACCCCCTACACTGCCCGAACACCACTTCACTGCCCTAAACCCTGAAACACTAACCCCAGCACAACCCCCTACACTGCCCGAACACCACTACACTGCCCTAAGCCCTGAAACACCACCCCCCAGCACGACCCCCTACACTGCCAGAACACCACTGCACTGCCCTAAGCCCTGAAACACCAGCCCCAGCACGACACCCTACACTGCCCGAACACCACTGCGCTGCCCTAAACCCTGAAACACCACCCCCAGCAAGATACCCTACACTGCCCGAACACCACTGCACTAAACCCTGAAACACCACCCCCTGCACGACAACCCTACACTGCTCGAACACCGCTGCACTGCCCTAAACCCTGAAACACCACCCCCTGCATGACCCCCTACACTGCCCGAACACCACTGTACTGCCGTAAACCCTGAAACACCATCACCAGCACGACCCCCTATACTGCCCAACACCACTGCTCTGCCCTAAGCCCTAAAACACCACCCCCAGCATGACCCATTACACTGCCCGAAAACCACTGCACTGCCCTAAGCCCTAACACATCAGCCCCATCACGACCCCCTACACTGCCCGTACACCACTTCACTGCCCTAAATCCCCGGAAACACCAGCCCCAAAACTACCCCCTATACTGCCCGAACACCACTGCACTTCCCTAAACCCTGAAGCACAATCCCCGCACGACCCCCTGCCCTGCCCGAACACCACTGCAATGCCCTAAACCCTGAAACACCACCCCCAGCACAACCCCCTACACTGCCAGAACACCACTGCACTGCCCTAAACCCTAACACATCAGCCCCAGCACAACCCCCTACACTGCCCGAACACCCCTTCACTGCCCTATACCCTGAAACACAAGCCCCAGGATGACTCCCTACACTGCCTGAACACCACTGCATTGCCCTAAATCCTGAAACACCAGCCCCAGCACTACCCCTACACTGGCCGAACACCACTGCACTGCCCTAAAACCCTGAAACACCACCCCCGCAAGACCCCCTGCACTGCCCAAACACCACTGCAATGCCCTAAACCCTGAAACACCACCCCCAGCACGACCCCCTACACTGCCCAAACACCACTTCCCTAAACTCTGAAACACCGCCCCCAGGAAGACCCCCTAAACTGCCCGAACACCACTGCCCTAAGCCCTGAAACACCACCCCCAGCAAGACCCCCTACAAACCCCAAACTGCACTGCCCTAAACCCTGAAACACCACCCCCTGCACAACCCCCTACACTGCCCGATCACCACTGCACAGCCCTAAACCCTGAAACACCACCCCAGCAAGACCCCCTACACTGCCTGAACACCACTGCTCTGCCCTAACCCCTGAAACACCACCCCCAGCACGACCGCCTACACTGCCCGAATACCACTGTTCTGCCCAAAACCCTAAAACATCACCCCCAGCACGACCCCCTACACTGCCCAAACACCACTTCTCTGCCCTAAACCCTAAAACACTACCCCCAGCATGACCCACTACACTGCCCAAACACCACTGCACTGCCCCAAAACCCTGAAACACCAGCCCCAGCACGACCCCCTACACTGCACGAACACCACTGCACTGCCCTAAACCCTAAAACACCACCCAGCACGACCCCCTACACTGCCTGAACACCACTGCACTGCCCAAAACAATGAAACACCACCCCCAGCAAGACACCCTACACTGCCCTAACACCACTGCGCTAAACCCTGAAACACAACCCTCTGAACGACCCCCTACACTGCCCGAACACCACTGCAGTGCCCTAATCCCTGAAACACCATTCCCTACACTGCCCGAATACAACTGCACTTCCCTAAACCCTGAAACACCACCCCCTGCACGACCCCTACACTGCCCGAACACCACTGCACTGCCCTAAACCCTAAAACACCACCCCCAGCATGACCACCTACACTGCCCGAACAACAATGCACTGCCCTAAACCCTGAAATACCACCCCCCAGCATGACCCTCTACACTGCCCAAACACCACTGCAGTACCCTAAACCCTGAAACACCAACCCTAAAACACTACCCCCAGCCTGAGCCTATACACTGCCTGAACACCCCTGCACTGCCCTAAACCCTGAAACACCAGCCCCAGCATGACCCCCTACACTGCCCGAACACCACTGCACTGCCCTAAACCCTGAAACACCACCCCCAGCATGACCCCCTACACTGCCCGTACACCCATGCACTAAACCCTGAAACACCACCCCCAGCAAGACTCCCTACACTGCCCAAACACCACTGCCCTAAACCCTGTAACAGCACCCCAGCACGACCCCCTACACTGCCCGAACACCACTTCACTGCCCTAAACCCTGAAACACTAACCCCAGCACAACCCCCTACACTGCCTGAACACCACTGCACTGCCCTAAGCCCTGAAACACCACTCTCCAGCACGACCCCCTATACTGCCAGAACAACACTACACTGCCCTAAGCACTGAAACACCAGCCCCAGCACGACACCCTACACTGCCCGAACACTACTGCACTGCCCTAAACCCTGAAACACCACCCCCAGCAAGATGCCCTACACTGCTCGAACACCACCGCACTAAACCCTGAAACACCACCCCCTGCACGACCCCCTACACTGCCCGAACACAGCTGCACTGCCCTAAAGCCTGAAACACCACCCCCTGCATGACCCCCTACACTGCCCAAACACCACTGCACTGAACCCTAAAACACCACCCCCAGTACGACCGAAACACTGCCCGAACACCGCTGCACTGCCCTAAACCCTAAAACACCAGCCCCAGCATGACCCCCTACACTGCCTGAAAGCTACTTCAAAGCCCTAAGGTCTCAAACACCAACCCCAGCACAACCCCCTACATTGCCAGAAACCCACTGCTCTGCCCTAAGCCCTGAAACACCACCCCCAGCATGATCCCCTACACTACCAGAACACCACTGCACTGCCCTAAGCCCCTAAACACCAGCCCCAGCATGATCCCCTACACTGCCCGAACACCGCTGCACTGCCCTAAACCCTGAAACACCACCCCATGCTTGACCCCCTACAGTGCCCGAACACCACTGCACTGCCTAAACCCTGAAACACCACCCCCAGCACGACCCCCTACACTGCCCAACACCACTGCTCTGCCCTAAACCCTAAAACACCACCCGCAGCACGACCCCCGATACTGCCCAAACACCACTGCACTGCCCTAAACCCTAACACACCATCCCCAGCACGACCCCCTACACTGCCCGAACACCACTTCACTGCCCTAAACCCTGAAACACCAGCCCCATCACGACACTCTACACTGCCCGAACACCAATGCATTGCCCTAAACCCTGAAACACCACCCCCAGCACGACCCCCTACATTGCCCGGACACCACTGCACTGCCCTAGACCCTGAAACACCACCCCAGCACGACCCCCTATACTGCCAGAACAACACTACACTGCCCTAAGCACTGAAACACCAGCCCCAGCACGACACCCTACACTGCCCGAACACTACTGCACTGCCCTAAACCCTGAAACACCACCCCCAGCAAGATGCCCTACACTGCTCGAACACCACCGCACTAAACCCTGAAACACCACCCCCTGCACGACCCCCTACACTGCCCGAACACAGCTGCACTGCCCTAAAGCCTGAAACACCACCCCCTGCATGACCCCCTACACAGCCCAAACACCACTGCACTGAACCCTAAAACACCACCCCCAGTACGACCGAAACACTGCCCGAACACCGCTGCACTGCCCTAAACCCTAAAACACCAGCCCCAGCATGACCCCCTACACTGCCTGAAAGCTACTTCAAAGCCCTAAGCTCTCAAACACCAACCCCAGCACAACCCCCTACATTGCCAGAAACCCACTGCTCTGCCCTAAGCCCTGAAACACCACCCCCAGCATGATCCCCTACACTACCAGAACACCACTGCACTGCCCTAAGCCCTGAAACACCAGCCCCAGCATGATCCCCTACACTGCCCGAACACCGCTGCACTGCCCTAAACCCTGAAACACCACCCCATGCTTGACCCCCTACAGTGCCCGAACACCACTGCACTGCCTAAACCCTGAAACACCACCCCCAGCACGACCCCCTACACTGCCCAACACCACTGCTCTGCCCTAAACCCTAAAACACCACCCGCAGCACGACCCCCGATACTGCCCAAACACCGCTGCACTGCCCTAAACCCTAACACACCATCCCCAGCACGACCCCCTACACTGCCCGAACACCACTTCACTGCCCTAAACCCTGAAACACCAGCCCCAGCACGACACTCTACACTGCCCGAACACCAATGCATTGCCCTAAACCCTGAAACACCACCCCCAGCACGACCCCCTACATTGCCCGGACACCACTGCACTGCCCTAGACCCTGAAACACCACCCCCGCACGACCCCCTGCACTGCCCGAACACCACTGCAATGCCCTAAACCCTGAAACACCACCCCCAGCACGACACTCTGCACTGCCTGAACACCAGTGCATTGCCCTAAACCCTGAAACACCACCCGCAGCATGACCCCCTGCACTGCCCGAACATCACTGCACTGCCCTAAGCCCTAAAACACCACCCCCAGCACGACCCCCTGCACTGCCCGAACAACACTGCTCTGCCCGAAACCCTGAAACACCACACCCAGCACGACCCCCTGCACTGCCCGAACACCACTGCTCTGCCCTAAACCCTGAAACACCACCCCAGCACGACCCCCTACATTGCCTGAACACCATTGCACTGCCCTAAACCCTGAAACACCACCCCCAGCACGACCCCCTACACTGCCAGACCACCACTGTACTGCCCTAAGCCCTGAAACACCAGCCCCAGCACGACACCCTACACTGCCCGAACACCACTGCACTGCCCTAAACCCTTAAACACCACCCCCAGCTAGATGCCCTACACTGCCCAAACACCACTGCATTTAACCCTGAAACACCACCCCCTGCACGACCCCCTACACTGCCAATACACCGCTGCACTGCCCTAAACCCTGAAACACCACCCCCTGCATGACCCCTATACTGCCCGAACACCACTGCACTTCCGTAAACCCTGAAACACCACCCCCAGCATGACCCCCTACACTGCCCGAACACCACTGTACTGCAATAAACCCTGAAACACCACCCCCCAGGATGACCGCTACACTGCCCGAATATCACTGCACTACCCTAAACCCTAAATCTCCACCCAGCACGACCCCTACACTGCCCAAACACCACTGCACTGCCCTAAACTCTGAAACACCACCCCCAGTAAGATACCCTACACTGCCCAAACACCACTGCACTAAACCCTGAAACACCACCCCCTACACGACACCCTACACTGCCCCAACACCACTGCTCTGCCCTAAACCCTGAAACATCACCCCCAGAAAGATGTCCTACACTGCCCGATCACCACTGCACTAAACCCTGAAACACCACCCCCAGCAAGACCCCCTACACTGCCCAAACACCACTGCCCTAAACCCTGTAACAGCACCCCAGCACGACCCCCTACACTGCCCGAACACCACTTCACTGCCCTAAACCCTGAAACACTAACCCCAGCACTGCCTGAACACCACTGCACTGCCCTAAGCCCTGAAACACCACTCTCCAGCACGACCCCCTATACTGCCAGAACACCACTACACTGCCCTAAGCACTGAAACACCAGCCCCAGCACGACACCCTACACTGCCCGAACACTACTGCACTGCCCTAAACCCTGAAACACCACCCTCAGCAAGATGCCCTACACTGCTCGAACACCACCGCACTAAACCCTGAAACACCACCCTCTGCACGACTCCCTACACTGCCTGAACACAGCTGCACTGCCCTAAAGCCTGAAACACCACCCCCTGCATGACCCCCTACACTGCCCAAACACCACTGCACTGAACCCTAAAACACCACCCCCAGTACGACCGAAACACTGCCCGAACACCGCTGCACTGCCCTAAACCCTAAAACACCAGACCCAGCATGACCCCCTACACTGCCTGAAAGCCACTTCAAAGCCCTAAGCTCTCAAACACCAACCCCAGCACAACCCCCTACATTGCCAGAAACCCACTGCTCTACCCTAAGCCCTGAAACACCACCCCCAGCATGATCTCCTACACTACCAGAACACCACTGCACTGCCCTAAGCCCTGAAACACCAGCCCCAGCATGACCCCCTACACTGCCCAAACACCGCTGCACTGCCCTAAACCCTGAAACACCACCCCATGCTTGACCCCCTACAGTGCCCGAACACCACTGCACTGCCTAAACCCTGAGACACCACCCCCAGCACGACCCCCTACACTGCCCAACACCACTGCTCTGCCCTAAACCCTAAAACACCACCCGCAGCACGATCCCCGATACTGCCCAAACACCACTGCACTGCCCTAAACCCTAACACACCATCCCCAGCACGACCCCCTACACTGCCCGAACACCACTTCACTGCCCTAAACCCTGAAACACCAGCCCCAGCACGACACCCTACACTGCCCGAACACCAATACATTGCCCTAAACCCTGAAACACCACCCCCAGCACGACCCCCTACATTGCCCGGACACCACTGCACTGCCCTAGACCCTGAAACACCACCCCCGCATGACCCCCTGCACTGCCCGAACACCACTGCAATGCCCTAAACCCTGAAACACCACCCCCAGCACGACACTCTGCACTGCCCAAACACCAGTGCATTGCCCTAAACCCTGAAACACCACCCGCAGCATGACCCCCTGCACTGCCCGAACATCACTGCACTGCCCTAAGCCCTAAAACACCTCCCCCAGCACGACCCACTGCACTGCCCGAACAACACTGCTCTGCCCTAAACCCTGACACACCACACCCAGCACGACCCCCTGCACTGCCCGAACACCACTGCTCTGCCCTAAACCCTGAAACACCACCCCCAGCACGACCCCCTACATTGCCTGAACACCATTGCACTGCCCTAAATCCTGAAACACCACCCCCAGCACGACCCCCTTCACTGCCAGACCACCACTGTACTGCCCTAAGCCCTGAAACACCAGCCCAGCACGACACCCTACACTGCCCGAACACCACTGCACTGCCCTAAACCCTTAAACACCACCCCCAGCTAGATGCCCTACACTGCCCAAACACCTCTGCACTTAACCCTGAAACACCACCCTCTGCACGACCCCCTACACTGCCAAAACACCGCTGCACTGCCCTAAACCCTGAAACACCACCCCCCGCATGACCCCTATACTGCCCGAACACCACTGCACTTCCGTAAACCCTGAAACACCACCCCCAGCATGACCCCCTACACTGCCCGAACACCACTGTACTGCAATAAACCCTGAAACACCACCCCCCAGGATGACCGCTACACTGCCCGAATATCACTGCACTACCCTAAACCCTAAATCTCCACCCAGCACGACCCCTACACTGCCCAAACACCACTGCACTGCCCTAAACTCTGAAACACCACCCCAGTAAGATACCCTACACTACCCAAACACCACTGCACTAAACCCTGAAACACCACCCCCTACACGACACCCTACACTGCCCCAACACCACTGCTCTGCCCTAAACCCTGAAACATCACCCCCAGAAAGATGTCCTACACTGCCCGATCACCACTGCACTAAACCCTGAAACACCACCCGCTGCACAACCCCCTACACTGCCCCAACACCACTGCACTGCCCTAAACCCTGAAAAACCACCCCCGGCAAGATGCCCTACACTGCGCGAACACCACTGCACTAAACCCTGAAATACCACCCCCTGCACAACCCCCTACACAGTCCGATCACTACTGCACTGCCCTAAACCCTGAAACACCAACCCAACATGACCCCCTACACTGCCCGAACACCACTGCTCTGCCCTAAACCCTGAAACACCACCCCCAGCCCGACCCCCTACACTGCCCGAACACCACTGTTCTGCCCAAAACACTAAAACATCACCCCCAGTACGACCCCCTACACAGCCCAAACACCACTGCTCTGCCCTAAACCCTTAAAAACTACCCCCAGCATGACACATACACTGCCCAAACACCACTGCACTGCCCCAAAACCCTGAAACACCAGCCCCAGCACGACCCCCTACACTGCACGAACACCACTGCACTGCCCTAAACCCTGAAACACCACCCCAGCATGACCCCCTACACTACCCGAACACCACTGCACTGCCCAAAACAATGAAACACCAACCCCAGCAAGACGCCCTACACTGCCCGAACACCCCTGCCCTCAACCCTGAAACACCACCCCAGCATGACCCCCTACACTGACCGAACACCACTTCACTGCCCTAAACACTGAAACACTAACCCCAGCACAACCCCCTACACTGCCCGAACACCACTACACTGCCCTAAGCCCTGAAACACCACCCCCCAGCATGACTCCCTACACTGCCAGAACACCACTGCACTGCCCTAAGCCCTGAAACACCAGCCCCAGCACGACACCCTACACTGCCCGAACACCACTGCGCTGCCCTAAACACTGAAACACCACCCCCAGCAAGATGCCCTACACTGCCCGAACACCACAGCACTGCCCTAAACCCTAAAACACCAGCCCCAGCATGACCCCCTACACTGCCTGAAAGCTACTTCAAAGCCCTAAGGTCTCAAACACCAACCCCAGCACAACCCCCTACATTGCCAGAAACCCACTGCTCTGCCCTAAGCCCTGAAACACCACCCCCAGCATGATCCCCTACACTACCAGAACACCACTGCACTGCCCTAAGCCCTGAAACACCAGCCCCAGCATGATCCCCTACACTGCCCGAACACCGCTGCACTGCCCTAAACCCTGAAACACCACCCCATGCTTGACCCCCTACAGTGCCCGAACACCACTGCACTGCCTAAACCCTGAAACACCACCCCCAGCACGACCCCCTACACTGCCCAACACCACTGCTCTGCCCTAAACCCTAAAACACCACCCGCAGCACGACCCCCGATACTGCCCAAACACCACTGCACTGCCCTAAACCCTAACACACCATCCCCAGCACGACCCCCTACACTGCCCGAACACCACTGCTCTGCCCTAAACCCTGAAACACCACCCCCAGCACGACCCCCTACATTGCCTGAACACCATTGCACTGCCCTAAACCCTGAAACACCACCCCCAGCACGACCCCCTACACTGCCAGACCACCACTGTACTGCCCTAAGCCCTGAAACACCAGCCCCAGCACGACACCCTACACTGCCCGAACACCACTGCACTGCCCTAAACCCTTAAACACCACCCCCAGCTAGATGCCCTACACTGCCCAAACACCACTGCATTTAACCCTGAAACACCACCCCCTGCACGACCCCCTACACTGCCAATACACCGCTGCACTGCCCTAAACCCTGAAACACCACCCCCTGCATGACCCCTATACTGCCCGAACACCACTGCACTTCCGTAAACCCTGAAACACCACCCCCAGCATGACCCCCTACACTGCCCGAACACCACTGTACTGCAATAAACCCTGAAACACCACCCCCCAGGATGACCGCTACACTGCCCGAATATCACTGCACTACCCTAAACCCTAAATCTCCACCCAGCACGACCCCTACACTGCCCAAACACCACTGCACTGCCCTAAACTCTGAAACACCACCCCCAGTAAGATACCCTACACTGCCCAAACACCACTGCACTAAACCCTGAAACACCACCCCCTACACGACACCCTACACTGCCCCAACACCACTGCTCTGCCCTAAACCCTGAAACATCACCCCCAGAAAGATGTCCTACACTGCCCGATCACCACTGCACTAAACCCTGAAACACCACCCCCAGCAAGACCCCCTACACTGCCCAAACACCACTGCCCTAAACCCTGTAACAGCACCCCAGCACGACCCCCTACACTGCCCGAACACCACTTCACTGCCCTAAACCCTGAAACACTAACCCCAGCACTGCCTGAACACCACTGCACTGCCCTAAGCCCTGAAACACCACTCTCCAGCACGACCCCCTATACTGCCAGAACACCACTACACTGCCTTAAGCACTGAAACACCAGCCCCAGCACGACACCCTACACTGCCCGAACACTACTGCACTGCCCTAAACCCTGAAACACCACCCTCAGCAAGATGCCCTACACTGCTCGAACACCACCGCACTAAACCCTGAAACACCACCCTCTGCACGACTCCCTACACTGCCCGAACACAGCTGCACTGCCCTAAAGCCTGAAACACCACCCCCTGCATGACCCCCTACACTGCCCAAACACCACTGCACTGAACCCTAAAACACCACCCCCAGTACGACCGAAACACTGCCCGAACACCGCTGCACTGCCCTAAACCCTAAAACACCAGACCCAGCATGACCCCCTACACTGCCTGAAAGCCACTTCAAAGCCCTAAGCTCTCAAACACCAACCCCAGCACAACCCCCTACATTGCCAGAAACCCACTGCTCTGCCCTAAGCCCTGAAACACCACCCCCAGCATGATCTCCTACACTACCAGAACACCACTGCACTGCCCTAAGCCCTGAAACACCAGCCCCAGCATGACCCCCTACACTGCCCGAACACCGCTGCACTGCCCTAAACCCTGAAACACCACCCCATGCTTGACCCCCTACAGTGCCCGAACACCACTGCACTGCCTAAACCCTGAGACACCACCCCCAGCACGACCCCCTACACTGCCCAACACCACTGCTCTGCCCTAAACCCTAAAACACCACCCGCAGCACGATCCCCGATACTGCCCAAACACCACTGCACTGCCCTAAACCCTAACACACCATCCCCAGCACGACCCCCTACACTGCCCGAACACCACTTCACTGCCCTAAACCCTGAAACACCAGCCCCAGCACGACACCCTACACTGCCCGAACACCAATACATTGCCCTAAACCCTGAAACACCACCCCCAGCATGACCCCCTACATTGCCCGAACACCACTGCTCTGCCCTAAACCCTGAAACACCACCCCCAGCCCGACCCCCTACACTGCCCGAACACCACTGTTCTGCCCAAAACACTAAAACATCACCCCCAGTACGACCCCCTACACAGCCCAAACACCACTGCTCTGCCCTAAACCCTTAAAAACTACCCCCAGCATGACACATACACTGCCCAAACACCACTGCACTGCCCCAAAACCCTGAAACACCAGCCCCAGCACGACCCCCTACACTGCACGAACACCACTGCACTGCCCTAAACCCTGAAACACCACCCCAGCATGACCCCCTACACTACCCGAACACCACTGCACTGCCCAAAACAATGAAACACCAACCCCAGCAAGACGCCCTACACTGCCCGAACACCCCTGCCCTCAACCCTGAAACACCACCCCAGCATGACCCCCTACACTGACCGAACACCACTTCACTGCCCTAAACCCTGAAACACTAACCCCAGCACAACCCCCTACACTGCCCGAACACCACTACACTGCCCTAAGCCCTGAAACACCACCCCCCAGCACGACTCCCTACACTGCCAGAACACCACTGCACTGCCCTAAGCCCTGAAACACCAGCCCCAGCACGACACCCTACACTGCCCGAACACCACTGCGCTGCCCTAAACACTGAAACACCACCCCCAGCAAGATGCCCTACACTGCCCGAACACCACAGCACTGCCCTAAACCCTGAAACACCACCCCAGCATGACCCCCTACACTACCCGAACACCACTGCACTGCCCAAAACAATGAAACACCAACCCCAGCAAGACGCCCTACACTGCCCGAACACCCCTGCCCTCAACCCTGAAACACCACCCCAGCATGACCCCCTACACTGACCGAACACCACTTCACTGCCCTAAACCCTGAAACACTAACCCCAGCACAACCCCCTACACTGCCCGAACACCACTACACTGCCCTAAGCCCTGAAACACCACCCCCCAGCACGACTCCCTACACTGCCAGAACACCACTGCACTGCCCTAAGCCCTGAAACACCAGCCCCAGCACGACACCCTACACTGCCCGAACACCACTGCGCTGCCCTAAACACTGAAACACCACCCCCAGCTAGATGCCCTACACTGCCCAAACACCACTGCACTAAACCCTGAAACACCACCCCCTGCACGGCAACCCTACACTGCTCGAACACCGCTGCACTGCCCAAAACCCTGAAACACCACCCCCTGCATGACCCCCTACACTGCCCGAACACCACTGTACTGCCGTAAACCCTGAAACACCACCACCAGCAAGACCCCCTATACTGCCCAACACCACTGCTCTGCCCTAAGCCCTAAAACACCACCCCCAGCATGACCCACTACACTGCCCGAAAACCACTGCACAGCCCTAAGCCCTAACACATCAGCCCCATCACGACCCCCTACACTGCCCGTACACCACTTCACTGCCCTAAATCCCCGGAAACACCAGCCCCAGCATGACACCCTACACTGCCTGAACACCACTGCATTGCCCTAAACCCTGAAACACCAGCCCCAGCACTACCCCTATACTGCCCGAACACCACTGCACTGCCCTAAACCCTGAAGCACAATCCCCGCACGACCCCCTGCCCTGCCCGAACACCACTGCAATGCCCTAAACCCTGAAACACCACCCCCAGCACAACCCCCTACACTGCCAGAACACCACTGCACTGCCCTAAACCCTAACACATCAGCCCCAGCACAACCCCCTACACTGCCCGAACACCACTTCACTGCCCTATACCCTGAAACACAAGCCCCAGGATGACTCCCTACACTGCCTGAACACCACTGCATTGCCCTAAACCCTGAAACACCAGCCCCAGCACTACCCCTACACTGGCCGAACACCACTGCACTGCCCTAAAACCCTTAAACACCACCCCCGCAAGACCCCCTGCACTGCCCAAACACCACTGCAATGCCCTAAACCCTGAAACACCACCCCCAGCACGACCCCCCACACTGCCCAAACACCACTTCCCTAAATTCTGAAACACCGCCCCCAGGAAGACCCCCTAAACTGCCCGAACACCACTGCCCTAAGCCCTGAAACACCACCCCCAGCAAGACCCCCTACAAACCCCAAACAGCACTGCACTGCCCTAAACCCTGAAACACCACCCCCTGCACAAGCCCCTACACTGCCCGATCACCACTGCACTGCCCTAAACCCTGAAACACCACCCCAGCAAGACCGCCTACACTGCCTGAACACCACTGCTCTGCCCAACCCCTGAAACACCACCCCCAGCATGACCGCCTACACTGCCCGAACACCACTGTTCTGCCCAAAACCCTAAAACATCACCCCCAGCACGACCCCCTACACTGCCCAAACACCACTGCTATGCCCTAAACCCTAAAACACTTCCCCCAGCATGACCCACTACACTGCCCAAACACCACTGCACTGCCCCAAAACCCTGAAACACCAGCCCCAGCACGACCCCTACACTGCACGAACACCACTGCACTGCCCTAAACCCTGAAACACCACCCAGCACGACCCCCTACACTGCCTGAAAACCACTGCACTGCCCAAAACAATGAAACACCACCCCCAGCAAGACACCCTACACTGCCCGAACACCACTGCACTAAACCCTGAAACACAACCCTCTGAACGACCCCCTACACTGCCCGAACACCACTGCAGTGCCCTAATCCCTGAAACACCATTCCCTACACTGCCCGAACACCACTGCACTGCCCTAAACCCTAAAACACCACCCCCAGCATGACCACCTACACTGCCCGAACAACAATGCACTGCCCTAAACCCTGAAATACCACCCCCCAGCATGACCCTCTACACTGCCCAAACACCACTGCAGTGCCCTAAACCCTGAAACACCAACCCTAAAACACTACCCCCAGCCTGAGCCCATAAACTGCCTGAACACCCCTGCACTGCCCTAAACCCTGAAACACCAGCCCCAACATGACCCCCTACACTGCCCGAACACCACTGCACTGCCCTAAACCTTGAAACACCACCCCCAGCATGACCCCCTACACTGCCCGTACACCCATGCACTAAACCCTGAAACACCACCCCCAGCAAGACCCCCTACACTGCCCAAACACCACTGCCCTAAACCCTGTAACAGCACCCCAGCACGACCCCCTACACTGCCCGAACACCACTTCACTGCCCTAAACCCTGAAACACTAACCCCAGCACAACCCCCTACACTGCCTGAACACCCCTGCACTGCCCTCAGCCCTGAAACACCACTCTCCAGCACGACCCCCTATACTGCCAGAACACCACTACACTGCCCTAAGCACTGAAACACCAGCCCCAGCACGACACCCTACACTGCCCGAACACTACTGCACTGCCCTAAACCCAGAAACACCACCCCCAGCAAGATGCCCTACACTGCTCGAACACCACTGCACTAAACCCTGAAACACCACCCCCTGCACGACCCCCTACACTGCACGAACACAGCTGCACTGCCCTAAAGCCTGAAACACCACCCCCTGCATGACCCCCTACACTGCCCGAACACCATTGCTCTGCCCTAAGCCCTAAAACACCACCCCCAGCATGACCCCCTACACTGCCCGAACACTACTGCACTGCCCTAAGCCCTAACACATCAGCCCCATCACAACCCAGTACACTGCCCGAACACCACTTCACTGTCCTAAACCCTGAAACACCAGCCCCAGCATGACACCCTACACTGCCTGAATACCACTGAATTGCCCTAAACCCTGAAACACCAGCCCCAGCACTACCCCTACACTGCCCGAACACCACTGCACTGCCCTAAACCCTGAAACACCACCCCGAATGACCCCCTGCACTGCCCGAACACCACTGCAATGCCCTAAACCCTGAAACACCACCCCCCAGCATGACCCCCTACACTGCCAGAACACCACTGCACTGCCCCAAACCCTAACACATCAGCCCCAGCACAACCCCCTACACTGCCCGAACAACACTTTACTGCCCTAAACCCTGAAACACCAGCCCTAGCTCGACACCCTACACTGCCCGAATACCACTGCACTGCCCTAAGCCCTGAAACACCACCCCTGCAAGACCACCTGCACTGCCCGAACACCACTGCAGTGCCCTAAACCCTGAAACACCACCCCCAGCAAGATGCACTACACTGCTCGAACACCACTGCACTAAACCCTGAAACACCACCCCCTGCACGACCCCCTACATTGCCCGAACACGACTGCAATGCCCTAAAACCTGCATCACCATTCCCTACACTGCCCGAATACAACTGCACTTCCCTAAACCCTAAAACACCACCCCCTGCACGACCCCCTACACTGCCCGAACACCACAGCACTGCCCTAAAGCCTAAAACACCACCCCCAGCATGACCACCTACACTGCCCGAACATCACTACACTGCCCTAAACCGTGAAATACCACCCCCCGCATGACCCCCTACACTGCCCTAACACCACTGTACTGCCCTAAACCATGAAACACCAGCCCCAGCATGAACCCCTACACTGCCCGAACATGACTGCACTGCCCTAAACCCTGAAACACCACCCCAGCATGACCCCCTACACTGCCCGAAAACCACTGCCCTAAACCCTTAAACACCATCCCCCAGCAACACCCCTACACTGCTCGAACAACACTGCCCTAAACCCTGAAACACCACCCTAGCATGACCCCCTACACTGCCCGAACACCACTGCACTGCTCTAAACCCTGAAACACCACCCGCAGCATGATCCCCTGCACTGCCCGAACACCACTGCACTGCCCTAAGCCCTGAAACACCACCCCCCAGCACGACCCCCTGCACTGCCCGAACAACAGTGCACTGCCCTAAACCGTGAAATACCACCCCCCGCATGACCCCCTACACTTCCCTAACACCACTGCACTACCCTAAACCCTGAAACACCAACCCTAAAACACTACCCCCAGCATGAGCCCCTACACTGCCTGAACACCACTGCTCTGCCCTAAGCCCTAAAACACCACCCCCAGCATGACCCCCTACACTGCCCGAACACCACTGCACTGCCCTAAGCCCTAACACATCAGCCTCATCACAACCCCCTACACTGCCCAAACACCACTTCACTGTCCTAAACCCTGAAACACCAGCCCCAGCAAGACACCCTACACTGCCTGAACACCACTGAATTGCCCTAAACCCTGAAACACCAGCCCCAGCACTACCCACTACACTGCCCGAACGCCACTGCACTGCCCTAAACCCTGAAACACCACCCCCGCACGACCCCCTGCACTGCCCGAACACCACTGCAATGCCCTAAACCCTGAAACACCACCCCCCAGCATGACCCCCTACACTGCCAGAACACCACTGCACTGCCCTAAACCCTAACACATCAGCCCCAGCATGACCCCCTACACTGCCTGAACACCACTGCACTGCCCTAAACCCTGAAACACCACCCAGCACGACCCCCAACACTGCCCAAACACCACTGCTCTGCCCTAAACCCTAACACACCATTCCCAGCACGACCCCCTACACTGCCCGAACACCACTTCACTGCCCTAAACCCTGAAACACCACCCCCAGCATGACCCCCTACACTGCCCAACACCACTGCTCTGCCCTAAGCCCTAAAACACCACCCCCAGCATGACCCCCTACACTGCCCGAACACCACTGCACTGCCCTAAGCCCTAACACATCAGCCCCATCACAACCCCCTACACTGCCCAAACACCACTTCACTGTCCTAAACCCTGAAACACCAGCCCCAGCATGAGACCCTACACTGCCTGAACACCACTGAATTGCCCTAAACCCTGAAACACCAGCCCCAGCACTACCCCCTACACTGCCCGAACGCCACTGCACTGCCCTAAACCCTGAAACACCACCCCCGCACGACCCCCTGCACTGCCCGAACAACACTGCAATGCCCTAAACCCTGAAACACCACCCCCCAGCATGACCCCCTACACTGCCAGAACACCACTGCACTGCACTAAACCCTAACACATCAGCCCCAGCATGACCCCCTACACTACCCAAACACCACTTTACTGCCCTAAACCCTGAAACACCAGCCCCAGCTCGACACCCTACATTGCCCGAACACCACTGCACTGCCCTAAACCCTGAAACACCACCCCCGCAAGACCACCTGCACTGCCCGAACACCACTGCAGTGCCCTAAACCCTGAAACACCACCCCAGCAAGATGACCTACACTGCTCGAACACCACTGCACTAAACCCTGAAACACCACCCAGCACGACCCCCTACACTGCCCAACACCACTGCACTGCCCTAAACCCTAACACACCATCCCCAGCACGACCCCCTACACTGCCCGAACACCACTTCACTGCCCTAAACCCTGAAACACCAGCCCCAGCACGACACCCTACACTGCCCGAACACCAGTGCATTGCCCTAAACCCTGAAACACCACCCCCAGCATGACCCCCTACATTGCCCGAACACCACTGCACTGCCCTAAACCCTGAAACACCACCCCGCACGACCCCCTGAACTGCCCGAACACCACTGCAATGCCCTAAACCCTGAAACACCACCCACAGCACGACACTCTGTACTGCCTAAACACCAGTGCATTGGCCTAAACCCTGAAACACCACCGCAGCATGACCCCCTGCACTGCCCGAACATCACTGCACTGCCCTAAGCCCTAAAACACCACCCCCAGCACGACCCCCTGCACTGCCCAAACACCACTGCACTGCCCTAAACTCTGAAACACCACCCCCAGTAAGATACCCTACACTGCCCAAACACCACTTCACTAAACCCTGAAACACCACCCCCTACACGACACCCTACACTGCCCCAATACCACTGCTCTGCCCTAAACCCTGAAACATCACCCCCAGCAAGATGTCCTACACTGCCCGATCACCACTGCACTAAACCCTGAAACACCACCCGCTGCACAACCCCCTACACTGCCCCAACACCACTGCACTGCCCCAAAACCTGCATCACCATTCCCTACACTGCCCGAATACAACTGCACTTCCCTAAACCCTAAAACACCACCCCCTGCACGACCCCCTACACTGCCCAAACACCACTGCACTGCCCTAAAGCCTAAAACACCACCCCCAGCATGACCACCTACACTGCCCGAACATCACTAGACTGCCCTAAACCGTGAAATACCACCCCCCGCATGACCCCCTACACTGCCCTAACACCACTGCACTACCCTAAACCCTGAAACACCAACCCTAAAACTCTACCCCCAGCATGAGCCCATACACTGCCCGAACACCACTGTACTGCCCTAAACCCTGAAACACAACCCCAGCATGACCCCCTACACTGCCCGAACACCACTGCCCTAAACCCTTAAATACCATCCCCCAGCAACACCCCTACACTGCCCGAACAACACTGCCCTAAACCCTGAAACACCACCCCAGCATGACCCCCTACACTGCCCGAACACCACTGCACTGCCCTAAACCCTGAAACACCACCCGCAGCATGATCCCCTGCACTGCCCGAACACCACTGCACTGCCCTAAGCCCTGAAACACCACCCAACAGCACGACCCCCTGCACTGCCCGAACAACACTGCACTGCCCTAAACCGTGAAATACCACCCCCCGCATGACCCCCTACACTGCCCTAACACCACTGCACTACCCTAAACCCTGAAACACAACCCTAAAACACTACCCCCAGCATGAGCGCCTACACTGCCTGAACACCACTGCACTGCCGTAAGCCGTGAAACACCACCCCCAGCATGACCCCCTACACTGCCCAACACCACTGCTCTGCCATAAGCCCTAAAACACCACCCCCAGCATGACCCCTACACTGCCCGAACACCACTGCACTGCCCTAAGCCCTAACACATCAGCCCCATCACAACCCCCTACACTGCCCAAACACCACTTCACTGTCCTAAACCCTGAAACACCAGCCCCAGCATGACACCCTACACTGCCTGAACACCACTGATTTGCCCTAAACCCTGAAACACCAGCCCCAGCACTACCCCCTACACTGCCCGAACACCACTGCACTGCCCTAAACCCTGAAACACCACCCCCGCACGACCTCCTGCACTGCCCGAACACCACTGCAATGCCCTAAACCCTGAAACACCACCCCCCAGCATGACCCCCTACACTGCCAGAACACCACTGCACTGCCCTAAACCCTAACACATCAGCCCCAGCATGACCCCCTACACTACCCGAACACCACTTTACTGCCCTAAACCCTGAAACACCAGCCCCAGCTCGACACCCTACACTGCCCGAACACCACTGCACTGCCCTAAACCCTGAAACACCACCCCCGCAAGACCACCTGCACTGCCCGAACACCACTGCAGTGCCCTAAACCCTGAAACACCACCCCCAGCAAGATGCCCTACACTGCTCGAACACCACTGCACTAAACCCTGAAACACCACCCAGCACGACCCCCTACACTGCCCGAACACCACTGCACTGCCCAAAACAATAAAACACCACCCCCAGCAAGACACCCTACACTACCCGAACACCACTGCACTAAACCCTGAAACACCACCCGCTGCACGACCCCCTACACTGCCCGAACACCACTGCAGTGCCCTAATCCCTGAAACACCATTCCCTACACTGCCCGAATACAACTGCACTTCCCTAAACCCTGAAACACCACCCCCTGCACGACCCCTACACTGCCCGAACACCACTGCACTCCCCTAAACCCTAAAACACCACCCCCAGCATGACCACCTATACTGCCCGAACAACAATGCACTGCCCTAAACCCTGAAATACCACCCCCCAGCATGACACTCTACACTGCCCGAACACCACTGCAGTGCCCTAAACCCTGAAACACCAACCCTAAAACACTACCCCCAGCCTGAGCCCATACACTGCCTGAACACCCCTGCACTGCCCTAAACCCTGAAACACCAGCCCCAGCATGACCCCCTACACTGCCCGAACACCACTGCACTGCCCTAAACCCTGAAACACCAACCCCAGCATGACCCCCTACACTGCCCGTACACCCATGCACTAAACCCTGAAACACCACCCCCAGCAAGACCCCCTACACTGCCCAAACACCACTGCCCTAAACCCTGTAACAGCACCCCAGCACGACCCCCTACACTGCCCGAACACCACTTCACTGCCCTAAACCCTGAAACACTAATCCCAGCACAACCCCCTACACTGCCTGAACACCACTGCACTGCCCTAAGCCCTGAAACACCACTCTCCAGCATGACGCCCTATACTGCCAGAACACCACTACACTGCCCTAAGCACTGAAACACCAGCCCCGGCACGACACACTACACTGCCCGAACACTACTGCACTGCCCTAAATCCTGAAACACCACCCCCAGCAAGATGCCCTACACTGCTCGAACACCACTGCACTAAACCCTGAAACACCACCCCCTGCACGACCCCCTACACTGCCTGTACACCGCTGCACTGCCCTAAAGCCTGAAACACCACCCCCTGCATGACCCCCTACACTGCCCGAACACCACTGCTCTGCCTAAGCCCTAAAACACCACACCCAGCATGACCCCCTACACTGCCCGAACACCATTGCACTGCCCTAAGCCCTAACACATCAGCCCCATCACAACCCCCTACACTGCCCAAACACCACTGCACTGCCCTAAACCCTGAAACACCACTCTCCAGCACGACCCCCTATACTGCCAGAACACCACTACACTGCCCTAAGCACTGAAACACCAGCCCCGGCACGACACACTACACTGCCCGAACACTACTGCACTGCCCTAAATCCTGAAACACCACCCCCAGCAAGATGCCCTACACTGCTCGAACACCACTGCACTAAACCCTGAAACACCAGCCCCAGCATGACACCCTACACTGCCTGAACACCACTGAATTGCCCTAAACCCTGAAACACCAGCCCCAGCACTACCCCCTACACTGCCCGAACACCACTGCACTGCCCTAAACCCTGAAACACCACCCCGCATGACCCCCTGCACTGCCCGAACACCACTGCAATGCCCTAAACCCTGAAACACCACCCCCCAGCATGACCCCCTACACTGCCAGAACACCACTGCACTGCCCTAAACCCTAACACATCAGCCCCAGCACAACCCCCTACACTGCCCGAACAACACTTTACTGCCCTAAACCCTGAAACACCAGCCCTAACTCGACACCCTACACTGCCCGAATACCACTGCACTGCCCTAAGCCCTGAAACACCACCCCTGCAAGACCACCTGCACTGCCCGAACACCACTGCAGTGCCCTAAACCCTGAAACACCACCCGCAGCAAGATGCCCTACACTGCTCGAACACCACTGCACTAAACCCTGAAACACCACCCCCTGCACGACCCCCTACACTGCCCGAACACGACTGCAATGCCCTAAAACCTGCAACACCATTCCCTACACTGCCCGAATACAACTGCACTTCCCTAAACCCTAAAACACCACCCCTGCACGACCCCCTACACTGCCCGAACATCACTACACTGCCCTAAACCATGAAATACCACCCCCCGCATGACCCCCTATACTGCCCTTACACCACTGCACTGCCCTAAACCCTGAAACACCAACCCTAAAACACTACCCCCAGCATGAGCCCATACACTGCCCGAACACCACTGTACTGCCCTAAACCATGAAACACCAGCCCCAGCATGACCGCCTACACTGCCCGAACACCACTGCACTGCCCTAAACCCTGAAACACCATCCCAGCATGACCCCCTACACTGCCCGAACACCACTGCCCTAAACCCTTAAACACCATCCCCCAGCAACATCCCTACACTGCCCGAACAACACTGCCCTAAACCCTGAAACACCACCCCAGCATGACCCCCTACACTGCCCGAACACCACTGCACTGCCCTAAACCCTGAAACACCACCCCCAGCAAGACCCCTAGACTGCCCAAACACCACTGCACTGCTCCAATCCCTGAAACACCACCCCCAGCAAGACCCCCTACACTGCCCGAACACCACTGCACTGCCTTAAGCCCTGAAACACCAGCCCCAGCACGACCCCCTACACTACCCAAACAACACTGCACTGCCCTAAACCCTGAAACATCACTCCCAGCAAGACCCCCTAGACTGCCCGAACACCACTGCACTGCCCTTATTCCTTAAACACCACACTCAGCAAGACCCCCTACTCTGACCGAACACCACTGCACTGTCCTAAGCCCTGAAACACCACCCCTGCAAGACCACCTGCACTGCCCTAACACCACTGCAGTGCCCTAAACCCTGAAACACCACCCCCAGCAAGATGCACTACACTGCTCGAACACCACTGCACTAAACCCTGAAACACCACCCCCTGCACGACCCCCTACACTGCCCGAACACGACTGCAATGCCCTAAAACCTGCATCACCATTCCCTACACTGCCCGAATACAACTGCACTTCCCTAAACCCTAAAACACCACCCCCTGCACGACCCCCTACACTGCCCGAACACCACAGCACTGCCCTAAAGCCTAAAACACCACCCCCAGCATGACCACCTACACTGCCCGAACATCACTACACTGCCCTAAACCGTGAAATACCACCCCCCGCATGACCCCCTACACTGCCCTAACACCACTGCACTACCCTAAACCCTGAAACACCAACCCTAAAACTCTACCCCCAGCATGAGCCCATACACTGCCCGAACACCACTGTACTGCCCTAAACCATGAAACACCAGCCCCAGCATGAACCCCTACACTGCCCGAACATCACTGCACTGCCCTAAACCCTGAAACACCACCCCAGCATGACCCCCTACACTGCCCGAACACCACTGCCCTAAACCCTTAAACACCATCCCCCAGCATGTGCCCCTACACTGCCTGAACACCACTGCTCTGCCCTAAGCCCTAAAACACCACCCCCAGCATGACCCCCTACACTGCCCGAACACCACTGCACTGCCCTAAGCCCTAACACATCAGCCCCATCACAACCCCTTACACTGCCCAAACACCACTTCACTGTCCTAAACCCTGAAATACCAGCCCCAGCAAGACACCCTACACTGCCTGAACACCACTGCTCTGCCTAAGCCCTAAAACACCACCCCCAGCATGACCCCCTACACTGCCCGAACACCATTGCACTGCCCTAAGCCCTAACACATCAGCCCCATCACAACCCCCTACACTGCCCGAACACCACTGCACTGCCCTAAACCCTGAAACACCACTCTCCAGCACGACCCCCTATACTGCCAGAACACCACTACACTGCCCTAAGCACTGAAACACCAGCCCCGGCACGACACACTACACTGCCCGAACACTACTGCACTGCCCTAAATCCTGAAACACCACCCCCAGCAAGATGCCCTACACTGCTCGAACACCACTGCACTAAACCCTGAAACACCAGCCCCAGCATGACACCCTACACTGCCTGAACACCACTGAATTGCCCTAAACCCTGAAACACCAGCCCCAGCACTACCCCCTACACTGCCCGAACACCACTGCACTGCCCTAAACCCTGAAACACCACCCCGCATGACCCCCTGCACTGCCCGAACACCACTGCAATGCCCTAAACCCTGAAACACCACCCCCAACATGACCCCCTACACTGCCAGAACACCACTGCACTGCCCTAAACCCTAACACATCAGCCCCAGCACAACCCCCTACACTGCCCGAACAACACTTTACTGCCCTAAACCCTGAAACACCAGCCCTAACTCGACACCCTACACTGCCCGAATACCACTGCACTGCCCTAAGCCCTGAAACACCACCCCTGCAAGACCACCTGCACTGCCCGAACACCACTGCAGTGCCCTAAACCCTGAAACACCACCCGCAGCAAGATGCCCTACACTGCTCGAACACCACTGCACTAAACCCTGAAACACCACCCCCTGCACGACCCCCTACACTGCCCGAACACGACTGCAATGCCCTAAAACCTGCAACACCATTCCCTACACTGCCCGAATACAACTGCACTTCCCTAAACCCTAAAACACCACCCCCTGCACAACCCCCTACACTGCCCGAACATCACTACACTGCCCTAAACCATGAAATACCACCCCCCGCATGACCCCCTATACTGCCCTTACACGACTGCACTGCCCTAAACCCTGAAACACCAACCCTAAAACACTACCCCCAGCATGAGCCCATACACTGCCCGAACACCACTGTACTGCCCTAAACCATGAAACACCAGCCCCAGCATGACCGCCTACACTGCCCGAACACCACTGCACTGCCCTAAACCCTGAAACACCACCCCCCGCATGACCCCCTACACTGCCCTAACACCACTGCACTACCCTAAACCCTGAAACACCAACCCTAAAACTCTACCCCCAGCATGAGCCCATACAC
Source organism: Triturus cristatus (assembly GCF_964204655.1). NCBI lineage: Eukaryota > Metazoa > Chordata > Amphibia > Caudata > Salamandridae > Triturus > Triturus cristatus. Next base: position 868,233,938 of record NC_140579.1, on the reverse strand, counting down.
TGCCCGAACACCACTGTACTGCCCTAAACCATGAAACACCAGCCCCAGCATGAACCCCTACACTGCCCGAACATCACTGAACTGCCCTAAACCCTGAAACACCACCCCAGCATGACCCCCTACACTGCCCGAACACCACTGCCCTAAACCCTTAAACACCATCCCCCAGCAACACCCCTACACTGCCCGAACAACACTGCCCTAAACCCTGAAACACCACCCCAGCATGACCCCCTACACTGCCCGAACACCACTGCACTGCTCTAAACCCTGAAACACCACCCGCAGCATGATCCCCTGCACTGCCCGAACACCACTGCACTGCCCTAAGCCCTGAAACACCACCCCCCAGCACGACCCCCTGCACTGCCCGAACAACACTGCACTGCCCTAAACTGTGAAATACCACCCCCCGCATGACCCCCTACACTTCCCTAACACCACTGCACTACCCTAAACCCTGAAACACCAACCCTAAAACACTACCCCCAGCATGAGCCCCTACACTGCCTGAACACCACTGCTCTGCCCTAAGCCCTAAAACACCACCCCCAGCATGACCCCCTACACTGCCCGAACACCACTGCACTGCCCTAAGCCCTAACACATCAGCCCCATCACAACCCCTTACACTGCCCAAACACCACTTCACTGTCCTAAACCCTGAAACACCAGCCCCAGCAAGACACCCTACACTGCCTGAACACCACTGAATTGCCCTAAACCCTGAAACACCAGCCACAGCACTACCCACTACACTGCCCGAACGCCACTGCACTGCCCTAAACCCTGAAACACCACCCCCGCACGACCCCCTGCACTGCCCGAACACCACTGCAATGCCCTAAACCCTGAAACACCACCCCCCAGCATGAACCCCTACACTGCCAGAACACCACTGCACTGCCCTAAACCCTAACACATCAGCCCCAGCATGACCCCCTACACTACCCGAACACCACTTTACTGCCCTAAACCCTGAAACACCAGCCCCAGCTCGACACCCTACACTGCCCGAACACCACTGCACTGCCCTAAACCCTGAAACACCACCCCCGCAAGACCACCTGCACTGCCCGAACACCACTGCAGTGCCCTAAACCCTGAAACACCACCCCCAGCAAGATGACCTACACTGCTCGAACACCACTGCACTAAACCCTGAAACACCACCCAGCACGACCCCCTACACTGCCCAACACCACTGCTCTGCCCTAAACCCTAAAACACCACCCGCAGCACGACCCCCGACACTGCCCAAACACCACTGCACTGCCCTAAACCCTAACACACCATTCCCAGCACGACCCCCTACACTGCCCGAACACCACTTCACTGCCCTAAACCCTGAAACACCACCCCCAGCATGACCCACTACACTGCCCAACACCACTGCTCTGCCCTAAGCCCTAAAACACCACCCCCAGCATGACCCCCTACACTGCCCGAACACCACTGCACTGCCCTAAGCCCTTACACATCAGCCCCATCACAACCCCCTACACTGCCCAAACACCACTTCACTGTCCTAAACCCTGAAACACCAGCCCCAGCATGACACCCTACACTGCCTGAACACCACTGAATTGCCCTAAACCCTGAAACACCAGCCCCAGCACTACCCCCTACACTGCCCGAACGCCACTGCACTGCCCTAAACCCTGAAACACCACCCCCTCACGACCCCCTGCACTGCCCGAACAACACTGCAATGCCCTAAACCCTGAAACACCACCCCCCAGCATGACCCCCTACACTGCCAGAACACCACTGCACTGCCCTAAACCCTAACACATCAGCCCCAGCATGACCCCCTACACTACCCGAACACCACTTTACTGCCCTAAACCCTGAAACACCAGCCCCAGCTCGACACCCTACATTGCCCGAACACCACTGCACTGCCCTAAACCCTGAAACACCACCCCCGCAAGACCACCTGCACTGCCCGAACACCACTGCAGTGCCCTAAATTCTGAAACACCACCCCCAGCAAGATGACCTACACTGCTTGAACACCACTGCACTAAACCCTGAAACACCACCCAGCACGACCCCCTACACTGCCCAACACCACTGCTCTGCCCTAAACCCTAAAACACCACCCGCAGCACGACCCCCGACACTGCCCAAACACCACTGCACTGCCCTAAACCCTAACACACCATCCCCAGCACGACCCCCTACACTGCCCGAACACCACTTCACTGCCCTAAACCCTGAAACACCAGCCCCAGCACGACACCCTACACTGCCCGAACACCAGTGCATTGCCCTAAACCCTGAAACACCACCCCCAGCATGACCCCCTACATTGCCCGAACACCACTGCACTGCCCTAAACCCTGAAACACCACCCCCGCACGACCCGCTGAACTGCCCGAACCCCACTGCAATGCCCTAAACCCTGAAACACCACCCCCAGCACGACACTCTGTACTGCCCGAACACCAGTGCATTGGCCTAAACCCTGAAACACCACCGCAGCATGACCCCCTGCACTGCCCGAACATCACTGCACTGCCCTAAGCCCTAAAACACCACCCCCAGCACGACCCCATGCACTGCCCAAACACCACTGCACTGCCCTAAACTCTGAAACACCACCCCCAGTAAGATACCCTACACTGCCCAAACACCACTGCACTAAACCCTGAAACACCACCCCCTACACGACACCCTACACTGCCCCAACACCACTGCTCTGCCCTAAACCCTGAAACATCACCCCCAGCAAGATGTCCTACACTGCCCGATCACCACTGCACTAAACCCTGAAACACCACCCGCTGCACAACCCCCTACACTGCCCCAACACCACGGCACTGCCCTAAACCCTGAAAAACCACCCCCGGCAAGATGCCCTACACTGCGCGAACACCACTGCACTAAACCCTGAAACACCACCCCCTGCACGATCACCTACACTGCCCGAACACGACTGCAATGCCCTAAAACCTGCATCACCATTCCCTACACTGCCCGAATACAACTTCACTTCCATAAACCCTAAAACACCACCCCCTGCACGACCCCCTACACTGCCCAAACACCACTGCACTGCCCTAAAGCCTAAAACACCACCCCCAGCATGACCACCTACACTGCCCGAACATCACTAGACTGCCCTAAACCGTGAAATACCACCCCCCGCATGACCCCCTACACTGCCCTAACACCACTGCACTACCCTAAACCCTGAAACACCAACCCTAAAACTCTACCCCCAGCATGAGCCCATACACTGCCCGAACACCACTGTACTGCCCTAAACCATGATACACCATCCCCAGCATGACCCCCTACACTGCCCAAACATCACTGCACTGCCCTAAACCCTGAAACACCACCCCAGCATGACCCCCTACACTGCCCGAACACCACTGCCCTAAACCCTTAGATACCATCCCCCAGCAACACCCCTATACTGCCCGAACAACACTGCCCTAAACCCTGAAAGACCACCCCAGCATGACCCCCTACACTGCCCGAACACCACTGCACTGCCCTAAACCCTGAAACACCACTCGCAGCATGATCCCCTGCACTGCCCGAACACCACTGCACTGCCCTAAGCCCTGAAACACCACCCAACAGCACGACCCCCTGCACTGCCCGAACAACACTGCACTGCCCTAAACCGTGAAATACCACCCCCCGCATGACCCCCTACACTGCCCTAACACCACTGCACTACCCTAAACCCTGAAACACAACCCTAAAACACTACCCCCAGCATGAGCCCCTACACTGCCTGAACACCACTGCACTGCCGTAAACCCTGAAACACCACCCCCAGCATGACCCCCTACACTGCCCAACACTACTGCTCTGCCCTAAGCCCTAAAACACCACCCCCAGCATGACCCCCTACACTGCCCTACACCACTGCACTGCCCTAAGCCCTAACACATCAGCCCCATCACAACCCCCTACACTGCCCAAACACCACTTCACTGTCCTAAACCCTGAAACACCAGCCCCAGCATGACACCCTACACTGCCTGAACACCACTGATTTGCCCTAAACCCTGAAACACCAGCACCAGCACTACCCCCTACACTGCCCGAACACCACTGCACTGCTCTAAACCCTGAAACACCACCCCCGCACGACCTCCTGCACTGCCCGAACACCACTGCAATGCCCTAAACCCTGAAACACCACCCCCCAGCATGACCCCCTACACTGCCAGAACACCACTTTACTGCCCTAAACCCTAACACATCAGCCCCAGCATGACACCCTACACTACCCGAACACCACTGCACTGCCCTAAACCCTGAAACACCACCCCCGCAAGACCACCTGCACTGCCCGAACACCACTGCAGTGCCCTAAACCCTGAAACACCACCCCCAGCAAGATGCCCTACACTGCTCGAACACCACTGCACTAAACCCTGAAACACCACCCAGCACGACCCCCTACACTGCCCGAACACCACTGCACTGCCCAAAACAATAAAACACCACCCCCAGCAAGACACCCTACACTACCCGAACACCACTGCACTAAACCCTGAAACACCACCCGCTGCACGACCCCCTACACAGCCCGAACACCACTGCAGTGCCCTAATCCCTGAAACACCATTCCCTACACTGCCCGAATACAACTGCACTTCCCTAAACCCTGAAACACCACCCCCTGCACAACCCCTACACTGCCCGAACACCACTGCACTCCCCTAAACCCTAAAACACCACCCCCAGCATGACCACCTATACTGCCCGAACAACAATGCACTGCCCTAAACCCTGAAATACCACCCCCCAGCATGACACTCTACACTGCCCGAACACCACTGCAGTGCCCTAAACCCTGAAACACCAACCCTAAAACACTACCCCCAGCCTGAGCCCATACACTGCCTGAACACCCCTGCACTGCCCTAAACCCTGAAACACCAGCCCCAGCATGACCCCCTACACTGCCCGAACACCACTGCACTGCCCTAAACCCTGAAACACCACCCCCAGCATGACCCCCTACACTGCCCGTACACCCATGCACTAAACCCTGAAACACCACCCCCAGCAAGACCCCCTACACTGCCCAAACACCACTGCCCTAAACCCTGTAACAGCACCCCAGCACGACCCCCTACACTGCCCGAACACCACTTCACTGCCCTAAACCCTGAAACACTAACCCCAGCACAACCCCCTACACTGCCTGAACACCACTGCACTGCCCTAAGCCCTGAAACACCACTCTCCAGCACGACCCCCTATACTGCCAGAACACCACTACACTGCCCTAAGCACTGAAACACCAGCCCCGGCACGACACACTACACTGCCCGAACACTACTGCACTGCCCTAAATCCTGAAACACCACCCCCTGCATGACCCCCTACACTGCCCGAACACCACTGCTCTGCCTAAGCCCTAAAACACCACCCCCAGCATGACCCCCAACACTGCCCGAACACCATTGCACTGCCCTAAGCCCTAACACATCAGCCCCATCACAACCCCCTACACTGCCCGAACACCACTGCACTGCCCTAAACCCTGAAACACCACTCTCCAGCACGACCCCCTATACTGCCAGAACACCACTACACTGCCCTAAGCACTGAAACACCAGCCCTGGCACGACACACTACACTGCCCGAACACTACTGCACTGCCCTAAATCCTGAAACACCACCCCCAGCAAGATGCCCTACACTGCTCGAACACCACTGCACTAAACCCTGAAACACCAGCCCCAGCATGACACCCTACACTGCCTGAACACCACTGAATTGCCCTAAACCCTGAAACACCAGCCCCAGCACTACCCCCTACACTGCCCGAACACCACTGCACTGCCCTAAACCCTGAAACACTACCCCGCATGACCCCCTGCACTGCCCGAACACCACTGCAATGCCCTAAACCCTGAAACACCACCCCCCAGCATGAACCCCTACACTGCCAGAACACCACTGCACTGCCCTAAACCCTAACACATCAGCCCCAGCACAACCCCCTACACTGCCCGAACAACACTTTACTGCCCTAAACCCTGAAACACCAGCCCTAACTCGACACCCTACACTGCCCGAATACCACTGCACTGCCCTAAGCCCTGAAACACCACCCCTGCAAGACCACCTGCACTGCCCGAACACCACTGCAGTGCCCTAAACCTTGAAACACCACCCGCAGCAAGATGCCCTACACTGTTCGAACACCACTGCACTAAACCCTGAAACACCACCCCCTGCACGACCCCCTACACTGCCCGAACACGACTGCAATGCCCTAAAACCTGCAACGCCATTCCCTACACTGCCCGAATACAACTGCACTTCCCTAAACCCTAAAACACCACCCCCTGCACGAACCCCTACACTGCCCAAACATCACTACACTGCCCTAAACCATGAAATACCACCCCCCGCATGACCCCCTATACTGCCCTTACACCACTGCACTGCCCTAAACCCTGAAACACCAACCCTAAAACACTACCCCCAGCATGAGCCCATACACTGCCCGAACACCACTGTACTGCCCTAAACCATGAAACACCAGCCCCAGCATGACCCCCTACACTGCCCGAACACCACTGCACTGCCCTAAACCCTGAAACACCACCCCAGCATGATCCCCTACACTGCCCGAACACCACTGCCCTAAACCCTTAAACACCATCCCCCAGCAACATCCCTACACTGCCCGAACAACACTGCCCTAAACCCTGAAACACCACCCCAGCATGACCCCCTACACTGCCCGAACACCACTGCACTGCCCTAAACCCTGAAACACCACCCCCAGCAAGACCCCCTAGACTGCCCAAACACCACTGCACTGCTCCAATCCCTGAAACACCACCCCCAGCAAGACCCCCTACACTGCCCGAACACCACTGCACTGCCTTAAGCCCTGAAACACCAGCCCCAGCACGACCCCCTACACTACCCAAACAACACTGCACTGCCCTAAACCCTGAAACACCACTCCCAGCAAGACCCCCTAGACTGCCCGAACACCACTGCACTGCCCTTATTCCTTAAACACCACACTCAGCAAGACCCCCTACACTGCCCGAACACCACTGCACTGCCCTAAACCCTGAAGCACCACCCCCAGCAAGACCCCCTAGACTGCCCAAACAGCACTGCACTGCACTAAACCCTGAAACACCAGCCCCAGCACAACCCCCTACACTGCCCGAACACCACTGCGCTGCCCTAAACCCCGAAACACCAGCCCCAGTATGACCCCCTACACTGCCCGAACACCAGTGCACTGCCCTAATCCCAGAAACACCAGCCCCATAATGACCCCCTACAGTGTCCTAACACAACTGCACTGCCCTAAACCCTGAAACACCAGCACCAGCACGACCCTTACACTGCCCGAACACCACTGCACTGCCCTAAACCCTGAAACACCACTCTCCAGCACGACCCCCTATACTGCCAGAACACCACTACACTGCCCTAAGCACTGAAACACCAGCCCCGGCACGACACACTACACTGCCCGAACACTACTGCACTGCCCTAAATCCTGAAACACCACCCCCAGCAAGATGCCCTACACTGCTCGAACACCACTGCACTAAACCCTGAAACACCAGCCCCAGCATGACACCCTACACTGCCTGAACACCACTGAATTGCCCTAAACCCTGAAACACCAGCCCCAGCACTACCCCCTACACTGCCCGAACACCACTGCACTGCCCTAAACCCTGAAACACTACCCCGCATGACCCCCTGCACTGCCCAAATACCACTGCAATGCCCTAAACCCTGAAACACCACCCCCCAGCATGACCCCCTACACTGCCAGAACACCACTGCACTGCCCTAAACCCTAACACATCAGCCCCAGCACAACCCCCTACACTGCCCGAACAACACTTTACTGCCCTAAACCCTGAAACACCAGCCCTAACTCGACACCCTACACTGCCCGAATACCACTGCACTGCCCTAAGCCCTGAAACACCACCCCTGCAAGACCACCTGCACTGCCCGAACACCACTGCAGTGCCCTAAACCTTGAAACACCACCCGCAGCAAGATGCCCTACACTGTTCGAACACCACTGCACTAAACCCTGAAACACCACCCCCTGCACGACCCCCTACACTGCCCGAACACGACTGCAATGCCCTAAAACCTGCAACGCCATTCCCTACACTGCCCGAATACAACTGCACTTCCCTAAACCCTAAAACACCACCCCCTGCACGACCCCCTACACTGCCCAAACATCACTACACTGCCCTAAACCATGAAATACCACCCCCCGCATGACCCCCTATACTGCCCTTACACCACTGCACTGCCCTAAACCCCGAAACACCAACCCTAAAACACTACCCCCAGCATGAGCCCATACACTGCCCGAACACCACTGTACTGCCCTAAACCATGAAACACCAGCCCCAGCATGACCCCCTACACTGCCCGAACACCACTGCACTGCCCTAAACCCTGAAACACCACCCCAGCATGACCCCCTACACTGCCCGAACACCACTTCCCTAAACCCTTAAACACCATCCCCCAGCAACATCCCTACACTGCCCGAACAACACTGCCCTAAACCCTGAAACACCACCCCAGCATGACCCCCTACACTGCCCGAACACCACTGCACTGCCCTAAACCCTGAAACACCACCCCCAGCAAGACCCCCTAGACTGCCCAAACACCACTGCACTGCTCCAATCCCTGAAACACCACCCCCAGCAAGACCCCCTACACTGCCTGAACACCACTGCACTGCCTTAAGCCCTGAAACACCAGCCCCAGCACGACCCCCTACACTACCCAAACAACACTGCACTGCCCTAAACCCTGAATCACCACTCCCAGCAAGACCCCCTAGACTGCCCGAACACCACTGCACTGCCCTTATTCCTTAAACACCACACTCAGCAAGACCCCCTACACTGCCCGAACACCACTGCACTGCACTAAACCCTGAAACACCAGCCCCAGCACAACCCCCTACACTGCCCGAACACCACTGCGCTGCCCTAAACCCCGAAACACCAGCCCCAGTATGACCCCCTACACTGCCCGAACACCAGTGCACTGCCCTAATCCCAGAAACACCAGCCCCATAATGACCCCCTACAGTGTCCTAACACAACTGCACTGCCCTAAACCCTGAAACACCAGCACCAGCACGACCCTTACACTGCCCGAACACCACTGCACTGCCCTAAACCCTGAAACACCAGCCCTATCACGGCCCCCTACACTGCCCGAACACCACTGCACTGCCCTAAACCATGAAACACCAGCCCCAGCATGACACCCTACACTGCCTGAACACCCCTGAATTGCCCTAAACCCTGAAACACCAGCCCCAGCACTACCCCCTACACTGCCCGAACACCACTGCACTGCCCTAAACCCTAAAACACCATCCCCGCACGACCCCCTACACTGCCCGAAGACCACTGCAATGCCCTAAACCCTGAAACACCACCCCCCAGCATGACCCCCTACAATGCCAGAACACCACTGCGCTGCCTGAAACCCTAACACATCAGCCCCAGCATACCCCCTACACTACCCGAACACCACTTTACTGCCCTAAACCCTGAAACACCAGCCCCAGCTCGACACCCTACACTGCCCGAACACCACTGCACTGCCCTAAACCCTGACACACCACCCCCGCAAGACCACCTGCACTGCCCGAACACCACTGCAGTGCCCTAAACCCTGAAACACCACCCCCAGTAAGATGGCCTACACTGCTCGAACACCACTGCACTAAACCCTGAAACACCACCCAGCACGACCCCCTACACTGCCCGAACACCACTGCACTGCCCAAAACAATAAAACACCACCCCCAGCAAGACACCCTACACTGCCTGAACACCACTGCACTAAACCCTGAAACACGACCCGCTGCACGACCCCCTACTCTGCCCGTACACCCATGCACTAAACCCTGAAACACCACCCCCAGCAAGACCCCCTACACTGCCCAAACACCACTGCCCTAAACCCTAAAACAGCACCCCAGCACGACCCCCTACACTGCCCAAACACCACTTCACTGCCCTAAACCCTGAAACTCTAACCCCAGCACAACCCCCTACACTGCCTGAACACCACTGCAGTGCCCTAAACCCTGAAACACCAACCCTAAAACACTACCCCCAGCCTGAGCCCATACACTGCCTGAACACCCCTGCACTGCCCTAAACCCTGAAACACCAGCCCCAGCACGACACCCTACACTGCCCGAACACTACTGCACTGCCCTAAACCCTGAAACACCACCCCCAGCAAGATGCCCTACACTGCTCGAACACCACTGCACTAAACCCTGAAACACCACCCCCTGAACGACCCCCTACACTGCCCGAACACCGCTGCACTGCCCTAAAGCCTGAAACACCACCCCCTGCATGACCCCCTACACTGCCCGAACACCACTGCTCTACCCTGATCCCTAAAATACCACCCCCAGCATGACCCCCTACACTGCCCGAACACCACTGCACTGCCCTAAGCCCTAACACATCAGCCCCATCACAACCCCCTACACTGCCCGAACACCACTTCACTGTCCTAAACCCTGAAACACCAGCCCCAGCATGACACCCTACACTGCCTGAACACCACTGAATTGCCCTAAACCCTGAAACACCAGCCCCAGCACTACCCCCTACACTGCCCGAACACCACTGCACTGCCCTAAACCCTGAAACACCACCCCGCATGACCCCCTGCACTACCCGAACACCACTGCAATGCCCTAAACCCTGAAACACCAACCCCCAGCATGACCCCCTACACTGCCAGAACACCACTGCACTGCCCTAAACCCTAACACATCAGCCCCCGCACAACCCCCTACACTGCCCGAACACCACTTTACAGCCCTAAACCCTGAAACACCAGCCCTAGCTCGACACCCTACACTGCCCGAATACCACTGCACTGCCCTAAGCCCTGAAACACCACCCCTGCAAGACCACCTGCACTGCCCGAACACCACTGCAGTGCCCTAAACCCTGAAACACCACCCCCAGCAAGATGCCCTACACTGCTCGAACACCACTGCACTAAACCCTGAAACACCACCCCCTGCACGACCCCCAACACTGCCCGAACACGACTGCAATGCCCTAAAACCTGCAACACCATTCCCTACACTGCCGGAATACAACTGCACTTCCCTAAACCCTAAAACACCACCCCCTGCACGACCCCCTACACTGCCCGAACACCACTGCACTGCCCTAAACCGTGAAATACCACCCCTGCATGACCCCCTACACTGCCCTAACACCACTGCACTACCCTAAACCCTGAAACACCAACCCTAAAACACTACCCCCAGCATGAGCCCCTACACTGCCCGAACACCACTGTACTGCCCTAAACCATGAAACACCAGCCCCAGCATGACCCCCTACACTGCCCGAACACCACTGCACTGCCCTAAACCCTGAAACACCACCCCAGCATGACCCCCTACACTGCCCGAACACCACTGCCCTAAACCCTGAAACACCACCCCAGCATGACGCCCTACACTGCCTGAACACCACTGCACTGCCCTAAACCCTGAAACACCACCCGCAGAACGACCCCCTGCACTGCCCGAAAACCACTGCACTGCCCTAAGCCCTGAAACACCACCCCCAAGCACGAACCCCTGCACTGCCCGAACAACACTGCACTGCCCTAAACCGTGAAATACCACCCCCCGCATGACCCCCTACACTGCCCTAACACCACTGCACTACCCTAAACCCTGAATCTCCAACCCTAAAACACCACCCCCAGCATGAACCCCTACACTGCCTGTGAGAAGTTGGCCTGGTATATGATGCTCACTAGTTAAAGTGATCACCTTGTACCATGCCAAGCAACCCTTATGGTGTGGTTGTAAGTCAACCTTTTCGGACTAGCTGCCCTAGTGGTAGCGTAGGCTAAGCAGTCTTTGAGGCTAAACTCGTGAAGCGTGTTAAGCCAGCTGTTTTACCAAATGCAACCCCCTTTTATACCAATGAAAGGACACCACACAGATATATATTCAAAATATATATGTATTTATTTCTCAAAGTAACCCCTAGTCTCTTTATGAGCGCAGGAGCACAAATCGTCAAACAAGATTACAGTAGAATACACAGAAGTTGCACTTTATATGGATAGGCCCTGGTGGCCGCTCGAACCATATACTAAAATAGTGGTATAAGTACCACGAACAGAAAAGGGAAAAGGCCTAGGGCCTCTAGAATCGCTGGGCCTACAAGGAGCTAACTTCAGTTAGTGACCAGCAGGTCCACGGGTGGCGTGTGCAGAGCAAATAGTCACACGCGTGCTCCCATAGGTTTCAATGGGTGCGTAAAAAGTACAAAGTTACTGCAAAAAGGATCTTCCGGATGGACTAGGAACTCAAGATTTTGAACACAGGCACTAGAGATGTAATACTACACTTGGGCACAGGTGTGCCAGCTTTACCTCACCCACAGGAAGCGGGTGCATAGGCCTCGAAGTGCGTCGGGTTTCTTCTATCTGTTCCGTGGAGCCTGAAGACAAAGATGCTGCAGGCGGTCGGTCCGGGAGAGATGCAGTGGATCCAAGAGTGGATCGGAGATGTTGAAGACCTGTAAGCAGAGGGGACAGTGTTCACAGTCACTAGCCAGTGACCGGCGTGGCACCAGGTGGGTACCAGGCAATGTCGGGTGCAAACAGGAAGAAAGGTGTAGCTTGTCTCTGCAGCCACGTGGTCCCTGGAGGTCGACGACGTCCAGGAGTCGGTTCACGAGCTGTCCCACGCAGGTTCTCGCTGTCGGCGGTGTCGGCGACTTGATCGAAGCAAACAAGCCTTGGCAAAAGCAATTGTTGTAGGAGATGAAATAAGCTGATGGTTCTGACCAGCAAGGTCAGAAGGACTGCTCCTTTGGAGGGGAGCAAGGGCCAGTCTGGAGCAACCAGACCAGTGGTGTATTTCGTAGAGTTCGTCGCCAAGATGGCTACTAGCCAGCGGGCCAGCAACCGGTTAGGCGCGTCGAGTGGCAAAATGCAGAAGGGCCCCCCGCAGATCGTGGAGATGCTGGAGGGCTCACCTTTGGTGCAGATGCTGCTTGGGTGTTGGGCTTCTCAGATCCCAAAGCACAACTTGGAGGGAGCCTCGGTTGTTGCACTTGTCAGCTTGTCGTGGTCGTTTCAAGATGGCTGGCTCCACGTGTCTCGGTGCCTCCACGGGTCTCCTCTTTTCAGGGACTGTGGATCGGGCGGTGAGAGGTCTGGAGGTCCAGGTCTTGTCAGTCTCTGGGCTCGGGCTCCGGCGGGAGGTGGCGGCAAAGCAGATGTTGATTCGCTGGATGGTGCTTGCGTTAGCAAGGTGGTCACTCCCTGACCACAGGGGAGATTGGCTTCAGTCCTCTGGGCAGCAGAGCGTCGAAGTTCCTGTCTTCTTCTTAGTGTTAAGTTGATTCCAGGATGTCTGAAGTCTTAGGACACAGCTCCTACCTTTAAGCGGATTCTAGGGGCCGGACTACCTGCTAGGTCCCTCCCTATGGGTGGGACCAGGAAGGGGGGTGGTTACACCCCCAATCCTTTGTCCAGCTCGCCCCAGGCCCGGGACTGGTGTGCCCCAGGACCGGTTTGAACTGGCATATGCACCGAGGCTCCTTGTGAGCCACAGGCATGTCTGGTTTCTTTCAAGCCCTACCTGACCAATACACAAAATCCTGTCTGGGGTGGTGCATGCACCTCCCCTGGCAGGAAACCCTTTGTCCACACCTCCCAAGCTGGAAGGACTCCCAGCAGCAGGAGGGCAGACTTGTGTCTGTGGTGGCAGCATCCATTTTGTGGAGCTGAGGCTATGTCTGATTTTACCCGGGTTTCAGGTACTGTACATGTCGTGTCCCTCTAGAAGGGTGGAATGCTAACCCCGTCGCCAGAATTGGCGAGGGGTTAGTATTCCAATTCGTATGACACCTTACTCGACATGTTTTGATAAAGCCAAACCAAAGATAGCATTTAACCGCGAGGTTCATAATGCACTTAAGAGTATATGGTATGACGATATCTGGAAACAGTAGAAGGAAGTTGTTCCGACCACTGCAGACAGGCTCAGCTCATGCCAGAGCACCATCTCACATGGAACCAAGCACTCTGCCTTCAGGATTGTTAGGGCCTGCCATAGGAGTGACTTATAGGTTACCAGGTGTCCCATTTAAGGTTAGGTATAGGTATACTACACCTAAGTAAGAGGTGATTACACCAACTTACCCCAGCTGAGTGATCAGCCAGTTGTGTCAAATTGTTAGGCCAAGCCTGGGGTGGCATAATACATGCTGCAGCCCCTGGCAGGCCTTGGGCACACCAATGCCCTGGGTACCTAGTGTACACTGGTACAGGGGCTGACAGGGTGATCCACTTCCAATTGGTTATGCACCTAGGGTGCATAGTTTTAATTTAGTAGAGAGAACAGCAGGCTGGGGGTCTGATTGGCAGGCCCACAGCCTCAATATGTCAAAAACCAGTGAAGCAAAAAGCAAAAATTTGGGGTGACCATAGGATAGCAGACCCTACTCTCCTACACTGCCCAACATCACTGCTCTGCCCTAAGCCCTAAAACACCACCCCCAGCATGACCCCCTACACTGCCCGAACACCACTGCACTGCCCTAAGCCCTAACACATCAGCCCCATCACAACCTACTACACTGCCCGAACACCACTTCACTGTCCTAAACCCTGAAACACCAGCCCCAGCATGACACCCTACACTGCCTGAACACCACTGAATTGCCCTAAACCCTGAAACACCAGCCCCAGCACTACCCCTACACTGCCCGAACACCACTGCACTGCCCTAAACCCTGAAACACCACCCCCGCAAGACCCCCTGCACTGCCCGAACACCACTGCAATGCCCTAAACCCTGAAACACCACCCCCCAGCATGACCCCCTACACTGCCAGAACACCACTGCACTGCCCTAAACCCTAACACATCAGCCCCAGCACAACCCCCTACACTACCCGAACACCACTTTACTGCCCTAAACCCTGAAACACCAGCCCCAGCTCGACACCCTACACTGCCCGAACACCACTGCACTGCCCTAAACCCTGAAACACCACCCCCGCAAGACCACCTGCACTGCCCGAACACCACTGCAGTGCCCTAAACCCTGAAACACCACCCCCAGCAAGATGCCGTACACTGCTTGAATACCACTGCACTAAACCCTGAAACACCACCCCCTGCACAACTCCCTACACTGCCCAAACACCACTGCAATGCCCTAAAACCTGCAACACCATTCCCTACACTACCCGAATACAACTGCACTTCCCTAAGCCCTAAAACACCACCCCCTGCACGACCCCCTAAACTGCCCGAACACCACTGCACTGCCCTAAAGCCTAAAACACCACCCCCAGCATGACCACCTACACTGCCCGAACAACACTGCACTACCCTAAACCGTGAAATACCACCCCCGCATGACCCCCTACACTGCCCTAACACCACTGCACTACCCTAAACCCTGAAACACCAACCCTAAAACACTACCCCCATCATGAGCACATACACTGCCCGAACACCACTGCACTGCCCTAAACCATGAAACACCAGCCCCAGCATGACCCCCTACACTGCCCGAACACCACTGCACAGCCCTAGACCCTGAAACACCACCCCAGCATGACCCCCTACACTGCCCAAACACCACTGCCCTAAACACTTAAACAGCATCCCCCAGCAACACCTCTACACTGCCCGAACCACACTGCCCTAAACCCTGAAACACCACCCCAGCATGACCCCCTACACTGCCCGAACACCACTGCACTGCCCTAAACCCTGAAACACAACCCGCAGCACGACCCCCTGCACTGCCCGAACATCACTGCACTGCCCTACGCCCTGAAACACCACCCCCCAGCATGACCCCCTACACTGCCAGACCACCACTGTACTGCCCTAAGCCCTGAAACACCAGCCCCAGTACGACACCCTACACTGCCCGAACACCACTGCACTGCCCTAAACCCTTAAACACCACCCCCAGCAAGTTGCCCTACACTGCCCGAACACCACTGCACTTAACCCTGAGACACCACCCCCTGCACGACCCCCTACACTGCCGAAACACCGCAGCACTGCCCTGAACCCAGAAACACCACCCCCTGCATGACCCCTATACTGTCCGAACACCACTTCACTGCCGTAAACCCTGAAACACCACCCCCAACACCACCCCCTACACTGCCCGAACACCACTGCACTGCCGTAAACCCTGAAACACCACCCCCGCAAGACCACCTGCACTGCCCGAACACCACTGCAGTGCCCTAAACCCTGAAACACCACCCCCAGTAAGATGCCCTACACTGCTCGAACACCACTGCACTAAACCCTGAAACACCACCCAGCACGACCCCTACACTAACCGAACACCACTGCACTGCCCAAAACAATAAAACACCACCCCCAGCAAGACACCCTACACTGCCCGAACCCCACTGCACTAAACCCTGAAACACCACCCGCTGCACGACCCCCTACACTGCCCGAACACCACTGCAGTGCCCTAATCCCTGAAACACCATTCCCTACACTGCCCGAATACAACTGCACTTCCCTAAACCCTGAAACACCACCCCCTGCACGACCCCTACACTGCTTGACCACCACTGCACTGCCCTAAACCCTGAAATACCACCCCCCAGCATGACCCTCTACACTGCCCGAACACCACTGCAACGCCTAAACCCTGAAACACCAACCCTAAAACACTACACCCAGCCTGAGCCCATACACTGCCTGAACACCCCTGCACTGCCCTAAACCCTGAAACACCAGCCCCAGCATGACCCCCTACACTGCCCGAACACCACTGCACTGCCCTAAACCCTGAAACACCACCCCCAGCATGACCCCCTACACTGCCCGTACACCCTTGCACTAAACCCTGAAACACCACCCCCAGCAAGACCCCCTACACTGCCCAAACACCACTGCCCTAAACCCTGTAACAGCACCCCAGCAAGACCCCCTACACTGCCCGAACACCACTTCACTGCCCTAAACCCTGAAACACTAACCCCAGCACAACCCCCTACACTGCATGAACACCACTGCACTGCCCTAAGCCCTGAAACACCACTCTCCAGCACGACCCCCTATACTGCCAAAACACCACTACACTGCCCTAAGCACTGAAACACCAGCCCCAGCACGACACCCTACACTGCCCGAACACTACTGCACTGCCCTAAACCCTGAAACACCACCCCCATCAAGATGCCCTACACTGCTCGAACACCACTGCACTAAACCCTGAAACACCACCCCCTGCACGACCCCCTACACTGCCCGAACACCGCTGCACTGCCCTAAAGCCTGAAACACCACCCCCTGCATGACCCCCTACACTGCCCGAACACCACTGCTCTGCCCTGAACCCTAAAATACCACCCCCAGCATGACCCTCTACACTGCCAGAACACCACTTCCTTGCCCTAAACCCTGAAACACCAGACCCAGCATGACACCCTACACTGCCTGAACACCACTGCACTGCCCTAAGCCCTAACACATCAGCCCCATCACAACACCCTACACTGCCCGAACACCACTTCACTGTCCTAAACCCCGAAACACCAGCCCCAGCATGACACCCTACACTGCCTGAACACCACTGAATTGCCCTAAACCCTGAAACACCAGCCCCAGCACTACCCCCTACACTGCCCGAACACCACTGCACTGCTCTAAACCCTGAAACACCACCCCGCATTTCCCCCTGCACTGCCCGAACACCACTGCAATGTCCTAAACCCGGAAACACCACCCCCCAGCATGACCCCCTACACTGCCAGAACACCACTGCACTGCCCTAAACCCTAACACATCAGCCCAAGCACAACCCCCTACACTGCCCGAACACCACTTTACTGCCCTAAACCCTGAAACACCAGCCCTAGCTCGACACCCTACACTGCCCGAATACCACTGCACTGCCCTAAGCCATGAAACACCACCCCTGCAAGACTACCTGCACTGCCCGAACACCACTGCAGTGCCCTAAACCCTGAAACACCACCCCCAGCAAGATGTCCTACACTGCTCGAACACCACTGCACTACACCCTGAAACACCACCCCCTGCACGACCCCCAACACTGCCCGAACACGACTGCAATGCCCTAAAACCTGCAACACCATTCCCTACACTGCCCGAATACAACTGCACTTCCATAAACCCTAAAACACCACCCCCTGCACGACCCCCTACACTGCCCGAACACCACTGCACTGCCCTAAAGCCTAAAACACCACCCCCAGCATGACCACCTACACTGCCCGAACATCACTATACTGCCCTAAACCGTGAAATACCACCCCCGCATGACCCCCTACACTGCCCTAACACCACTGCACTACCCTAAACCCTGAAACACCAACCCTAAAATTCTACCCCCAGCATGAGCCCATACACTGCCCGAACACCACTGTACTGCCCTAAACCATGAAACACCAGCCCCAGCATGACCCCCTACACTGCCCGAACACCACTGCACTGCCCTAAACCCTGAAACACCACCCCAGCATGACCCCCTACACTGCCCGAACACCACTGCCCTAAACCCTGAAACACCACCCCAGCATGACCCCCTACACTGCCTGAACACCACTGCACTGCCCTAAACCCTGAAACACCACCGCAGCACGACCCCTGCACTGCCCGAACACCACTGCACTGCCCTAAGCCCTGAAACACCACCCCCAAGCATGACCACCTGCACTGCCCGAACAACACTGCACTGCCCTAAACCGTGAAATACCACCCCCCGCATGACCCCCTACACTGCCCTAACACCACTGCACTACCCTAAACCCTGAAACTCCAACCCTAAAACACTACCCCCAGCATGAGCCCCTACACTGCCTGAACACCACTGCACTGCCGTAAACCCTGAAACACCACCCCCAGCATGACCCCCTACACTGCCCAACATCACTGCTCTGCCCTAAGCCCTAAAACACCACCCCCAGCATGACCCCCTACACTGCCCGAACACCACTGCACTGCCCTAAGCCCTATCACATCAGCCCCATCACAACTTCCTACACTGCCAGAACACCACTTCACTGTCCTAAACCCTGAAACACCAGCCCCAGCATGACACCCTACACTGCCTGAACACCGCTGAATTGCCCTAAACCCTGAAACACCAGCCCCAGCACTACCCCTACACTGCCCGAACACCACTGCACTGCCCTAAACCCTGAAACACCAACCCCGCACGACCCCCTGCACTGCCCGAACACCACTGCAATGCCCTAAACCCTGAAACACCACCCCCCAGCATGACCCCCTACACTGCCAGAACACCACTGCACTGCCCTAAACCCTAACACATCAGCCCCAGCTCGACACCCTACACTGCCCGAACACCACTGCACTGCCCTAAACCCTGAAACACCACCCCCGCAAGACCACCTGCACTGCCCGAACACCACTGCAGTTCCCTAAACCCTGAAACACCACCCCCAGCAAGATGCCGTACACTGCTCGAACACCACTGCACTAAACTCTGAAACACCACCCCCTGCACGACCCCCTACACTGCCCGAACACGACTGCAATGCCCTAAAACCTGCAACACCATTCCCTACACTACCCGAATACAACTGCACTTCCCTAAGCCCTAAAACACCCCCCCCTGCACGACCCCCTACACTGCCCGAACACCACTGCACTGCCCTAAAGCCTAAAACACCACCCCCAGCATGACCACCTACACTGCCCGAACAACACTGCACTGCCCTAAACTGTGAAATACCACCCCCGCATGACCCCCTACACTGTCCTAACACCACTGCACTACCCTAAACCCTGAAACACCAACCCTAAAACACTACCCCCATCATGAGCACATACACTGCCCGAACACCACTGTACTGCCCTAAACCATGAAACACCAGCCCCAGCATGACCCCCTACACTGCCCGAACACCACTGCACAGCCCTAGACCCTGAAACACCACCCCAGCATGACCCCCTACACTGCCCGAACACCACTGCCCTAAACCCTTAAAAAGCATCCCCCAGCAACACCCCTACACTGCCCGAACCACACTGCCCTAAACCCTGAAACACCACCCCAGCATGACCCCCTACACTGCCCGAACACCACTGCACTGCCCTCAACCCTGAAACACCACCCGCAGCACGACCCCCTGCACTGCCCGAACACCACTGCACTGCCCTAAGCCCTGAAACACCACCCCCCAGCATGACCCCCTACACTGCCAGACCACCACTGTACTGCCCTAAGCCCTGAAACACCAGCCCCAGTACAACACCCTACACTGCCCAAACACCACTGCACTTAACCCTGAGACACCACCCCCTGCACGACCCCCTACACTGCCGAAACACCGCAGCACTGCCCTAAACCCTGAAACACCACCCCCTGCATGACCCCTATACTGTCCGAACACCACTTCACTGCCGTAAACCCTGAAACACCACCCCCAACACCACCCCCTACACTGCCCGAACACCACTGCACTGCCCTAAACCCTGAAACACCACCCCCGCAAGACCACCTGCACTGCCCGAACACCACTGCAGTGCCCTAAACCCTGAAACACCACCCCCAGTAAGATGCCCTACACTGCTCGAACACCACTGCACTAAACCCTGAAACACCACCCAGCACGACCCCTACACTGCCCGAACACCACTGCACTGCCCAAAACAATAAAACACCACCCCCAGCAAGACACCATACACTGCCCGAACCCCACTGCACTAAACCCTGAAACACCACCCGCTGCACGACCCCCTACACTGCCCGAACACCACTGCAGTGCCCTAATCCCTGAAACACCACCCCCAGCATGACCCCCTACACTGCCCAAACACCACTGCCCTAAACCATGTAACAGCACCCCAGCACGACCCCCTACACTGCCCGAACACCACTTCACTGCCCTAAACCCTGAAACACTAACCCCAGCACAACCCCCTACACTGCCTGAACACCACTGCACTGCCCTAAGCCCTGAAACACCGCTCTCCAGCACGACCCCCTATACTGCCAGAATACCACTACACTGCCCTAAGCACTGAAACACCAGCCCCAGCACGACACCCTACACTGCCCGAACACTACTGCACTGCCCTAAACCCTGAAACACCACCCCCAGCAAGATGCCCTACACTGCTCGAACACCACTGCACTAAACCCTGAAACACCACCCCCTGCACGACCCCCTACACTGCCCAAAAACCACTGCCCTAAACCATGTAACAGCACCCCAGCATGACCCCCTACACTGCCCGAACACCACTTCACTGCCCTAAACCCTGAAACACTAACCCCAGCACAACCCCCTACACTGCCTGAACACCACTGCACTGCCCTAAGCCCTGAAACACCACTCTCCAGCACGACCCCCTATACTGCCAGAACACCACTACACTGCCCTAAGCACTGAAACACCAGCCCCATCACGACACCCTACACTGCCCGAACACTACTGCACTGCCCTAAACCCTGAAACACCACCCCCAGCAAGATGCCCTACACTGCTCGAACACCACTGCACTAAACCCTGAAACACCACCCCCTGCACGACCCCCTACACTGCCCGAACACCGCTGCACTGCCCTAAAGCCTGAAACACCACCCCCTGCATAACCCCTATACTGCCCGAACACCACTGCTCTGCCCTGAACCCTAAAATACCACCCCCAGCATGACCCCCTACACTGCCCGAACACCACTGCACTGCCCTAAGCCCTAACACATCAGCCCCATCAAAACCCCCTACACTGCCCGAACACCACTTCACTGTCCTAAACCCCGAAACACCAGCCCCAGCATGACACCCTACACTGCCTGAACACCACTGAATTGCCCTAAACCCTGAAACACCAGCCCCAGCACTACCCCCTACACTGCCTGAACACCACTGCACTGCCCTAAACCCTGAAACACCACCCCGCATTTCCCCCTGCACTGCCCGAACACCACTGCAATGCCCTAAACCCTGAAACACCAGCCCCAGCACTACCCCCTACACTGCCCGAACACCACTGCACTGCTCTAAACCCTGAAACACCACCCCACATTTCCCCCTGCACTGCCCGAACACCACTGCAATGTCCTAAACCCGGAAACACCACCCCCCAGCATGACCCCCTACACTGCCAGAACACCACTGCACTGCCCTAAACCCTAACACATCAGCCCCAGCACAACCCCCTACACTGCCCGAACACCACTTTACTGCCCTAAACCCTGAAAGACCAGCCCTAGCTCGACACCCTACACTGCCCGAATACCACTGCACTGCCCTAAGCCCTGAAACACCACCCCTGCAAGACCACCTGCACTGCCCGAACACCACTGCAGTGCCCTAAACCCTGAAACACCACCCCCAGCAAGATGCCCTACACTGCTCGAACACCACTGCACTAAACCCTGAAACACCACCCCCTGCACGACCCCCTACACTGCCCGAACACTACTGCAATTCCCTAAAACCTGCAACACCATTCCCTACACTGCCCGAATACAACTGCACTTCCCTAAACCCTAAAACACCACCCCTGCACGACCCCCTACACTGCCCGAACACCACTGCACAGCCCTGAAGCCTAAAACACCACCCCCAGCATGACCACCTACACTGCCCGAACATCACTACACTGCCCTAAACCGTGAAATACCACCCCCCGCATGACCCCATACACTGCCCTAACACCACTGAACTACCCTAAACCCTGAAACACCAACCCTGAAACACTACCCCCAGCATGAGCCAATACACTGCCCGAACACCACTGTACTGCCCTAAACCATGAAACACAAGCCCCAGCAAGACCCCCTACACTGCCCGAACACCACTGCACTGCCCTAAACCCTGAAACACCACCCCAGCATGACCCCCTACACTGCCCGAACACCACTGCCCTTAAACACCACCCCCCAGCAACACCCCTACACTGCCCGAACAACACTTCCCTAAAACCTGAAACACCACCCCAGCATGACCCCCTACACTGCCTGAACACCACTGCACTGCCCTAAACCCTGAAACACCACCCGCAGCACGATCCCCTGCACTGCCCGAACACCACTGCACTGCCCTAAGCCCTGAAACACCACCCCCAAGCACGACCCCCTGCACTGTCCGAACAACACTGCACTGCCCTAAACTGTGAAATACCACCCCCCACATGACCCCCTACACTGCCCTAACACCACTGCACTACCCTAAACCCTGAAACACCAACCCTAAAACACTACCCCCAGCATGAGCCCCTACACTGCCCGAACACCACTGCACTGCCGTAAACCCTGAACCACTACCCCTAGCATGACCCCCTACACTGCCCAACACCACTGCTCTGCCCTAAGCCCTAAAACACCACCCCCAGCATGACCCCCTACACTGCCCGAACACCACTGCACTGCACTAAGCCCTAACACATCAGCCCCATCACAACCCCCTACACTGCCCGAACACCACTTCACTGTCCTAAACCCTGAAACACCAGCCCCAGCATGACACCCTACACTGCCTGAACACCATTGAATTGCCCTAAACGCTGATACACCAGCCCCAACACTACCCCCTACACTGCCCGAACACCACTGCACTGCCCTAAACCCAGAAACACCACCCCCGCACGACCCCCTACACTGCCCGAACACCACTGCAATGCCCTAAACCCTGAAACACCACCCCCCAGCATGACCCCCTACACTGCCAGAACACCACTGCACTGCCCTAAACCCTAACACATCAGCCCCAGCACGACCCCCTACACTACCCGAACACCACTTTACAGCCCTAAACCCTGAAACACCAGCCCCAGCTCGACACCCTACTGCCCGAACACCACTGCACTGCCCTAAACCCTGAAACACCACCCCCGCAAGACCACCTGCACTGCCCGAACACCACTGCAGTGCCCTAAACCCTGAAACACCACCCCCAGCAAGATGCCGTACACTGCTCGAACTCAACTGCACTAAACCCTGAAACACCACCCCCTGCACGACCCCCTACACTGCCCGAACACCACTGCACTGCCCTAAAGCCTAAAACACCACCCCCAGCATGACCACCTACACTGCCCAAACAACACTGCACTGCCCTAAACCGTGAAATACCACCCCCGCATGACCTCCCTGCACTGCCCGAACACCACTGCAGTGCCCTAAACCCTGAAACACCACCCCCAGCAAGATGCCCTACACTGCTCGAACACCACTGCACTAAACCCTGAAACACCACCCCCTGCACGACCCCCTACACTGCCCGAACACGACTGCAATTCCCTAAAACCTGCAACACCATTCCCTACACTGCCCGAATACAACTGCACTTCCCTAAACCCTAAAACACCACCCCTGCACGACCCCCTACACTGCCCGAACACCACTGCACAGCCCTGAAGCCTAAAACACCACCCCCAGCATGACCACCTACACTGCCCGAACATCACCACACTGCCCTAAACCGTGAAATACCACCCCCCGCATGACCCCATACACTGCCCTAACACCACTGAACTACCCTAAACCCTGAAACACCAACCCTGAAACACTACCCCCAGCATGAGCCAATACACTGCCCGAACACCACTGTACTGCCCTAAACCATGAAACACCAGCCCCAGCAAGACCCCCTACACTGCCCGAACACCACTGCACTGCCCTAAACCCTGAAACACCACCCCAGCATGACCCCCTACACTGCCCGAACACCACTGCCCTTAAACACCATCCCCCAGCAACACCCCTACACTGCCCGAACAACACTGCCCTAAACCCTGAAACACCACCCCAGCATGACCCCCTACACTGCCTGAACACCAATGCACTGCCCTAAACCCTGAAACACCACCCGCAGCATGATCCCCTGCACTGCCCGAACACCACTGCACTGCCCTAAGCCCTGAAACACCACCCCCAAGCACGACCCCCTGCACTGTCCGAACAACACTGCATTGCCCTAAACTGTGAAATACCACCCCCCGCATGACCCCCTACACTGCCCTAACACCACTGCACTACCCTAAACCCTGAAACACCAACCCTAAAACACTACCCCCAGCATGAGCCCCTACACTGCCCGAACACCACTGCACTGCCGTAAACCCTGAACCACTACCCCTAGCATGACCCCCTACACTGCCCAACACCACTGCTCTGCCCTAAGCCCTAAAACACCACCCCCAGCATGACCCCCTACACTGCCCGAACACCACTGCACTGCACTAAGCCCTAACACATCAGCCCCATCACAACCCCCTACACTGCCCGAACACCACTTCACTGTCCTAAACCCTGAAACACCAGCCCCAGCATGACACCCTACACTGCCTGAACACCATTGAATTGCCCTAAACCCTGATACACCAGCCCCAACACTACCCCCTACACTGCCCGAACACCACTGCACTGCCCTAAACCCAGAAACACCACCCCCGCACGACCCCCTACACTGCCCGAACACCACTGCAATGCCCTAAACCCTGAAACACCACCCCCCAGCATGACCCCCTACACTGCCAGAACACCACTGCACTGCCCTAAACCCTAACACATCAGCCCCAGCACGACCCCCTACACTACCCGAACACCACTTTACAGCCCTAAACCCTGAAACACCAGCCCCAGCTCGACACCCTACTGCCCGAACACCACTGCACTGCCCTAAACCCTGAAACACCACCCCCGCAAGACCACCTGCACTGCCCGAACACCACTGCAGTGCCCTAAACCCTGAAACACCACCCCCAGCAAGATGCCGTACACTGCTTGAACTCAACTGCACTAAACCCTGAAACACCACCCCCTGCACGACCCCCTACACTGCCCGAACACCACTGCACTGCCCTAAAGCCTTAAACACCACCCCCAGCATGACCACCTACACTGCCCAAACAACACTGCACTGCCCTAAACCGTGAAATACCACCCCCGCATGACCCCCTACACTGCCCTAACACCACTGCACTACCCTAAACCCTGAAACACCAACCCTAAAACACTACCCCCATCATGAGCACATACACTGCCCGAACACCACTGTACTGCCCTAAACCATGAAACAACAGCCCCAGCATGACCCCCTACACTGCCCGAACACCACTGCACTGCCCTAGACCCTGAAACACCACCCCAGCATGACCCCTACACTGCCCGAACACCACTGCCCTAAACCCTTAAACACCATCCCCCAGCAACACCCCTACACTGCCCGAACCACACTGCCCTAAACCCTGAAACACCACCCCAGCATGACCCCCTACACTGCCCGAACACCACTGCACTGCCCTAAACCCTGAAACACCACCCCAGCATGACCCCCTACACTGCCCGAACACCACTGCCCTAAACCCTTAAACACCATCCCCCAGCAACACCCCTACACTGCCCGAACCACACTGCCCTAAACCCTGAAACACCACCCCGGCATGACCCCCTACACTGCCCGAACACCACTGCACTGCCCTAAAGCCTGAAACACCACCCGCAGCACGACCCCCTGCACTGCCCGAACACCACTGCACTGCCCTAAGCCCTGAAACACCACCCCCCAGCATGACCCCCTACACTGCCAGAACACCACTGTACTTCCCTAAGCCCTGAAACACCAGCCCCAGTACGACACCCTACACTACCCGAACACCACTGCACTGCCCTAAACCCTTAAACACCACCCCCAGCAAGATGCCCTACACTGCCCGAACACCACTGCACTTAACCCTGAGACACCACCCCCTGCACGACCCCCTACACTGCCGAAACACCACAGCACTGCCCTAAACCCTGAAACACCACGCCCAACACCACCCCCTACACTGCCCAACACCACTGCTCTGCCCTAAACCCTAAAACACCACCCCCAGCACGATCCCCTACACTGCCCGAACACCACTGCACTGCCCTAAACCCTAACACACCAGCCCCAGCACGACCCCCTACACTACCCAAACACCTCTTCACTGCCCTAAACCCTGAAACACCAGCCCCAGCACGACACCCTACACTGCCCGAACACCACTGCATTGCCCAAAACCCTGAAACACCAGCCCCAGCAGGACCCCCTACACGGCCTGAACACCACTGCACTGCCCTAAACCCTGAAACACATCCCCGCACGACCTCCTGCACTGCCTGTACCCCTCTGCAATACCCTAAATCCCTGAAACACCACCCCCAGCACGACTCCCTGCACTGCCCCAACAACACTGCTCTGCCCTAAACCCTAAAAAACCACAACCAGCACGACCCCCTGCACTGCCCGAACACCACTGCTCTGTCCTAAACCCTGAAACACCACCCCCAGCACGACCCCCTGCACTGACCGAACACCACTGCTCTGCCCTAAACCCTGAAACACCACCCCCCAGCACGGCCCCCTTCAATGCCCGAACATCACTGCTCTTCCCTAAACCCTGAAACACCACCCCCATCATGACCCCCTACACTGCCCGAACACCACTGCTATGGCCTAAACCCTAAAACACCACCCCCAGCTCGACCCCCTGCACTACCCGAATACCACTGCTCTGCCCTAAACCCTGAAACACCACCCCCATCTTGACCCCTACACTGCCCAAACACCACTGATCTGCCCTAAACCCTAAAACACTACCCCAACCTGACCCCCTACACTGCCTGTACACCACTGCACTGCCCTAAACCCTGAAACACCACCACCAGCACGACCCCCTACACTGCCCGAACACCACTACACTGCAATAAACCCTGAAACACCACCCCCAGCATGACCCCCTACATTGCCTGAACACCATTGCACTGTCCTAAACCCTGAAACACCACCCCCCAGCACGACCCCCTACACTGCCCGAATACAACTGCACTACCCTAAACACTAAATCTCCCCCAGCACAACCCCCTACACTGCCCTAACACCACTGCACTACCCTAAACCCTAAATCTACCCTCAGCATGACCCCCTACACTGCCCGAACACCACTGCACTGTCCTAAACCCTAAAATATCACCCCCAGCATGACCACCTACACTGCCCAAACAACACTGAACTAACCTAAACCCTGAAATAGCACCCCCGCATGACCCCCTACACTGCCCGAGCACCACTGCCCTAAACCCTGAAACACCAACCCTATAACACTACCCCCAGCATGAGCCCATACACTGCCCGAACACCACTGTACTGCCCTAAACCCTGAAACACCAGCCCCAGCATGACCCCCTACACTGCCCGAACACCACTGCACTACCCTAAACCCTGAAACACACACCCCCAGTCCGACCCCCTACACTGCCCGAACACCACTGTTCTGCCCAAAACCCTAAAACATCACCCCCAGCACGACCCCCTACACTGCCCAAACACCGCTGCTCTGCCCTAAACCCTAAAACACCAGCCCCAGCACGACCCCCTACACTGTACGAACACCACTGCACTGCCCTAAACCCTGAAACCCCACCCCAGCATTACCCCTGCACTGCCCAAACACCACTGCACTGCCCAAAACAATGAAACACCACCCCCTGCAAGACGCCCTACACTGCCCGAACACCACTGCACTAAACCCTGAAACACCACCCCCTGCACGACCCCCTACACTGCCCGAACACCACTGCAGTGCCCTAAACGCTGCACGACCCCCTACACTGCCCGAACACCACTGCAGTGCCCTAAACGCTAAAACACCATTCCTTACACTGCCCGAATACAACTGCAATTCCCTAAACCCTGAAACACCACCCCTGCACGACCCCCTACACTGCCCAAACACCACTGCGCTGCCCTAAACCCTGAAACACCAGCACCAGCATGACCGCTACACTGCCCGAAGATCACTGCACTGCCCTAAACCCTGAAACACCACCCTCAGCAAGATGCCCTACACTGCCCGAACACCACTGCACTAAACCCTGAAACACCACCCCCTGCACGACCCCCTACACTGCCCGAACACCGCTGCACTGCCCTAAACCCTAACACACCAGCCCCAGCACGACCCCCTACACTGCCCGAACACCACTTCACTAAACCCTGAAACACCACCCCCTGCATGACCCCCTACACTGCCCGAACACCACTGCACTGCCGTAAACCCTGAAACACCACCCCCAGCATGACCCCCTACACTGCCCAACACCACTGCTCTGCCCTAAGCCCTAAAACACCACCCCCAGCATGACCCCCTACACTGCTCGAACACCACTTCACTGCCCTAAACCCTGAAACACCAGCCACAGCACGACACCCTACACTGCCTGAACACCACTGCATTGCCCTAAACCCTGAAACACCAGCCCCAGCACTACCCCCTACACTGCCTGAACACCACTGCACTGCCGTAAACCCTGAAACACCACCCCCGCATGACCCCCTGCACTGCCCAAACACCACTGCAATTCCCTAAACCCTGAAACACCACCCCCCAGCATGAACCCCTACACTGCCAGAACACCAGTGCACTGCCCTAAACCCTGACACATCAGCCCCAGCACGACCCCCTACACTGCCCGAACACCACTTCGCTGTCCTAAACCCTGAAACACCAGCCCCAGCATGACACCCTACACTGCCTGAACACCACTGCACTGCCATAAACCCTGAAATACTAGCCCCAGCACTACCCCCTACACTGCCCGAACACCACTGCACTGCCCTAAACCCTGAAACACCACCACCGCAAGACCCCCTGCACTGCCCGAACACCACTGCAATGCCCTAAACCCTGAAAGACCAGCCCCAGCATGACACCCTACACTGCCTGAACACCACTGCATTGCCCTAAACCCTGAAACACCAGCCCCAGCACTATCCCCTACACTGCCCGAACACCACTGCACTGCCCTAAACCCTGAAACACCACCCCCGCAAGACCCCTACACTGCCCGAACACCACTTCCCTAAATTCTGAAACATCACCCCCAGGAAGACCCCCTCCACTGCCCGAACACTACTGCCCTAAGCCCTGAAACAATACCCCAGCAAGACCCCCTACAAACCCCAAACACCACTGCACTGCCCTAAACCCTGAAACACCACCCCCTGCACAACCCCCTACACTGCCTGAACACCAATGCTCTACCCTAACCCCTGAAACACCACCCCCAGCATGACCCCCTAAACTGCCCGAATACCACTGTTCCGCCCAAAACCAATAAAACATCACCCCCAGCACGACCCCCTACACCGCCCAAACACAACTGCTCTGCCCTGAACCCTAAAACACTACCCCCAGCATGACCCACTACACTGCCCAAACACCACTGCACTGCCCCAAAACCCTGAAACACCAGCCCCAGCACGACCCCCTACACTGCACGAACACCACTGCACTGCCCTAAACCCTGAAACACCACCCCAGCACGACCCCCTACACTGCCCGAACACCACTGATCTGCCCAAAACAATGAAACACCACCCCCAGCAAGATGCCCTACACTGCCTGAACACCACTGCACTAAGCCCTAAAACACCACCCCCTGCACGACCCCCTACACTGCCCGAACACGACTGCAATGCCCTAAAACCTGCAACACCATTCCCTACACTGCCCGAATACAACTGCACTTCCCTAAACCCTGAAACACCACCCCCAGCAAGATGCCCTACACTGCTCGAACACCACTGCACTAAACCCTGAAACACCACCCCCTGCACGACCCCCTACACTGCCCAAACACCACTGCCCTAAACCATGTAACAGCACCCCAGCACGACCCCCTACACTGCCCGAACACCACTTCACTTCCCTAAACCCTGAAACACTAACACCAGCACAACCCCCTACACTGCCTGAACACCACTGCACTGCCCTAAGCCCTGAAACACCACTCTCCAGCACGACCCCCTATACTGCCAGAACACCACTACACTGCCCTAAGCACTGAAACACCAGCCCCAGCACGACACCCTACACTGCCCGAACACTACTGCACTGCCCTAAACCCTGAAACACCACCCCCAGCAAGATGCCCTACACTGCTCGAACACCACTGCACTAAACCCTGAAACACCACCCCCTGCACGACCGCCTACACTGCCCGAACACCGCTGCACTGCCCTAAAGCCTGAAACACCACCCCCTGCATAACCCCTATACTGCCCGAACACCACTGCACTGCCCTAAACCCTAACACATCAGCCCCAGCACAACCCCCTACACTGCCCGAACACCACTTTACTGCCCTAAACCCTGAAACACCAGCCCTAGCTCGACACCCTACACTGCCCGAATACCACTGCACTGCCCTAAGCCCTGAAACACCACCCCTGCAAGACCACCTGAACTGCCCGAATACCACTGCAGTGCCCTAAACCCTGAAACACCACCCCCAGCAAGATGCCCTACACTGCTCGAACACCACTGCACTAAACCCTGAAACACCACCCCCTGCACGACCCCCTACACTGCCCGAACACGACTGCAATGCCCTAAAACCTGCAACACCATTCCCTACACTGCCCGAATACAACTGCACTTCCCTAAACCCTAAAACACCACCCCTGCACGACCCCCTACACTGCCCGAACACCACTGCACAGCCCTGAAGCCTAAAACACCACCCCCAGCATGACCACCTACACTGCCCGAACATCACTACACTGCCCTAAACCGTGAAATACCACCCCCCGCATGACCCCATACACTGCCCTAACACCACTGCACTACCCTAAACCCTGAAACACCAACCCTAAAACACTACCCCCAGCATGAGCCCATACACTGCCCGAACACCACTGTACTGCCCTAAACCATGAAACACCAGCCCCAGCAAGACCCCCTACACTGCCCAAACACCACTGCACTGCCCTAAACCCTGAAACACCACCCCAGCATGACCCCCTACACTGCCCGAACACCACTGCACTAAACCCTTAAACACCATCCCTCAGCAACACCCCTACACTGCCCGAACAACACTGCCCTAAACCCTGAAACACCACCCGCAGCACGATCCCCTGCACTACCCGAACACCACTGCACTGCCCTAAGCCCTGAAACACCACCCCCAAGCACGACCCCCTGCACTGTCCGAACAACACTGCACTGCCCTAAACTGTGAAATACCACCCCCCGCATGACCCCCTACACTGCCCTAACACCACTGCACTACCCTAAACCCTGAAACACCAACCCTAAAACACTTCCCCCAGCATGAGCCCCTACACTGCCCGAACACCACTGCACTGCCGTAAACCCTGAACCACTACCCCCAGCATGACCCCCTACACTGCCCAACACCACTGCTCTGCCCTAAGCCCTAAAACACCACCCCCAGCATGACCCCCTACACTGCCCGAACACCACTGCACTGCACTAAGCCCTAACACATCAGCCCCATCACAACCCCCTACAC
The DNA here is from genome assembly GCF_964204655.1 of Triturus cristatus. Classification (NCBI taxonomy): domain Eukaryota; kingdom Metazoa; phylum Chordata; class Amphibia; order Caudata; family Salamandridae; genus Triturus; species Triturus cristatus. The sequence continues at coordinate 868,201,564 of NC_140579.1, read as the reverse complement.
TACCCGAACACCACTTCACTGTCCTAAACCCTGAAACACCAGCCCCAGCATGACACCCTACACTGCCTGAACACCATTGAATTGCCCTAAACCCTGATACACCAGCCCCAGCACTACCCCCTACACTGCCCGAACACCACTGCACTGCCCTAAAACCTGAAACACCACCCCCACATGACCCCCTACACTGCCCGAACACCACTGCAATGCCCTAAACCCTGAAACACCACCCCCCAGCATGACCCCCTACACTGCCAGAACACCACTGCACTGCCCTAAACCCTAACACATCAGCCCCAGCACGACCCCCTACACTACCCGAACACCACTTTACAGCCCTAAACCCTGAAACACCAGCCCCAGCTCGACACCCTACTGCCCGAACACCACTGCACTGCCCTAAACCCTGAAACACCACCCCCTCAAGACCACCTGCACTGCCCGAACACCACTGCAGTGCCCTAAACCCTGAAACACCACCCCCAGCAAGATGCCGTACACTGCTCGAACTCAACTGCACTAAACCCCGAAACACCACCCCCTGCACGACCCCCTACACTGCCCGAACACCACTGCACTGCCCTAAAGCCTAAAACACCACCCCCAGCATGACCACCTACACTGCCCAAACAACACTGCACTGCCCTAAACCGTGAAATACCACCCCCGCATGACCCCCTACACTGCCCTAACACCACTGCACTACCCTAAACCCTGAAACACCAACTCTAAAACACTACCCCCATCATGAGCACATACACTGCCCGAACACCACTGTACTGCCCTAAACCATGAAACAACAGCCCCAGCATGACCCCCTACACTGCCCGAACACCACTGCACTGCCCTAGACCCTGAAACACCACCCCAGCATGACCCCCTACACTGCCCGAACACCACTGCCCTAAACCCTTAAACACCATCCCCCAGCAACACCCCTACACTGCCCGAACCACACTGCCCTAAACCCTGAAACACCACCCCAGCATGACCCCCTACACTGCCCGAACACCACTGCACTGCCCTAAACCCTGAAACACCACCCCAGCATGACCCCCTACACTGCCCGAACACCACTGCCCTAAACCCTTAAACACCATCCCCCAGCAACACCCCTACACTGCCCAAACCACACTGCCCTAAACCCTGAAACACCACCCCAACATGACCCCCTACACTGCCCGAACACCACTGCACTGCCCTAAGCCCTGAAACACCACCCCCCAGCATGACCCCCTACACTGCCAGAACACCACTGTACTTCCCTAAGCCCTGAAACACCAGCCCCAGTACGACACCCTACACTACCCGAACACCACTGCACTGCCCTAAACCCTTAAACACCACCCCCAGCAAGATGCCCTACACTGCCCGAACACCACTGCACTTAACCCTGAGACACCACCCCTGCACGACCCCCTACACTGCCCGAACACCGCTGCACTGCCCTAAACCCTAACACACCAGCCCCAGCACGACCCCCTACACTGCCCGAACACCACTTCACTAAACCCTGAAACACCACCCCCTGCATGACCCCCTACACTGCCCGAACACCACTGCACTGCCGTAAACCCTGAAACACCACCCCCAGCATGACCCCCTACACTGCCCAACACCACTGCTCTGCCCTAAGCCCTAAAACACCACCCCAGCATGACCCCCTACACTGCTCGAACACCACTTCACTGCCCTAAACCCTGAAACATCAGCCACAGCACGACACCCTACACTGCCTGAACACCACTGCATTGCCCTAAACCCTGAAACACCAGCACCAGCACTACCCCCTACACTGCCTGAACACCACTGCACTGCCGTAAACCCTGAAACACCACCCCCGCATGACCCCCTGCACTGCCCGAACACCACTGCAATTCCCTAAACCCTGAAACACCACCCCCCAGCATGAACCCCTACACTGCCAGAACACCAGTGCACTGCCCTAAACCCTAACACATCAGCCCCAGCATGACTCCCTACACTGCCCGAACACCACTTCGCTGTCCTAAACCCTGAAACACCAGCCCCAGCATGACACCCTACACTGCCTGAACACCACTGCACTGCCATAAACCCTGAAACACTAGCCCCAGCACTACCCCTACACTGCCCGAACACCACTGCACTGCCCTAAACCCTGAAACACCACCACCGCAAGACCCCCTGCACTGCCCGAACACCACTGCAATGCCCTAAACCCTGAAAGACCAGCCCCAGCATGACACCCTACACTGCCTGAACACCACTGCATTGCCCTAAACCCTGAAACACCAGCCCCAGCACTATCCCCTACACTGCCCGAACACCACTGCACTGCCCTAAACCCTGAAACACCACCCCCGCAAGACCCCCTACACTGCCCGAACACCACTTCCCTAAATTCTGAAACATCACCCCCAGGAAGACCCCCTACACTGCCCGAACACTACTGCCCTAAGCCCTGAAACACCACCCCAGCAAGACCCCCTACACTGCCTGAACACCAATGCTCTACCCTAACACCTGAAACACCACCCCCAGCACGACCCCCTACACTGCCCGAATACCACTGTTCCGCCCAAAACCCTAAAACATCACCCCCAGCACGACCCCCTACACCGCCCAAACACAACTGCTCTGCCCTGAACCCTAAAACACTACCCCCAGCATGACCCACTACACTGCCCAAACACCACTGCACTGCCCCAAAACCCTGAAACACCAGCCCCAGCACGACCCCCTACACTGCACGAACACCACTGCACTGCCCTAAACCCTGAAACACCACCCCAGCACGACCCCCTACACTGCCCGAACACCACTGATCTGCCCAAAACAATGAAACACCACCCCCAGCAAGATGCCCTACACTGCCTGAACACCACTGCACTAAGCCCTGAAACACCACCCCCTGCACGACCCCCTACACTGCCCGAACACCACTTCAGTGCCCTAATCCCTGAAACACCATTCCCTACAATGCCCGAATACAACTGCACTTCCCTAAACCCTGAAACACCAGCCCCAGAACCACCCCCTACACTTCCCGAACACCACTGCACTGCCCTAATCCCTGAAACACCATCCCCAGCACGACTCCCATACACTGCCCGAACACCACTGCACTGCCATTAACTCTGAAACATTAGCCCCATCAGGACCCCTTACACTGCATGAACACCACTGCCGTAAACACTGAAACACCAGCCCCGGTACACCCCATACACTGCTGAAACACCACTGCCCTGCACTAATCGCTGAAACACCACCCCCAGCAAGACCCCCTAGACTGCCCGAACACCACTGCTCTGCCCTGAACCCTAAAATACCACCCCCAGCATGACCCCCTACACTGCCCGAACACCACTGCACTGCCCTAAGCCCTAACACATCAGCCCCATCACAACCCCCTACACTGCCCGAACACCACTTCACTGTCCTAAACCCTGAAACACCAGCCCCAGCATGACACCCTACACTGTCTGAGCACCACTGAATTGCACTACCCCCTACACTGCCCGAACACCACTGCACTGCCCTAAACCCTGAAACACCACCCCGCATGACCCCCTGCACTGCCCGAACACCACTGCAATGCCCTAAACCCTGAAACACCACCCCCCAGCATGACCCCCTACACTGCCAGAACACCACTGCACTGCCCTAAACCCTAACACATCAGCCCCAGCACAACCCACTACACTGCCCGAACACCACTTTACTGCCCTAAACCCTGAAACACCAGCCCTAGCTCGACACCCTACACTGCCCGAATACCACTGCACTGCCCTAAGCCCTGAAACACCACCCCTGCAAGACCACCTGCACTGCCCAAACACCACTGCAGTGCCCTAAACCCTGAAACACCACCCCCAGCAAGATGCCCTACACTGCTCGAACACCACTGCACTAAACCCTGAAACACCACCCCCTGCACGACCCCCTACACTGCGCGAACACGACTGCAATGCCCTAAAACCTGCAACACCTTTCCCTACACTGCCCGAATACAACTGCACTTCCCCAAACCCTAAAACACCACCCCCTGCACGACCCCCTACACTGCCCTAACACCACTGCACTACCCTAAACCCTAATTCTACCCTCAGCATGACCCCCTACACTGCCCGAACACCACTGCACTGTCCTAAACCCTAAAACATCACCCCCAGCATGACCACCTACACTGCCCGAACAACACTGAACTAACCTAAACCCTGAAATACCACCCCCGCATGACCCCCTACACTGCCCGAGCACCACTGCCCTATACCCTGAAACACCAACCCTATAACACTACCCCCAGCATGAGCCCATAGACTGCCCGAACTCCACTGTACAGCCCTAAACCATGAAACACAAGCCCCAGCATGACCCCCTACACTGCCCGAACACCACTGCACTGCCCTAAACCCTGAAACACCACCCCAGCATGACCCCCTACACTGCCCGAACACCACTGCCCTAAACCCTTAAACACCATCCCCCAGCAACACCCCTAAACTGCCCGAACAACACTGCCCTAAACCCTGAATCACCACCCCAGCATGACCCCCTGCACTGCCTGAACACCACTGCACTGCCCTAAACCCTGAAACACCACCCGCAGCACGACCCCCTGCACTGCCCGAACACCACTGCACTGCCCTAAGCCCTGAAACACCACCCCCAAGCACGACCCCCTGCACTGCCCGAACAACACTGCACTGCCCTAAACCGTGAAATACCACCCCCCGCATGACCCCCTACACTGCCCTAACACCACTGCACTACCCTAAACCCTGAAACACCAACCCTAAAACACTACCCCCAGCATGAGCCCCTACACTGCCCGAACACCACTGCACTGCCGTAAACCCTGAAACACCACCCCCATCATGAGCACATACACTGCCCGAACACCACTGTACTGCCCTAAACCATGAAACACCAGCCCCAGCATGACCCCCTACACTGCCCGAACACCACTGCACTGCCCTAGACCCTGAAACACCACCCCAGCATGACCCCCTACACTGCCCGAACACCACTGCCCTAAACCCTTAAACACCATCCCCCAGCAACACCCCTACACTGCCCGAACCACACTGCCCTAAACCCTGAAACACCACCCTAGCATGACCCCCTACACTGTCCGAACACCACTGCACTGCCCTAAACCCTGAAACACCACCCGCAGCACGACACCCTGCACTGCCCATACACCACTGCACTGCCCTAAGCCCTGAAACACCACCCCCAGCATGACCCCCTACACTGCCAGACCACCACTGTACTGCCCTAAGCCCTGAAACACCAGACCCAGTACGACACCCTACACTGCCCAAACACCACTGCACTGCCCTAAACCCTTAAACACCACCCCCAGCAAGATGCCCTACACTGCCCGAACACCACTGCACTTAACCCTGAGACACCACCCCCTGCATGACCCCCTACACTGCCGAAACACCGCAGCACTGCCCTAAACCCTGAAACACCACCCCATGCATGACCCCTATACTGTCCGAACACCACTTCACTGCCGTAAACCCTGAAACACCACCCCCAACACCACCCCCTACACTGCCCGAACACCACTGCACTGCCCTAAACCCTGAAACACCACCCCCGCAAGACCACCTGCACTGCCCGAACACCACTGCAGTGCCCTAAACCCTGAAACCCCACCCCCAGTAAGATGCCCTACACTGCTCGAACACCACTGCACTAAACCCTGAAACACCACCCAGCACGACCCCCTACACTGCCCGACCACCACTGCACTGCCCAAAACAATAAAACACCACCCCCAGCAAGACACCCTACACTGCCCGAACAACACTGCACTAAACCCTGAAACACTACCCGCTGCACGACCCCCTACACTGCCCGAACACCACTGCAGTGCCCTAATCCCTGAAACACCATTCCCTACACTGCCCGAATACAACTGCACTTCCCTAAACCCTGAAACACCACCCCCTGCACGACCCCTACACTGCCCGAACACCACTGCACTGCCCTAAACACTGAAATACCACCCCCCAGCATCACGCTCTACACTGCCCGAACACCACTGCAGTGCCATAAACCCTGAAACAACACCCCCGCACAACCCCCTGCACTGCCCGAACACCACTGCAATGCCCTAAACCCTGAAACACCACCCCCCAGCATGACCCCCTACACTGCCAGAACACCACTGCACTGCCCTACACCCTAACACATCAGCCCCAGCACGACCCCCTACACTACTCAAACACCACTTTACTGCCCTAAACCCTGAAACACCAGCCCCAGCTCGACACCCTACACTGCCCGAACACCACTGCACTGCCCTAAACCCTGAAATACCACCCCCCAGCATCACGCTCTACACTGCCCGAACACCACTGCAGTGCCCTAAACCCTGAAACACCACCCCGCATGACCCCCTGCACTGCCCGAACACCACTGCAATGCCCTAAACCCTGAAACACCACCCCCCAGCATGACCCCCTACACTGCCAGAACACCACTGCACTGCCCTAAACCCTAACACATCAGCCCCAGCACGACCCCCTACACTACCCAAACACCACTTTACTGCCCTAAACCCTGAAACACCACCCCCACAAGACCATCTGCACTGCCCGAACACCACTGCAGTGCCCTAAACCCTGAAACACCACCCCCAGCAAGATGCCGTACACTGCTCGAACTCAACTGCACTAAACCCTGAAACACCACCCCCTGCACGACCCCCTACACTGCCAGAACACGACTGCAAAGCCCTAAAACCTGCAACACCATTCCCTACACTACCCGAATACAACTGCACTTCCCTAAACCCTAAAACACCACCCCCTGCACGACCCCCTACACTGCCCGAACACCACTGCACTGCCCTAAGCCCTGAAACACCACCCCCAGCATGACCCCCTACACTGCCAGACCACCACTGTACTGCCCTAAGCCCTGAAACACCAGACCCAGTACGACACCCTACACTGCCCAAACACCACTGCACTGCCCTAAACCCTTAAACACCACCCCCAGCAAGATGCCCTACACTGCCCGAACACCACTGCACTTAACCCTGAGACACCACCCCCTGCATGACCCCCTACACTGCCGAAACACCGCAGCACTGCCCTAAACCCTGAAACACCACCCCATGCATGACCCCTATACTGTCCGAACACCACTTCACTGCCGTAAACCCTGAAACACCACCCCCAACACCACCCCCTACACTGCCCGAACACCACTGCACTGCCCTAAACCCTGAAACACCACCCCCGCAAGACCACCTGCACTGCCCGAACACCACTGCAGTGCCCTAAACCCTGAAACCCCACCCCCAGTAAGATGCCCTACACTGCTCGAACACCACTGCACTAAACCCTGAAACACCACCCAGCACGACCCCCTACACTGCCCGACCACCACTGCACTGCCCAAAACAATAAAACACCACCCCCAGCAAGACACCCTACACTGCCCGAACAACACTGCACTAAACCCTGAAACACTACCCGCTGCACGACCCCCTACACTGCCCGAACACCACTGCAGTGCCCTAATCCCTGAAACACCATTCCCTACACTGCCCGAATACAACTGCACTTCCCTAAACCCTGAAACACCACCCCCTGCACGACCCCTACACTGCCCGAACACCACTGCACTGCCCTAAACACTGAAATACCACCCCCCAGCATCACGCTCTACACTGCCCGAACACCACTGCAGTGCCATAAACCCTGAAACAACACCCCCGCACAACCCCCTGCACTGCCCGAACACCACTGCAATGCCCTAAACCCTGAAACACCACCCCCCAGCATGACCCCCTACACTGCCAGAACACCACTGCACTGCCCTACACCCTAACACATCAGCCCCAGCACGACCCCCTACACTACCCAAACACCACTTTACTGCCCTAAACCCTGAAACACCAGCCCCAGCTCGACACCCTACACTGCCCGAACACCACTGCACTGCCCTAAACCCTGAAATACCACCCCCCAGCATCACGCTCTACACTGCCCGAACACCACTGCAGTGCCCTAAACCCTGAAACACCACCCCGCATGACCCCCTGCACTGCCCGAACACCACTGCAATGCCCTAAACCCTGAAACACCACCCCCCAGCATGACCCCCTACACTGCCAGAACACCACTGCACTGCCCTAAACCCTAACACATCAGCCCCAGCACGACCCCCTACACTACCCAAACACCACTTTACTGCCCTAAACCCTGAAACACCACCCCCACAAGACCATCTGCACTGCCCGAACACCACTGCAGTGCCCTAAACCCTGAAACACCACCCCCAGCAAGATGCCGTACACTGCTCGAACTCAACTGCACTAAACCCTGAAACACCACCCCCTGCACGACCCCCTACACTGCCAGAACACGACTGCAAAGCCCTAAAACCTGCAACACCATTCCCTACACTACCCGAATACAACTGCACTTCCCTAAACCCTAAAACACCACCCCCTGCACGACCCCCTACACTGCCCGAACACCACTGCACTACCCTAAAGCCTAAAACACCACCCCAGCATGACCACCTACACTGCCCAAACAACACTGCACTGCCCTAAACCGTGAAATACCACCCCTGCATGACCCCCTACACTGCCCTAACACCACTGCACTACCCTAAACTCTGAAACACCAACCCTAAAACACTACCCCCATCATGAGCACATTCACTGCCCAAACACCACTGTACTGCCCTAAACCATGAAACAACAGCCCCAGCATGACCCCCTACACTGCCCGAACACCACTGCACTGCCCTAGACCCTGAAACACCACCCCAGCATGACCCCCTACACTGCCCGAACACCACTGCCCTAAACCCTTAAACACCATCCCCCAGCAACACCCCTACACTGCCCGAACCACACTGCCCTAAACCCTGAAACACCACCCCAGCATGACCCCCTACACTGCCCGAACACCACTGCACTGCCCTAAACCCTGAAACACCACCCCAGCATGACCCCCTACACTGCCCGAACACCACTGCCCTAAACCCTTAAACACCATCCCCCAGCAACACCCCTACACTGCCCGAACCACACTGCCCTAAACACTGAAACACCAGCCCCAGTACGACCCCCTACACTGCCGAAACACCACTGCACTGCCCTAAACCCTGAAACACCACCCCCTGCATGACCCCTATACTGTCCGAACACCACTTCACTGCTGTAAACCCTGAAACACCACCCCAACACCACCCCCTACACTGCCCAACACCACTGCTCTGCCCTAAACCCTAAAACACCATCCCCCAGCACAAACCCCCTACACTGCCCGAACAGCACTGCACTGCCCTAAACCCTAACACACCAGCCCCAGCACGACCCCCTACACTACCCGAACACCACTTCACTGCCCTAAACCCTGAAACACCAGCCCCAGCACGACACCCTACACTGCCCGAACACCACTGCATTGCCCAAAACCCTGAAACACCAGCCCCAGCAGGACCCCCTACACGGCCTGAACACCACTGCACTGCCCTAAACCCTGAAACACATCCCCGCACGACCTCCTGCACTGCCTGTACCCCTCTGCAATACCCTAAATCCCTGAAACACCACCCCCAGCACGACTCCCTGCACTGCCCCAACAACACTGCTCTGCCCTAAACCCTAAAACATCACAACCAGCACGACCCCCTGCACTGCCCCAACACCACTGCTCTGTCCTAAACCCTGAAACACCACCCCCAGCACGACCCCCTGCACTGACCGAACACCACTGCTCTGCCCTAAACCCTGAAACACCACCCCCCAGCACGGCCCCCTACAATGCCCGAACATCACTGCTCTTCCCTAAACCCTGAAACACCACCCCCATCATGACCCCCTACACTGCCCGAACACCACTGCTATGGCCTAAACCCTAAAACACCACCCCCAGCTCAACCCCCTGCACTACCCGAACACCACTGCTCTGCCCTAAACCCTGAAACACCACCCCCATCTGGACCCCTACACTGCCCGAACACCACTGCTCTGCCCTAAACCCTAAAACACCACCCCAACCTGACCCCCTACACTGCCTGTACACCACTGCACTGCCCTAAACCCTGAAACACCACCACCAGCACGACCCCCTACACTGCCCGAACACCACTTCACTGCAATAAACCCTGAAACACCACCCCCAGCATGACCCCCTACATTGCCTGAACACCACTGCACTGTCCTAAACCCTGAAACACCACCCCCCAGCACGACCCCCTACACTGCCCGAATACAACTACACTACCCTAAACACTAAATCTCCCCCAGCACAACCCCCTACACTGCCCGAACACCACTGCACTACCCTAAACCCTAAATCTACCCTCAGCATGACCCCCTACACTGCCCGAACACCACTGCACTGTCCTAAACCCTAAAACATCACCCCCAGCATGACCACCTACACTGCCCGAACAACACTGAACTAACCTAAACCCTGAAATAGCACCCCCGCATGACCCCCTACACTGCCTGAGCACCACTGCCCTAAACCTTGAAACACCAACCCTATAACACTACCCCCAGCATTAGTCCATACACTGCCCGAACACCACTGTACTGCCCTAAACCCTGAAACACCAGCCCCAGCATGACCCCCTACATTGCCCGAACACCACTGCACCACCCTAAAGCCTGAAACTCCACCCCCAGTCCGACCCCCTACACTGCCCGAACACCACTGTTCTGCCCAAAACCCTAAAACATCACCCCCAGCACGACCCCCTACACTGCCCAAACACCGCTGCTCTGCCCTAAACCCTAAAACACTACCCCCAGCATGACCCACTACACTGCCCAAACACCACTGCTCTGCCCCAAAACCCTGAAACACCAGCCCCAGCACGACCCCCTACACTGTACGAACACCACTGCACTGCCCTAAACCCTGAAACCCCACCCCAGCATGACCCCCTACACTGCCCAAACACCACTGCACTGCCCAAAACAATGAAACACCACCCCCAGCAAGACGCCCTACACTGCCTGAACACCACTGCACGAAACCCTGAAACACCACCCCCTGCACGACCCCCTACACTGCCCAAACACCACTGCAGTGCCCTAAACGCTGCACGACCCCCTACACTGCCCGAACACCACTGCAGTGCCCTAAACGCTGAAACACCATTCCTTTAACTGCCCGAATACAACTGCACTTCCCTAAACCCTGAAACACCACCCCCTGCACGGACCCCCTACACTGCCCAAACACCACTGCGCTGCCCTAAACCCTGAAACACCAGCACCAGCATGACCGCTACACTGCCCGAAGATCACTGCACTGCCCTAATCCCAGAAACACCAGCCCCAGCACGACACCCTACACTGCCCGAACCCCACTGCACTGCCCTAAACCCTGAAACACCACCCTCAGCAAGATGCCCTACACTGCCCGAACACCACTGCACTAAACCCTGAAACACCACCCCCTGCACGACCCCCTACACTGCCCGAACACCGCTGCACTGCCCCAAACCCTAACACACCAGCCCCAGCACGACCCCCTACACTGCCCGAACACCACTGCACTAAATCCTGAAACACCACCCCCTGCATGACCCCCTTCACTGCCCGAACACCACTGCACTGCCGTAAACCCTGAAACACCACCCCCAGCACGACCCCCTACACTGCCCAACACCACTGCTCTGCCCTAAGCCCTAAAACACCACCCCCAGCATGACCCGTACACTGCCCGAACACCACTTCACTGCCCTAAACCCTGAAACACCAGCCCCAGCACGACACCCTACACTGCCTGAACACCACTGCATTGCCCTAAACCCTGAAACACCAGCCCCAGCACTACCCCCTACACTGCATGAACACCACTGCACTGCCGTAAACCCTGAAGCACCACCCCCGCATGACCCCCTGCACTGCCCGAACACCACTGCAATTCCCGAAACCCTGAAACACCACCCCCCAGCATGACCCCCTACACTGCCAGAACACCACTGCACTGCCCTAAACCCTAACACATCAGCCCCAGCATGACCCCCTACACTGCCCGAACACCACTTCGCTGTCCTAAACCCTGAAACACCAGCCCCAGCATGACACCCTACACTGCCAGAACACCACTGCACTGCCCTAAACCCTGAAACACTAGCCCCAGCACTACCCCCTACACTGCCCAAACACCACTGCACTGCCCTAAACCCTGAAACACCACCACCGCAAGACCCCCTGCACTGCCCGAACACCACTGCAATGCCCTAAACCCTGAAACACCACCCCCAGCAAGATGCCCTACAGTGCCCGAACACCACAGCACTAAACCCTGAAACACCAGCCCCAGCATGACACCCTACACTGCCTGAACACCACTGCATTGCCCTAAACACTGAGACACCAGCCCCGGCACTACCCCTGCACTGTCCGAACACCACTGCACTGCCCTAAACCCTGAAACACCACCCCCGCAAGACCCCCTACACTGCCCGAACACCACTTCCCTAGATTCTGAAACATCACCCCCAGGAAGACCCCCTACACTGCCCGAACACTACTGCCCTGAACCCTGAAACACCACCCCCGGCAAGACCCCCTACAAACCCCAAACACCACTGCACTGCCCTAAACCCTGAAACACCACCCCCTGCACAACCCCCGTACACTGTCTGAACACCACTGCTCTACCCTAACCCCTGAAACACCACCCCCAGCATGACCCCCTACACTGCCCGAATACCACTGTTCAGCCCAAAACCCTAAAACATCACCCCCAGCACGACCCCCTACACTTCCCAAACTAAACTGCTCTGCCCTAAACCCTAAAACACTACCCCCAGCATGACCCACTACACTGCCCAAACACCACTGCACTGCCCCAAAACCCTGAAACACCAGCCCCAGCACGACCCCCTACACTGCACGAACACCACTGCACTGCCCTAAACCCTGAAAAACCACCCCAGCACGACCCCCTACACTGCCCGAACACCACTGATCTGCCCAAAACAATGAAACACCACCCCCAGGAAGATGCCCTACACTGCCTGAACACCACTGCACTAAGCCGTGAAACACCACCCCCTGCACGACCCCCTACACTGCCCGAACACCACTGCAGTGCCCTAATCCCCGAAACACCATTCCCTACACTGCCCGAATACAACTGCACTTCCCTAAACCCTGAAACACCACCCCCTGCACGACCCCCTACAATGCCCGAACACCACTACACTGCCCTAAACCCTAAAACACCACCCCCAGCATGACCACCTACGCTGCCTGAACAACAATGCACTGCCCTAAACCCTGAAATACCACCCCCCAGCATGACCCCCTACACTGCCCGAATACAACTGCACTTCCCTAAACCCTGAAACACCACCCCCTGCATGACCCCCTACAATGCCCGAACACCACTGCACTGCCCTAAACCCTAAAACACCCCCCAGCATGACCACCTACGCTGCCTGAACAACAATGCATTGCCCTAAACCCTGAAATACCACTCCCCAGCACGACCCCCTACACTGCTAGAACACCACTGCACTGCCCTAAGCCCTGAAACACCAGCCCCAGCACGACACCTACACTGCCCGAACACTACTGCACTGCCCTAAACCCTGAAACACCACCCCCAGCAAGATGCCCTACACTGCTCGAACACCACTGCACTAAACCCTGAAACACCACCCCCAGCATGACCCCCTACATTGCCCAACACCTTGCTCTGCCCTAAGCCCTAAAACACCACCCCCAGCATGACCCTCTACACTGCCCGAACACCACTGCACTGCCCTAAGCCCTAACACATCAGCCCCATCACAGCCCCCTACACTGCCCGAACACCACTTCACTGCCGTAAACCCTGAAACACCAGCCCCAGCCCGACACCCTACACTGCCTGAACACCACTGCACTGCCCTAAACCCTGAAACACCACCCCCGCATGACTCCCTGTACCGCCCGAACACCACTGCAATGCCCTAAACCCTGAAACACCACCCCCCAGCACGACCCCCTACACTGCCAGAACACCACTTCCTTGCCCTAAACCCTGAAACACCAGACCCAGCACGACACCCTATGCTGCCTGAACACCACTGCATTGCCCTAAACCTAGAAACACCAGCCCCAGCACTACCACCTACACTGCCCGAACACCACTGCACTGCTCTAAACCCTGAAACACCACCCCCGCAAGACCTCCTGCACTGCCCGAACACCACTGCAGTGCCCAAACCCTGAAACACCACCCCCAGCAAGATGACCTACAGTGCCCGAACACCACAGCACTAAACCCTGAAACACCACCCCCTGCACAACCCCCTACACTGCCCGAACACGACTGCAGTGCCCTAAACCCTGAAACAGCATTCCCTACACTGCCCGAATACAACTGCACTTCCCTAAACCCTGAAACACCACCCCCTGCACGACCCCCTACACTGCCCAAACACCACTGCACTGCCCTACTCCCTAAAACACCACCCCCAGCATGACCACCTACACTGCCCGAACACCACTTCACTGCCCTAAACCCTGAAACACCAGCCCCAGCACGACCCCCTACACTGCACGAACACCACTGCACTGCCCTAAACCCTGAAACACCACCCCAGCACGACCCCCTACACTGCCCGAACACCACTGATCTGCCCAAAACAATGAAACATCACCCCCAGCAAGATGCCCGCCCTACACTGCCTGAACACCACTGCACTAAGCCGTGAAAGACCACCCCCTGCACGACCCCCTACACTGCCCGAACACCACTGCAGTGCCCTAATCCCTGAAACACCATTCCCTACACTGCCCGAATACAACTGCACTTCCCTAAACCCTGAAACACCACCCCCTGCATGACCCCCTACAATGCCCGAACACCACTGCACTGCCCTAAACCCTAAAACACCCCCCAGCATGACCACCTACGCTGCCTGAACAACAATGCACTGCCCTAAACCCTGAAATACCACCCCCCAGCATGACCCCCTACACTGCCCAAACACCACTGCACTGCCCTAAACCCTGAAATACCACCCCCCAGCATGACCCCCTACACTGCCTGAACACCACTGCAATGCCCTAAACCCTGAAACACCACCCCCCAGCATGACCCCCTACAATGCCAGAACACCACTTGCTTGCCCTAAACCCTGAAATACCAGACCCAGCACGACACCCTACGCTGCCTGAACACCACTGCATTGCCCTAAACCTAGAAACTCCAGCCCCAGCACTACCACCTACACTGCCTGAACACCACTGCACTACCCTACACCCTGAAACACCACCCCCGCAAGACCCCCTGCACTGCCCGAACACCACTGCAGTGCCCAAACCATGAAACACCACCCCCAGCAAGATGCCCTACAGTGCCCGAACACCACAGCACTAAACCCTGAAACACCACCCCCTGCACGACCCCCTACACTGCCCGAACACGACTTCAGTGCCCTAAACCATGAAACACCATTCCCTACACTGCCCGAATACAACTGCACTTCCCTAAACCCTGAAACACCACCCCCTGCACGACCCCCTACACTGCCCGAACACCACTGCACTGCCCTACACCCTAAAACACCACCCCCGCATGACCACCTACCCTGCCCGAACAACACTGCACTGCCCTAAACCGTGAAATACCACCCTTTGCATGACCCCCTACACTGCCCTAACACCACTGCACTGCCCTAAACCCTGAAACACCAACGCAAAAACACTACCCCCAGCAGGAGCCCATACACTGCCCGAACACCACTGTACTGCCCTAAACCCTGAAACACGAGCCCCAGCATGACCCTCTACACTGTCCGAACACCACTGCATTGCCCTAAACCCTGAAACACCACCCCCAGCAAGACCCCCTACACTGCCCGAACCACACTGCACTAAACCCTGAAACACCACCCCAGCCCGACCCCCTACACTGCTCGAACACCACTTCACTGCCCTAAACCCTGAAACACCAACTCCAGCACAACCCCCTACACTGCCCGAAAACACTGCACTGCCCTAAGCCCTGAAACACATCCCCCAGCATGACCCCCTACACTGCCAGACCACCACTGTACTGCCCTAAGCCCTGAAACACCAGCCCCAGCACGACACCCTACACTGCCCGAATACCACTGCACTGCCCTAAACCCTTAAACACCACCCCCAGCAAGATGGCCTACACTGCCCGAACACCACTGCACTTAACTCAGAAACACCATGCCCTGCATGACCCACTACAATGCCGAAACACCGCTGCACTGGCCTAAACCCTGAAACACCACCCCCTGCATGACCCCCTATACTTCTCGAACACCACTGCACTGCCGTAAACCCTGAAACACCACCCCCAACACGACCCCCAACACTGCCTCAACACCACTGCTCTACCCTAACCCCTGAAACACCACCCCCAGCATGACCCCCTACACTGCCCGAATACCACTGTTCAGCCCAAAACCCTAAAACATCAACCCCAGCACGACCCCCTATACTGTCCAAACACAACTGCTCTGCCCTAAACCCTAAAACACTACCCCCAGCATGACCCACTACACTGCCCAAACACCACTGCACTGCCCCAAAACCCCGAAACACCAGCCCCAGCAAGACCCCCTACACTGCACGAACACCACTGCACTGCCCTAAGCCCTGAAACACCACCCCAGCATGACCCCCTACACTGCCCGAACACCACTGACCTGCCCAAAAAAATGAAACACCACCCCCAGCAAGAATCCCAACACTGCCTGAACACCACTGTACTAAGCCCTGAAACACCACCCCCTGCACGACCCCCTACACTGCCCAAACACCACTGCAGTGCCCTAATCCCTGAAACACCATTCCCTACACTGCCCGAATACAACTGCACTTCCCTAAACCCTGAAACACCACCCCCTGCATGACCCCCTACATTGCCCGAACACTACTGCACTGCCCTAAACCCTAAAACACCACCACCAGCATGACCACCTACACTGCCCGAACAACAATGCACTGCCATAAACCCTGAAATACCACCCCCCAGCATGACCCCCTACACTGCCCAAACACCACTGCACTGCCCTTAACCCTGAAATACCACCCCCCAGCATGACCCCCTACACTGCCCGAACACCACTGCACTGCCCTAAACCCTGAAACACCAACACTAAAACACTACCCCCAGCATGAGCCCATACACTGCCTGAACACCACTGCACTGCCCTAAACCCTGAAACACCAGCCCCAGCATGACCCCCTACACTGCCCGAACACCACTGCACTGCCCTAAACCCTGAAACAAAACCCCAGCATGAACCCCCACACTGCCCGAACACCAATGCACTAAACCCTGAAACACCACCTCCAGCAAGACCCCCTACACTGCCCGAACACCACTGCCCTAAACCCTGAAACACCCCCCTAGCACGACCCCCTACACTGCCCGAACACCACTTCACTGCCCTAAACCCTGAAACACTAACCCCAGCACAACCCTCTACACTGCCCGAACACCACTGCAATGCCTTAAGCCCTGAAACACCACTCCCCAGCATGACCCCCTACACTGCCAGAACACCACTGCACTGCCCTAAGCCCTGAAACACCAGCCCCAGCACGACACCCTACACTGCCCGAACACTACTGCACTGCCCTAAACCCTGAAACACCACCCCAGCACGACACCCTACACTGCCCGAACACCTTGCTCTGCCCTAAGCCCTAAAACACCACCCCCAGCATGACCCCCTACACTGCCCGAACACCACTGCACTGCCCTAAGCCCTAACACATCAGCCCCATCACAGCCCCCTACACTGCCCGAACACCACTTCACTGCCCTAAACCCTGAAACACCAGCCACAGCACGACAACCTACACTGCCTGAACACCACTGCACTGCCCTAAACCCTGAAACACCACCCCCGCATGACCCCCTGCACTGCCTGAACACCACTGCAATGCCCTAAACCCTGAGACACCACCCCCCAGCACGACCCCCTACACTGCCAGAACACCACTTCCCTGCCCTAAACCCTGAAACACCAGCCCCAGCACGGCACCCTATGCTGCCTGAACACCACTGCATTGCCCTAAACCTAGAAACACCAGCCCCAGCACTACCACCTACACTGCCCGAACACCACTGCACTGCCCTACACCCTGAAACACCACCCCCGCAAGACCCCCTGCACTGCCCGAACACCACTGCAGTGCCCAAACCCTGAAACACCACCCCCAGCAAGATGCCCTACACTGCCCGAACACCACTGCACTAAACCCTGAAACACCACCCCCTGCTCGACCCCCTACACTGCCCGAACACGACTGCAGTGCCCTAAACCCCGAAACACCATTCCCTACACTGCCCGAATACAACTGCACTTCCCTAAACCCTGAAAAACCACCCCCAGCATGACCACCTACGCTGCCTGAACAACAATGCACTGCCCTAAACCCTGAAATACCACCCTCCAGCATGACCCCCTACACTGCCCAAACACCACTGCACTGCCCTAAACCCTGAAATACCACCCCCCAGCATGACCCCCTACACTGCCTGAACACCACTGCACTGCCCTAAACCCTGAAACACCAACCCTAAAACACTACCCCCAGCATGAGCCCATACACTGACTGAACACCACTGCACTGCCCTAAACCCTGAAACACCAGCCCCAGCATGACCCCCTACACTTCCCGAACACCACTGCACTGCCCTAAACCCTGAAACAAAACCCCCAGCATGACCCCCTACACTGCCCGAACACCAATGCACTAAACCCTGAAACACCCCCCCAGCACGACCCCCTACACTACCCGAACACCACTTCACTGCCCTAAACCCTGAAACACTAACCCCAGCACAACCCTCTACACTGCCCGAACACCACTGCAATGCCCTAAGCCCTGAAACACCACTCCCCAGCACGACCCCCTACACTGCCAGAACACCACTGCACTGCCCTAAGCCCTGAAACACCAGCCCCAGCACGACACCCTACACTGCCCGAACACTACTGCACTGCCCTAAACCCTGAAACATCCCCCCAGCATGACCCCCTACACTGCCCGAACACCACTTCACTGCCCTAAACCCTGAAACACTAACCCCAGCATAACCCTCTAAACTGCCCGAACACCACTGCAATGCCCTAAGCCCTGAAACACCACTCCCCAGCATGACCCCCTACACTGCCAGAACACCACTGCACTGCCCTAAGCCCTGAAACACCAGCCCCAGCACGACATCCTACACTGCCCGAATACTACTGCACTGCCCTAAACCCTGAAACACCACCCCAGCATGACCCCCTACACTGCCCGAACACCACTGCACTGCCCTAAGCCCTAACACATCAGCTCCATCACAGGCCCCTACACTGCCAGAACACCACTTCACTGCCCTAAACCCTGAAACACCAGCCACAGCACGACACCCTACACTGCCTGAACACCACTGCACTGCCCTAAACCCTGAAACACCACCTCCGCATGACCCCCTGCACTGCCCGAACACCACTGCAATGCCCTAAACCCTGAAACACCATCCCCCAGCACGACCCCCTACACTGCCCGAACACCACTGCACTACCCTAAATCCACCCTCAGCATGACCCCCTACACTGCCCGAACACCACTGTTCTGCCCTAAACCCTGAAACACCAGCCCCAGCATGACCCCCTACACTGCCCGAACACCACTGCACTGCCGTAAACCCTGAAACACCACCCCCTGCACAACCCCCTACACTGCCTGAACACCACTGCTCTACCCTAACCCCTGAAACACCACCCCCAGCATGACCCCCTACACTGCCCAAATACCACTAATCAGCCCAAAACCCTAAAACCTCACCCCCAGCACGACCCCCTACACTGCCCAAACTAAACTGCTCTGCCCTAAACCCTAAAACACTACCCCCAGCATGACCCACTACACTGCCCAAACACCACTGCACTGCCCCAAAACCCTGAAACACCAGCCCCTGCTCGACCCCCTACACTGCACGAACACCACTGCACTGCCCTAAACCCTGAAACACTACCCCAGCACGACCCCCTACACTGCCCGAACACCACTGATCTGCCCAAAACAATGAAACACCACCCCCAGCAAGATGCCCTACACTGCCTGAACACCACTGCACTAAGCCGTTAAACACCACCCCCTGCACGACCCCCTACACTGCCCGAACACCACTGCAGTGCCCTAATCCCTGAAACACCATTCCCTACACTGCCCGAATACAACTGCACTTCCCTAAACCCTGAAACACCACCCCCTGCATGACCCCCTACAATGCCCGAACACCACTGCACTGCCCTAAACCCTAAAACACCACCCCCAGCATGACCACCTACGCTGCCTGAACAACAATGCACTGCCCTAAACCCTGAAATACCACCCCCCAGCATGACCCCCTACACTGCCCAAACACCACTGCACTGCCCTAAACCCTGAAATACCACCCCCCAGCATGACCCCCTACACTGCCTGAACACCACTGCACTGCCCTAAACCCTGAAACACCAACCCTAAAACACTACCCCCAGCATGAGCCCATACACTGCCTGAACACCACTGCACTGCCCTAAACCCTGAAACACCAGCCCCAGCATGACCCCCTACACTGCCCGAACACCACTGCACTGCCCTAAACCCTGAAACAAAACCCCCAGCATGACCCCCTACACTGCCCGAACACCAATGCACTAAACCCTGAAACACCACCCCCAGCAAGACCCCCTACACTGCCCGAACACCACTGCCCTAAACCCTAAAAACACCCCCCCAGCACGACCCCCTACACTGCCCGAACACCACTTTACTGCCCTAAACCCTGAAACACTAACCCCAGCACAACCCTCTACACTGCCCGAGCACCACTGCAATGCCCTAAGCCCTGAAACACCACTCCCCAGCACGACCCCCTACACTGCTAGAACACCACTGCACTGCCCTAAGCCCTGAAACACCAGCCCCAGCACGACACCTACACTGCCCAAACACTACTGCACTGCCCTAAACCCTGAAACACCACCCTCAGCAAGATGCCCTACACTGCTCGAACACCATTGCACTAAACCCTGAAACACCACCCCCAGCATGACCCCCTACACTGCCCAACACCTTGCTCTGCCCTAAGCCCTAACACATCAGCCCCATCACAGCCTCCTACACTGCCCGAACACCACTTCACTGCCCTAAACCCTGAAACACCAGCCCCAGCACGACACCCTACACTGCCTGAACACCACTGCACTGCCCTAAACCCTGAAACACCACCCCCGCATGACCCCCTGCACTGCCCGAACACCACTGCAATGCCCTAAACCCTGAAACACCACCCCCCAGCACGACCCCCTACACTGCCAGAACACCACTTCCTTGCCCTAAACCCTGAAACACCAGACCCAGCACGACACCCTACGCTGCCTGAACACCACTGCATTGCCCTAAACCTAGAAACACCAGCCCCAGCACTACCACCTACACTGCCCGAACACCACTGCACTGCTCTACACCCTGAAACACCACCCCCGAAGGACCCCCTGCACTGCCCGAACACCACTGCAGTGCCCAAACCCTGAAACACCACCCCCAGCAAGATGCCCTACAGTGCCCGAACACCACAGCACTAAACCCTGAAACACCACCCCCTGCACGACCCCCTACATTGCCCGAACACGACTGCAGTGCCCTAAACCCTGAAACACCATTCCCTACACTGCCTGAATACAACTGCACTTCCCTAAACCCTGAAACACCACCCCCTGCACGACCCCCTACACTGCCCGAACACTACTGCAGTGCCCTAATCCCTGAAACAGCATTCCCTACACTGCCCGAATACAACTGCACTTCCCTAAACCCTGAAACACCACCCCCTGCATGACCACCTACGCTGCCTGAACAACAATGCGCTGCCCTAAACCCTGAAATACCACCCCCCAGCATGACCCCCTACACTGCCCAAACACCACTGCACTGCCCTAAACCCTGAAATACCACCCCCCAGCATGACCCCCTACACTGCCTGAACACCACTGCACTGCCCTAAACCCTGAAACACCACCCCCAGCATGACCCCCTACACTGCCCAAACACCACTGCACTGCCCTAAACCCTGAAATACCACCCCCCAGCATGACCCCCTACACTGCCTGAACACCACTGCACTGCCCTAAACCCTGAAACACCAACCCTAAAACACTACCCCCAGCATGAGCCCATACACTGCCTGAACACCACTGCACTGCCCTAAACCCTGAAACACCAGCCCCAGCATGACCCCCTACACTGCCCGAACACCACTGCACTGCCCTAAACCCTGAAACAAAACCCCCAGCATGACCCCCTACACTGCCCGAACACCAATGCACTAAACCCTGAAACACCACCCCCAGCAAGACCCCCTACACTGCCCGAACACCACTGCCCTAAACCCTGAAACACCCCCCCAGCACGACCCCCTACACTGCCCGAACACCACTTTACTGCCCTAAACCCTGAAACACTAACCCCAGCACAACCCTCTACACTGCCCGAGCACCACTGCAATGCCCTAAGCCCTGAAACACCACTCCCCAGCACGACCCCCTACACTGCTAGAACACCACTGCACTGCCCTAAGCCCTGAAACACCAGCCCCAGCACGACACCTACACTGCCCAAACACTACTGCACTGCCCTAAACCCTGAAACACCACCCTCAGCAAGATGCCCTACACTGCTCGAACACCATTGCACTAAACCCTGAAACACCACCCCCAGCATGACCCCCTACACTGCCCAACACCTTGCTCTGCCCTAAGCCCTAACACATCAGCCCCATCACAGCCCCCTACACTGCCCGAACACCACTTCACTGCCCTAAACCCTGAAACACCAGCCCCAGCACGACACCCTACACTGCCTGAACACCACTGCACTGCCCTAAACCCTGAAACACCACCCCCGCATGACCCCCTGCACTGCCCGAACACCACTGCAATGCCCTAAACCCTGAAACACCACCCCCCAGCACGACCCCCTACACTGCCAGAACACAACTTCCTTGCCCTAAACCCTGAAACACCAGACCCAGCACGACACCCTACGCTGCCTGAACACCACTGCATTGCCCTAAACCTAGAAACACCAGCCCCAGCACTACCGCCTACACTGCCCGAACACCACTGCACTGCTCTACACCCTGAAACACCACCCCCGAAAGACCCCCTGCACTGCCCGAACACCACTGCAGTGCCCAAACCCTGAAACACCACCCCCAGCAAGATGCCCTACAGTGCCCGAACACCACAGCACTAAACCCTGAAACACCACCCCCTGCACGACCCCCTACATTGCCCGAACACGACTGCAGTGCCCTAAACCCTGAAACACCATTCCCTACACTGCCCGAATACAACTGCACTTCCCTAAACCCTGAAACACCACCCCCTGCACGACCCCCTACACTGCCCGAACACCACTGCAGTGCCCTAATCCCTGAAACACCATTCCCTACACTGCCCGAATACAACTGCACTTCCCTAAACCCTGAAACACCACCCCCTGCATGACCCCCTACAATGCCCGAACACCACTGCACTGCCCTAAACCCTAAAACACCACCCCCAGCATGACCACCTACGCTGCCTGAACAACAATGCGCTGCCCTAAACCCTGAAATACCACCCCCCAGCATGACCCCCTACACTGCCCAAACACCACTGCACTGCCCTAAACCCTGAAATACCACCCCCCAGCATGACCCCCTACACTGCCTGAACACCACTGCACTGCCCTAAACCCTGAAACACCAGCCCCAGCACGACACCCTACACTGCCCGAATACCACTGCACTGCCCTAAACCCTTAAACACCACCCCCAGCAAGATGGCCTACACTGCCCGAACACCACTGCACTTAACTCTGAAACACCACGCCCTGCATGACCCCCTACACTGCCGAAACACCGCTGCACTGGCCTAAACCATAAAACACCACCCCCTGCATGACCCCCTATACTGCTCGAACACCACTGCACTGCCGTAAACCCTGAAACACCACCCCCAACACGACCCCCAACACTGCCTGAACACCACTGCTCTACCCTAACCCCTGAAACACCACCCCCAGCATGACCCCCTACACTGCCCGAATACAACTGTTCAGCCCAAAACCCTAAAACATCACCCCCAGCACGACCCCCTACACTGCCCAAACACAACTGCTCTGCCCTAAACCCTAAAACACTACCCCCAGCATGACCCACTACACTGCCCAAACACCACTGCACTGCCCCAAAACCCCGAAACACCAGCCCCAGCACGACACCCTACACTGCACGAACACCACTGCACTGCCCTAAACCCTGAAACACCACCCCAGCACGACCCCCTACACTGCCCGAACACCACTGACCTGCCCAAAACAATGAAACACCACCCCAGCACGACCCCCTACACTGCCCGAACACCACTGCAGTGCCCTAATCCCTGAAACACCATTCCCTACACTGCCCGAATACAACTGCACTTCCCTAAACCCTGAAACACCACCCCCTGCACGACCCCCTACACTGCCCGAACACCACTGCACTGCCCTAAACCCTAAAACACCACCCCCAGCATGACCACCTACACTGCCCGAACAACAATGCACTGCCATAAACCCTGAAATACCACCCCCCAGCATGACCCCCTACACTGCCCGAACACCACTGCACTGCCCTAAACCCTGAAATACCACCCCCCAGCATGACCCCTACTCTGCCCGAACACCACTGCACTGCCCTAAACCCTGAAACACCAACCCTAAAACACTACCCCCAGCATGAGCCCATACACTGATTGAACACCACTGCACTGCCCTAAACCCTGAAACACCAGCCCCAGCATGAACCCCTACACTGCCCGAACACCACTGCACTGCCCTAGACCCTGAAACAAAACCCCCAGCATGACCCCCTACACTGCCCGAACACCAATGCACTAAACCCTGAAACACCACCCCCAGCAAGACCCCCTACACTGCCCGAACAACACTGCCCTAAACCCTGAAACACCACCTCAGCACGACCCCCTACACTGCCCGAACACCACTTCACTACCCTAAACCCTGAAACACCAACCCCAGCACAACCCCTACACTGCCCGAATACCACTGCACTGCCCTAAACCCTGAAACACCACCCCCTGCACGACCCCCTACAATGCCCGAACACCACTGCACTGCCCTAAACCCTAAAACACCACCCCCAGCATGACCACCTACGCTGCCTGAACAACAATGCACTGCCCTAAACCCTGAAATACCACCCCCCAGCATGACCCCCTACACTGCCCAAACACCACTGCACTGCCCTAAACCCTGAAATACCACCCCCCAGCATGACCCCCTACACTGCCTGAACACCACTGCACTGACCTAAACCCTAAAACACCAACCCTAAAACACTACCCCCAGCATGAGCCCATACACTGCCTGAACACCACTGCACTGCCCTAAACCCTGAAACACCAGCCCCAGCATGACCCCCTACACTGCCCGAACACCACTGCACTGCCCTAAACCCTGAAACAAAACCCCCAGCATGACCCCCTATACTGCCCGAACACCAATGCACTAAACCCTGAAACACCACCCCCAGCAAGACCCCCTACACTGCCCGAACACCACTGCCCTAAACCCTGAAACACCCCCCCAGCACGACCCCCTACACTGCCCGAACACCACTTTACTGCCCTAAACCCTGAAACACTAACTCCAGCACAACCCTCTACACTGCCCGAACACCACTGCAATGCCCTAAGCCCTGAAACACCACTCCCCAGCACGACCCCCTACACTGCTAGAACACCACTGCACTGCCCTAAGCCCTGAAACACCAGCCCCAGCACGACACCTACACTGCTCAAACACTATTGCACTGCCATAAACCCTGAAACACCACCCCCAGCAAGATGCCCTACACTGCTCGAACACCACTGCACTAAACCCTGAAACACCACCCCCAGCATGACCCCCTACACTGCCCAACACCTTGCTCTGCCCTAAGCCCTAAAACACCACCCTCAGCATGACCCTCTACACTGCCCCAACACCACTGCACTGCCCTAAGCCCTAACACATCAGCCCCATCACAGCCCCCTACACTGCCCGAACACCACTTCACTGCCCTAAACCCTGAAACACCCCCCCAGCACGACCCCCTACACTGCCCGAACACCACTTTACTGCCCTAAACCCTGAAACACTAACCCCAGCACAACCCTCTACACTGCCCGAACACCACTGCAATGCCCTAAGCCCTGAAACACCACTCCCCAGCACGACCCCCTACACTGCTAGAACACCACTGCACTGCCCTAAGCCCTGAAACACCAGCCCCAGCACGACACCTACACTGCCCAAACACTATTGCACTGCCCTAAACCCTGAAACACCACCCCCAGCAAGATGCCCTACACTGCTCGAACACCACTGCACTAAACCCTGAAACACCACCCCCAGCATGACCCCCTACACTGCCCAACACCTTGCTCTGCCCTAAGCCCTAAAACACCACCCTCAGCATGACCCTCTACACTGCCCCAACACCACTGCACTGCCCTAAGCCCTAACACATCAGCCCCATCACAGCCCCCTACACTGCCCGAACACCACTTCACTGCCCTAAACCCTGAAACACCACTCCCCAGCACGACCCCCTACACTGCTAGAACACCACTGCACTGCCCTAAGCCCTGAAACACCAGCCCCAGCACGACACCTACACTGCCCAAACACTATTGCACTGCCCTAAACCCTGAAACACCACCCCCAGCAAGATGCCCTACACTGCTCGAACACCACTGCACTAAACCCTGAAACACCACCCCCAGCATGACCCCCTACACTGCCCAACACCTTGCTCTGCCCTAAGCCCTAAAACACCACCCTCAGCATGACCCTCTACACTGCCCCAACACCACTGCACTGCCCTAAGCCCTAACACATCAGCCCCATCACAGCCCCCTACACTGCCCGAACACCACTTCACTGCCCTAAACCCTGAAACACCAGCCCCAGCACGACACCCTACACTGCCTGAACACCACTGCACTGCCCTAAACCCTGAAACACCACCCCCGCATGACCCCCTGCACTGCCCGAACACCACTGCACTGCCCTAAACCCTGAAACACCACCCCCCAGCACGACCCCCTACACTGCCAGAACACCACTCCTTGCCCTAAACCCTGAAACACCAGACCCAGCACGACACCCTACGCTGCCTGAACACCACTGCATTGCCCTAAACCTAGAAACACCAGCCCCAGCACTACCACCTACACTGCCCGAACACCACTGCACTGCCCTACACCCTGAAACACCACCCCCGCAAGACCCCCTGCACTGCCCGAACACCACTGCAGTGCCCAAACCCTGAAACACCACCCCCAGCAAGATGCCCTACAGTGCCCGAACACCACTGCACTGCCCTAAACCGTGAAATACCACCCTTTGCATGACCCCCTACACTGCCCTAACACCACTGCACTGCCCTAAACCCTGAAACACCAACCCAAAAACACTACCCCCAGCAGGAGCCCATACACTGCCCGAACACCACTGTACTGCCCTAAACCCTGAAACACCAGCCCCAGCATGACCCCCTACACTGCCAGAACACCACTGCACTGCCCTAAACCCTGAAACACCACCCCCAGCAAGACCCCCTACACTGCCCGAACCACACTGCCCTAAACCCTGAAACACCACCCCAGCCCGACACCCCTACACTGCCCGAACACCACTTCACTGCCCTAAACCCTGAAACACCAACTCCAGCACAACCCCCTACACTGCCCGAACACCACTGCACTGCCCTAAGCCCTGACACACCACCCCCCAGCATGTCCCCCTACACTGCTAGACCACCACTGTACTGCCCTAAGCCCTGAAACACCAGCCCCAGCACGACACCCTACACTGCCCGAATACCACTGCACTGCCCTAAACCCTTAAACACCACCCCCAGCAAGATGGCCTACACCGCCCGAACACCACTGCACTTAACTCTGAAACACCACGCCCTGCATGACCCCCTACACTGCCGAAACACCGCTGCACTGGCCTAAACCATGAATCACCACCCCCTGCATGACCCCCTATACTGCTCGAACACCACTGCACTGCCGTAAACCCTGAAACACCACCCCCAACACGACCCCCAACACTGCCTGAACACCACTGCTCTACCCTAACCCCTGAAACACCACCCCCAGCATGACCCCCTACACTGCCCGAATACCACTGTTCAGCCCAAAACCCTAAAACATCACCCCCAGCACGACCCCCTACACTGCCCAAACACAACTGCTCTGCCCTAAACCCTAAAACACTACCCCCAGCATGACCCACTACACTGCCCAAACACCACTGCACTGCCCCAAAACCCCGAAACACCAGCCCCAGCACGACACCCTACACTGCACGAACACCACTGCACTGCCCTAAACCCTGAAACACCACCCCAGCACGACCCCCTACACTGCCCGAACACCACTGACCTGCCCAAAACAATGAAACACCACCCCCAGCAAGATGCCCTACACTGCCTGAACACCACTGCACTAAGCCCTGAAACACCACCCCTTGCACGACCCCCTACACTGCCCGAACACCACTGCAGGGCCCTAATCCCTGAAACACCATTCCCTACACTGCCCGAATACAACTGCACTTCCCTAAACCCTGAAACACCACCCGCTGCACGACCCCCTACACTGCCCGAACACCACTGCACTGCCCTAAACCCTAAAACACCACCCCCAGCATGACCACCTACACTGCCCGAACAACAATGCACTGCCATAAACCCTGAAATACCGCCCCCCAGCATGACCCCCTACACTGCCTGAACACAACTGCACTGCCCTGAAATACCACCCCCAGCATGACCCCCTACTCTGCCCGAACACCACTGCACTGCCCTAAACCCTGAAACACCAACCCTAAAACACTACCCCCAGCATGAGCCCATACACTGCCTGAACACCACTGCACTGCCCTAAACCCTGAAACACCAGCCCCAGCATGACCCCCTATACTGCCCGAACACCACTGCACTGCCCTAAACCCTGAAACAAAACCCCCAGCATGACCCCCTACACTGCCCGAACACCAATGCACTAAACCCTGAAACACCACCTCCAGCAAGACCCCCTACACTGCCCGAACACCACTGCCCTAAACCCTGAAACACCCCCCCAGCACGACCCCCTACACTGCCCGAACACCACTTCACTGCCCTAAACCCTAAAACACTAACCCCAGCACAACCCTCTACACTGCCCGAACACCACTGCAATGCCCTAAGCCCTGAAACACCACTCCCCAGCATGACCCCCTACACTGCCAGAACACCACTGCACTGCCCTAAGCCCTGAAACACCAGCCCCAGCACGACACCCTACACTGCCCGAACACTACTGCACTGCCCTAAACCCTGAAACACCCCCCCAGCACGACCCCCTACACTGCCCGAACACCACTTCACTGCCCTAAACCCTGAAACACTAACCCCAGCACAACCCTCTACACTGCCCGAACACCACTGCAATGCCCTAAGCCCTGAAACACCACTCCCCAGCATGACCCCCTACACTGCCAGAACACCACTGCACTGCCCTAAGCCCTGAAACACCAGCCCCAGCACGACACCCTACACTGCCCGAATACTACTGCACTGCCCTAAACCCTGAAACACCACCCCAGCATGACCCCCTACACTGCCCGAACACCACTGCACTGCCCTAAGCCCTAACACATCAGCCCCATCACAGGCCCCTACACTGCCAGAACACCACTTCACTGCCCTAAACCCTGAAACACCAGCCAAAGCACGACACCCTACACTGCCTGAACACCACTGCACTGCCCTAAACCCTGAAACACCACCCCCGCGTGACCCCCTGCACTGCCCGAACACCACTGCAATGCCCTAAACCCTGAAACACCACCCCCCAGCACGACCCCCTACACTGCCCGAACACCACTGCACTACCCTAAAGCCACCCTCAGCATGACCCCCTACACTGCCCGAACACCACTGTTCTGCCCTAAACCCTGAAACACCAGCCCCAGCATGACCCCCTACACTGCCCGAACACCACTGCACTGCCGTAAACCCTGAAACACCACCCCCTGCACAACCCCCTACACTGCCTGAACACCACTGCTCTACCCTAACCCCTGAAACACCACCCCAGCATGACCCCCTACACTGCCCAAATACCACTGTTCAGCCCAAAACCCTAAAACCTCACCCCCAGCATGACCCCCTACACTGCCCAAACTAAACTGCTCTGCCCTAAACCCTAAAACACTACCCCCAGCATGACCCACTACACTGCCCAAACACCACTGCACTGCCCAAAAACCCTGAAACACCAGCCCCAGCACGACCCCCTACACTGCACGAACACCACTGCACTGCCCTAAACCCTGAAACACCACCCCAGCACGACCCCCTACACTGCCCGAACACCACTGATCTGCCCAAAACAATGAAACACCACCCCCAGCAAGATGCCCTACACTGCCTGAACACCACTGCACTAAGCCGTTAAACACCACCCCCTGCACGATCCCCTACACTGCCCGAACACCACTGCAGTGCCCTAATCCCTGAAACACCTTTCCCTACACTGCCCGAATACAACTGCACTTCCCTAAACCCTGAAACACCACCCCCTGCATGACCCCCTACAATGCCCGAACACCACTGCACTGCCCTAAACCCTAAAACACGACCCCCAGCATGACCACCTACGCTGCCTGAACAACAATGCACTGCCCTAAACCCTGAAATACCACCCCCCAGCATGACCCCCTACACTGCCCAAACACTACTGCCCTAAACCTTGAAATACCACCCCCCAGCATGACCCCCTACACTGCCTGAACACCAGTGCACTGCCCTAAACCCTGAAACACCAACCCTAAAACACTACCCCCCAGCATGAGCCCATACACTGCCTGAACACCACTGCACTGCCCTAAACCCTGAAACACCAGCCCCAGCATGACCCCCTACACTGCCCGAACACCACTGCACTGCCCTAAACCCTGAAACAAAACCCCCAGCATGACCCCCTACACTGCCCGAACACCAATGCACTAAACCCTGAAACACCACCCCCAGCAAGACCCCCTACACTTCCTGAACACCACTGCCCTAAACCCTGAAACACCCCCCCAGCACGACCCCCTACACTGCCCGAACACCACTTTACTGCACTAAACCCTGAAACACTAACCCCAGCACAACCCTCTACACTGCCCGAACATCACTGCAATGCCCTAAGCCCTGAAACACCACTCCCCAGCACGACCCCCTACACTGCTAGAACACCACTGCACTGCCCTAAGCCCTGAAACACCAGCCCCAGCACGACACCTACACTGCCCAAACACTACTGCACTGCCCTAAACCCTGAAACACCACCCTCAGCAAGATGCCCTACACTGCTCGAACACCATTGCACTAAACCCTGAAACACTACCCCCAGCATGACCCCCTACACTGCCCAACACCTTGCTCTGCCCTAAGCCCTAACACATCAGCCCCATCACAGCCCCCTACACTGCCCGAACACCACTTCACTGCCCTAAACCCTGAAACACCAGCCCCAGCACGACACCCTACACTGCCTGAACACCACTGCACTGCCCTAAACCCTGAAGCACCACCCCCGCATGACCCCCTGCACTGCCCGAACACCACTGCAATGCCCTAAACCCTGAAACACCAGACCCAGCACGACACCCTACGCTGCCTGAACACCACTGCATTGCCCTAAACCTAGAAACACCAGCCCCAGCACTACCACCTACACTGCCCGAACACCACTGCACTGCTCTACACCCTGAAACACCACCCCCGAAAGACCCCCTGCACTGCCCGAACACCACTGCAGTGCCCAAACCCTGAAACACCACCCCCAGCAAGATGCCCTACAGTGCCCGAACACCACAGCACTAAACCCTGAAACACCACCCCCTGCACGACCCCCTACATTGCCCGAACACGACTGCAGTGCCCTAAACCCTGAAACACCATTCCCTACACTGCCCGAATACAACTGCACTTCCCTAAACCCTGAAACACCACCCCCTGCACGACCCCCTACACTGCCCGAACACCACTGCAGTGCCCTAATCCCTGAAACACCATTCCCTACACTGCCCGAATACAACTGCACTTCCCTAAACCCTGAAACACCACCCCCTGCACGACCCCCTACAATGCCCGAACACCACTGCACTGCCCTAAACCCTAAAACACCACCCCCAGCATGACCACCTACGCTGCCTGAACAACAATGCACTGCCCTAAACCCTGAAATACCACCCCCCAGCATGACCCCCTACACTGCCCAAACACCACTGCACTGCCCTAAACCCTGAAATACCACCCCCCCAGCATGATCCCCTACACTGCCTGAACACCACTGCACTGCCCTAAACCCTGAAACACCAACCCTAAAACACTACCCCCAGCATGAGCCCATACACTGCCTGAACACCACTGCACTGCCCTAAACCCTGAAACACCAGCCCCAGCATGACCCCCTACACTGCCCGAACACCACTGCACTGCCCTAAACCCTGAAACAAAACCCCCAGCATGACCCCCTACACTGCCCGAACACCAATGCACTAAACCCTGAAACACCACCCCCAGCAAGACCCCCTACACTGCCCGAACACCACTGCCCTAAACCCTGAAACACCCCCCAGCATGACCCCCTACACTGCCCGAACACCACTTTACTGCCCTAAACCCTGAAACACTAACCCCAGCACAACCCTCTACACTGCCCGAACACCACTGCAATGCCCTAAGCCCTGAAACACCACTCCCCAGCACGACCCCCTACACTGCTAGAACACCACTGCACTGCCCTAAGCCCTGAAACACCAGCCCCAGCACGACACCTACACTGCCCAAACACTACTGCACTGCCCTAAACCCTGAAACACCACCCCCAGCAAGATGCCCTACACTGCTCGAACACCACTGCACTAAACCCTGAAACACCACCCCCAGCATGACCCTCTACACTGCCCAACACCTTGCTCTGCCCTAAGCCCTAAAACACCACCCCCAGCATGACCCTCTACACTGCCCGAACACCACTGCACTGCCCTAAGCCCTAACACATCAGCCCCATCACAGCCCCCTACACTGCCCGAACACCACTTCACTGCCCTAAACCCTGAAACACCAGCTCCAGCACGACACCCTACACTGCCTGAACGCCACTGCACTGCCCTAAACCCTGAAACACCACCCCGCATGACCACCTGCACTGCCCGAACACCACTGCAATGCCCTAAACCCTGAAACACCACCCCCCAGCACGACCCCCTACACTGCCAGAACACCACTTCCTTGCCCTAAACCCTGAAACACCAGACCCAGCACGACACCCTACGCTGCCTGAACACCACTGCATTGCCCTAAACCTAGAAACACCAGCCCCAGCACTACCACCTACACTGCCCGAACACCACTGCACTGCTCTACACCCTGAAACACCACCCCCGCAAGACCCCCTGCACTGCCCGAACACCACTGCAGTGCTCAAACCCTGAAACACCACCCCCTGCACGACCCCCTACACTGCCCGAACACGACTGCAGTGCCCTAAACCCTGAAACACCATTCCCTACACTGCCCGAATACAACTGCACTTCCCTAAACCCTGAAACACCACCCCCTGCACGACCCCCTACACTGCCCGAACACCACTGCACTGCCCTACACCCTAAAATACCACCCCCACCATGACCACCTACACTGCCCGAACACGACTTCACTGCCCTAAACCCTGAAACACCAGCCCCAGAACGACACCCTACACTGCCTGAACACCACTGCACTGCCCTAAACCCTGAAACACCACCCCCGCATGACCCCCTGCACTGCCCGAACACCACTGCAATGCCCTAAACCCTGAAACACCACCCCCCAGCACGACCCCCTACACTGCCAGAACACCACTTCCTTGCCCTAAACCCTGAAACACCAGACCCAGCACGACACCCTACGCTGCCTGAACACCACTGCATTGCCCTAAACCTAGAAACACCAGCCCCAGCACTACCACCTACACTGCCCGAACACCACTGCACTGCCCTACACCCTGAAACACCACCCCCGCAAGACCCCCTGCACTGCCCGAACACCACTGCAGTGCCCAAACCCTGAAACACCACCCCCAGCAAAATGCCCTAGTGCCCGAACACCACAGCACTAAACCCTGAAACACCACCCCCTGCACGACCCCCTACACTGCCCGAACACGACTGCAGTGCCCTAAACCCTGAAACACCATTCCCTACACTGCCCGAATACAACTGCACTTCCCTAAACCCTGAAACACCACCCCATGCACGACCCCCTACACTGCCCGAACACCTCTGCACTGCCCTACACGCTAAAACACCACCCCCAGCATGACCACCTACACTGCCCGAACAACACTGCACTGCCCTAAACCGTGAAATACCACCCTTTGCATGACCCCCAACACTGCCCTAACACCACTGCACTGCCCTAAACCCTGAAACACCAACCCAAAAACACTACCCCCAGCAGGAGCCCATACACTGCCCGAACACCACTGTACTGCCCTAAACCCTGAAACACCAGCCCCAGCATGACCCCCTACACTGCCCGAACACCACTGCACTGCCCTAAACCCTGAAACACCACCCCCAGCAAGACCCCCTACACTGCCCGAACCACACTGCCCTAAACCCTGAAACACCAACCCAGCCCGACCCCCTACACTGCCCGAACACCACTTCACTGCCCTAAACCCTGAAACACCAACTCCAGCACAACCCCCTACACTGCCCGAACACCACTGTACTGCCCTAAGCCCTGAAACACCACCCCCAGCATGTCCCCCTACACTGCTAGACCACCACTGTACTGCCCTAAGCCCTGAAACACCAGCCCCAGCACGACACCCTACACTGCCCGAATACCACTGCACTGCCCTAAACCCTTAAACACCACCCCCAGCAAGATGGCCTACACTGCCCGAACACCACTGCACTTAACTCTGAAACACCACGCCCTGCATGACCCCCTACACTGCCGAAACACCGCTGCACTGGCCTAAACCATAAAACACCACCCCCTGCATGACCCCCTATACTGCTCGAACACCACTGCACTGCCGTAAACCCTGAAACACCACCCCCAACACGGCCCCCAACACTGCCTGAACACCACTGCTCTACCCTAACCCCTGAAAAACCACCTCCAGCATGACCCTCTACACTGCCCGAATACCACTGTTCAGCCCAAAACCCTAAAACATCACCCCCAGCATGACCCCCTACACTGCCCAAACACAACTGCTCTGCCCTAAACCCTAAAACACTACCCCCAGCATGACCCACTACACTGCCCAAACACCACTGCACTGACCCAAAACCCCGAAACACCAGCCCCAGCACGACACCCTACACTGCACGAACACCACTGCACTGCCCTAAACCCTGAAACACCACCCCAGCACGACCCCTACACTGCCCGAACACCACTGACCTGCCCAAAACAATGAAACACCACCCCAGCACGACCCCCTACACTGCCCGAACAACAATGCACTGCCATAAACCCTGAAATACCACCCCCCAGCATGACCCCCTACACTGCCCGAACACCACTGCACTGCCCTAAACCCTGAAATACCACCCCCCAGCATGACCCCCTACTCTGCCCGAACACCACTGCACTGCCCTAAACCCTGAAACACCAACCCTAAAACACTACCCCCAGCATGAGCCCATACACTGATTGAACACCACTGCACTGCCCTAAACCCTGAAACACCAGCCCCAGCATGAACCCCTACACTGCCCGAACACCACTGCACTGCCCTAGACCCTGAAACAAAACCCCCAGCATGACCCCCTACACTGCCCGAACACCAATGCACTAAACCCTGAAACACCACCTCCAGCAAGACCCCCTACACTGCCCGAACACCACTGCCCTAAACCCTGAAACACCCCCCCAGCACGACCCCCTACACTGCCCGAACACCACTTCACTGCCCTAAACCCTGAAACACTAACCCCGGCACAACCCACTACACTGCCCGAACACCACTGCAATGCCCTAAGCCCTGAAACACCACTCCCCAGCATGACCCCCTACACTGCCAGAACACCACTGCACTGCCCTAAGCCCTGAAACACCAGCCCCAGCATGACACCCTACACTGCCCGAACACTACTGCACTGCCCTAAACCCTGAAACACCACCCCAGCACGACGCCCGACACTGCCCGAACACCTTGCTCTGCCCTAAGCCCTAAAACACCACCCCCAGCATGACCCCCTACACTGCCTGAACACCACTGCACTGCCCTAAGCCCTAACACATCAGCCCATCACAGCCCCCTACACTGCCAGAACACCACTTCACTGCCCTAAACCCTGAAACACCAGCCACAGCACGACACCCTACACTGCCCGAACACCACTGCACTGCCCTAAACCCTGAAACACTAACCCCAGCACAACCCTCTACACTGCCCGAACACCACTGCAATGCCCTAAACCCTGAAACACCAGCCCCAGCATGAACCCCTACACTGCCCGAACACCACTGCACTGCCCTAGACCCTGAAACAAAACCCCCAGCATGACCCCCTACACTGCCCGAACACCAATGCACTAAACCCTGAAACACCACCCCCAGCAAGACCCCCTACACTGCCCGAACAACACTGCCCTAAACCCTGAAACACCACCTCAGCACGACCCCCTACACTGCCCGAACACCACTTCACTACCCTAAACCCTGAAACACCAACCCCAGCACAACCCCTACACTGCCCGAATACCACTGCACTGCCCTAAACCCTGAAACACCACCCCCTGCACGACCCCCTACAATGCCCGAACACCACTGCACTGCCCTAAACCCTAAAACACCACCCCCAGCATGACCACCTACGCTGCCTGAACAACAATGCACTGCCCTAAACCCTGAAATACCACCCCCCAGCATGACCCCCTACACTGCCCAAACACCACTGCACTGCCCTAAACCCTGAAATACCACCCCCCAGCATGACCCCCTACACTGCCTGAACACCACTGCACTGACCTAAACCCTAAAACACCAACCCTAAAACACTACCCCCAGCATGAGCCCATACACTGCCTGAACACCACTGCACTGCCCTAAACCCTGAAACACCAGCCCCAGCATGACCCCCTACACTGCCCGAACACCACTGCACTGCCCTAAACCCTGAAACAAAACCCCCAGCATGACCCCCTATACTGCCCGAACACCAATGCACTAAACCCTGAAACACCACCCCCAGCAAGACCCCCTACACTGCCCGAACACCACTGCCCTAAACCCTGAAACACCCCCCCAGCACGACCCCCTACACTGCCCGAACACCACTTTACTGCCCTAAACCCTGAAACACTAACCCCAGCACAACCCTCTACACTGCCCGAACACCACTGCAATGCCCTAAGCCCTGAAACACCACTCCCCAGCACGACCCCCTACACTGCTAGAACACCACTGCACTGCCCTAAGCCCTGAAACACCAGCCCCAGCACGACACCTACACTGCTCAAACACTATTGCACTGCCATAAACCCTGAAACACCACCCCCAGCAAGATGCCCTACACTGCTCGAACACCACTGCACTAAACCCTGAAACACCACCCCCAGCATGACCCCCTACACTGCCCAACACCTTGCTCTGCCCTAAGCCCTAAAACACCACCCTCAGCATGACCCTCTACACTGCCCCAACACCACTGCACTGCCCTAAGCCCTAACACATCAGCCCCATCACAGCCCCCTACACTGCCCGAACACCACTTCACTGCCCTAAACCCTGAAACACCCCCCCAGCACGACCCCCTACACTGCCCGAACACCACTTTACTGCCCTAAACCCTGAAACACTAACCCCAGCACAACCCTCTACACTGCCCGAACACCACTGCAATGCCCTAAGCCCTGAAACACCACTCCCCAGCACGACCCCCTACACTGCTAGAACACCACTGCACTGCCCTAAGCCCTGAAACACCAGCCCCAGCACGACACCTACACTGCCCAAACACTATTGCACTGCCCTAAACCCTGAAACACCACCCCCAGCAAGATGCCCTACACTGCTCGAACACCACTGCACTAAACCCTGAAACACCACCCCCAGCATGACCCCCTACACTGCCCAACACCTTGCTCTGCCCTAAGCCCTAAAACACCACCCTCAGCATGACCCTCTACACTGCCCCAACACCACTGCACTGCCCTAAGCCCTAACACATCAGCCCCATCACAGCCCCCTACACTGCCCGAACACCACTTCACTGCCCTAAACCCTGAAACACCACTCCCCAGCACGACCCCCTACACTGCTAGAACACCACTGCACTGCCCTAAGCCCTGAAACACCAGCCCCAGCACGACACCTACACTGCCCAAACACTATTGCACTGCCCTAAACCCTGAAACACCACCCCCAGCAAGATGCCCTACACTGCTCGAACACCACTGCACTAAACCCTGAAACACCACCCCCAGCATGACCCCCTACACTGCCCAACACCTTGCTCTGCCCTAAGCCCTAAAACACCACCCTCAGCATGACCCTCTACACTGCCCCAACACCACTGCACTGCCCTAAGCCCTAACACATCAGCCCCATCACAGCCCCCTACACTGCCCGAACACCACTTCACTGCCCTAAACCCTGAAACACCAGCCCCAGCACGACACCCTACACTGCCTGAACACCACTGCACTGCCCTAAACCCTGAAACACCACCCCCGCATGACCCCCTGCACTGCCCGAACACCACTGCACTGCCCTAAACCCTGAAACACCACCCCCCAGCACGACCCCCTACACTGCCAGAACACCACTCCTTGCCCTAAACCCTGAAACACCAGACCCAGCACGACACCCTACGCTGCCTGAACACCACTGCATTGCCCTAAACCTAGAAACACCAGCCCCAGCACTACCACCTACACTGCCCGAACACCACTGCACTGCCCTACACCCTGAAACACCACCCCCGCAAGACCCCCTGCACTGCCCGAACACCACTGCAGTGCCCAAACCCTGAAACACCACCCCCAGCAAGATGCCCTACAGTGCCCGAACACCACTGCACTGCCCTAAACCGTGAAATACCACCCTTTGCATGACCTCCTACACTGCCCTAACACCACTGCACTGCCCTAAACCCTGAAACACCAACCCAAAAACACTACCCCCAGCAGGAGCCCATACACTGCCCGAACACCACTGTACTGCCCTAAACCCTGAAACACCAGCCCCAGCATGACCCCCTACACTGCCAGAACACCACTGCACTGCCCTAAACCCTGAAACACCACCCCCAGCAAGACCCCCTACACTGCCCGAACCACACTGCCCTAAACCCTGAAACACCACCCCAGCCCGACACCCCTACACTGCCCGAACACCACTTCACTGCCCTAAACCCTGAAACACCAACTCCAGCACAACCCCCTACACTGCCCGAACACCACTGCACTGCCCTAAGCCCTGACACACCACCCCCCAGCATGTCCCCCTACACTGCTAGACCACCACTGTACTGCCCTAAGCCCTGAAACACCAGCCCCAGCACGACACCCTACACTGCCCGAATACCACTGCACTGCCCTAAACCCTTAAACACCACCCCCAGCAAGATGGCCTACACCGCCCGAACACCACTGCACTTAACTCTGAAACACCACGCCCTGCATGACCCCCTACACTGCCGAAACACCGCTGCACTGGCCTAAACCATGAATCACCACCCCCTGCATGACCCCCTATACTGCTCGAACACCACTGCACTGCCGTAAACCCTGAAACACCACCCCCAACACGACCCCCAACACTGCCTGAACACCACTGCTCTACCCTAACCCCTGAAACACCACCCCCAGCATGACCCCCTACACTGCCCGAATACCACTGTTCAGCCCAAAACCCTAAAACATCACCCCCAGCACGACCCCCTACACTGCCCAAACACAACTGCTCTGCCCTAAACCCTAAAACACTACCCCCAGCATGACCCACTACACTGCCCAAACACCACTGCACTGCCCCAAAACCCCGAAACACCAGCCCCAGCACGACACCCTACACTGCACGAACACCACTGCACTGCCCTAAACCCTGAAACACCACCCCAGCACGACCCCCTACACTGCCCGAACACCACTGACCTGCCCAAAACAATGAAACACCACCCCCAGCAAGATGCCCTACACTGCCTGAACACCACTGCACTAAGCCCTGAAACACCACCCCTTGCACGACCCCCTACACTGCCCGAACACCACTGCAGGGCCCTAATCCCTGAAACACCATTCCCTACACTGCCCGAATACAACTGCACTTCCCTAAACCCTGAAACACCACCCGCTGCACGACCCCCTACACTGCCCGAACACCACTGCACTGCCCTAAACCCTAAAACACCACCCCCAGCATGACCACCTACACTGCCCGAACAACAATGCACTGCCATAAACCCTGAAATACCGCCCCCCAGCATGACCCCCTACACTGCCTGAACACAACTGCACTGCCCTGAAATACCACCCCCAGCATGACCCCCTACTCTGCCCGAACACCACTGCACTGCCCTAAACCCTGAAACACCAACCCTAAAACACTACCCCCAGCATGAGCCCATACACTGCCTGAACACCACTGCACTGCCCTAAACCCTGAAACACCAGCCCCAGCATGACCCCCTATACTGCCCGAACACCACTGCACTGCCCTAAACCCTGAAACAAAACCCCCAGCATGACCCCCTACACTGCCCGAACACCAATGCACTAAACCCTGAAACACCACCTCCAGCAAGACCCCCTACACTGCCCGAACACCACTGCCCTAAACCCTGAAACACCCCCCCAGCACGACCCCCTACACTGCCCGAACACCACTTCACTGCCCTAAACCCTGAAACACTAACCCCAGCACAACCCTCTACACTGCCCGAACACCACTGCAATGCCCTAAGCCCTGAAACACCACTCCCCAGCATGACCCCCTACACTGCCAGAACACCACTGCACTGCCCTAAGCCCTGAAACACCAGCCCCAGCACGACACCCTACACTGCCCGAACACTACTGCACTGCCCTAAACCCTGAAACACCCCCCCAGCACGACCCCCTACACTGCCCGAACACCACTTCACTGCCCTAAACCCTGAAACACTAACCCCAGCACAACCCTCTACACTGCCCGAACACCACTACAATGCCCTAAGCCCTGAAACACCACTCCCCAGCATGACCCCCTACACTGCCAGAACACCACTGCACTGCCCTAAGCCCTGAAACACCAGCCCCAGCACGACACCCTACACTGCCCGAATACTACTGCACTGCCCTAAACCCTGAAACACCACCCCAGCATGACCCCCTACACTGCCCGAACACCACTGCACTGCCCTAAGCCCTAACACATCAGCCCCATCACAGGCCCCTACACTGCCAGAACACCACTTCACTGCCCTAAACCCTGAAACACCAGCCAAAGCACGACACCCTACACTGCCTGAACACCACTGCACTGCCCTAAACCCTGAAACACCACCCCCGCGTGACCCCCTGCACTGCCCGAACACCACTGCAATGCCCTAAACCCTGAAACACCACCCCCCAGCACGACCCCCTACACTGCCCGAACACCACTGCACTACCCTAAAGCCACCCTCAGCATGACCCCCTACACTGCCCGAACACCACTGTTCTGCCCTAAACCCTGAAACACCAGCCCCAGCATGACCCCCTACACTGCCCGAACACCACTGCACTGCCGTAAACCCTGAAACACCACCCCCTGCACAACCCCCTACACTGCCTGAACACCACTGCTCTACCCTAACCCCTGAAACACCACCCCAGCATGACCCCCTACACTGCCCAAATACCACTGTTCAGCCCAAAACCCTAAAACCTCACCCCCAGCATGACCCCCTACACTGCCCAAACTAAACTGCTCTGCCCTAAACCCTAAAACACTACCCCCAGCATGACCCACTACACTGCCCAAACACCACTGCACTGCCCAAAAACCCTGAAACACCAGCCCCAGCACGACCCCCTACACTGCACGAACACCACTGCACTGCCCTAAACCCTGAAACACCACCCCAGCACGACCCCCTACACTGCCCGAACACCACTGATCTGCCCAAAACAATGAAACACCACCCCCAGCAAGATGCCCTACACTGCCTGAACACCACTGCACTAAGCCGTTAAACACCACCCCCTGCACGATCCCCTACACTGCCCGAACACCACTGCAGTGCCCTAATCCCTGAAACACCTTTCCCTACACTGCCCGAATACAACTGCACTTCCCTAAACCCTGAAACACCACCCCCTGCATGACCCCCTA
Organism: Triturus cristatus; assembly: GCF_964204655.1. NCBI lineage: Eukaryota > Metazoa > Chordata > Amphibia > Caudata > Salamandridae > Triturus > Triturus cristatus. The sequence goes on along the minus strand of NC_140579.1, from coordinate 868,159,106 downwards.
CAATGCCCGAACACCACTGCACTGCCCTAAACCCTAAAACACGACCCCCAGCATGACCACCTACGCTGCCTGAACAACAATGCACTGCCCTAAACCCTGAAATACCACCCCCCAGCATGACCCCCTACACTGCCCAAACACTACTGCCCTAAACCTTGAAATACCACCCCCCAGCATGACCCCCTACACTGCCTGAACACCAGTGCACTGCCCTAAACCCTGAAACACCAACCCTAAAACACTACCCCCCAGCATGAGCCCATACACTGCCTGAACACCACTGCACTGCCCTAAACCCTGAAACACCAGCCCCAGCATGACCCCCTACACTGCCCGAACACCACTGCACTGCCCTAAACCCTGAAACAAAACCCCCAGCATGACCCCCTACACTGCCCGAACACCAATGCACTAAACCCTGAAACACCACCCCCAGCAAGACCCCCTACACTTCCTGAACACCACTGCCCTAAACCCTGAAACACCCCCCCAGCACGACCCCCTACACTGCCCGAACACCACTTTACTGCACTAAACCCTGAAACACTAACCCCAGCACAACCCTCTACACTGCCCGAACACCACTGCAATGCCCTAAGCCCTGAAACACCACTCCCCAGCACGACCCCCTACACTGCTAGAACACCACTGCACTGCCCTAAGCCCTGAAACACCAGCCCCAGCACGACACCTACACTGCCCAAACACTACTGCACTGCCCTAAACCCTGAAACACCACCCTCAGCAAGATGCCCTACACTGCTCGAACACCATTGCACTAAACCCTGAAACACTACCCCCAGCATGACCCCCTACACTGCCCAACACCTTGCTCTGCCCTAAGCCCTAACACATCAGCCCCATCACAGCCCCCTACACTGCCCGAACACCACTTCACTGCCCTAAACCCTGAAACACCAGCCCCAGCACGACACCCTACACTGCCTGAACACCACTGCACTGCCCTAAACCCTGAAGCACCACCCCCGCATGACCCCCTGCACTGCCCGAACACCACTGCAATGCCCTAAACCCTGAAACACCACCCCCCAGCACGACCCCCTACACTGCCAGAACACCACTTCCTTGCCCTAAACCCTGAAACACCAGACCCAGCACGACACCCTACGCTGCCTGAACACCACTGCATTGCCCTAAACCTAGAAACACCAGCCCCAGCACTACCACCTACACTGCCCGAACACCACTGCACTGCTCTACACCCTGAAACACCACCCCCGAAAGACCCCCTGCACTGCCCGAACACCACTGCAGTGCCCAAACCCTGAAACACCACCCCCAGCAAGATGCCCTACAGTGCCCGAACACCACAGCACTAAACCCTGAAACACCACCCCCTGCACGACCCCCTACATTGCCCGAACACGACTGCAGTGCCCTAAACCCTGAAACACCATTCCCTACACTGCCCGAATACAACTGCACTTCCCTAAACCCTGAAACACCACCCCCTGCACGACCCCCTACACTGCCCGAACACCACTGCAGTGCCCTAATCCCTGAAACACCATTCCCTACACTGCCCGAATACAACTGCACTTCCCTAAACCCTGAAACACCACCCCCTGCACGACCCCCTACAATGCCCGAACACCACTGCACTGCCCTAAACCCTAAAACACCACCCCCAGCATGACCACCTACGCTGCCTGAACAACAATGCACTGCCCTAAACCCTGAAATACCACCCCCCAGCATGACCCCCTACACTGCCCAAACACCACTGCACTGCCCTAAACCCTGAAATACCACCCCCCCAGCATGATCCCCTACACTGCCTGAACACCACTGCACTGCCCTAAACCCTGAAACACCAACCCTAAAACACTACCCCCAGCATGAGCCCATACACTGCCTGAACACCACTGCACTGCCCTAAACCCTGAAACACCAGCCCCAGCATGACCCCCTACACTGCCCGAACACCACTGCACTGCCCTAAACCCTGAAACAAAACCCCCAGCATGACCCCCTACACTGCCCGAACACCAATGCACTAAACCCTGAAACACCACCCCCAGCAAGACCCCCTACACTGCCCGAACACCACTGCCCTAAACCCTGAAACACCCCCCAGCATGACCCCCTACACTGCCCGAACACCACTTTACTGCCCTAAACCCTGAAACACTAACCCCAGCACAACCCTCTACACTGCCCGAACACCACTGCAATGCCCTAAGCCCTGAAACACCACTCCCCAGCACGACCCCCTACACTGCTAGAACACCACTGCACTGCCCTAAGCCCTGAAACACCAGCCCCAGCACGACACCTACACTGCCCAAACACTACTGCACTGCCCTAAACCCTGAAACACCACCCCCAGCAAGATGCCCTACACTGCTCGAACACCACTGCACTAAACCCTGAAACACCACCCCCAGCATGACCCTCTACACTGCCCAACACCTTGCTCTGCCCTAAGCCCTAAAACACCACCCCCAGCATGACCCTCTACACTGCCCGAACACCACTGCACTGCCCTAAGCCCTAACACATCAGCCCCATCACAGCCCCCTACACTGCCCGAACACCACTTCACTGCCCTAAACCCTGAAACACCAGCTCCAGCACGACACCCTACACTGCCTGAACACCACTGCACTGCCCTAAACCCTGAAACACCACCCCGCATGACCACCTGCACTGCCCGAACACCACTGCAATGCCCTAAACCCTGAAACACCACCCCCCAGCACGACCCCCTACACTGCCAGAACACCACTTCCTTGCCCTAAACCCTGAAACACCAGACCCAGCACGACACCCTACGCTGCCTGAACACCACTGCATTGCCCTAAACCTAGAAACACCAGCCCCAGCACTACCACCTACACTGCCCGAACACCACTGCACTGCTCTACACCCTGAAACACCACCCCCGCAAGACCCCCTGCACTGCCCGAACACCACTGCAGTGCTCAAACCCTGAAACACCACCCCCTGCACGACCCCCTACACTGCCCGAACACGACTGCAGTGCCCTAAACCCTGAAACACCATTCCCTACACTGCCCGAATACAACTGCACTTCCCTAAACCCTGAAACACCACCCCCTGCACGACCCCCTACACTGCCCGAACACCACTGCACTGCCCTACACCCTAAAATACCACCCCCACCATGACCACCTACACTGCCCGAACACGACTTCACTGCCCTAAACCCTGAAACACCAGCCCCAGAACGACACCCTACACTGCCTGAACACCACTGCACTGCCCTAAACCCTGAAACACCACCCCCGCATGACCCCCTGCACTGCCCGAACACCACTGCAATGCCCTAAACCCTGAAACACCACCCCCCAGCACGACCCCCTACACTGCCAGAACACCACTTCCTTGCCCTAAACCCTGAAACACCAGACCCAGCACGACACCCTACGCTGCCTGAACACCACTGCATTGCCCTAAACCTAGAAACACCAGCCCCAGCACTACCACCTACACTGCCCGAACACCACTGCACTGCCCTACACCCTGAAACACCACCCCCGCAAGACCCCCTGCACTGCCCGAACACCACTGCAGTGCCCAAACCCTGAAACACCACCCCCAGCAAAATGCCCTAGTGCCCGAACACCACAGCACTAAACCCTGAAACACCACCCCCTGCACGACCCCCTACACTGCCCGAACACGACTGCAGTGCCCTAAACCCTGAAACACCATTCCCTACACTGCCCGAATACAACTGCACTTCCCTAAACCCTGAAACACCACCCCATGCACGACCCCCTACACTGCCCGAACACCTCTGCACTGCCCTACACGCTAAAACACCACCCCCAGCATGACCACCTACACTGCCCGAACAACACTGCACTGCCCTAAACCGTGAAATACCACCCTTTGCATGACCCCCAACACTGCCCTAACACCACTGCACTGCCCTAAACCCTGAAACACCAACCCAAAAACACTACCCCCAGCAGGAGCCCATACACTGCCCGAACACCACTGTACTGCCCTAAACCCTGAAACACCAGCCCCAGCATGACCCCCTACACTGCCCGAACACCACTGCACTGCCCTAAACCCTGAAACACCACCCCCAGCAAGACCCCCTACACTGCCCGAACCACACTGCCCTAAACCCTGAAACACCAACCCAGCCCGACCCCCTACACTGCCCGAACACCACTTCACTGCCCTAAACCCTGAAACACCAACTCCAGCACAACCCCCTACACTGCCCGAACACCACTGTACTGCCCTAAGCCCTGAAACACCACCCCCAGCATGTCCCCCTACACTGCTAGACCACCACTGTACTGCCCTAAGCCCTGAAACACCAGCCCCAGCACGACACCCTACACTGCCCGAATACCACTGCACTGCCCTAAACCCTTAAACACCACCCCCAGCAAGATGGCCTACACTGCCCGAACACCACTGCACTTAACTCTGAAACACCACGCCCTGCATGACCCCCTACACTGCCGAAACACCGCTGCACTGGCCTAAACCATAAAACACCACCCCCTGCATGACCCCCTATACTGCTCGAACACCACTGCACTGCCGTAAACCCTGAAACACCACCCCCAACACGGCCCCCAACACTGCCTGAACACCACTGCTCTACCCTAACCCCTGAAAAACCACCTCCAGCATGACCCTCTACACTGCCCGAATACCACTGTTCAGCCCAAAACCCTAAAACATCACCCCCAGCACGACCCCCTACACTGCCCAAACACAACTGCTCTGCCCTAAACCCTAAAACACTACCCCCAGCATGACCCACTACACTGCCCAAACACCACTGCACTGCCCCAAAACCCCGAAACACCAGCCCCAGCACGACACCCTACACTGCACGAACACCACTGCACTGCCCTAAACCCTGAAACACCACCCCAGCACGACCCCTACACTGCCCGAACACCACTGACCTGCCCAAAACAATGAAACACCACCCCAGCACGACCCCCTACACTGCCCGAACAACAATGCACTGCCATAAACCCTGAAATACCACCCCCCAGCATGACCCCCTACACTGCCCGAACACCACTGCACTGCCCTAAACCCTGAAATACCACCCCCCAGCATGACCCCCTACTCTGCCCGAACACCACTGCACTGCCCTAAACCCTGAAACACCAACCCTAAAACACTACCCCCAGCATGAGCCCATACACTGATTGAACACCACTGCACTGCCCTAAACCCTGAAACACCAGCCCCAGCATGAACCCCTACACTGCCCGAACACCACTGCACTGCCCTAGACCCTGAAACAAAACCCCCAGCATGACCCCCTACACTGCCCGAACACCAATGCACTAAACCCTGAAACACCACCTCCAGCAAGACCCCCTACACTGCCCGAACACCACTGCCCTAAACCCTGAAACACCCCCCCAGCACGACCCCCTACACTGCCCGAACACCACTTCACTGCCCTAAACCCTGAAACACTAACCCCGGCACAACCCACTACACTGCCCGAACACCACTGCAATGCCCTAAGCCCTGAAACACCACTCCCCAGCATGACCCCCTACACTGCCAGAACACCACTGCACTGCCCTAAGCCCTGAAACACCAGCCCCAGCATGACACCCTACACTGCCCGAACACTACTGCACTGCCCTAAACCCTGAAACACCACCCCAGCACGACGCCCGACACTGCCCGAACACCTTGCTCTGCCCTAAGCCCTAAAACACCACCCCCAGCATGACCCCCTACACTGCCTGAACACCACTGCACTGCCCTAAGCCCTAACACATCAGCCCATCACAGCCCCCTACACTGCCAGAACACCACTTCACTGCCCTAAACCCTGAAACACCAGCCACAGCACGACACCCTACACTGCCCGAACACCACTGCACTGCCCTAAACCCTGAAACACTAACCCCAGCACAACCCTCTACACTGCCCGAACACCACTGCAATGCCCTAAGCCCTGAAACACCACTCCCCAGCATGACCCCCTACACTGCCAGAACACCACTGCACTGCCCTAAGCCCTGAAACACCAGCCCCAGCATGACCCCCTACATTGCCCGAACACCACTGCACTGCCCTAAACCCTGAAACAAAACCCCCAGCATGAACCCCTACACTGCCCGAACACCAATGCACTAAACCCTGAAACACCCCCCCAGCACGACCCCCTACACTGCCCGAACACCACTTCACTGCCCTAAACCCTGAAACACTAACCCCAGCACAACCCTCTACACTGCCCGAACACCACTGCAATGCCCTAAGCCCTGAAACACCACTCCCCAGCATGACCCCCTACACTGCCAGAACACCACTGCACTGCCCTAAGCCCTGAAACACCAGCCCCAGCACGACACCCTACATTGCCCGAACACTACTGCACTGCCCTAAACCCTGAAACACCACCCCAGCACGACACCCTACACTGCCCGAACACCTTGCTCTGCCCTAAGCCCTAAAACACCACCCCCAGCATGACCCCCTATACTGCCCGAACACCACTGCACTGCCCTAAGCCCTAACACATCAGCCCCATCACAGCCCCCTACACTGCCAGAACACCACTTCACTGCCCTAAACCCTGAAACACCAGCCACAGCACGACACCCTACACTGCCTGAACACCACTGCACTGCCCTAAACCCTGAAACACCACCCCCGCATGACCCCCTGCACTGCCCGAACACCACTGCAATGCCCTAAACCCTGAAACACCACCCCCCAGCACGACCCCCTACACTGCCAGAACACCACTTCCCTGCCCTAAAACCTGAAACACCAGCCCCAGCACGGCACCCTACGCTGCCTGAACACCACTGCATTGCCCTAAACCTAGAAACACCAGCCCCAGCACTACCACCTACACTGCCCGAACACCACTGCACTGCCCTACACCCTGAAACACCACCCCCTGCTCGACCCCCTACACTGCACGAACACGACTGCAGTGCCCTAAACCCTGAAACACCATTCCCTACACTGCCTGAATACAACTGCACTTCCCTAAACCCTGAAACACCACCACCTGCACGACCCCCTACACTGCCCGAACACCACTGCACTGCCCTACACCCTAAAACACCACCCCCAGCATGACCACCTACACTGCAAGAACAACACTGCCCTGCCCTAAACCGTGAAATACCACCTCCTGCATGACCCCCTACACTGCCCTAACACCACTGCACTGCCCTAAACCCTGAAACACCAACCCAAAAACACTACCCCCAGCAGGAGCCCATACACTGCCCGAACACCACTGTACTGCCCTAAACCCTGAAACACCAGCCCCAGCATGACCCCCTACACTGCCCGAACAACACTGCACTGCCCTAAACCCTGAAATACCACCCCCCGCATGACCCCCTACACTGCCCGAGCACCACTGCACTGCCCTAAACCCTGAAACACCAACCCTAAAACACTACCCCGAGCATGAGCACATACAATGCCCGAACACCACTGTACTGCCCTAAACCCTGAAACACCAGCCCCAGCATGACCCCCTACACTGCTCAAACACCACTGCACTGCCCTAAACCCTGAAACACCACCCCCAGCAAGACCCCCTACACTGCCCGAACAACACTGCCCTAAACCCTGAAACACCACCCCAGTCCGACCCCCTTCACTGCCCGAACACCACTTCACTGCCCTAAACCCTGAAACACCAACTCCAGCACAACCCCCTACACTGCCCGAACACCACTGCACTGCCCTAAGCCCTGAAACACTACCCCCAGCATGACCCCCTACACTGCCAGACAACCACTGTACTGCCCTAAGCCCTGAAACACCAGCCCCAGCACGACACCCTACACTGCCCGAATACCACTGCACTGCCCTAAACCCTTAAACACCACCACCAGCAAGATGGCCTACACTGCCTGAACACCACTGCACTTAACCCTGAAACACCACGCCCTGCACGACCCCCTACACTGCCGAAACACCGCTGCACTGGCCTAAACCCTGAAACACCACCCCCTGCATGACCCCCTATACTGCTCGAACACCACTGCACTGCCGTAAACCCTGAAACACCACCCCCAACATGACCCCCTACACTGCCCAACACCACTGCTCTGCCCTAAACCCTAAAACACCACCCCCAGCACGACCCCCAACACTGCCCGAACACCACTGCACTGCTCTAAACCCTAACACACCAGCCCCAGTACGACTCCCTACACTGCCCGAACACCACTGCCCTAAACCCTGAAACACCACCCACAGCAAGACCCCCTACACTGCCTGAACAACACTGTGTTGCCCTAAACCATAAAACACCACCCCAGTACAACCCCCTACACTGCCTGAACACCACTGCACTGCCCTAAACCCTTAAACTCCCCCCAGCACGACCCCCTACACTGCCCGAACACCAATGCACTACCCTAAATCTACCATCAGCATGACCCCCGACACTGCCCGAACACCACTGTACTGCCCTAAACCCTGAAACACCAGCCCCAGCATGACCCCCTACACTGCCCGAACACCACTGCACTGCCCTAAACCCTGAAACACCACCCCCAGCCCGACCCCCTACACTGCCCGAACACCACTGTTCTGCCCAAAACCCAAAAACATCACCCCAGAACGACCCCCTATACTGCCCAAACACCACTGCTCTGCCCTGAACCCTAAAACACTACCCCCAGCATGACCCACTACACTGCCCAAACACCACTGCACTGCCCCAAAATCCTGAAACACAAGCCACAGAAACGACCCCCTACACTGCACGAACAGCACTGCACTGCCCTAAACCCTGAAACACCACCCCAGCACGACCCCCTTCACTACCCGAACACCACCGCACTGCCCAAAACAATGAAACACCACCCCCAGCAAGATGCCCTACACTGCCCGAACACCACTGCACTAAACGCTGAAACACCACTTCTGCACGACCCCCCACACTGCCCGAACACCACTGCAGTGCCCTAAACCCTGAAACACCTTTCCCTACACTGCCCGAATACAACTGCACTTCCCTAAACCCTGAAACACCACCCCCTGCACGACCCCCTACGCTGCCCGAACGCCACCGCACTGCCCTAAACCCTAAAACACCACCCCCATCACGACCCCCTACACTGCCCGAACACCACTGCTCTGCCTAAACCCTAAAACACCACCCCCCAGCATGACCCCCTCAACACTGCCCGTACACCACTGCTCTGCCCTAAACCCTAAAACACCACCCCCAGCTCGACCCCCTGCACTGCCCGAACACCACTGCTCTGCCCTAAACCCTGAAACACTACCCCCATCACGACCCCTACACTGCCCGAACACCACTGCCCTGCCCTAAACCCTAAAACACCACCCCCAGCATGACCCCTACACTGCCCGTACACCACTGCACTGCCCTAAACCATGAAACACCACTACCAGCATGACCCCCTACACTGCCCAAACACCACTACACTGCAATAAACCCTGAAACACTACCACCAGTACGACCCCTTACACTGCCTGAACATAACTGCACTGTCCTAAACCCTGAAACACCACCCCCAGCACGACCCCCTACATTGCCCGAATACCACTGCACTACCCTAATCCCTAAATCTCCCCCAGCACGACCCCCTACACTGTCCCAACACCACTGCACTACCCTAAACCCAAAATCTTCCCTCAGCATGACCCCCTACACTGCCGTAACACCACTGCACTGCCCTAAACCCTAAAACATCACCCCCAGCATGACCACCTACACTGCCCGAACAACACTGCACTGCCCTAAACCCTGAAATACCACCCCCCGCATGACCCCCTACACTGCCCGAGCACCACTGCACTGCCCTAAACCCTGAAACACCAACCCTAAAACACTACCCCGAGCATGAGCACATACAATGCCCGAACACCACTGTACTGCCCTAAACCCTGAAACACCAGCCCCAGCATGACCCCCTACACTGCTCAAACACCACTGCACTGCCCTAAACCCTGAAACTCCACCCCCAGCATGACCCCCTACACGGCCCGAACACCACTGCCCTAAACACTGAAACACCACCCCCAGAAAGCCCCCCTACACTTCCCGAACAACACTGCCCTAATCCCTGAAACACAACCCCAGCATGACCCTCTACACTGCCCGAACACCACTTCACTGCCCTAAACCCTGAAACACCAACCCCAGCACAACCCCCTACACTGCCCGAACACCACTGCACTGCCCTGAGCCCTGAAACACCACCCCCCAGCACGACCCCCTACACTGCCAGACCACCGCTGTACTGCCCTAAGCCCTGAAACACCAGCCCCAGCACGACACCCTACACTGCCCGAATACCACTGCACTGCCCTAAACCCTTAAACACCACCCCCAGCAAGATGCCCTACACTACCCGAATACCACTGCAGTACCCTAACCCTAAATCTACCCCAGCATGACCCCCTACACTGCCTGAACACCACTGCACTACACTAAACCCTAAATCTACCCTCAGCATGACCACCTACAGTGCCCGAACACCACTGCAAAGCTCTGAACCCTGAAACACCAGCCCCAGCACGACCCCCTACAGTACCTGAACACCACTGCACTGCCCTAAACCCTGAAACTCCAGCCCAGCACGACCCCCTTCACTGTCAGAACACCACTGCACTTCCCTAAGCCCTGAAACACCAGCCCCAGCACTACCCCCTACACTGCCCGAACACCACTGCACTGCCCTAAACCCTGAAACACCAGCCCCAGCACGACCCCCTACACTGCCTGAACACCACTGCACTGCATTAAACACAGAAACACCACCCCAAACAAGACCCCCTACACTGCCCAAACACCACTGCACTGCCCTAAACCCTGAAACACCACCCCCAGCAAGACCCCCTACACTGCCTGAACACCACTGCTCTGCCCTATCCCCTGAAACACCACCCCCAGCACGACCCCTTACACTGCCCGAACACCACTGTTCTGCCCAAAACCCTAAAACATCACCCCCAGCACGACCCCCTACACTGCCCAAACACCACTGTTCTGCCCTAAACCCTAAAACACTGCCCCCATCATGACCCACTACACTGCCCAAACACCACTGCACTGCCCCAAAACCCTGAAACACCAGCCCCAGCACTACAACCTACACTGCATGAACACCACTGCACTGCCCTAAACCCTGAAACACCACCCCCCAGCATGGCATCGTACAATGCCCGAACATCACTGCTCTGTTCTAAACCGTGAAACACCACCCCCATCACGACCCCCTACACTGCCCGAACATCACTGCTCTGCCCTAAACCCTAAAATACCATCCCCAGCATGACCCCCTACACCGCCCGAACACCACTTCACTGCCCTAAACCCTGAAACACCAACCCCAGCACAACCCCCTACACTGCCCGAACACCACTGCACTGCCCTGAGCCCTGAAACACCACCCCCCAGCACGACCCCCTACACTGCCAGACCACCACTGCACTGCCCTAAGCCCTGAAACACCAGCCCCAGCACGACACCCTACACTGCCTGAATACCACTGCACTGCCCTAAACCCTGAAACACCACCCCCAGCAAGATGCCCTACACTACCCGAATACCACTGCAGTACCCTAACCCTAAATCTACCCCCAGCATGACCCCCTACACTGCCTGAACACCACTGCACTACACTAAACCCTAAATCTACCCTCAGCATGACCACCTACAGTGCCCGAACACCACTGCAAAGCCCTGAACCCTGAAACACCAGCCCCAGCACGACCCCCTACACTACCCGAACACCACTGCACTGCCCTAAACCCTGAAACACCAGCCCAGCACGAACCCCTTCACTGTCAGAGCAACACTGCACTGCACTAAACCCTAAAACACCATCCCCAGCACGACTCCCTACACTGCCCGAACACCACTGCACTGCCCTAAACCCTAAATTACCACCCCTTGCACGACCCACTACACTGCCCGAACACCACTGCACTGCCCTAAACCCTGAAACACCACCCCAGCACGACCAATACACTGCCAGAATACCACTGCACTGCTCTAAGCCCTGAAACACCAACCCCAGCACAACCCACTACACTGCCAGAACACCACTGCACTTCCCTAAGCCCTGAAACACCAGCCCCAGCACTATCCCCTACACTGCCCGAACACCACTGCACTGCCCTAAACCCTGAAACACCAGCCCCAGCACGACCCCCTACACTGCCCGAACACCACTGCACTGCATTAAACACTGAAACACCACCCCCAACACGACCCCGTACACTGCCCAACACCACTGCTCTGCCCTAAACCCTAAAACACCACCTCCAGCACGACCCCCTACACTGCCAGAACACCACTGCACTGCCCTAAACTCTAACACACCAGCCCCAGCACGACCCCCTACACTGCCCGAACACCACTTCACTGCCCTAAACCATGAAACATCAGCCCAAGCATGACACCCTACACTGCCCAAACACCACTGCATTGCCCAAAACCCTGAAACACCAGCCCCAGTAGGACCCCCTACACTGCTCGAACACCACTGCACTGCCAGAAACCCTGAAACACCACCCCCAGCACTGCCCACTACAATGCCCAAACAGCACTGCTCTGCCCTAAACCCTGAAACACCACCCCCATCACGACCCCCTACACTTCCCGAACACCACTGCTCTGCCCTAAACCCTAAAACACCACCCCCAGCATGACCACCTACACTGCCCGTCCACCACTGCTCTGCCCTAAATCCTAAAACACCACCCCCAGCAGGACCCCCTACACTGCCCGAACACCACTGCACTGCCCGAAACCCTGAAACACCACCCTGCACGACCCCCTGCTCTGTCCAACACCACTGCAATGCCCTAAATCCCTGAAACACCACCCCCAGCACGACTCGCTACACTGCCCAAACAACACTGCTCTGCCCTAAACCCTGAAACACCACAACCAGCACGACCCCCTGCACTTTCCGAACACCACTGCTCTGCCCTAAACCCTGAAACACCACCCCAGCACGACCCCCTGCACTAACCGAACACCACTGCTCTGCCCTAAACCCCGAAACACCACCCCCAGCACCGCCCCCTACAATGCCCAAACATCACTGCTCTGCCCTAAACCCTGAAACACCACCCCCATCACGAGCCCCTACACTTCCCGAACACCACTGCTCTGCCCAAAACCAAAAACATCACCCCAGAACGACCCCCTATACTGCCCAAACACCACTGCTCTGCCCTGAACCCTAAAACACTACCCCCAGCATGACCCACTACACTGCCCAAACACCACTGCACTGCCCCAAAATCCTGAAACACAAGCCACAGAAACGACCCCCTACACTGCACGAACACCACTGCACTGCCCTAAACCCTGAAACACCACCCCAGCACAACCCCCTTCACTACCCGAACACCACCGCACTGCCCAAAACAATGAAACACCACCCCCAGCAAGATGCCCTACACTGCCCGAACACCACTGCACTAAACGCTGAAACACCACTTCTGCACGACCCCCTACACTGCCCGAACACCACTGCAGTGCCCTAAACCCTGAAACACCATTCCCTACACTGCCCGAATACAACTGCACTTCCCTAAACCCTGAAACACCACCCCCTGCACGACCCCCTACGCTGCCCGAACGCCACCGCACTGCCCTAAACCCTAAAACACCACCCCCATCACGACCCCCTACACTGCCCGAACACCACTGCTCTGCCTAAACCCTAAAACACCACCCCCCAGCATGACCCCCTACACTGCCCGTACACCACTGCTCTGCCCTAAACCCTAAAACACCACCCCCAGCACGACCCCCTGCACTGCCCGAACACCACTGCTCTGCCCTAAACCCTGAAACACTACCCCCATCACGACCCCTACACTGCCCGAACACCACTGCTCTGCCCTAAACCCTAAAACACCACCCCCAGCATGACCCCTACACTGCCCGTACACCACTGCACTGCCCTAAACCGTGAAACACCACTACCAGCACGACCCCCTACACTGCCCAAACACCACTACACTGCAATAAACCCTGAAACACTACCACCAGTACGACCCCTTACACTGCCTGAACATAACTGCACTGTCCTAAACCCTGAAACACCACCCCCAGCATGACCCCCTACATTGCCCGAATACCACTGCACTACCCTAATCCCTAAATCTCCCCCAGCACGCCCCCTACACTGTCCCAACACCACTGCACTACCCTAAACCCAAAATCTTCCCTCAGCATGACCCCCTACACTGCCGTAACACCACTGCACTGCCCTAAACCCTAAAACATCACCCCCAGCATGACCACCTACACTGCCCGAACAACACTGCACTGCCCTAAACCCTGAAATACCACCCCCCGCATGACCCCCTACACTGCCCGAGCACCACTGCACTGCCCTAAACCCTGAAACACCAACCCTAAAACACTACCCCGAGCATGAGCACATACAATGCCCGAACACCACTGTACTGCCCTAAAGCCTGAAACACCAGCCCCAGCATGACCCCCTACACTGCTCAAACACCACTGCACTGCCCTAAACCCTGAAACTCCACCCCCAGCATGACCCCCTACACGGCCCGAACACCACTGCCCTAAACACTGAAACACCACCCCCAGAAAGCCCCCCTACACTGCCCGAACAACACTGCCCTAATCCCTGAAACACAACCCCAGCATGACCCTCTACACTGCCCGAACACCACTTCACTGCCCTAAACCCTGAAACACCAACCCCAGCACAACCCCCTACACTGCCCGAACACCACTGCACTGCCCTGAGCCCTGAAACACCACCCCCCAGCACGACCCCCTACACTGCCAGACCACCACTGCACTGCCCTAAGCCCTGAAACACCAGCCCCAGCACGACACCCTACACTGCCCGAATACCACTGCACTGCCCTAAACCCTTAAACACCACCCCCAGCAAGATGCCCTACACTACCCGAATACCACTGCAGTACCCTAACCCTAAATCTACCCCCAGCATGACCCCCTACACTGTCAGAACACCACTGCACTTCCCTAAGCCCTGAAACACCAGCCCCAGCACTACCCCCTACAATGCCCGAACACCACTGCACTGCCCTAAACCCTGAAACACCAGCCCCAGCACGACCCCCTACACTGCCTGAACACCACTGCACTGCATTAAACACAGAAACACCACCCCCAACAAGACCCCCTACACTGCCCAAACACCACTGCACTGCCCTAAACCCTGAAACACCACCCCCAGCAAGACCCCCTACACTGCCTGAACACCACTGCTCTGCCCTATCCCCTGAAACACCACCCCCAGCACGACCCCTTACACTGCCCGAACACCACTGTTCTGCCCAAAACCCTAAAACATCACCCCCAGCACGACCCCCTACACTGCCCAAACACCACTGTTCTGCCCTAAACCCTAAAACACTGCCCCCATCATGACCCACTACACTGCCCAAACACCACTGCCCTGCCCCAAAACCCTGAAACACCAGCCCCAGCACTACAACCTACACTGCATGAACACCACTGCACTGCCCTAAACCCTGAAACACCACCCCCCAGTACGGCCCCGTACAATGCCCGAACATCACTGCTCTGTTCTAAACCCTAAAACACCACCCCAGCATGACACCCTACACGGCCCGTACACCACTGCACTGCCCTAAACCCTGAAACACCACCCCCAGCACGACCCCCTACACTGCCTGAACACCACTACACTGCAATAAACCCTGAAACACCACCCCCAGCACGACCCCCTACACTGCCTGAACACCACTGCACTGTCCTAAACCCTGAGACACCACCCCCCAGCACGACCCCCTACACTGCCCGAATACCACTGCACTGCCCTAAACCCTAAATCTCCCCCAGCACGACCCCCTACACTGCCCGAACACTGCTGTACTACCTGAAACCCTAAATCTACCCTCAGCATGACCCACTACACTGCCCGAACACCACTGCACTGCCCTAAACACTGAAACACCAGCTCCAGCATGACCCCCTACACTGCCCGAAAACTGCACTGTTCTAAACCCTGAAACACCAGCCCCAGCCCGACCCCCTACATTGCCCGAACACCACTGCACTATCCTAAACCCTAAATCTACTCCCAGCCCGACCCCCTACACTACCCGAATACCACTGCACTACCCTAAACTCTAAATCTACCCCCAGCATGACCCCCTACACTGTCCGAACACCACTGCACTACACTAAACCCTAAATCTACCCTCAGCATGACCACCTACAGTGCCCGAACACCACTGCTCTGCCCTAAACCCTGAAACACCAGCCCAGTACGACCCCCTTCACTGCCAGAACAACACTGCACTGCCCTAAGCCCTGAAACAACACCCCCCAGCACGACCCCCTACACTGCTCAAACACCACTGCTCTGCGCTAAACCCTGAAATACCACCCCCAACATGACCCCCTAGAGTGCCCGAACACCTATACACTTCCATAAACCCTAAAAAACCATCCCCAGCATGAACCCCTACACTGCCCAAACACCACTGCACTGCCCTCAACCCTAAATCACCACCCCTTGCACGACCCACTACACTGCCCGAAAACCACTGCAATGCCCTAAACCCTGAAACACCACCCCCGCACAACCCCCTACACCGCCAGAACACCACTGCACTGCCCTAAGCCCTGAAACATCAGACCTAGCACTACCCCCTACACTGCCCAAACACCACTGCACTGCCCTAAACCCTGAAACACCAGCCCCAGCACGACCCCCTACACTGCCCGACTACCACTGCACTGCCCGAAACCCTGAAACACCACCCCCAACAAGACCCCCTACACTGCCCAAACACCACTGCACTGCCCTAAACCCTGAAACACTACCCCAGCAAGACCCCCTACACTGCCTGAACACCACTGCTTTGCCCTAACCCCTGAAACACCACCCCCAGCACGACCCCCTACACTGCCCGAACATCACTGTTCTGCCCAAAACCCTAAAACATCACCCCCAGCACGACCCCCTACACTGCCCAAGCACCACTGCTCTGCCCTAAACCCTAAAACACTACCCCCAGCAAGACCCACTACACTGCCCAAACACCACTGCACTGCCCTAAACCCTAAACCACCACCCCCGCACGACCCCATACACTGCCCGAACACCAATGCACTGCCCTGAACCCAAAAATTCCACCCCCAGCATGACTCCTCACACTGCCCGAACACCACTGCACTGCCCCAAAACCCCGAAACACCAGCCCCAGCACGACACCCTACACTGCCCGAACAACACTGCACTGCCCTAAACCCTGAAACGCCGGCCCCAGCATGACCCCCTACACTGCCCGAACACCACTGCACTGCCCTAAACCCTGAAACACCACCCCCAGCATGACCCCCTACACTGCCCATACACCACTGCCCTAAACCCTGAAACACCACCCCCAGCAAGACCCCCTACACTGCCCGAACAACACTGCCCTAAACCCTGAAACACCACCTCAGCACGACCCCCTACACTGCCCGAACACCACTTCACTACCCTAAACCCTGAAACACCAACCCCAGCACAACCCCTACACTGCCCGAATACCACTGCACTGCCCTAAGCCCTGAAACACCACCCCCCAGCACAACCCCCTACACTGTCAGACCACCACTGCACTGCCCTAAGCCCTGAAACACCAGCCACAGCACGACACCCTACACTGCCCATACACCACTGCACTGCCCTAAACCATGAAACACCACCCCCAGGAAAGATGCCTTACACTGCCCGAACACCACTGCACTTAACTCTGAAACACCACCCCCTGCATGACCCCCTACACTGCCCAAACACCGCTGCACTGCCCTAAACCCTGAAACACCACCCCCTGCATGACCCCCTATACTGCCCAAACACCACTGCACTGCTGTAAAACCTGAAACACCACCCCCAACAACACCCCCTACACTGCCCAACACCACTGCTCTGCCCTAAACCCTAAAACACCACCCCCAGCATGACCACCTACACTGCCCGAACACCACTGCACTGCCCTAAACCCTAACACACCAGACCCAACATGACACCCTACACTGCCCGAACACCACTCCACTGCCCTAAACCCTGAAAAACCAGCCGCAGTACGACCCCCTACACTGCCCGAACACCACTGCACTGCCCTAAGCTTTGAAACACCAGCCCCAGCACGACCCCATACACTGCCTGAACACCACTGCACTGCCCTAAACCCTGAAACACCACCCCCGCATGATCCCCTGCACTGCCCGAACACCACTGCAATGCCCTAAACCCTGAAACACCAGCATGACCCCCTACACTGCCCAAACACCACTGCACTGCCCTAAACCCTGAAACACCAGCCCCAGCACGACCCCCTACACTGCCCGAACACCACTGCACTGCCCTAAACCATAAAACACCACCCCCAGCACGACCACCTACACTGCCCGAACAACACTGCACTGCCCTAAACCATGAAATACCACCCCTGCATGACCCCCACACTGCCCTAACACCACTGCACTGCCCTAAACCCTGAAACACCAACCCTAAAACACTACCCCCAACATGAGCCCATACACTGCCCGAACACCACTTTACTGCCCTAAACCCTGAAACACCAGCCCCAGCATGACCCCCTACACTGCCCGAATACCACTGCACTGCCCTAAACCCTGAAACACCACCCCCAGCATGACCCCCTACACTGCCCAAACACCACTGCCCTAAACCCTGAAACACCACCCCAGCACGACCCCCTACACTGCCCGAACACCACTTCACTGCCCTAAACCCTGAAACACCAACCCCAGCACAACCCCCTACACTGCCCGAATACCACTGCACTGCCCTAAGCCCTGAAACACCACCCCCAGCATGACTCCCTACACTGCCAGACCACCACTGCACTGCCCTTAGCCCTGAAACACCAGCCCCAGGCAAGATGCCCTACACTGCCCGAACACCACTGCACTTAAATCTGAAACTCCACCCCCTGCATGACCCCCTACACTCCCCAAACACTGCTGCACTGCCCTAAACTCTGATACACCACCCCCTGCATGACCCCCAACACTGCCCAACACCACTGCTCTGCCCTAAACCCTAAAACACCACCCCCAGCACGACCCCCTACACTGCCCGAACACCACTGCACTGCCCTAAACCCTAACACACCAGACCCAGCATGACCCCCTACGCTGCCCAAACACCACTTCACTGCCCTAAACCCTGAAACACCAGCCCCAGCATGACACCCTATACTGGCCGAACACCACTGCACTGCCCTAAACCCTGAAATACCAGCCGCAGCATGACCCCTACACTGCCCGAACACCACTGCACTGCCCTAAGCTTTGAAACACCAGCTCCAGCACGACCCCCTACACTGCCTGTACAACATTGCACTGCCCATAAACCCTGAAACACCAGCCCCAGCACGACCCCCTATACTGCACAAACACTTTTGCACTGCCTAAACCCTGAAACACCAGCCCCAGCATGACCCCCTACACTGCCCAAACTCCACTGCACTGCCTTAAACCCTAAAACACCACCCTAGCAAGACCCCCTACGCTGCCCGAACACCACTGCACTGCCCTAAACCCTGAAACCCCACCCCCTGCACGAACCCCTACGCTGCCCGAACACCACTGCACTGCCCTGAACCCTGAAACACCAGCCCCACCACAACCCCCTACACTGCCCGAACACCACTGCACTGCCCTAAGCCCAGAAACACCAGCCCCAGCATGACCCCCTAAACTGCCCGAACACCACTGCAATGCCCTAAACCCTGAAACACCAGCCCCAGCACGACCCCCTACACTGCCCGAACACCACTGCACTGCCCTGAACCCTGAAACACCAGCCCCAGCACAACCCCCTACACTGCCCGAACAACACTGCACTGCCCTAAACCCTGAAACACCAACCCCAGCATGACCCCCTACAGAGCCCAAACACCACTGCACTGCCCTAAGCCCCGAAACACCAGCCCCAGCATGACCCCCTTCACTGCCCGAACAACACTGCACTGCCCTAAACCACACAACACCAGCCCCAGCACGACCCCCTAAACCGCCTAAACACCACTGCACTACCCTAAACCCTGAAACACCAGCCCCAGCATGACCCCCTATACTTCCCAAACACCACTGCACTGCCCTAAACCCTGAAACACCACCCCCAGCCAGACCCCCTACACTGACCGAACACCACAGCACTGCCCCTTAAACACTACCCCTAGACGACCCCCTACACTGCCCGAACACCACTGCACTGCCCTAAACCCTGAACCACCACCCCCAGCAAGACCCCCTAAACTGACTGAACACCACTGCACTGTCCTTAACCCTGTAACACCACCCCTGCACCAACCCCCATACTACCCAAACACCACTGCCCTTCCCTAACCCCTAAAACACCACCCCCAGCACGACCCACTACACTGCCCAAACACCACTGCTCTGCCCTAAACCCTAAAACACCAGCTCCAGCGCGACCCCCTACACTGCCCAAACACCACTGCACTACCCTAAATCCTAAAATACCACCCCAGCATCACCCCCTACACTGCCCGAACACCACTTCACTGCCCTAAACCCAGAGACACCAGCCCCAGCACGACCCCCTACACTGCCAGAACACCACTGCAATGCCATAAACCCTGAAACACCAGCCCCAGCACGACCCCCTACACTGCCCGAACACCACTGCATTGTCCTTAACCCTGAAACATCAACCCAAGCACGACCCCTTACACTACCTGTACACCACTGCCCTAAACACTGAAACACAAGGCCCAGTACACCCGCTACACTGCCCGAACACCACTGCACTGCCCTAAACCCTGAAACTCCACCCCCTGCACGACCCCCTTTACTGCCCTAACACCACTGCACTGCCATAAACCCTAAAACACCACCCCCAGCACGATCCTCTACACTGCCCAAACACTACTGCTCTGCCCTAATCCCTGAAACACCACCCCAGCACGACCTCCTACACTGCCCGAACACCACTTCACTGCCCTAAACCCTAAAACACCAGCCCCAGCACGATCCCCTACACTGCCCGAACACCACTGCACTGCCCTAAACCCTGAAACACCAACCCCAGCACGACCCCCTACACTGCCCAAACACCACTGCACTGCCCTAAGCCCTGAAACACCAGCCCCAGCATGACCCCCTTCACTGCCAGAACAACACTGCACTGCCCTAAACCACGAAACACCAGCCCCAGCACGACCCCCTACACTGCCAAAACACCACTGCACTGCACTAAACCCTGAAACGCCAGCTCCAGCACGACCCCCTACACTTCCCAAACGCCACTGCACTGCTCTAAAACCTGAAACACCACCCCAGAAAGACCCCCTACACTGCCCGAACTTCACTGCACTGCCCTGAACCCTGAAACACCAGCCCCACCACAACCCCCTACACTGCCCGAACACCACTGCACTGCCCTAAACCCAGAAACACCAGCCCCAGCACGACCCCCTACACTGCCCGAACACCACTGCAATGCCCTAAACCCTGAAACACCAGCCCCAGCACGAACCCCTACAATGCCCGAACACCACTGCACTGCCCTTAACCCTGAAACATCAGCCCCAGCACAACCCCTTACACTGCCTGAACACCACTGCCCTAAACACTGGAACACCAGCCCCGGTACACCCCCTGCACTGCCCGAACACCACAGCACTGCCCTAAACCCTGAAAAACTACCCCCTGCATGGCCCCCTATACTGCCCGAACACCACTGCACTGCCCTAATCCTAAAACACCACCCCCAGCACGACCCTCTACACTGCTCAAACACCACTGCTCTGCCCTAAAGCCTGAAACACCACCCCAGCTCGACCCCCTACACTGCCCGAACACCACTTCACAGCCCTAAACCCTAAAACACCAGCCCCAGCATGATCCCCCACACTGCCCGAACACCACTGCACTGCCCTAAACCCTGAAACACCGACCCCAGCATGACCCCCTACACTGCCCAAACACCACTGCACTGCCCTAAGCCCTGAAACACCAGCCCCAGCACGACCACCTTCTCTGCCAGAACAACACTGCACTGCCCTAAACCAAGAAACACCAGCCCTAGCACGACCCCCTACACTGCCCAAACACCACTGCATTGCACTAAACCCTGAAACGCCAGCCCCAGCACGACCCCCTACACTTCCCAAACACCACTGCAATGACCTAAAACCTGAAACACCACCCCCAGCAAGACCCCCTACACTGCCCGAACACCACTGCACTGCCCTGAACCCTGAAACACCAGCCCCACCACAACCCCCTACACTGCCCGAACACCACTCCACTGCCCTAAACCCAGAAACACCAGCCCCAGCATGACCCCCTACACTGCCCGAACACAAATGCAATGCCCTAAACCCTGAAACACCAGCCCCAGCACGACCCACTACACTGCCCGAACACCACTGCACTGCCCGTAACCCTAAAACATCAGCCGCAGCACGACCCCTTACACTGCCTGCACACCACTACCCTAAACACTGGAACACCAGCCCCGGTACACCCCCCGCACTGCCCGAACACCACAGCACTGCCCTAAACCCTGAAACACTACCCCCTGCATGACCCCCTATACTGCCCGAACACCACTGCACTGCCCTAAACCCTTAAACACCACCCCCAGCACGACCCTGTACACTGCCCAAACACCACTGCTCTGCCCTAATGCCTGAAACACCACCCCAGCTCGACCCCCTACACTCCCCGAACACCACTGCTCTGCCCTAAACCCTGAAACACCAACACCAGCATGACCCCCTACACTGCCCAAACACCACTGCACTGCCCTAAGCCCTGAAACACCAGCCCCAGCATGACCCCCTTCTCTGCCTGAACAACACTGCACTGCCCTAAACCATGAAACACCAGCCCCAGCACGACCCCCTACACTGCCCAAACACCATTGCACTGCCCTAAACCCTGAAGCACCAGCCCCAGCATTACCCCCTATACTTCCCAAACACCACTGCACTGCCCTAAACCCTGAAACACCACCCCCAGCAAGACCCCCTACACTGACCAAACACCACAGCACTGCCCCTTAAACACTACCCCTACACGACCCCCTACACTGCCCGAACACCACTGCACTGCCCTAAACCCTGATACACCACCCCCAGCAAGACGCCCTAAACTGCCTGAACACCAATGTACTGCCCTAAACCCTGTAACACCACCCCTGCACAACCCCCCATACTACCCGAACACCACTGCCCTGCCCTAAACCCTAAAACACCACCCCCGGCACGGCCCACTACACTGCCCAAACACCACTGCTCTGCCCTAAACACTGAAACACCACCCCAGCACGACCCCCTACACTGCCCAAACACCACTGCTCTGCCCTAAACCCTAAAACACCAGCCCCAGCATGACCCCCTACACTGCACGAACACCACTGCACTGCCCTACACCCTAAAACACCAGCCTCAGCATGACCCCCTACACTGCTCAAAAACACCACTGCACTACCCTAAACCCTAAAATACCACCCCAGCATCAGCCCCTACACTGCCCGAACACAACTTCACTGCCCTAAACCCAGAAACACCAGCCCCAGCACGACCCCCTACACTGCCAGAACACCACTGCAATGCCCTAAACCCTGAAACACAAGCCCCAGCACGACCCCCTACACTGCCCGAACACCACTGCACTGCCCTTAACCCTGAAACATCAACCCCAGCAAGACCCCCTACACTGACCGAACACCACAGCACTGCCCCTTAAACACTACCCCTACACGACCCCCTACACTGCCCGAACACCACTGCACTGCCCTAAACCCTGATACACCACTCCTAGCAAGACCCCCTAAACTGCCTGAACACCAATGTACTGCCCTAAACCCTGTAACACCACCCCTGCACAACCCCCCATACTACCCGAACACCACCGCCCTGCCCTAAACCCTAAAACACCACCCCCGGCACGGCCCACTACACTGCCCAAACACCACTGCTCTGCCCTAAACACTGAAACACCACCCCAGCACGACCCCCTACACTGTCCGAACACCACTGCTCTGCCCTAAACCCTAAAACACCAGCCCCAGCATGACCCCCTACACTGCATGAACACCACTGCACTGCCCTATACCCTAAAACACCAGCCTCAGCTTGACCCCCTACACTGCTCAAAAACACCACTGCACTACCCTAAACCCTAAAATACCACCCCAGCATCACCCCCTACACTGCCCAAACACCACTTCACTGCCCTAAACCCAGAAACACCAGCCCCAGCACGACCCCCTACACTGCCAGAACACCACTGCAATGCCCTAAACCCTGAAACACCAGCCCCAGCACGACCCCCTACACTGACCGAACACCACTGCACTGCCCTTAACCCTGAAACATCAACCCCAGCACGACCCCCTACACTGCTTGAACACCACTGCACTGCCCTAAACCCTGAAACACCAGCCCCAGCACGACCCCCTACACTGCCCGAACACCACTGCACTGCCCTAAACCCAGAAACACCAGCCCCAGAACGACCCCCTACAGTGCCCGAACACCACTGCACTGCCCTAAACCCTGAAACACCAGCCCCAGCACGACCCCTACAGTGCTCGAACACCACTGCACTGCCCTAAACTCTGAAACCCCAGAGCCAACACGACCCCCTACACTGCCCGGACACCACTGTACTGCCCGAAACCCCACCCCCAGCAAGACCCCCTAGACTGCCCGAACACAACTGCACTACCCTAATCCCTGAAACACCACCCCCAGCAAGACCCCCTACACTGCCCGAATACCACTCCCCTAACCCTGAAACACTACCCCTACATGACCCCCTACACTGCCCGAACACCACTGCACTGCCCTAAACCCTGAAACACCAGCCCCAGCACGACCCCCTACACTGCCCGAACACCACTGCACTGCCCTTAACCCTGAAACACCACCCCAGCACGACCTCTTACACTACCTGTACACCACTG
This sequence comes from Triturus cristatus, assembly GCF_964204655.1. Taxonomy (NCBI): domain Eukaryota; kingdom Metazoa; phylum Chordata; class Amphibia; order Caudata; family Salamandridae; genus Triturus; species Triturus cristatus. The sequence goes on along the minus strand of NC_140579.1, from coordinate 868,134,141 downwards.
CCCTAAACACTGAAACACCAGGCCCAGTAGATCCGCTGCACTGCCCGAACACCACTGCACTGCCCTAATCCCAGAAACACCACCCCCTGCACGACCCCCTATACTGCCCGAACACCACTGCACTGCCCTAAACCCTAAAACACCACCCCCAGCACGATCCTCTACACTGCCCAAAGACCACTGCTCTGCCCTAATCCCTGAAACACCACCCCAGCACGACCCCCTACACTGCCCGAACACGACTGCACTGCCCTAAACCACGAAACACCAGCCCCAGCACAACCCCCTACACTGCTCAAACACCACTGCACTGCACTAAACCCTGAAACGCCAGCCCCAGCACGACCCCCTACACTTCCCAAACACCACTGCACTGCCCTAAAACCTGAACCACCACCCCCAGCAAGACCCCCTACACTGCCCGAACACCACTGCACTGCCCTGAACCCTGAAACACCAGCCCCACCACAACCCCCTACACTTCTCGAACACCACTGCACTGCCCTAAACCCAGAAACACCAGCCCCAGCATGACCCCCTACACTGCCCGAACACCACTGCAATGCCCTAAACCCTGAAACACCAGCCCCAGCACGACCCCCTACACTGCCCGAACACCACTGCACTGCCCTTAACCCTGAAACATCAACCCCAGCACGACCTCTTACACTACCTGTACACCTCTGCCCTAAACACTGAAACACCCCCTGCACTGCCCGAACAACACAGCACTGCCCTAAACCCTGAAACACTACCCCCTGCATGACCCTCTATACTGCCCGAACACCACTGCACTGCCCTAAACCCTAAAACACCTCCCCAGCACGATCCTCTACACTGCCCAAACACCACTGCTCTGCCCTAAACCCTAAAACACCACCCCCTGCACGACCCCCTATACTGCCCGAACACCACTGCACTGCCCTAAACCCTAAAACACCACCCCCAGCACGATCCTCTACACTGCCCAAAGACCACTGCTCTGCCCTAATCCCTGAAACACCACCCCAGCACGACCCCCTACACTGCCCGAACACGACTGCACTGCCCTAAACCCTGAAACACCAGCCCCAGCACGACCCCCTACACTGCCCAAACACCACTGCACTGCCCTAAGCCCTAAAACACCAGCCCCAGCACGACCCCCTTCACTGCCAGAACAACACTGCACTGCCCTAAACCATGAAACACCAGCCCCAGCACAACCCCCTACACTGCTCAAACACCACTGCACTAAACCCTGAAACGCCAGCCCCAGCACGACCCCCAACACTTCCCAAACACCACTGCACTGCCCTAAAACCTGAACCACCACCCCCAGAAAGACCCCCTACACTGCCCGAACACCACTGCACTGCCCTGAACCCTGAAACACCAGCCCCACCACAACCCCCTACACTTCTCGAACACCACTGCACTGCCCTAAACCCAGAAACACCAGCCCCAGCATGACCCCCTACACTGCCCGAACACCACTGCAATGCCGTAAACCCTGAAACACCAGCCCCATCACGACCCCCTACACTGCCCGAACACCACTGCACTGCCCTTAACCCTGAAACATCAACCCCAGCACGACCTCTTACGCTACCTGTACACCTCTGCTCTAAACACTGAAACACCCCCTGCACTGCCCGAACAACACAGCACTGCCCTAAACCCTGAAACACTACCCCCTGCATGACCCTCTATACTGCCCGAACACCACTGCACTGCCCTAAACCCTAAAACACCACCCCAGCACGATCCTCTACACTGCCCAAATACCACTGCCCTGCCCTAATCCCTGAAACACCACCCCAGCACGACCCCCTACACTGCCCGAACAAGACTTCACTGCCCTAAACCCTAAAAAACCAGCCCCAGCACGATCCCCTACACTGCCCGAACACGACTGCACTGCCCTAAACCCTGAAACACCAGCCCCAGCACGACCCCTACACTGCCCAAACACCACTGCACTGCCCTAAGCCCTGAAACACCAGCCCCAGCACGACCCCCTTCACTGCCAGAACAACACTGCACTGCCCTAAACCCTGAAACGCCAGCCCCAGCACGACCCCCTACACTTCCCAAACACCACTGCACTGCCCTAAAACCTGAACCACCACCCCCAGCAAGACCCCCTACACTGCCCGAACACCACTGCACTGCCCTGAACCCTGAAACACCAGCCCCACCACAACCCCCTACACTGCCCGAACACCACTGCACTGCCCTAAACCCAGAAACACCAGCCCCAGCATGACCCCCTACACTGCCCGAACACCACTGCACTGCCCTAAACCCTGAAACATCAGCCCTAGCACTACCCCCTACACTGCCCGAACACCACTGCACTGCCCTTAACCCTGAAACATCAACCCCAGTACGACCTCTTACACTACCTGTACACCTCTGCCCTAAACACTGAAACACCCCCTGCACTGCCCGAACAACACAGCACTGCCCTAAACCCTGAAACACTACCCCCTGCATGACCCCCTATACTGCCTGAACACCACTGCACTGCCCTAAACCCTAAAACACCACCCCCAGTACGACCCTCTACACTGCCCAAACACCACTGCTCTGCCCTAAAGCCTGAAACACCACCCCAGCTCGACCCCCTACACTGCCCGAACACCACTGCTCTGCCCTAAACCCTAAAACACCAGCCCCAGCACGACCCCCTACAGTGCCCGAAAACCACTGCACTGCCCTAAACCCTGAAACACCAGCCCCAGCATGACCCCCTACAGTGCCCAAACACCACTGCACTGCCCTAAGCCCTGAAACACCAGCCCCAGCACGACCCCCTTCACTGCCAGAACAACACTGCACTGCCCTATACCCTGAAGCACCACCCCAGCAATACGCCCTCCACTGCCCGAACACCACTGCACTAAACCCTGAAACACTTCCCCTACATGACCCCCTACACTGCCTGAACACCACTGTACTGCCCTAAACCACGAACACCAGCCCCAGCACGACCCCCTACACAGCCCAAACACCTCTGCACTGCCTTAAACCCTGAAACACCAGCCCCAGCATGACCCCCTATACTTCCCAAACACCACTGCACTGCCCTAAACCCTGAAACACCACCCTCAGCAAGACCCCCTACACTGACCGAACACCACTGCACTGCCCTATACCCTGAAGCACCACCCCAGCAATACGCCCTCCACTGCCCGAACACCACTGCACTAAACCCTGAAACACTTCCCCTACATGACCCCCTACACTGCCTGAACACCACTGTACTGCCCTAAACCCTGAAACACCACCCCCAGCAAGACCCACTGCACTTCCTGAACACCACTGCACTGCCCTAAACCCTGAAACACCACCCCCAGCACGACCCCCTACACTGCCCAAACACCACTGCTCTGCCCTAAACCCTGAAGCACCACCCCAACATGACCCCCTACACTGCCCGAAACACCACTGCTCTGCCTTAAACCCTAAAACACCAGCCCCAGCATGACCCCCTACACTGCCCGAACACTTCTGTATTGCCCTAAACCCTGAACACCAGACCAAGCACGACCCCCTACACTGCCTGAACACCACTGCACTGCCCTAAACCCTGAAACACCAACCCCAGCATGACCCCCTACAGAGCCCAAACACCACTGCACTGCCCTAAGCCCTGAAACACCAGCCCCAGCACGACCCCCTACACTGCCTGAACTCCACTGCACTGCCCTAAACCCAGAAACACCAGCCCCAGAACGACCCCCTACAGTGCCCGAACACCACTGCACTGCCCTAAACCCTGAAACACCAGCCCCAGAACGACCCCTACAGTGCCCGAACACCACTGCACTGCCCTAAACTCTTAAACCCCAGAGTCAACACGACCCCCTACACTGCCCGAACACCACTGCACTGCCCTCAACCCTGAAACATCAACCCCAGCACGACCCCTTACACTGCCCGAACACCACTGCACTGCCCTAAACCCTGAAACACCAACCCCAGAACGACCCCCTACACTGCCCAAACACCACTGCACTGCCCTAAGCCCTGAAACACCAGACCCAGCACGACCCCCTTCACTGCCAGAACAACACTGCACTGCCCTAAACCACGAAACACCAGCCCCAGCACGACCCCCTACATTGCCCAAATACAACTGCACTGCACTAAACCCTGAAACGCCAGCCCCAGCACGACCCCCTACACTTCCCAAACACCACGGCACTGCCCTAAAACCTGAAACACCACCCTCAGCAAGACCCCCTACACTGACCGAACACCACTGCACTGCCCTATACCCTGAAGCACCACCCCAGCAATACGCCCTCCACTGCCCGAACACCACTGCACTAAACCCTGAAACACTTCCCCTACATGACCCCCTACACTGCCTGAACACCACTGTACTGCCCTAAACCCTGAAACACCACCCCCAGCAAGACCCACTGCACTTCCTGAACACCACTGCACTGCCCTAAACCCTGAAACACCACCCCCAGCACGACCCCCTACACTGCCCAAACACCACTGCTCTGCCCTAAACCCTGAAGCACCACCCCAACATGACCCCCTACACTGCCCGAAACACCACTGCTCTGCCTTAAACCCTAAAACACCAGCCCCAGCATGACCCCCTACACTGCCCGAACACTTCTGTATTGCCCTAAACCCTGAACACCAGACCAAGCACGACCCCCTACACTGCCTGAACACCACTGCACTGCCCTAAACCCTGAAACACCAACCCCAGCATGACCCCCTACAGAGCCCAAACACCACTGCACTGCCCTAAGCCCTGAAACACCAGCCCCAGCACGACCCCCTACACTGCCTGAACTCCACTGCACTGCCCTAAACCCAGAAACACCAGCCCCAGAACGACCCCCTACAGTGCCCGAACACCACTGCACTGCCCTAAACCCTGAAACACCAGCCCCAGAACGACCCCTACAGTGCCCGAACACCACTGCACTGCCCTAAACTCTGAAACCCCAGAGTCAACACGACCCCCTACACTGCCCGAACACCACTGCACTGCCCTCAACCCTGAAACATCAACCCCAGCACGACCCCTTACACTGCCCGAACACCACTGCACTGCCCTAAACCCTGAAACACCAACCCCAGAACGACCCCCTACACTGCCCAAACACCACTGCACTGCCCTAAGCCCTGAAACACCAGACCCAGCACGACCCCCTTCACTGCCAGAACAACACTGCACTGCCCTAAACCACGAAACACCAGCCCCAGCACGACCCCCTACATTGCCCAAATACAACTGCACTGCACTAAACCCTGAAACGCCAGCCCCAGCACGACCCCCTACACTTCCCAAACACCACGGCACTGCCCTAAAACCTGAAACACCACCCCCAGCAAGACCCCCTACACTGCCCGAACACCACTGCACTGCCCTGAACCCTGAAACACCACCCCCACCACAACCCCCTACACTGCCCGAACACCACTGCACTGCCCTAAACCCAGAAACACCAGCCCCAGCATGACCCCGTACACTGCCCGAACATCACTACAATGCCCTAAACCCTGAAACACCAGCCCCAGCACGACACCCTAAACTGCCCGAACACCACTGCACTGCCCTTAACCCTGAAACATCAGCCGCAGCACGACCACTTACACTGCCTGAACACCACTGCCCTAAACACTGGAACACCAGCCCCGGTACACCCCCTGCACTGCCCGAACACCAACCATAGCACTGCCTTAAACCCTGAAACACTACCCCCTGCATGACCCCCTATACTGCCCGAACACCACTGCACTGCCCTACACCCTTAAACACCACCCCCAGCACGACCCTCTACACTGCCCAAACACCACTGCTCTGCCCTAAAGCCTGAAACACCACCCCAGCTCGACCCCCTACACTGCCCGAACACCACTGCTCTGCCCTAAACCCTAAAACACCAGCCCTAGCACGACCCCCTACACTGCCCAAACACCACTGCACTGCCCTAAACCCTAAAACACCAGACTCAGCATGACCCCCTTCATGGCCCGAACATCACTGCACTGCCCTAAACCCTAAAACACCAGCCCCAGCATGACCCCCTACACAGCCCGAACACTTCTGTATTGCCCTAAACCCTGAACACCAGACCAAGCACGACCCCCTACACTGCCCGAACACCACTGCACTGCCCTAAACCCTGAAAACCCAACCCCAGCATGACCCCCTACACTGCCCAAACACCACTGCACTGCCCTAAGCCCTGAAACACCAGCCCCAGCATGACCCCCTTCACTGCCCGAACAACACTGCACTGCCCTAAACCATGAAACACCAGCCCCGGCACGACCCCCTACACTGCCCGAACACCACTGCACTGCTCTAAACCCTAAAACACCAGCCCCAGCATGACCCCCTATACTTCCCAAACACCACTGCACTGCCCTAAACTCTGAACCACCACCCCTAGCAAGACCCCCTACACTGACCGAACACCACAGCACTGCCCCTTAAACACTACCCCTACACGACCCCCTAAACTGCCCGAACACCACTGCACTGACCTAAACCCTGAAACACCACCCCCAGTAAGACCCTCTAAACTGCCTGAACACCACTGTACTGCCCTAAACCCTGTAACACCACCCCTGCACAACCCCCATACTACCCGAACACCACTGCCCTGCCCTAAACCCTAAAACACCACCCCAGCACGACCCACTATACTGCCCAAACACCACTGCTCTGCCCTAAACACTGAAACACCACCCCAGCACGACCCCCTACACTGCCCGAACACCACTGCTCTGCCCTAAACCCTAAAACACCAGCCCCAGCATGACCCCCTACACTGCACGAACACCACTGCACTGCCCTACACCCTAAAACACCAGCCTCAGCACGACCCCCCTACACTGCCCAAACACCACTGCACTACCCTAAACCCTAAAATACCACCCCAGCATCACCCCCTACACTGCCCGAACACCACTTCACTGCCCTAATCCCAGAAACACCAGCCCCAGCACGACCCCCTACACTGCCAGAACACCACTGCAATGCCCTAAACCCTGAAACACCAGCCCCAGCACGACCCCCTACACTGCTCAAACACCACTGCACTGCCCTTAACCCTGAAACATCAACCCCAGCACGACCTCTTACACTACCTGTACACCACTGCCCTAAACACTGAAACACCTGGCCCAGTATACCCGCTGCACTGCCCGAACACCACTGCACTGCCCTAATCCCTGAAACACCACCCCCTGCATGACCCCCTATACTGCCCAAGCACCACTGCACTGCCCTAAACCCTGAAACATCACCCCCAGCACGACCCCCTATGCTGCTTGAACACGACTGCACTGCCCTAAACCCTGAAACACCAGCCCAAGCACGACCCCCTACACTGCCCGAACACCACTGCACTGCCCTAAACCCAGAAACACCAGCCCCAGAACGACCCCCTACAGTGCCCGAACCCCACTGCACTGCCCTAAACCCTGAAACACCAGCCCCAGCACAACCTCCTACACTGCCCGAACACCACTGCACTGCCCTAAACCCAGAAACACCAGCCCCAGCATGACCCCGTACACTGCCCGAACACCACTGCAATGCCCTAAACCCTGAAACACCAGCCCCAGCACGACCCCCTACTCTGCCCGAACACCACTGCACTGCCCTTAACCCTGAAACATCAGCCGCAGCACAACCCCTTACACTGCCTGAACACCACTGCCCTAAACACTGGAACACCAGCCCCGGTAGACCCAATGCACTGCCCAAACACCACAGCACTGCCCTAAACCCTGAAACACTACCCCCTGCATGACCCCCTATACTGCCCGAACACCACTGCACTGCCCTAAACCCTTAAACACCACCCCCAGCACAACCCTCTACACTGCCCAAACACCACTGCTCTGCCCTAAAGCCTGAAACACCACCCTAGCTCGACCCCCTACACTGCCCGAACACCACTGATCTGCGTTAAACCCTAAAACACCAGCCCTAGCACGACCCCCTACACTACCCAAACACCACTGCACTGCACTAAACCCTAAAACACCAGCCCCAGCATGACCCCCTACACTGCCCGAACACTTCTGTATTGCCCTAAACCCTGAACACCAGACCAAGCACGACCCCCTACACTGCCCGAACACCACTGCACTACCCTAAACCCTGAAACACCAACCCCAGCATGACCCCCTACACTGCCCAAACACCACTGCACTGCCCTAAGCCCTGAAACACCAGCCCCAGCATGACCCCCTTCACTGCCCGAACAACACTGCACTGCCTTAAACCATGAAACACCAGCCCCAGCACAACCCCCTACACTGCCCAAGCACCACTGCACTGTTCTAAACCCTGAAACACCAGCCCCAGCATGACCCCCTATGCTTCCCAAACACCACTGCACTGCCCTAAACCCTGAAACACCACCCCCAGCAAGACCCCCTACACTGACCGAACACCACAGCACTGTCCCTTAAACACTACCCCTACACGACCCCCTACACTGCCCGAACACCACTGCACTGCCCTAAACCCTGAAACACCACCCCCAGCAAGACCCTCTAAACTGCCTGAACACCACTGTACTTCCCTAAACCCTGTAACACCACCCCTGCACAACCCCCCATACTACCCGACCACCACTGCCCTGCCCTAAACCCTAAAACACCACCCCAGCACAACCCACTACACTGCCCAAACACCACTGCTCTGCCCTAAACACTGAAACACCACCCCAGCACGACCCCCTACACTGCCCGAACACCACTGCTCTGCCCTAAACCCTAAAACACCAGCCCCAGCATGACCCCCTACACTGCACGAACACCACTGCACTGCCCTACACCCTAAAACACCAGCCTCAGCACAACCCCCTACACTGCCCAAACACCACTGCACTACCCTAAACCCTAAAATACCACCCCAGCATCATCCCCTACACTGCCCGAACGCCACTTCACTGCCCTAAACCCAGAAACACCAGCCCCAGCACGACCCCCTACACTGCCAGAACACCACTGCAATGCCCTAAACCCTGAAACTCCAGCCCCAGCACGACCCCCTACACTGCCGAACACCACTGCACTGCCCTTAACCCTGAAACATCAACCCCAGCACGACCTCTTACACTACCTGTACACCACTGCCCTAAACTCTGAAACACCAGGCCCAGTACACCCGCTGCACTGCCCGAACACCACTGCACTGGCCTAATTTCTGAAACACCACCCCCTGCACGACCCCCTATACTGCCTGAACACCACTGCACTGCCCTAAACCCTAAAACACCACCCCCAGCACGATCCTCTACACTGCCCAAACACCACTGCTCTGCCCTAATCCCTGAAACACCACCCCCAGCACGACCCCCTACACTGCCCAAACACGACTTCACTGCCCTAAACCCTAAAACACCAGCCCCAGCACGATCCCCTACACTGCCCGAACACCACTGCACTGCCCTAAACCCTGAAACACCAGCCCCAGCATGACCCCCTACAGTGCCCAAACACCACTGCACTGCCCTAAGCCCTGAAACACCAGCCCCAGCACAACCCCCTTCACTGCCAGAACAACACTGCACTGCCCTAAACCACGAAACACCAGCCCCAGCACGACCCCCTACACTGCCCAAACACCACTGCACTGCACTAAACCCTGAAACGCCAGCCCCAGCACGACCCCCTACACTTCCCAAACACCACTGCACTGCCCTAAAACCTGAACCACCACCCCCAGCAGGACCCCCTACACTGCCCAAACACCACTGCACTGCCCTGAACCCTGAAATACCAGCCCCACCACAACCCCCTACACTGCCCGAACACCACTGCACTGCCCTAAACCCAGAAACACCAGCCCCAGCATGACCCCCTACACTGCCCGAACACCACTGCAATGCCCTAAACCCTGAAACACCAGCCCCAGCACGACCCCTACACTGCCCAAACACCACTGCACTGCCCTTAACCCTGAAACATCAGCCCAAGCATGACCCCTTACACTGCCTGAACACCACTGCCCTAAACACTGGAACACCAGCCCCGGTACACCCCCTGCACTGCCCGAACACCACAGCACTGCCCTAAACCCTGAAACACTACTCCCTGCATGACCCCCTATACTGCCCGAACACCACTGCACTGCCCTAAACCCAAAAACACCACCCCCAGCATGACCCTCTACACTGCCCAAACACCACTGCTCTGCCCTAAACCCTAAAACACCAGCCCCACCTCGAACCCCTACACTGCCCGAACACCACTGCTCTGCCCTAAACCCTAAAACACCAGCCCCAGCACGACCCCCTACACTGCCTGAAAACCACTGCACTGCCCTAAACCCTAAAACACCAGCCTCAGCATGACCCCCTACACGGCCTGAACACCACTGCACTGCCCTAAAACCTAAAATACCACCCCAGCATGACACCCTACACTGCCAGAACACCACTGCACTGCCCTAAACCACGAAACACCAGCCCCAGCACGACCCCCTACACAGCCCAAACACCACTGCACTGCCTTAAACCCTGAAACACCAGCCCCAGCATGACCCCCTATACTTCCCAAACACCACTGCACTGCCCTAAACCCTGAAACACCACCCTCAGCAAGACCCCCTACACTGACCGAACACCACTGCACTGCCCTAAACCCTGAAACACCACCCCAGCAATACGCCCTCCACTGCCCGAACACCACTGCACTAAACCCTGAAACACTTCCCCTACATGACCCCCTACACTGCCCGAACACCACTGTACTGCCCTAAACCCTGAAACACCACCCCCAGCAAGACCCCCTGTACTGCCTGAACACCACTGCACTGCCCTAAACCCTGAAACACCACCCCTGCATAACCCCCATACTGCCCGAACACCACTGCCCTGCCCTAAACCATAAAACACCACCCCCAGCACGACCCCCTACACTGCCCAAACACCACTGCTCTGCCCTAAACCCTGAAGCACCACCCCAGCTTGACCCCCTACACTGCCCGAAACACCACTGCTCTGCCTTAAACCCTAAAACACCAGCCCCAGCATGACCCCCTACACTGCCCGAACACTTCTGTATTGCCCTAAACCCTGAACACCAGACCAAGCACGACCCCCTACACTGCCCGAACACCACTGCACTGCCCTAAACCCTGAAACACCAAACACAGCATGACCCCCTACACTGCCCAAACACCACTGCACTGCCCTAAGCCCTGAAACACCAGCCCCAGCATGACCCCCTACACTGCTCAAACAACACTGCACTGTCCTAAACCCCGAACCACCAGCCCCAGCATGACCCCTACACTGCCCAAACACCACTGCAGTGCCCTAAACCCTGAAACACCTCCTCAGCACAACCCACTTCACTTCCCGAACACAGCTGCACTGCCCGAAACCCTGAAACACCACCACCAGCAAGACCCCCTAGACTGCGCAAATGCCACTGCACTGCCGTAAATCCTGAAAAAACACACCAACAATACGCCCTACACTGCCCGAACACCACTGCACTAAACCCTGAAACACCACCCCCTGCACGACTCCTACACTAGCACGACCCCCTACACTGCTCGAAAACCACCGCACAGCCCTAAACCCTGAAACACCAACCCTAAAACACCACCCCCAGCACGACCCTCTACACTGCCTGAAAACCACTGCACTGCCCTAAACCCTGAAACACCACCACCCAGCACGACCCCCTACACTGCCCGAACACCATTGCACTGCCCTAAACACTGAAACACCACCTCCAGCAAGATGCTCTAAACTGTCTGAACACCACTGCACTAAACCCTGAAACACCACCCCCTGCACGACCCCCTACACTGCCTGAACACCACTACACTGCCCTAAACCCTGAAACACCTCCCCCTGCATGACACCCTACACTGCTTAAACACCAGTGCACTGCCATAAACCCTGAAACTCCACCCCCAGGATGACCCCCTACACTGCGCAACACCACTGCACTGCCTTAAACCCTGAAACACCAGCCCCAGCATGACCCCCTATACTTCTCAAACACCACTGCACTGCCCTAAACCCTGAAACACCACCCCCAGCAAGACCCCCTACACTGACCGAACACCACTGCACTGCCCTAAACCCTGAAACACCACCCCAGCAATACGCCCTCCACTGCCCGAACACCACTGCACTAAACCCTGAAACACTACCCTTACATGACCCCCTACACTGCCCGAACACCACTGCACTGCCCTAAACGCTGAAACACCACCCGTGCACAACCCCCCATACTGACAAAACACCACTGCCCTGCCCTAAACCCTAAAACACCACCTCCAGCAAGACCTCCTACACTGCCCAAACACCACTGCTCTGGCCTAAACCCTGAAGCACCACCGCAGCACGACCCCTACACTGCCCGAAAACCGCTGCTCTGCCTTAAACCCTAAAACACCAGCCCCAGCATGACCCCCTACACTGCCCGAACACTTCTGTATTGCCCTAAACCCTGAACACAAGACCAAGCACGACCCCCTACACTGCCCGAACACCACTGCACTGCCCTAAACCCTGAAACACCAACCCCAGCATGACCCCCTACACTGCCCAAACACCACTGCACTGCCCTAAGCCCTGAAACACCAGCCCCAGCATGACCCCCTACACTGCCCGAACAACACTGTACTGCCCTAAACCCCGAACCACCAGCCCCAGCATGACCCCCTACACTGCCCAAACACCACTGCAGAGCCGTAAACCCTGAAACACCTGCTCAGCACAACCCCCTACACTTCCCGAAAACCACTGCACTGCCCGAAACCCTGAAACACCACCACCAGCAATACCCCCTACACTGCGCAAACGCCACTGCACTGCCCTAAACCCTGAAAAACCACCCCAGCAATATGCCATACACTGCCCGAACACCACTGCACTAAACCCTGAAACACCACCCCCTGCACGACTCCTACACTGCCTGAACACCACTGCACTGCCCTAAACCCTAAAACACCACCCCCAGCATTACCCCCTACACTGCTCGAAAACCACCGCACAGCCCTAAACCCTGAAACACCAACCCTGAAACACCACCCCCAGCACGACCCCCTACACTGCCTGAAATCCACTGCACTGCCCTAAACCCTGAAATACCACCACCCAGCACGACCCCCTACACTGCCCGAACACCACTGCACTGCCCTAAACACTGAAACACCGCCTCCAGCAAGATGCACTAAACTGTCTGAACACCACTGCACTAAACCCTAAAACACCACCCCCAGCACGATCCTCTACACTGCCCAAACACCACTGCTCTGCCCTAATCCCTGAAACACCACCCCCAGCACGACCCCCTACACTGCCCGAACACGACTTCACTGCCCTAAACCCTAAAACACCAGCCCCAGCACGATCCCCTACACTGCCCGAACACCACTGCACTGCCCTAAACCCTGAAACACCAGCCCCAGCATGACCCCCTACAGTGCCCAAACACCACTGCACTGCCCTAAGCCCTGAAACACCAGCCCCAGCACGACCCCCTTCACTGCCAGAACAACACTGCACTGCCCTAAACCACGAAACACCAGCCCCAGCACGACCCCCTACACTGCCCAAACACCACTGCACTGCACTAAACCCTGAAACGCCAGCCCCAGCACGACCCCCTACACTTCCCAAACACCACTGCACTGCCCTAAAACCTGAACCACCACCCCCAGCAGGACCCCCTACACTGCCCAAACACCACTGCACTGCCCTGAACCCTGAAATACCAGCCCCACCACAACCCCCTACACTGCCCGAACACCACTGCACTGCCCTAAACCCAGAAACACCAGCCCCAGCATGACCCCCTACACTGCCCGAACACCACTGCAATGCCCTAAACCCTGAAACACCAGCCCCAGCACGACCCCTACACTGCCCAAACACCACTGTACTGCCCTTAACCCTGAAACATCAGCCCAAGCATGACCCCTTACACTGCCCTAAACACTGGAACACCAGCCCCGGTACACCCCCTGCACTGCCCGAACACCACAGCACTGCCCTAAACCCTGAAACACTACTCCCTGCATGACCCCCTATACTGCCCGAACACCACTGCACTGCCCTAAACCCAAAAACACCACCCCCAGCATGACCCTCTACACTGCCCAAACACCACTGCTCTGCCCTAAACCCTAAAACACCAGCCCCACCTCGAACCCCTACACTGCCCGAACACCACTGCTCTGCCCTAAACCCTAAAACACCAGCCCCAGCATGACCCCCTACACTGCCTGAAAACCACTGCACTGCCCTAAACCCTAAAACACCAGCCTCAGCAGGACCCCCTACACGGCCTGAACACCACTGCACTGCCCTAAAACCTAAAATACCACCCCAGCATGACACCCTACACTGCCAGAACACCACTGCACTGCCCTAAACCACGAAACACCAGCCCCAGCACGACCCCCTACACAGCCCAAACACCACTGCACTGCCTTAAACCCTGAAACACCAGCCCCAGCATGACCCCCTATACTTCCCAAACACCACTGCACTGCCCTAAACCCTGAAACACCACCCTCAGCAAGACCCCCTACACTGACCGAACACCACTGCACTGCCCTAAACCCTGAAACACCACCCCAGCAATACGCCCTCCACTGCCCGAACACCACTGCACTAAACCCTGAAACACTTCCCCTACATGACCCCCTACACTGCCCGAACACCACTGTACTGCCCTAAACCCTGAAACACCACCCCCAGCAAGACCCCCTGTACTGCCTGAACACCACTGCACTGCCCTAAACCCTGAAACACCACCCCTGCATAACCCCCATACTGCCCGAACACCACTGCCCTGCCCTAAACCATAAAACACCACCCCCAGCACGACCCCCTACACTGCCCAAACACCACTGCTCTGCCCTAAACCCTGAAGCACCACCCCAGCATGACCCCCTACACTGCCCGAAACACCACTGCTCTGCCTTAAACCCTAAAACACCAGTCCCAGCATGACCCCCTACACTGCCCGAACACTTCTGTATTGCCCTAAACCCTGAACACCAGACCAAGCACGACCCCCTACACTGCCCGAACACCACTGCACTGCCCTAAACCCTGAAACACCAACCACAGCATGACCCCCTACACTGCCCAAACACCACTGCACTGCCCTAAGCCCTGAAACACCAGCCCCAGCATGACCCCCTACACTGCTCAAACAACACTGCACTGTCCTAAACCCCGAACCACCAGCCCCAGCATGACCCCTACACTGCCCAAACACCACTGCAGTGCCCTAAACCCTGAAACACCTCCTCAGCACAACCCACTTCACTTCCCGAACACAGCTGCACTGCCCGAAACCCTGAAACACCACCACCAGCAAGACCCCCTAGACTGCGCAAATGCCACTGCACTGCCGTAAATCCTGAAAAACCACACCAACAATACGCCCTACACTGCCCGAACACCACTGCACTAAACCCTGAAACACCACCCCCTGCACGACTCCTACACTAGCACGACCCCCTACACTGCTCGAAAACCACCGCACAGCCCTAAACCCTGAAACACCAACCCTAAAACACCACCCCCAGCACGACCCTCTACACTGCCTGAAAACCACTGCACTGCCCTAAACCCTGAAACACCACCACCCAGCACGACCCCCTACACTGCCCGAACACCATTGCACTGCCCTAAACACTGAAACACCACCTCCAGCAAGATGCTCTAAACTGTCTGAACACCACTGCACTAAACCCTGAAACACCACCCCCTGCACGACCCCCTACACTGCCTGAACACCACTACACTGCCCTAAACCCTGAAACACCTCCCCCTGCATGACACCCTACACTGCTTAAACACCAGTGCACTGCCATAAACCCTGAAACTCCACCCCCAGGATGACCCCCTACACTGCGCAACACCACTGCACTGCCTTAAACCCTGAAACACCAGCCCCAGCATGACCCCCTATACTTCTCAAACACCACTGCACTGCCCTAAACCCTGAAACACCACCCCCAGCAAGACCCTCTACACTGACCGAACACCACTGCACTGCCCTAAACCCTGAAACACCACCCCAGCAATACGCCCTCCACTGCCCGAACACCACTGCACTAAACCCCGAAACACTACCCTTACATGACCCCCTACACTGCCCGAACACCACTGCACTGCCCTAAACCCTGAAACACCACCCGTGCACAACCCCCCATACTGACCAAACACCACTGCCCTGCCCTAAACCCTAAAACACCACCTCCAGCAAGACCTCCTACACTGCCCAAACACCACTGCTCTGGCCTAAACCCTGAAGCACCACCGCAGCACGACCCCTACACTGCCCGAAAACCGCTGCTCTGCCTTAAACCCTAAAACACCAGCCCCAGCATGACCCCCGACACTGCCCGAACACTTCTGTATTGCCCTAAACCCTGAACACAAGACCAAGCACGACCCCCTACACTGCCCGAACACCACTGCACTGCCCTAAACCCTGAAACACCAACCCCAGCATGACCCCCTACACTGCCCAAACACCACTGCACTGCCCTAAGCCCTGAAACACCAGCCCCAGCATGACCCCCTACACTGCCCGAACAACACTGTACTGCCCTAAACCCCGAACCACCAGCCCCAGCATGACCCCCTACACTGCCCAAACACCACTGCAGAGCCGTAAACCCTGAAACACCTGCTCAGCACAACCCCCTACACTTCCCGAAAACCACTGCACTGCCCGAAACCCTGAAACACCACCACCAGCAATACCCCCTACACTGCGCAAACGCCACTGCACTGCCATAAACCCTGAAAAACCACCCCAGCAATATGCCCTACACTGCCCGAACACCACTGCACTAAACCCTGAAACACCACCCCCTGCACGACTCCTACACTGCCTGAACACCACTGCACTGCCCTAAACCCTAAAACACCACCCCCAGCATTACCCCCTACACTGCTCGAAAACCACCGCACAGCCCTAAACCCTGAAACACCAACCCTGAAACACCACCCCCAGCACGACCCCCTACACTGCCTGAAATCCACTGCACTGCCCTAAACCCTGAAATACCACCACCCAGCACGACCCCCTACACTGCCCAAACACCACTGCACTGCCCTAAACACTGAAACACCGCCTCCAGCAAGATGCACTAAACTGTCTGAACACCACTGCACTAAACCCTGAAACACCACCCCCTTCACAACCCCCTACACTGCCCGAACACCACTACACTGCCCTAAACCCTGAAACACCTCCCCCTGCATGACCCCCTACACTGCTTAAACACCAGTGCACTGCCGTAAACCCTGAAACATAACCCCCAGGATGACCCCCTACACTGCGCAACACCACCGCACTGCCGTAAACCCTGAAACACCTCCCCCAGGACGACCCCCCATACTGCGCAACACCAGTGCACAGCCCTAAACCCTAAAACACCACCCCCAGCACGACCCCTACACTGCCCGAACACCACTGCACTACCCTAAACCCTGAAACACCAACCCTAAAACACCACCCCCAGCACAACCCCCTACACTGATCGAACACCACTGCACTGCCCTAAATCCAGACAGACCAGCCCCAGCACAACCCCCTACACTGTCCGAACACCACTGCACTGCCCTAAACCCTGAAACACCAGCCCGAGCAAGACCCCCTACACTGCCCGAACACCACTGCACTGCCCTATACCCTGAAACACCAGCCCCAGCACGACATCCTACACTGCCCGAACACCACTGCACTGCCATTAACCCTGAAACATCAGCCCCAGCACGACCTCTTACACTGCCTGAACACCACTGCCCTAAACACTGAAACACCAGCCCCAGTACACCCAATACACTGTCAAAACACCACTGCAATGCCCTAAACCCTGAAACACCAGCCCCAGCACAGTCCACTATACTGCCCGAACACCACTGCACTGCCCTAAACCCTGAAACACCAGCCACAGCATGACACCCTACACTGGCCGAACATCACTGCACTGTCCTAAACCCTGAAACACCACCCCAGCACGACCCCCTACATTACCCGAACACCACTGCACTGCCCTAAACCCTGAAACACCAGCCCCAGCACGACCCACTATACTTCCCGAACACCACTGCACTGCCCTCAACCCTGAAACACCAGCCACAGCACGACACCCTACACTGCCCGAACACCACAACACTGTCCTAAACCCTGAAACACCACTCCCTGCACGACCCACTACACTGCCCAAGCACCACTGCACTGCCCTAAACCCTGAAACATCACCCCCAGCACGACCCCCTACACTGCTTGAACACCACTGCACTGCCCTAAACCCTGAAACACCAGCCCCAACACGACCCCCTACACTGCCCGAACGCCACTGCACTGCCCTAAACCCAGAAACACCAGCCCCAGACCGACCCCCTACACTGCCCGAACACCACAGCACTGCCCTAAACCCTGAAACACCAGCCCCAGCACGACCCCTACAGTGCCCGAACACCACTGCACTGCCCTAAACACTGAAACACCAGCCCCAGCACGACCCCCTACACTGCCCAAACACCACTGCACTGCCCTAAGCCCTGAAACACCAGCCCCAGCATGACCCCCTACACTGCCTGAACAACACTGCACTGCCCTAAACCCCGAACCACCAGCCCCAGCATGACCCACTACACTGCCCAAACACCACTGCAGTGCCCTAAACCCTGAAACACCTGCTCAGCACAACCCCCTACACTTCCCGAACACCACTGCACTGCCTGAAACCCTGAAACACCACCACCAGCAATACCCCCTACACTGCGCAAACTCCACTGCACTGCCCTAAACCCTGAAAAACCACCCCAGCAATATGCCCTACACTGCCCGAACACCACTGCACTAAACCCTGAAACACCACCCCCTGCACGACTCCTACACTGCCTGAACACCACTGCACTGCCCTAAACCCTAAAACACCACCCCCAGCATGACCCCCTACACTGCTCGAAAACCACCGCACAGCCCTAAACCCTGAAACACCAACCCTGAAACACCAGCCCCAGCACGACCCCCTACACTGCCTGAAAACCACTGCACTGCCCTAAACCCTAAAACACCAGCCTCAGCATGAACCCCTACACGGCCTGAACACCACTGCACTGCCCTAAAACCTAAAATACCACCCCAGCATGACACCCTACACTGCCAGAACACCACTGCACTGCCCTAAACCACGAAACACCAGCCCCAGCACGACCCCCTACACAGCCCAAATACCACTGCACTGCCTTAAACCCTGAAACACCAGCCCCAGCATGACCCCCTATACTTCCCAAACACTACTGCACTGCCCTAAACCCTGAAACACCACCCTCAGCAAGACCCCCTACACTGACCGAACACCACTGCACTGCCCTAAACCCTGAAACACCACCCCAGCAATACGCCCTCCACTGCCCGAACACCACTGCACTAAACCCTGAAACACTTCCCCTACATGACCCCCTACACTGCCCGAACACCACTGTACTGCCCTAAACCCTGAAACACCACCCCTGCATAACCCCCATACTGCCCGAACACCACTGCCCTGCCCTAAACCATAAAACACCACCCCCAGCACGACCCCCTACACTGCCCAAACACCACTGCTCTGCCCTAAACCCTGAAGCACCACCCCAGCATGACCCCCTACACTGCCCGAAACACCACTGCTCTGCCTTAAACCCTAAAACACCAGCCCCAGCATGACCCCCTACACTGCCCGAACACTTCTGTAGTGCCCTAAACCCTGAACACCAGACCAAGCACGACCCCCTACACTGCCCGAACACCACTGCACTGCCCTAAACCCTGAAACACCAACCACAGCATGACCCCCTACACTGCCCAAACACCACTGCACTGCCCTAAGCCCTGAAACACCAGCCCCAGCATGACCCCCTACACTGCTCAAACAACACTGCACTGTCCTAAACCCCGAACCACCAGCCCCAGCATGACCCCTACACTGCCCAAACACCACTGCACTGCCCTAAGCCCTGAAACACCAGCCCCAGCACGACCCCCTACACTGCCCAAACACCACTGCACTGCACTAAACCCTGAAATGCCAGCCCCAGCACGACCCCCTACACTTCCCAAACACCACTGCACTGCCCTAAAACCTGAACCACCACCCCCAGCAGGACCCCCTACACTGCCCGAACACCACTGCACTGCCCTGAACCCTGAAATACCAGCCCCACCACAACCCCCTACACTGCCCGAACACCACTGCACTGCCCTAAACCCAGAAACACCAGCCCCAGCATGACCCCCTACACTGCCCGAACACCACTGCAATGCCCTAAACCCTGAAATGCCAGCCCCAGCACGACCCCCTACACGGCCTGAACACCACTGCACTGCCCTAAAACCTAAAATACCAGCCCCACCACAACCCCCTACACTGCCCGAACACCACTGCACTGCCCTAAACCCAGAAACACCAGCCCCAGCATGACACCCTACACTGCCAGAACACCACTGCACTGCCCTAAACCACGAAACACCAGCCCCAACACGACCCCCTACACAGCCCAAACACCACTGCACTGCCTTAAACCCTGAAACACCAGCCCCAGCATGACCCCCTATACTTCCCAAACACCACTGCACTGCCCTAAACCCTGAAACACCACCCTCAGCAAGACCCCCTACACTGACCGAACACCACTGCACTGCCCTAAACCCTGAAACACCACCCCAGCAATACGCCCTCCACTGCCCGAACACCACTGCACTAAACCCTGAAACACTTCCCCTACATGACCCCCTACACTGCCGGAACACCACTGTACTGCCCTAAACCCTGAAACACCACCCCCAGCAAGACCCCCTTGTTGGACTTGGCCCTTCTGGCAGGTTCACCCCTGAACTTTTTGCTTTTTTATTGGTGACTTGGTGTGGTGATTTTCTTGGTTTCTGCGCACTTTCCCTGTGTCCCAGGGTAAAGTGCGTGCGTGCTCTGAGTGCATGTGGTGAGATAGGCCTGCCCTCCCATAGGAATGCATGGGGAATGTATGTGTCCCTAGTAGTTCCTGATGCGTGGGGTGTGCAGGCCCGAGTTTGGTATGTGCGGACTCGTGGGAGTGAATGCTGCGCGATGATGTGTGCGGCATGCATGTACCTAGTGTGGAAGTGCCACTTCTAGAAGTGGGCACTTCTGTGTGCAGTGTGTCTGTCGCGTGATTGGCTGGTCATATCATGTGACGGGCTAGGGATTCCCCAGAGTCAGGATGAGTCACCCAGTGGTGAATGGGGAGATCAGCAGCTAGATGGGTGGGAGGAGTACACCTGGGTCCTGAATAGGACAGGGTTTTCCACACACAATGCTGGCCCCGCCCCCTGTGGTGCGACTGACGACCCTAGCCCTGCCAGTGAATAGAGTGAGGGGCTGAGCACATCAAGGGTGCTCCCCAACCAGCTGCGACTGGTTTTCCCCCTCACCCTGAACCCAGAACAAAGGGTCTGACTGTATAAAAATGGGGCTGTGTCCCCACAGAAATTGTTCTCTGCCAGGATCTTACCTGAGGGGGGCTGCTGCTGCTGCTGGACCAGAGGACCGCCACTTGGACTACCTCCCTGCCTGGAGGCCCAGTGAGCTGGCTCTGGGTCCAGCCTTGCCCCCCACCCCTGCCCTGCTGCATGCAGGGAAGAACTTTGCTGGACTTGGCTTGGATCCTACTCTAGGCGCTGGGAGCGCTTTATTGTCCCCCTAGGGCGCCTGGAAGCGCCTTTCATTCACTTATAGCGCCAGAAGCGCTTTAATTGGGGCCAGCAGCGCAGCGCTGCGATAATCAGCGAGGGAACCCCGACGTAGGTATTCCCTGCTATTGTGCTATATTCAAAGCGGGTGCCCACCCCGCATTTTGGTGCGCTTGCGGGTGCCTACCCCGCTTATTTAATTATTTTCCTACGGCGGGTGCCCACCCCGCCGTATATTGCCTATCGCGAGGGAGCCTACCCCTCTGACTGCCGGGATAATCACCGCTGCGGCCCCGTTCGACTGATCCGGAAGTCAGGCACTCCTGCCCGTGACGGGGGCGGAGCCTGCAGCCGGGCAGGAAGTGGCGCCAGCATCTCGACGCGGCGCAGGGCTCCCGTGTGACGGAGGGAAGCCCCGCGCCAGGAAGAGGAACGCCGCCGAAAGGAGGTGCCAGCGGGAGCGGGCGGGAGCCTACCCCGCGCTCCCTCGACTCCGAAGGACTGCCAGCTAAAGAGAGACTCCCCCCGACGAGGCCCGGTGAGTGGGGCTCTGGCCTGGGGGGGAGCGGTGCTTCTCGAGCCTAGAGAGGCTCAGGTAGGGGGCATTTCCCCAACGGTGTCGGGGCACAGTTTCGGTGCCCGTCTCGAGCACGCAGTGCACATTTCCGCTGCCCCACCTGACAGTGGGCAGCGGCGTGGAGGACCTAGGCGATCTCCAGAAGTCTACGTGGCTCCAGCCTAGAGGGGCATTTGTGTCACGGAGTAGAGCGGCCCCGGAAGGCAGCGGGCCGCTCCAACGTTGCCCCCCAATTATTTCTCGAGCCCACGAGGCTCCAAGGGGCATATTCGTTTTCAGAGCCCACGAGGCTCCAAAGAGGCGCATGGTTCTCGAGCCCCAGAGGCTCCAACGAAGGGGCATATTATTATTTAGAGCCTGCGAGGCTCTAGGGGGCATTTCAGTTGTTCAGAGCCCTGGGAGGCTCCAACGTGTGCCACAGCATCTCTCCAGTTGCCCAGCACTTAGTGGGCAACTGCAACGTTTAGGTTGTGGCCTCGGTGTTCTGGCTTGCGCAGCCTGCGCCGGCGCGCCCTGACTTTTCTGGACGCAGGGCGTCCTTGCCCCTACTAGGCCAGTTGGCCTAGGGACTGCCACAGGTGGTGGCTTATGTGAGTTCTTGCGCAATTGGGTTTCCCTGCACCTCTGAATGTAGTTTATGCATCATGTGTTTCCCTTGTTCTACACCTCTGAATGTGATGCATCATGTGTAAAGTGCGTTTACCCCTACAGGTATTGTGATACTTAGGTGGTTGTTTTCTCCCTAGTACAGGTGGTGCTAGTGAGGTCCTGATTACCTTTCCTAAGGTGGTTAGGGTTGCGTAGGTGGTACTTACCTGATACCAGTAGTTACTGGTTGTGTGCTACATATGTTATTTTGTACTACAGTATTATTCCTATGTTCTAAAAAGTGCTAATTCCTGACAGTGGTCCAGGTGGCCCTGTCCCCTGTATATATAATCCCTTGTAAATTCTGCCCGTGCCTGTTGGCACATTGTAGAGTGTGTGTTTTTATCTAATGTGTTGTGTATAATACAAAGGTTATTTTTATAGAATACCTTGTGTGGAGTTTCCTTTGTGGTGGGCCTTGGGTGTTGTTGCTGGGTGTGCGCGCAAACGCTTTACACATCGCCTCAGGGATAAGCCTGTCTGCTCGTGCCAAGCTACCAAGGGGGTGAGCAGGGGTTATCTTTGGCGTGTAACTTCCTTGCCCTGACTAGAGTGGTGGTTTCTGTCTGGCTTTGGCGCAAGCCCTAGCCAACCAGGAATCCCATTTCTAACACCCCTGCACTGCCTGAACACCACTGCACTGCCCTAAACCCTGAAACACCACCCCTGCATAACCCCCATACTGCCCGAACACCACTGCCCTGCCCTAAACCATAAAACACCACCCCCAGCACGACCCCCTACACTGCCCAAACACCACTGCTCTGCCCTAAACCCTGAAGCACCACCACAGCATGACCCCCTACACTGCCCGAAACACCACTGCTCTGCCTTAAACCCTAAAACACCAGCCCCAGCATGACCCCCTACACTGCCCGAACACTTCTGTATTGCCCTAAACCCTGAACACCAGACCAAGCACGACCCCCTACACTGCCCGAACACCACTGCACTGCCCTAAACCCTGAAACACCAAACACAGCATGACCCCCTACACTGCCCAAACACCACTGCACTGCCCTAAGCCCTGAAACACCAGCCCCAGCATGACCCCCTACACTGCTCAAACAACACTGCACTGTCCTAAACCCCGAACCACCAGCCCCAGCATGACCCCTACACTGCCCAAACACCACTGCACTGCCCTAAGCCCTGAAACACCAGCCCCAGCACGACCCCCTACACTGCCCAAACACCACTGCACTGCACTAAACCCTGAAATGCCAGCCCCAGCACGACCCCCTACACTTCCCAAACACCACTGCACTGCCCTAAAACCTGAACCACCACCCCCAGCAGGACCCCCTACACTGCCCGAACACCACTGCACTGCCCTGAACCCTGAAATACCAGCCCCACCAAAACCCCCTAAACTGCCCGAACACCACTGCACTGCCCTAAACCCAGAAACACCAGCCCCAGCATGACCCCCTACACTGCCCGAACACCACTGCAATGCCATAAACCCTGAAACACCAGCCCCAGCACGACCCCTACACTGCCCAAACACCACTGCAATGCCCTTAACCCTGAAACATCAGCCCAAGCACGACCCCTTACACTGCCTGAACACCACTGCCCTAAACACTGGAACACCAGCCCCGGTACACCCCCTGCACTGCCCGAACACCACAGCACTGCCCTAAACCCTGAAACACTACCCCCTGCATGACCCCCTATACTGCCCGAACACCACTGCACTGCCCTAAACCCAAAAACACCACCCCCAGCATGACCCTCTACACTGCCCAAACACCACTGCTCTGCCCTAAACCCTAAAACACCAGCCCCAGCTCGAACCCCTACACTGCCCGAACACCACTGCTCTGCCCTAAACCCTAAAACACCAGCCCCAGCACGACCCCCTACACTGCCTGAAAACCACTGCACTGCCCTAAACCCTAAAACACCAGCCTCAGCATGACCCCCTACACGGCCTGAACACCACTGCACTGCCCTAAAACCTAAAATACCACCCCAGCATGACACCCTACACTGCCAGAACACCACTGCACTGCCCTAAACCACGAAACACCAGCACCAGTACGACCCCCTACACAGCCCAAACACCACTGCACTGCCTTAAACCCTGAAACACCAGCCCCAGCATGACCCCCTATACTTCCCAAACACCACTGAACTGCCCTAAACCCTGAAACACCACCCTCAGCAAGACCCCCTACACTGACCGAACACCACTGCACTGCCCTAAACCCTGAAACACCACCCCAGCAATACGCCCTCCACTGCCCGAACACCACTGCACTAAACCCTGAAACACTTCCCCTACATGACCCCCTACACTGCCCGAACACCACTGTACTGCCCTAAACCCTGAAACACCACCCCCAGCAAGACCCCCTGTGCTGCCTGAACACCACTGCACTGCCCTAAACCCTGAAACACCACCCCTGCATAACCCCCATACTGCCCGAACACCACTGCCCTGCCCTAAACCATAAAACACCACCCCCAGCACGACCCCCTACACTGCCCAAACACCACTGCTCTGCTCTAAACCCTGAAGCACCACCCCAGCATGACCCCCTACACTGCCCGAAACACCACTGCTCTGCCTTAAACCCTAAAACACCAGCCCCAGCATGACCCCCTACACTGCCCGAACACTTCTGTATTGCCCTAAACCCTGAACACCAGAACAAGCACGACCCCCTACACTGCCCGAACACCACTGCACTGCCCTAAACCCTGAAACACCAACCACAGCATGACCCCCTACACTGCCCAAACACCACTGCACTGCCCTAAGCCCTGAAACACCAGCCCCAGCATGACCCCCTACACTGCTCAAACAACACTGCACTGTCCTAAACCCCGAACCACCAGCCCCAGCATGACCCCTACACTGCCCAAACACCACTGCAGTGCCCTAAACCCTGAAACACCTCCTCAGCACAACCCACTTCACTTCCCGAACACAGCTGCACTGCCCGAAACCCTGAAACACCACCACCAGCAAGACCCCCTAGACTGCGCAAATGCCACTGCACTGCCCTAAATCCTGAAAAACCACACCAACAATACGCCCTACACTGCCCGAACACCACTGCACTAAACCCTGAAACAACACCCCCTGCACGACTCCTACACTAGCATGACCCCCTACACTGCTCGAAAACCACCGCACAGCCCTAAACCCTGAAACACCAACCCTAAAACACCACCCCCAGCACGACCCTCTACACTGCCTGAAAACCACTGCACTGCCCTAAACCCTGAAACACCACCACCCAGCACGACCCCCTACACTGCCCGAACACCATTGCACTGCCCTAAACACTGAAACACCACCTCCAGCAAGATGCTCTAAACTGTCTGAACACCACTGCACTAAACCCTGAAACACCACCCCCTGCACGACCCCCTACACTGCCTGAACACCACTACACTGCCCTAAACCCTGAAACACCTCCCCCTGCATGACCCCCTACACTGCTTAAACACCAGTGCACTGCCATAAACCCTGAAACTCCACCCCCAGGATGACCCCCTACACTGCGCAACACCACTGCACTGCCTTAAACCCTGAAACACCAGCCCCAGCATGACCCCCTATACTTCTCAAACACCACTGCACTGCCCTAAACCCTGAAACACCACCCCCAGCACGACCCCCTACACTGCCTGAAAACCACTGCACTGCCCTAAACCCTAAAACACCAGCCTCAGCATGACCCCCTACACGGCCTGAACACCACTGCACTGCCCTAAAACCTAAAATACCACCCCAGCATGACACCCTACACTGCCAGAACACCACTGCACTGCCCTAAACCACGAAACACCAGCACCAGTACGACCCCCTACACAGCCCAAACACCACTGCACTGCTTTAAACCCTGAAACACCAGCCCCAGCATGACCCCCTATACTTCCCAAACACCACTGAACTGCCCTAAACCCTGAAACACCACCCTCAGCAAGACCCCCTACACTGACCGAACACCACTGCACTGCCCTAAACCCTGAAACACCACCCCAGCAATACGCCCTCCACTGCCCGAACACCACTGCACTAAACCCTGAAACACTTCCCCTACATGACCCCCTACACTTCTCGAACACCACTGTACTGCCCTAAACCCTGAAACACCACCCCCAGCAAGACCCCCTGTGCTGCCTGAACACCACTGCACTGCCCTAAACCCTGAAACACCACCCCTGCATAACCCCCATACTGCCCGAACACCACTGCCCTGCCCTAAACCATAAAACACCACCCCCAGCACGACCCCCTACACTGCCCAAACACCACTGCTCTGCCCTAAACCCTGAAGCACCACCCCAGCATGACCCCCTACACTGCCCGAAACACCACTGCTCTGCCTTAAACCCTAAAACACCAGCCCCAGCATGACCCCCTACACTGCCCGAACACTTCTGTATTGCCCTAAACCCTGAACACCAGACCAAGCACGACCCCCTACACTGCCCGAACACCACTGCACTGCCCTAAACCCTGAAACACCAACCACAGCATGACCCCCTACACTGCCCAAACACCACTGCACTGCCCTAAGCCCTGAAACACCAGCCCCAGCATGACCCCCTACACTGCTCAAACAACACTGCACTGTCCTAAACCCCGAACCACCAGCCCCAGCATGACCCCTACACTGCCCAAACACCACTGCAGTGCCCTAAACCCTGAAACACCTCCTCAGCACAACCCACTTCACTTCCCGAACACAGCTGCACTGCCCGAAACCCTGAAACACCACCACCAGCAAGACCCCCTAGACTGCGCAAATGCCACTGCACTGCCCTAAATCCTGAAAAACCACACCAACAATACGCCCTACACTGCCCGAACACCACTGCACTAAACCCTGAAACACCACCCCCTGCACGACTCCTACACTAGCATGACCCCCTACACTGCTCGAAAACCACCGCACAGCCCTAAACCCTGAAACACCAACCCTAAAACACCACCCCCAGCACGACCCTCTACACTGCCTGAAAACCACTGCACTGCCCTAAACCCTGAAACACCACCACCCAGCACGACCCCCTACACTGCCCGAACACCATTGCACTGCCCTAAACACTGAAACACCACCTCCAGCAAGATGCTCTAAACTGTCTGAACACCACTGCACTAAACCCTGAAACACCACCCCCTGCACGACCCCCTACACTGCCTGAACACCACTACACTGCCCTAAACCCTGAAACACCTCCCCCTGCATGACCCCCTACACTGCTTAAACACCAGTGCACTGCCATAAACCCTGAAACTCCACCCCCAGGATGACCCCCTACACTGCGCAACACCACTGCACTGCCTTAAACCCTGAAACACCAGCCCCAGCATGACCCCCTATACTTCTCAAACACCACTGCACTGCCCTAAACCCTGAAACACCACCCCCAGCAAGACCCCCTACACTGACCGAACACCACTGCACTGCCCTAAACCCTGAAACACCACCCCAGCAATACGCCCTCCACTGCCCCGAACACCACTGCACTAAACCCTGAAACACTACCCTTACATGACCCCCTACACTGCCCGAACACCACTGCACTGCTCTAAACCCTGAAACACCACCCCCAGCAAGACCCCCTGCACTGCCTGAACACCACTGCACTGCCCTAAACCCTGAAACACCACCCGTGCACAACCCCCCATACTGACCAAACACCACTGCCCTGCCCTAAACCCTAAAACACCACCTCCAGCAAGACCTCCTACACTGCCCAAACACCACTGCTCTGCCCTAAACCCTGAAGCACCACCGCAGCACGACCCCCTACACTGCCCGAAAACCGCTGCTCTGCCTTAAACCCTAAAACACCAGCCCCAGCATGACCCCCTACACTGCCCGAACACTTCTGTATTGCCCTAAACCCTGAACACAAGACCAAGCACGACCCCCTACACTGCCCGAACACCACTGCACTGCCCTAAACCCTGAAACACCAACCCCAGCATGACCCCCTACACTGCCCAAACACCACTGCACTGCCCTAAGCCCTGAAACACCAGCCCCAGCATGACCCCCTACACTGCCCGAACAACACTGCACTGCCCTAAACCCCGAACCACCAGCCCCAGCATGACCCCCTACACTGCCCAAACACCACTGCAGAGCCCTAAACCCTGAAACACCTGCTCAGCACAACCCCCTACACTTCCCGAACACCACTGCACTGCCCGAAACCCTGAAACACCACCACCAGCAATACCCCCTACACTGCGCCAACGCCACTGCACTGCCCTAAACCCTGAAAAACCACCCCAGCAATATGCCCTACACTGCCCGAACACCACTGCACTAAACCCTGAAACACCACCCCCTGCACGACTCCTACACTGCCTGAACACCACTGCACTGCCCTAAACCCTAAAACACCACCACCCAGCACGACCCCCTACACTGCCCGAACACCACTGCACTGCCCTAAACACTGAAACACCGCCTCCAGCAAGATGCACTAAACTGTCTGAACACCACTGCACTAAACCCTGAAACACCACCCCCTTCACAACCCCCTACACTGCCCGAACACCACTACACTGCCCTAAACCCTGAAACACCTCCCCCTGCATGACCCCCTACACTGCTTAAACACCAGTGCACTGCCGTAAACCCTGAAACATAACCCCCAGGATGACCCCCTACACTGCGCAACACCACCGCACTGCCGTAAACCCTGAAATACCTCCCCCAGGACGACCCCCCATACTGCGCAACACCAGTGCACAGCCCTAAACCCTAAAACACCACCCCCAGCACGACCCCTACACTGCCCGAACACCACTGCACTACCCTAAACCCTGAAACACCAACCCTAAAACACCACCCCCAGCACGACCCCCTACACTGATCGAACACCACTGCACTGCCCTAAATCCTGACACACCAGCCCCAGCACAACCCCCTACACTGTCCGAACACCACTGCACTGCCCTAAACCCTGAAACACCAGCCCGAGCAAGACCCCCTACACTGCCCGAACACCACTGCACTGCCCTATACCCTGAAACACCAGCCCCAGGATGACCCCCTACACTGCGCAACACCACTTCACTGCCTTAAACCCTGAAACACCAGCCCCAGCATGACCCCCTATACTTCTCAAACACCACTGCACTGCCCTAAACCCTGAAACACCACCCCCAGCAAGACCCCCTACACTGACCGAACACCACTGCACTGCCCTAAACCCTGAAACACCACCCCAGCAATACGCCCTCCACTGCCCCGAACACCACTGCACTAAACCCTGAAACACTACCCTTACATGACCCCCTACACTGCCCGAACACCACTGCACTGCTCTAAACCCTGAAACACCACCCCCAGCAAGACCCCCTGCACTGCCTGAACACCACTGCACTGCCCTAAACCCTGAAACACCACCCGTGCACAACCCCCCATACTGACCAAACACCACTGCCCTGCCCTAAACCCTAAAACACCACCTCCAGCAAGACCTCCTACACTGCCCAAACACCACTGCTCTGCCCTAAACCCTGAAGCACCACCGCAGCACGACCCCCTACACTGCCCGAAAACCGCTGCTCTGCCTTAAACCCTAAAACACCAGCCCCAGCATGACCCCCTACACTGCCCGAACACTTCTGTATTGCCCTAAACCCTGAACACAAGACCAAGCACGACCCCCTACACTGCCCGAACACCACTGCACTGCCCTAAACCCTGAAACACCAACCCCAGCATGACCCCCTACACTGCCCAAACACCACTGCACTGCCCTAAGCCCTGAAACACCAGCCCCAGCATGACCCCCTACACTGCCCGAACAACACTGCACTGCCCTAAACCCCGAACCACCAGCCCCAGCATGACCCCCTACACTGCCCAAACACCACTGCAGAGCCCTAAACCCTGAAACACCTGCTCAGCACAACCCCCTACACTTCCCGAACACCACTGCACTGCCCGAAACCCTGAAACACCACCACCAGCAATACCCCCTACACTGCGCAAACGCCACTGCACTGCCCTAAACCCTGAAGAACCACCCCAGCAATATGCCCTACACTGCCCGAACACCACTGCACTAAACCCTGAAACACCACCCCCTGCACGACTCCTACACTGCCTGAACATCACTGCACTGCCCTAAACCCTAAAACACCACCCCCAGCATGACCCCCTACACTGCTCGAAAACCACCGCACAGCCCTAAACCCTGAAACACCAACCCTGAAACACCACCCCCAGCACGACCCCCTACACTGCCTGAAATCCACTGCACTGCCCTAAACCCTGAAATACCACCACCCAGCACGACCCCCTACACTGCCCGAACACCACTGCACTGCCCTAAACACTGAAACACCGCCTCCAGCAAGATGCACTAAACTGTCTGAACACCACTGCACTAAACCCTGAAACACCACCCCCTTCACAACCCCCTACACTGCCCGAACACCACTACACTGCCCTAAACCCTGAAACACCTCCCCCTGCATGACCCCCTACACTGCTTAAACACCAGTGCACTGCCGTAAACCCTGAAACATAACCCCCAGGATGACCCCCTACACTGCGCAACACCACCGCACTGCCGTAAACCCTGAAATACCTCCCCCAGGACGACCCCCCATACTGCGCAACACCAGTGCACAGCCCTAAACCCTAAAACACCACCCCCAGCACGACCCCTACACTGCCCGAACACCACTGCACTACCCTAAACCCTGAAACACCAACCCTAAAACACCACCCCCAGCACGACCCCCTACACTGATCGAACACCACTGCACTGCCCTAAATCCTGACACACCAGCCCCAGCACAACCCCCTACACTGTCCGAACACCACTGCACTGCCCTAAACCCTGAAACACCAGCCCGAGCAAGACCCCCTACACTGCCCGAACACCACTGCACTGCCCTATACCCTGAAACACCAGCCCCAGCACGACCCCCTACACTGCCCGAACACCACTGCACTGCCATTAACCCTGAAACATCAGCCCCAGCACGACCTCTTACACTGCCTGAACACCACTGCCCTAAACACTGAAACACCAGCCCCAGTACACCCAATACACTGTCAAAACACCACTGCAATGCCCTAAACCCTGAAACACCAGCCCCAGCACAGTCCACTATACTGCCCGAACACCACTGCACTGCCCTAAACCCTGAAACACCAGCCACAGCATGACACCCTACACTGGCCGAACATCACTGCACTGTCCTAAACCCTGAAACACCACCCCAGCACGACCCCCTACATTACCGAACACCACTGCACTGCCCTAAACCCTGAAACACCAGCCCCAGCACGACCCACTATACTTCCCGAACACCACTGCACTGCCCTAAACCCTGAAACACCAGCCACAGCACGACACCCTACACTGCCCGAACACCACAACACTGTCCTAAACCCTGAAACACCACTCCCTGCACGACCCCCTACACTGCCCAAGCACCACTGCACTGCCCTAAACCCTGAAACATCACCCCCAGCATGACCCCCTACACTGCTTGAACACCACTGCACTGCCCTAAACCCTGAAACACCAGCCCCAGCACGACCCCCTACACTGCCCGAATGCCACTGCACTGCCCTAAACCCAGAAACACCAGCCCCAGACCGACCCCCTACACTGCCCGAACACCACTGCACTGCCCTAAACCACGAAACACCAGCCCCAGCACGACCCCCTACACAGCCCAAACACCACTGCACTGCCTTAAACTCTGAAACACCAGCCCCAGCATGACCCCCTATACTTCCCAAACACCACTGCACTGCCCTAAACCCTGAAACACCACCCTCAGCAAGACCCCCTACACTGACCGAACACCACTGCACTGCCCTAAACCCTGAAACACCACCCCAGCAATACGCCCTCCACTGCCCGAACACCACTGCACTAAACCCTGAAACACTTCCCCTACATGACCCCCTACACTGCCCGAACACCACTGTACTGCCCTAAACCCTGAAACACCACCCCCAGCAAGACCCCCTGCACTGCCTGAATACCACCGCACTGCCCTAAACCCTGAAACACCACCCCTGCATAACCCCCATACTGCCCGAACACCACTGCCCTGCCCTAAAACCATAATACACCACCCCCAGCACGACCCCCTACACTGCCCAAACACCACTGCTCTGCCCTAAACCCTGAAGCACCACCCCAGCATGACCCCCTACACTGCCGGAAACACCACTGCTCTGCCTTAAACCCTAAAACACCAGCCCCAGCATGACCCCCTACACTGCCCAAACACTTCTGTATTGCCCTAAACCCTGAACACCAGACCAAGCACGACCCCCTACACTGCCCGAACACCACTGCACTGCCCTAAACCCTGAAACACCAACCACAGCATGACCCCCTACACTGCCCAAACACCACTGCACTGCCCTAAGCCCTGAAACACCAGCCCCAGCATGACCCCCTACACTGCTCAAACAACACTGCACTGTCCTAAACCCCGAACCACCAGCCCCAGCATGACCCCTACACTGCCCAAACACCACTGCAGTGCCCTAAACCCTGAAACACCTTCTCAGCACAACCCACTTCACTTCCCGAACACAGCTGCACTGCCCGAAACCCTGAAACACCACCACCAGCAAGACCCCCTAGACTGCGCAAATGCCACTGCACTGCCCTAAATCCTGAAAAACCACACCAACAATACGCCCTACACTGCCCGAACACCACTGCACTAAACCCTGAAACACCACCCCCTGCACGACTCCCACACTAGCATGACCCCCTACACTGCTTGAAAACCACCGCACAGCCCTAAATCCTGAAACACCAACCCTAAAACACCACCCCAGCACGACCCTCTACACTGCCTGAAAACCACTGCACTGCCCTAAACCCTGAAACACCACCACCCAGCACGACCCCCTACACTGCCCGAACACCATTGCACTGCCCTAAACACTGAAACACCACCTCCAGCAAGATGCTCTAAACTGTCTGAACACCACTGCACTAAACCCTGAAACACCACCCCCTGCACGACCCCTTACACTGCCTGAACACCACTACACTGCCCTAAACCCTGAAACACCTCCCCCTGCATGACCCCTACACTGCTTAAACACCAGTGCACTGCCATAAACCCTGAAACTCCACCCCCAGCATGACCCCCTACACTGCGCAACACCACTGCACTGCCTTAAACCCTGAAACACCAGCCCCAGCATGACCCCCTATACTTCTCAAACACCACTGCACTGCCCTAAACCCTGAAACACCACCCCCAGCAAGACCCCCTACACTGACCGAACACCACTGCACTGCCCTAAACCCTGAAACACCACCCCAGCAATACGCCCTCCACTGCCCGAACACCACTGCACTAAACCCTGAAACACTACCCTTACATGACCCCCTACACTGCCCGAACACCACTGCACTGCTCTAAACCCTGAAACACCACCCCCAGCAAGACCCCCTGCACTGCCTGAACACCACTGCACTGCCCTAAACCCTGAAACACCACCCGTGCACAACCCCCCATACTGACCAAACACCACTGCCCTGCCCTAAACCCTAAAACACCACCTCCAGCAAGACCTCCTACACTGCCCAAACACCACTGCTCTGCCCTAAACCCTGAAGCACCACCGCAGCACGACCCCCTACACTGCCCGAAAACCGCTGCTCTGCCTTAAACCCTAAAACACCAGCCCCAGCATGACCCCCTACACTGCCCGAACACTTCTGTATTGCCCTAAACCCTGAACACAAGACCAAGCACGACCCCCTACACTGCCCGAACACCACTGCACTGCCCTAAACCCTGAAACACCAACCCCAGCATGACCCCCTACACTGCCCAAACACCACTGCACTGCCCT
This sequence comes from Triturus cristatus, assembly GCF_964204655.1. NCBI lineage: Eukaryota > Metazoa > Chordata > Amphibia > Caudata > Salamandridae > Triturus > Triturus cristatus. The sequence continues at coordinate 868,099,374 of NC_140579.1, read as the reverse complement.
AAGCCCTGAAACACCAGCCCCAGCATGAACCCCTACACTGCCCGAACAACACTGCACTGCCCTAAACCCCGAACCACCAGCCCCAGCATGACCCCCTACACTGCCCAAACACCACTGCAGAGCCCTAAACCCTGAAACACCTGCTCAGCACAACCCCCTACACTTCCCGAACACCACTGCACTGCCCGAAACCCTTTAACACCACCACCAGCAATACCCCCTACACTGCGCAAACGCCACTGCACTGCCCTAAACCCTGAAAAACCACCCCAGCAATATGCCCTACACTGCCCGAACACCACTGCACTAAACCCTGAAACACCACCCCCTGCACGACTCCTACACTGCCTGAACACCACTGCACTGCCCTAAACCCTAAAACACCACCCCCAGCATGACCCCCTACACTGCTCGAAAACCACCGCACAGCCCTAAACCCTGAAACACCAACCCTGAAACACCACCCCCAGCACGACCCCCTACACTGCCTGAAATCCACTGCACTGCCCTAAACCCTGAAATACCACTACCCAGCACGACCCCCTACACTGCCCGAACACCACTGCACTGCCCTAAACACTGAAACACCGCCTCCAGCAAGATGCACTAAACTGTCTGAACACCACTGCACTAAACCCTGAAACACCACCCCCTTCACAACCCCCTACACTGCCCGAACACCACTACACTGCCCGAAACCCTGAAACACCTCCCCCTGCATGACCCCCTACACTGCTTAAACACCAGTGCACTGCCGTAAACCCTGAAACATAACCCCCAGGATGACCCCCTACACTGCGCAACACCACTGCACTGCCGTAAACCCTGAAACACCTCCCCCAGGACGACCCCCCATACTGCGCAACACCAGTGCACAGCCCTAAACCGTAAAACACCACCCATAGCACGACCCCTACACTGCCCGAACACCACTGCACTACCCTAAACCCTGAAACACCAACCCTAAAACACCACCCCCAGCACGACCCCCTACACTGATCGAACACCACTGCACTGCCCTAAATCCTGACACACCAGAACCAGCACAACCCCCTACACTGTCCGAACACCTCTGCACTGCCCTAAACCCTGAAACACCAGCCCGAGCAAGACCCCCTACACTGCCCGAACACCACTGCACTGCCCTATACCCTGAAACACCAGCCCCAGCACGACCCCCTACACTGCCCGAACACCACTGCACTGCCATTAACCCTGAAACATCAGCCCCAGCACGACCTCTTACACTGCCTGAACACCACTGCCCTAAACACTGAAACACCAGCCCCAGTACACCCAATACACTGTCAAAACACCACTGCAATGCCCTAAACCCTGAAACACCAGCCCCAGCACAGTCCACTATACTGCCCGAACACCACTGCACTGCCCTAAACCCTGAAACACCAGCCACAGCATGACACCCTACACTGGCCCAACATCACTGCACTGTCCTAAACCCTGAAACACCACCCCAGCACGACCCCCTACATTACCCGAACACCACTGCACTGCCCTAAACCCTGAAACACCAGCCCCAGCACGACCCACTATACTTCCTGAACACCACTGCACTGCCCTAAACCCTGAAACACCAGCCACAGCACGACACCCTACACTGCCCGAACACCACAACACTGCCCTAATCCCTGAAAAACCACCCCAGCAATATGCCCTACACTGCCCGAACACCACTGCACTAAACCCTGAAACACCACCCCCTGCATGACTCCTACACTGCCTGAACACCACTGCACTGCCCTAAACCCTAAAACACCACCCCCAGCATGACCCCCTACACTGCTCGAAAACCACCGCACAGCCCTAAACCCTGAAACACCAACCCTGAAACACCACCCCCAGCACGACCCCCTACACTGCCTGAAATCCACTGCACTGCCCTAAACCCTGAAATACCACTACCCAGCACGACCCCCTACACTGCCCGAACACCACTGCACTGCCCTAAACACTGAAACACCGCCTCCAGCAAGATGCACTAAACTGTCTGAACACCACTGCACTAAACCCTGAAACACCACCCCCTTCACAACCCCCTACACTGCCCGAACACCACTACACTGCCCTAAACCCTGAAACACCTCCCCCTGCATGACCCCCTACACTGCTTAAACACCAGTGCACTGCCGTAAACCCTGAAACATAACCCCCAGGATGACCCCCTACACTGCGCAACACCACCGCACTGCCGTAAACCCTGAAACACCTCCCCCAGGACGACCCCCCATACTGCGCAACACCAGTGCACAGCCCTAAACCCTAAAACACCACCCCCAGCACTACCCCTACACTGCCCGAACACCACTGCACTACCCTAAACCCTGAAACACCAACCCTAAAACACCACCCCCAGCACGACCCCCTACACTGATCGAACACCACTGCACTGCCCTAAATCCTGACACACCAGCCCCAGCACAACCCCCTACACTGTCCGAACACCTCTGCACTGCCCTAAACCCTGAAACACCAGCCCGAGCAAGACCCCCTACACTGCCCGAACACCACTGCACTGCCCTATACCCTGAAACACCAGCCCCAGCACGACCCCCTACACTGCCCGAACACCACTGCACTGCCATTAACCCTGAAACATCAGCCCCAGCACGACCTCTTACACTGCCTGAACACCACTGCCCTAAACACTGAAACACCAGCCCCAGTACACCCAATACACTGTCAAAACACCACTGCAATGCCCTAAACCCTGAAACACCAGCCCCAGCACAGTCCACTATACTGCCCGAACACCACTGCACTGCCCTAAACCCTGAAACACCAGCCACAGCATGACACCCTACACAGGCCGAACATCACTGCACTGTCCTAAACCCTGAAACACCACCCCAGCACGACCCCCTACATTACCCGAACACCACTGCACTGCCCTAAACCCTGAAACACCAGCCCCAGCACGACCCTCTATACTTCCTGAACACCACTGCACTGCCCTAAACCCTGAAACACCAGCCACAGCACGACACCCTACACTGCCCGAACACCACAACACTGTCCTAAACCCTGAAACACCACTCCCTGCACGACCCCCTACACTGCCCAAGCACCACTGCACTGCCCTAAACCCTGAAACATCACCCCCAGCACGACCCCCTACACTGCTTGAACACCACTGTACTGCCCTAAACCCTGAAACACCAGCCCCAGCACGACCCCCTACACTGCCCGAACGCCACTGCACTGCCCTAAACCCAGAAACACCAGCCCCAGACCGACCCCCTACACTGCCCGAACACCACTGCACTGCCCTAAACCCTGAAACACCAGCCCCAGCACGACCCCTACAGTGCCCGAACACCACTGCACTGCCCTAAACACTGAAACACCAGCCCCAGCACGACCCCCTACACTGCCCAAACACCACTGCACTGCCCTAATCCCTGAAACACCAGCCCCAGCATGACCCCCTACACTGCCCGAACAACACTGCACTGCCCTAAACCCCGAACCACCAGCCCCAGCATGACCCACTACACTGCCCAAACACCACTGCAGTGCCCTAAACCCTGAAACACCTGCTCAGCACAACCCCCTACACTTCCCGAACACCACTGCACTGCCTGAAACCCTGAAACACCACCACCAGCAATACTTCCTACACTGCGCAAACGCCACTGCACTGCCCTAAACCCTGAAAAACCACCCCAGCAATATGCCCTACACTGCCCGAACACCACTGCACTAAACCCTGAAACACCACCCCCTGCACGACTCCTACACTGCCTGAACACCACTGCACTGCCCTAAACCCTAAAACACCACCCCCAGCATGACCCCCTACACTGCTCGAAAACCACCGCACAGCCCTAAACCCTGAAACACCAACCCCAGCACGACCCCCTACACTGCCTGAAAACCACTGCACTGCCCTAAACCCTAAAACACCAGCCTCAGCATGACCCCCTACACGGCCTGAACACCACTGCACTGCCCTAAAACCTAAAATACCACCCCAGCATGACACCCTACACTGCCAGAACACCACTGCACTGCCCTAAACCACGAAACACCAGCCCCAGCACGACCCCCTACACAGCCCAAACACCACTGCACTGCCTTAAACCCTGAAACACCACCCTCAGCAAGACCCCCTACACTGACCGAACACCACTGCACTGCCCTAAACCCTGAAACACCACCCCAGCAATACGCCCTCCACTGCCCGAACACCACTGCACTAAACCCTGAAACACTTCCCCTACATGACCCCCTACACTGCCCGAACACCACTGTACTGCCCTAAACCCTGAAACACCACCCCCAGCAAGACCCCCTGCACTGCCTGAACACCACTGCACTGCCCTAAACCCTGAAACACCACCCCTGCATAACCCCCATACTGCCCGAACACCACTGCCCTGCCCTAAACCATAAAACACCACCCCCAGCACGACCCCCTACACTGCCCAAACACTACTGCTCTGCCCTAAACCCTGAAGCACCACCCCAGCATGACCCCCTACACTGCCCGAAACACCACTGCTCTGCCTTAAACCCTAAAACACCAGCCCCAGCATGACCCCCTACACTGCCCGAACACTTCTGTATTGCCCTAAACCCTGAACACCAGACCAAGCACAACCCCCTACACTGCCCGAACACCACTGCACTGCCCTAAACCCTGAAACACCAACCACAGCATGACCCCCTACACTGCCCAAACACCACTGCACTGCCCTAAGCCCTGAAACACCAGCCCCAGCATGACCTCCTTTACTGCTCAAACAACACTGCACAGTCCTAAACCCCGAACCACCAGCCCCAGCATGACCCCTACACTGCCCAAACACCACTGCAGTGCCCTAAACCCTGAAACACCTTCTCAGCACAACCCACTTCACTTCCCGAACACAGCTGCACTGCCCGAAACCCTGAAACACCACCACCAGCAAGACCCCCTAGACTGCGCAAATGCCACTGCACTGCCCTAAATCCTGAAAAACCACACTAACAATATGCCCTACACTGCCCGAACACCACTGCACTAAACCCTGAAACACCACCCCCTGCACGACTCCCACACTAGCATGACCCCCTACACTGCTCGAAAACCACCGCACAGCCCTAAATCCTGAAACACCAACCCTAAAACACCACCCCCAGCACGACCCTCTACACTGCCTGAAAACCACTGCACTGCCCTAAACCCCGAAACACCACACCCAGCACGACCCCCTACACTGCCCGAACACCATTGCACTGCCCTAAACACTGAAACACCACCTCCAGCAAGATGCTCTAAACTGTCTGAACACCACTGCACTAAACCCTGAAACACCACCCCCTGCACGACCCCCTACACTGCCTGAACACCACTACACTGCCCTAAACCCTGAAACACCTCCCCCTGCATGACCCCCTACACTGCTTAAACACCAGTGCACTGCCATAAACCCTGAAACTCCACCCCCAGGATGACCCCCTACACTGCGCAACACCACTGCACTGCCTTAAACCCTGAAACACCAGCCCCAGCATGACCCCCTATACTTCTCAAACACCACTGCACTGCCCTAAACCCTGAAATACCACCCCCAGCAAGACCCCCTACACTGACCGAACACCACTGCACTGCCCTAAACCCTGAAACACCACCCCAGCAATACGCCCTCCACTGCCCGAACACCACTGCACTAAACCCTGAAACACTACCCTTACATGACCCCCTACACTGCCCGAACACCACTGCACTGCTCTAAACCCTGAAACACCACCCCCAGCAAGACCCCCTGCACTGCCTGAACACCACTGCACTGCCCTAAACCCTGAAACACCACCCGTGCACAACCCCCCATACTGACCAAACACCACTGCCCTGCCCTAAACCCTAAAACACCACCTCCAGCAAGACCTCCTACACTGCCCAAACACCACTGCTCTGCCCTAAACCCTGAAGCACCACCGCAGCACGACCCCCTACACTGCCTGAAAACCGCTGCTCTGCCTTAAACCCTAAAACACCAGCCCCAGCATGACCCCCTACACTGCCCGAACACTTCTGTGTTGCCCTAAACCCTGAACACAAGACCAAGCACGACCCCCTACACTGCCCGAACACCACTGCACTGCCCTAAACCCTGAAACACCAACCCCAGCATGACCCCCTACACTGCCCAAACACCACTGCACTGCCCTAAGCCCTGAAACACCAGCCCCAGCATGACCCCCTACACTGCCCGAACAACACTGCACTGCCCTAAACCCCGAACCACCAGCCCCAGCATGACCCCCTACACTGCCCAAACACCACTGCAGAGCCCTAAACCCTGAAACACCTGCTCAGCACAACCCCCTACACTTCCCGAACACCACTGCACTGCCCGAAACCCTGAAACACCACCACCAGCAATACCCCCTACACTGCGCAAACGCCACTGCACTGCCCTAAACCCTGAAAAACCACCCCAGCAATATGCCCTACACTGCCCGAACATCACTGCACTAAACCCTGAAACACCACCCCCTGCACGACTCCTACACTGCCTGAACACCACTGCACTGCCCTAAACCCTAAAACATCACCCCCAGCATGACCCCCTACACTGCTCGAAAACCACCGCACAGCCCTAAACCCTGAAACACCAACCCTGAAACACCACCCCCAGCACGACCCCCTACACTGCCTGAAATCCACTGCACTGCCCTAAACCCTGAAATACCACCACCCAGCACGACCCCCTACACTGCCCGGACACCACTGCACTGTCCTAAACACTGAAACACCGCCTCCAGCAAGATGCACTAAACAGTCTGAACACCACTGCACTTAACCCTGAAACACCACCCCCTTCACAACCCCCTACACTGCCCGAACACCACTACACTGCCCTAAACCCTGAAACACCTCCCCCTGCATGACCCCCTACACTGCTTAAACACCAGTGCACTGCCGTAAACCCTGAAACATAACCCCCAGGATGACCCCCTACACTGCGCAACACCACCGCACTGCCGTAAACCCTGAAACACCTCCCCCAGGACGACCCCCTATACTGCGCAACACCAGTGCACAGCCCTAAACCCTAAAACACCACCCCCAGCACGACCCCTACACTGCCCGAACACCACTGCACTACCCTAAACCCTGAAACACCAACCCTAAAACACCACCCCCAGCACGACCCCCTACACTGATCGAACACCACTGCACTGCCCTAAATCCTGACACACCAGCACAACCCCCTACACTGTCCGAACACCACTGAACTGCCCTAAACCCTGAAACACCAGCCCGAGCAAGACCCCCTACACTGCCCGAACACCACTGCACTGCCCTATACCCTGAAACACCAGCCCCAGCACGACCCCCTACACTACCCGAACACCACTGCACTGCCATTAACCCTGAAACATCAGCCCCAGCACGACCTCTTACACTGCCTGAACACCACTGCCCTAAACACTGAAACACCAGCCCCAGTACACCCAATACACTGTCAAAACACCACTGCAATGCCCTAAACACTGAAACACCAGCCCCAGCACAGTCCACTATACTGCCCGAACACCACTGCACTGCCCTAAACCCTGAAACACCAGCCACAGCATGACACCGTACACTGGCCGAACATCACTGCACTGTCCTAAACCCTGAAACACCACCCCAGCACGACCCCCTACATTACCCGAACACCACTGCACTGCCCTAAACCCTGAAACACCAGCCCCAGCACGACCCACTATACTTCCTGAACACCACTGCACTGCCCTAAACCCTGAAACACCAGCCACAGCACGACACTCTACACTGCCCGAACACCACAACACTGTCCTAAACCCTGAAACACCACTCCCTGCACGACCCCCTACACTGCCCAAGCACCACTGCACTGCCCTAAACCCTGAAACATCACCCCCAGCACGACCCCCTACACTGCTTGAACACCACTGCACTGCCCTAAACCCTGAAACACCAGCCCCAGCACGACCCCCTACACTGCCCGAACGCCACTGTACTGCCCTAAACCCAGAAACACCAGCCCCAGACTGACCCCCTACACTGCCCGAACACCACTGCACTGCCCTAAACCCTGAAACACCAGCCCCAGCACGACCCCTACAGTGCCTGAACACCACTGCACTGCCCTAAACACTGAAACACCAGCCCCAGCACGACCCCCTACACTGCCCAAACACCACTGCACTGCCCTAAGCCCTGAAACACCAGCCCCAGCATGACCTCCTACACTGCCCGAACAACACTGCACTGCCCTAAACCCCGAACCACCAGCCCCAGCATGACCCACTACACTGCCCAAACACCACTGCAGTGCCCTAAACCCTGAAACACCTGCTCAGCACAACCCCCTACACTTCCCGAACACCACTGCACTGCCTTAAACCCTGAAACACCACCACCAGCAATACCCCCTACACTGCGCAAACGCCACTGCACTGCCCTAAACCCTGAAAAACCACCCTAGCAATATGCCCTACACTGCCCGAACACCACTGCACTAAACCCTGAAACACCACCCCCTGCACGACTCCTACACTGCCTGAACACCACTGCACTGCCCTAAACCCTAAAACACCACCCCCAGCATGACCCCCTACACTGCTCGAAAACCACCGCACAGCCCTAAACCCTGAAACACCAACCCTGAAACACCACCCCCAGCACGACCCCCTACACTGCCTGAAATCCACTGCACTGCCCTAAACCCTGAAATACCAACACCCAGCACGACCCCCTACACTGCCCGAACACCACTGCACTGCCCTAAACACTGAAACACCACCTCCAGCAAGTTGCACTAAACTGTCTGAACACCACTGCACTAAACCCTGAAACACCACCCCCTTCACAACCCCCTACACTGCCCGAACACCACTACACTGCCCTAAACCCTGAAACACCTCCCCCTGCATGACCCCCTACACTGCTTAAACACCAGTGCACTGCCGTAAACCCTGAAACATAACCCCCAGGATGACCCCCTACACTGCGCAACACCTCTGCACTGCCGTAAACCCTGAAACACTTCCCCCAGGACAACCCCCTATACTGCGCAACACCAGTGCACAGCCCTAAACCCTAAAACACCACCCTCAGCACGACCCCTACACTGCCCGAACACCACTGCACTACCCTAAACCCTGAAATACCAACCCTAAAACACCACCCCCAGCACGACCCCCTACACTGCCCGAACACCACTGCACTGCCCTAAATCCTGACACACCAGCCCCAGCACGACCCCCTACACTGTCCGAACACCACTGCACTGCCCTAAACCCTGAAACACCAGCCCGAGCACGACCCCCTACACTGCCCGAACACCACTGCACTGCCCTATACCCTGAAACACCAGCCCCAGCACGACCCCCTACACTGCCCGAACACCACTGCACTGTCATTAACCCTGAAACATCAGCCCCAGCACGACCTCTTACACTGCCTGAACACCACTGCCCTAAACACTGAAACACCAGCCCCAGTACACCCAATACACTGTCAAAACACCACTGCAATGCCCTAAACCCTGAAACACCAGCCCCAGCACGACCCCTACAGTGCCCGAACACCACTGCACTGCCCTAAACACTGAAACACCAGCCCCAGCACGACCCCCTACACTGCCCAAACACCACTGCACTGCCCTAAGCCCTGAAACACCAGCCCCAGCATGACCCCCTACACTGCCCGAACAACACTGCACTGCCCTAAACCCCGAACCACCAGCCCCAGCATGACCCACTACACTGCCCAAACACCACTGCAGTGCCCTAAACCCTGAAACACCTGCTCAGCACAACCCCCTACACTTCCCGAACACCACTGCACTGCCTGAAACCCTGAAACACCACCACCAGCAATACCCCCTACACTGCGCAAACGCCACTGCACTGCCCTAAACCCTGAAAAACCACCCCAGCAATATGCCCTACACTGCCCGAACACCACTGCACTAAACCCTGAAACACCACCCCATGCACGACTCCTACACTGCCTGAACACCACTGCACTGCCCTAAACCCTAAAACACCACCCCCAGCATGACCCCCTACACTGCTCGAAAACCACCGCACAGCCCTAAACCCTGAAACACCAACCCTGAAACACCAGCCCCAGCACGACCCCCTACACTGCCTGAAAACCACTGCACTGCCCTAAACCCTAAAACACCAGCCTCAGCATGACCCCCTACACGGCCTGAACACCACTGCACTGCCCTAAAACCTAAAATACCACCCCAGCATGACACCCTACACTGCCAGAACACCATTGCACTGCCCTAAACCACGAAACACCAGCCCCAGCACGACCCCCTACACAGCCCAAACACCACTGCACTGCCTTAAACCCTGAAACACCAGCCCCAGCATGACCCCCTATACTTCCCAAACACCACTGCACTGCCCTAAACCCTGAAACACCACCCTCAGCAAGACCCCCTACACTGACCGAACACCACTGCACTGCCCTAAACCCTGAAACACCACCCCAGCGATACGCCCTCCACTGCCCGAACACCACTGCACTAAACCCTGAAACACTTCCCCTACATGACCCCCTAAACTGCCCGAACACCACTGTACTGCCCTAAACCCTGAAACACCACCCCCAGCAAGACCCCCTGCACTGCCTGAACACCACCGCACTGCCCTAAACCCTGAAACACCACCCCTGCATAACCCCCATACTGCCCGAACACCACTGCCCTGCCCTAAACCATAAAACAACACCCCCAGCACGACCCCCTACACTGCCCAAACACCACTGCTCTGCCCTAAACCCTGAAGCACCACCCCAGCATGACCCCCTACACTGCCCGAAACACCACTGCTCTGCCTTAAACCCTAAAACACCAGCCCCAGCATGACCCCCTACACTGCCTGAACACTTCTGTATTGCCCTAAACCCTGAACACCAGACCAAGCACGACCCCCCTACACTGCCCGAACACCACTGCACTGCCCTAAACCCTGAAACACCAACCACAGCATGACCCCCTACACTGCCCAAACACCACTGCACTGCCCTAAGCCCTGAAACACCAGCCCCAGCATGACCCCCTACACTGCTCAAACAACACTGCACTGTCCTAAACCCCGAACCACCAGCCCCAGCATGACCCCTACACTGCCCAAACACCACTGCAGTGCCCTAAACCCTGAAACACCTTCTCAGCACAACCCACTTCACTTCCCGAACACAGCTGCACTGCCCGAAACCCTGAAACACCACCACCAGCAAGACCCCCTAGACTGCGCAAATGTCACTGCACTGCCCTAAATCCTGAAAAACCACACCAACAATACGCCCTACACTGCCCGAACACCACTGCACTAAACCCTGAAACACCACCCCCTGCACGACTCCCACACTAGCATGACCCCCTACACTGCTTGAAAACCACCGCACAGCCCTAAATCCTGAAACACCAACCCTAAAACACCACCCCCAGCACGACCCTCTACACTGCCTGAAAACCACTGCACTGCCCTAAACCCTGAAACACCACCACCCAGCACGACCCCCTACACTGCCCGAACACCATTGCACTGCCCTAAACACTGAAACACCACCTCCAGCAAGATGCTCTAAACTGTCTGAACACCACTGCACTAAACCCTGAAACACCACCCCCTGCACGACCCCCTACACTGCCTGAACACCACTACAATGCCCTAAACCCTGAAACACCTCCCCCTGCATGACCCCCTACACTGCTTAAACACCAGTGCACTGCCATAAACCCTGAAACTCCACCCCCAGCATGACCCTCTACACTGCGCAACACCACTGCACTGCCTTAAACCCTGAAACACCAGCCCCAGCATGACCCCCTATACTTCTCAAACACCACTGCACTGCCCTAAACCCTGAAACACCACCCCCAGCAAGACCCCCTACACTGACCGAACACCACTGCACTGCCCTAAACCCTGAAACACCACCCCAGCAATACGCCCTCCACTGCCCGAACACCACTGCACTAAACCCTGAAACACTACCCTTACATGACCCCCTACACTGCCCGAACACAACTGCACTGCTCTAAACCCTGAAACACCACCCCCAGCAAGACCCCCTGCACTGCCTGAACACCACTGCACTGCCCTAAACCCTGAAACACCACCCGTGCACAACCCCCCATACTGACCAAACACCACTGCCCTGCCCTAAACCCTAAAACACCACCTCCAGCAAGACCTCCTACACTGCCCAAACACCACTGCTCTGCCCTAAACCCTAAAGCACCACCGCAGCACGACCCCCTACACTGCCCGAACACCACTGCACTGCCCTAAACCCTGAAACACCAACCCCAGCATGACCCCCTACACTGCCCAAACACCACTGCACTGCCCTAAGCCCTGAAACACCAGCCCCAGCATGACCCCCTACACTGCCCGAACAACACTGCACTGCCCTAAACCCCGAACCACCAGCCCCAGCATGACCCCCTACACTGCCCAAACACCACTACAGAGCCCTAAACCCTGAAACACCTGCTCAGCACAACCCCCTACACTTCCCGAACACCACTGCACTGCCCGAAACCCTGAAACACCACCACCAGCAATACCCCCTACACTGCGCAAACGCCACTGCACTGCCCTAAACCCTGAAAAACCACCCCAGCAATATGCCCTACACTGCCCGAACACCACTGCAATAAACCCTGAAACACCACCCCCTGCACGACTCCTACACTGCCTGAACACCACTGCACTGCCCTAAACCCTAAAACACCACCCCCAGCATGACCCCCTACACTGCTCGAAAACCACCGCACAGCCCTAAACCCTGAAACACCAACCCTGAAACACCACCCCCAGCACGACCCCCTACACTGCCTGAAATCCACTGCACTGCCCTAAACCCTGAAATACCACTACCCAGCACGACCCCCTACACTGCCCGAACACCACTGCACTGCCCTAAACACTGAAACACCGCCTCCAGCAAGATGCACTAAACTGTCTGAACACCACTGCACTAAACCCTGAAACACCACCCCCTTCACAACCCCCTACACTGCCCGAACACCACTACACTGCCCTAAACCCTGAAACACCTCCCCCTGCATGACCCCCTACACTGCTTAAACACCAGTGCACTGCCGTAAACCCTGAAACATAACCCCCAGGATGACCCCCTACACTGCGCAACACCACCGCACTGCCTTAAACCCTGAAACACCTCCCCCAGGATGACCCCCCATACTGCGCAACACCAGTGCACAGCCCTAAACCCTAAAACACCACCCCCAGCACGACCCCTACACTGCCCGAACACCACTGCACTACCCTAAACCCTGAAACACCAACCCTAAAACACCACCCCCAGCACGACCCCCTGCACTGATCGAACACCACTGCACTGCCCTAAATCCTGACACACCAGCCCCAGCACAACCCCCTACACTGTCCGAACACCACTGCACTGCCCTAAACCCTGAAACACCAGCCCGAGCAAGACCCCCTACACTGCCCGAACACCACTGCACTGCCCTATACCCTGAAACACCAGCCCCAGTACGACCCCCTACACTGCCCGAACACCACTGCACTGCCATTAACTCTGAAACATCAGCCCCAGCACGACCTCTTACACTGCCTGAACACCACTGCCCTAAACACTGAAACACCAGCCCCAGTACACCCAATACACTGTCAAAACACCACTGCAATGCCCTAAACCCTGAAACACCAGCCCCAGCACAGTCCACTATGCTGCCCGAACACCACTGCACTGCCCTAAACCCTGAAACACCAGCCACAGCATGACACCCTACACTGGCCGAACATCACTGCACTGTCCTAAACCCTGAAACATCACCCCAGCACGACCCCCTACATTACCCGAACACCACTGCACTGCCCTAAACCCTGAAACACCAGCCCCAGCACGACCCACTATACTTCCTGAACACCACTGCACTGCCCTAAACCCTGAAACACCAGCCACAGCACGACACCCTACACTGCCCGAACACCACAACACTGTCCTAAACCCTGAAACACCACTCCCTGCACGACCCCCTACACTGCCCAAGCACCACTGCACTGCCCTAAACCCTGAAACATCACCCCCAGCACGACCCCCTACACTGCTTGAACACCACTGCACTGCCCTAAACCCTGAAACACCAGCCCCAGCACGACCCCCTACACTGCCCGAACGCCACTGCACTGCCCTAAACCCAGAAACACCAGCCCCAGACCGACCCCCTACACTGCCCAAACACCACTGCACTGCCCTAAACCCTGAAACACCAGCCCCAGCACGACCCCTACAGTGCCCGAACACCACTGCACTGCCCTAAACACTGAAACACCAGCCCCAGCACGACCCCCTACACTGCCCAAACACCACTGCACTGCCCTAAACCCTGAAACACCAGCCCCAGCATGACCCCCTACACTGCCCGAACAACACTGCACTGCCCTAAACCCCGAACCACCAGCCCCAGCATGACCCACTACACTGCCCAAACACCACTGCAGTGCCCTAAACCCTGAAACACCTGCTCAGCACAACCCCCTACACTTCCCGAACACCACTGCACTGCCTGAAACCCTGAAACACCACCACCAGCAATACTTCCTACACTGCGCAAACGCCACTGCACTGCCCTAAACCCTGAAAAACCACCCCAGCAATATGCCCTACACTGCCCGAACACCACTGCACTAAACCCTGAAACACCACCCCCTGCACGACTCCTACATTGCCTGAACACCACTGCACTGCCCTAAACCCTAAAACACCACCCCCAGCATGACCCCCTACACTGCTCGAAAACCACCGCACAGCCCTAAACCCTGAAACACCAACCCTGAAACACCAGCCCCAGCACGACCCCCTACACTGCCTGAAAACCACTGCACTGCCCTAAACCCTAAAACACCAGCCTCAGCATGACCCCCTACACGGCCTGAACACCACTGCACTGCCCTAAAACCTAAAATACCACCCCAGCATGACACCCTACACTGCCAGAACACCACTGCACTGCCCTAAACCACGAAACACCAGCCCCAGCACGACCCCCTACACAGCCCAAACACCACTGCACTGCCTTAAACCCTGAAACACCAGCCCCAGCATGACCCCCTATACTTCCCAAACACCACTGCACTGCCCTAAACCCTGAAACACCACCCTCAGCAAGACCCCCTACACTGACCGAACACCACTGCACTGCCCTAAACCCTGAAACACCACCCCAGCAATACGCCCTCCACTGCCCGAACACCACTGCACTAAACCCTGAAACACTTCCCGTACCTGACCCCCTACACTGCCCGAACACCACTGTACTGCCCTAAACCCTGAAACACCACCCCCAGCAAGACCCCCTGCACTGCCTGAACACCACTGCACTGCCCTAAACCCTGAAACACCACCCCTGCATAACCCCCATACTGCCCGAACACCACTGCCCTGCCCTAAACCATAAAACACCACCCCCAGCACGACCCCCTACACTGCCCAAACACCACTGCTCTGCCCTAAACCCTGAAGCACCACCCCAGCATGACCCCCTACACTGCCCGAAACACCACTGCTCTGCCTTAAACCCTAAAACACCAGCCCCAGCATGACCCCCTACACTGCCCGAACACTTCTGTATTGCCCTAAACCCTGAACACCAGACCAAGCACGACCCCTACACTGCCCGAACACCACTGCACTGCCCTAAACCCTGAAACACCAACCACAGCATGACCCCCTACACTGCCCAAACACCACTGCACTGCCCTAAGCCCTGAAACACCAGCCCCAGCATGACCCCCTACACTGCTCAAACAACACTGCACTGTCCTAAACCCCGAACCACCAGCCCCAGCATGACCCCTACACTGCCCAAACACCACTGCAGTGCCCTAAACCCTGAAACACCTTCTCAGCACAACCCACTTCACTTCCCGAACACAGCTGCACTGCCCGAAACCCTGAAACACCACCACCAGCAAGACCCCCTAGACTGCGCAAATACCACTGCACTGCCCTAAATCCTGAAAAACCACACTAACAATATGCCCTCCACTGCCCGAACACCACTGCACTAAACCCTGAAACACCACCCCCTGCACGACTCCCACACTAGCATGACCCCCTACACTGCTCGAAAACCACCGCACAGCCCTAAATCCTGAAACACCAACCCTAAAACACCACCCCCAGCACGACCCTCTACACTGCCTGAAAACCACTGCACTGCCCTAAACCCTGAAACACCACCACCCAGCACGACCCCCTACACTGCCCGAACACCATTGCACTGCCCTAAACACTGAAACACCACCTCCAGCAAGATGCTCTAAACTGTCTGAACACCACTGCACTAAACCCTGAAACACCACCCCCTGCACGACCCCCTACACTGCCTGAACACCACTACACTGCCCTAAACCCTGAAACACCTCCCCCTGCATGACCCCCTACACTGCTTAAACACCAGTGCACTGCCATAAACCCTGAAACTCCACCCCCAGGATGACCCCCTACACTGCGCAACACCACTGCACTGCCTTAAACCCTGAAACACCAGTCCCAGCATGACCCCCTATACTTCTCAAACACCACTGCACTGCCCTAAACCCTGAAACACCACCCCCAGCATGACCCCCTACACTGCCCGAACACTTCTGTATTGCCCTAAACCCTGAACACCAGACCAAGCACGACCCCCTACACTGCCCGAACACCACTGCACTGCCCTAAACCCTGAAACACCAGCCACAGCATGACCCCCTACACTGCCCAAACACCACTGCACTGCCCTAAGCCCTGAAACACCAGCCCCAGCATGACCCCCTACACTGCTCAAACAACACTGCACTGTCCTAAACCCCGAACCACCAGCCCCAGCATGACCCCTACACTGCCCAAACACCACTGCAGTGCCCTAAACCCTGAAACACCTTCTCAGCACAACCCACTTCACTTCCTGAACACAGCTGCACTGCCCGAAACCCTGAAACACCACCACCAGCAAGACCCCCTAGACTGCGCAAATGCCACTGCACTGCCCTAAATCCTGAAAAACCACACTAACAATATGCCCTACACTGCCCGAACACCACTGCACTAAACCCTGAAACACCACCCCCTGCACGACTCCCACACTAGCATGACCCCCTACACTGCTCGAAAACCACCGCACAGCCCTAAATCCTGAAACACCAACCCTAAAACACCACCCCCAGCACGACCCTCTACACTGCCTGAAAACCACTGCACTGCCCTAAACCCTGAAACACCACCACCCAGCATGACCCCCTACACTGCCCGAACACCATTGCACTGCCCTAAACACTGAAACACCACCTCCAGCAAGATGCTCTAAACTGTCTGAACACCACTGCACTAAACCCTGAAACACCACCCCCTGCACGACCCCCTACACTGCCTGAACACCACTACACTGCCCTAAACCCTGAAACACCTCCCCCTGCATGACCCCCTACACTGCTTAAACACCAGTGCACTGCCATAAACCCTGAAACTCCACCCCCAGGATGACCCCCTACACTGCGCAACACCACTGCACTGCCTTAAACCCTGAAACACCAGCCCCAGCATGACCCCCTATACTTCTCAAACACCACTGCACTGCCCTAAACCCTGAAACACCACCCCCAGCAAGACCCCCTACACTGACCGAACACCACTGCACTGCCCTAAACCCTGAAACACCACCCAGGCAATACGCCCTCCACTGCCCGAACACCACTGCACTAAACCCTGAAACACTACCCTTACATGACCCCCTACACTGCCCGAACACCACTGCACTGCTCTAAACCCTGAAACACCACCCCCAGCAAGACCCCCTGCACTGCCTGAACACCACTGCACTGCCCTAAACCCTGAAACACCACCCGTGCACAACCCCCCATACTGACCAAACACCACTGCCCTGCCCTAAACCCTAAAACACCACCTCCAGCAAGACCTCCTACACTGCCCAAACACCACTGCTCTGCCCTAAACCCTGAAGCACCACCGCAGCACGACCCCCTACACTGCCCGAAAACCGCTGCTCTGCCTTAAACCCTAAAACACCAGCCCCAGCATGACCCCCTACACTGCCCGAACACTTCTGTATTGCCCTAAACCCTGAACACAAGACCAAGCACGACCCCCTACACTGCCCGAACACCACTGCACTGCCCTAAACCCTGAAACACCAACCCCAGCATGACCCCCTACACTGCCCAAACACCACTGCACTGCCCTAAGCCCTGAAACACCAGCCCCAGCATGACCCCCTACACTGCCCGAACAACACTGCACTGCCCTAAACCCCAAACCACCAGCCCCAGCATGACCCCCTACACTGCCCAAACACCACTGCAGAGCCCTAAACCCTGAAACACCTGCTCAGCACAACCCCCTACACTTCCCGAACACCACTGCACTGCCCGAAACCCTGAAACACCACCACCAGCAATACCCCCTACACTGCGCAAACGCCACTGCACTGCCCTAAACCCTGAAAAACCACCCCAGCAATATGCCCTACACTGCCCGAACACCACTGCACTAAACCCTGAAACACCACCCCCTGCACGACTCCCACACTAGCATGACCCCCTACACTGCTCGAAAACCACCGCACAGCCCTAAATCCTGAAACACCAACCCTAAAACACCACCCCCAGCACGACCCTCTACACTGCCTGAAAACCACTGCACTGCCCTAAACCCTGAAACACCACCACCCAGCATGACCCCCTACACTGCCCGAACACCATTGCACTGCCCTAAACACTGAAACACCACCTCCAGCAAGATGCTCTAAACTGTCTGAACACCACTGCACTAAACCCTGAAACACCACCCCCTGCACGACCCCCTACACTGCCTGAACACCACTACACTGCCCTAAACCCTGAAACACCTCCCCCTGCATGACCCCCTACACTGCTTAAACACCAGTGCACTGCCATAAACCCTGAAACTCCACCCCCAGGATGACCCCCTACACTGCGCAACACCACTGCACTGTCTTAAACCCTGAAACACCAGCCCCAGCATGACCCCCTATACTTCTCAAACACCACTGCACTGCCCTAAACCCTGAAACACCACCCCCAGCAAGACCCCCTACACTGACCGAACACCACTGCACTGCCCTAAACCCTGAAACACCACCCCAGCAATACGCCCTCCACTGCCCGAACACCACTGCACTAAACCCTGAAACACTACCCTTACATGACCCCCTACACTGCCCGAACACCACTGCACTGCTCTAAACCCTGAAACACCACCCCCAGCAAGACCCCCTGCACTGCCTGAACACCACTGCACTGCCCTAAACCCTGAAACACCACCCGTGCACAACCCCCCATACTGACCAAACACCACTGCCCTGCCCTAAACCCTAAAACACCACCTCCAGCAAGACCTCCTACACTGCCCAAACACCACTGCTCTGCCCTAAACCCTGAAGCACCACCGCAGCACGACCCCCTACACTGCCCGAAAACCGCTGCTCTGCCTTAAACCCTAAAACACCAGCCCCAGCATGACCCCCTACACTGCCCGAACACTTCTGTATTGCCCTAAACCCTGAACACAAGACCAAGCACGACCCCCTACACTGCCCGAACACCACTGCACTGCCCTAAACCCTGAAACACCAACCCCAGCATGACCCCCTACACTGCCCAAACACCACTGCACTGCCCTAAGCCCTGAAACACCAGCCCCAGCATGACCCCCTACACTGCCCGAACAACACTGCACTGCCCTAAACCCCAAACCACCAGCCCCAGCATGACCCCCTACACTGCCCAAACACCACTGCAGAGCCCTAAACCCTGAAACACCTGCTCAGCACAACCCCCTACACTTCCCGAACACCACTGCACTGCCCGAAACCCTGAAACACCACCACCAGCAATACCCCCTACACTGCGCAAACGCCACTGCACTGCCCTAAACCCTGAAAAACCACCCCAGCAATATGCCCTACACTGCCCGAACACCACTGCACTAAACCCTGAAACACCACCCCCTGCACGACTCCTACACTGCCTGAAATCCACTGCACTGCCCTAAACCCTGAAATACCACCACCCAGCACGACCCCCTACACTGCCCGAACACCACTGCACTGCCCTAAACACTGAAACACCGCCTCCAGCAAGATGCACTAAACTGTCTGAACACCACTGCACTAAACCCTGAAACACCACCCCCTTCACAACCCCTACACTGCCCGAACACCACTACACTGCCCTAAACCCTGAAACACCTCCCCCTGCATGACCCCCTACACTGCTTAAACACCAGTGCACTGCCGTAAACCCTGAAACATAACCCCCAGGATGACCCCCTACACTGCGCAACACCACCGCACTGCCGTAAACCCTGAAACACCTCCCCCAGGACGACCCCCTATACTGCGCAACACCAGTGCACAGCCCTAAACCCTAAAACACCACCCCCAGCACGACCCCTACACTGCCCGAACACCACTGCACTACCCTAAACCCTGAAACACCAACCCTAAAACACCACCCCCAGCACGACCCCCTACACTGATTGAACACCACTGCACTGCCCTAAATCCTGACACACCAGCCCCAGCACAACCCCCTACACTGTCCGAACACCACTGCACTGCCCTAAACCCTGAAACACCAGCCCGAGCAAGACCCCCTACACTGCCCGAACACCACTGCACTGCCCTATACCCTGAAACACCAGCCCCAGCACGACCCCCTACACTGCCCGAACACCACTGCACTGCCATTAACCCTGAAACATCAGCCCCAGCACGACCTCTTACACTGCCTGAACACCACTGCACTAAACACTGAAACACCAGCCCCAGTACACCCAATACACTGTCAAAACACCACTGCAATGCCCTAAACACTGAAACACCAGCCCCAGCACAGTCCACTATACTGCCCGAACACCACTGCACTGCCCTAAACCCTGAAACACCAGCCACAGCATGACACCCTACACTGGCCGAACATCACTGCACTGTCCTAAACCCTGAAACACCAGCCCCAGCACGACCCACTATACTTCCCGAACACCACTGCACTGCCCTAAACCCTGAAACACCAGCCACAGCACGACACCCTACACTGCCCGAACACCACAACACTGTCCTAAACCCTGAAACACCACTCCCTGTACGACCCTCTACACTGCCCAAGCACCACTGCACTGCCCTAAACCCTGAAACATCACCCCCAGCACGACCCCCTACACTGCTTGAACACCACTGCACTGCCCTAAACCCTGAAACACCAGCCCCAGCACGACCCCCTACACTGCCCGAACGCCACTGTACTGCCCTAAACCCAGAAACACCAGCCCCAGACCGACCCCCTACACTGCCCGAACACCACTGCACTGCCCTAAACCCTGAAACACCAGCCCCAGCACGACCCCTACAGTGCCTGAACACCACTGCACTGCCCTAAACACTGAAACACCAGCCCCAGCACGACCCCCTACACTGCCCAAACACCACTGCACTGCCCTAAGCCCTGAAACACCAGCCCCAGCATGACCTCCTACACTGCCCGAACAACACTGCACTGCCCTAAACCCCGAACCACCAGCCCCAGCATGACCCCCTACACTGCCAAAACACGACTGCAGAGCCCTAAACCCTGAAACACCTGCTCAGCACAACCCCCTACACTTCCCGAACACCACTGCACTGCCCGAAACCCTGAAACACTACCACCAGCAATACCCCCTACACTGCGCAAACGCCACTGCACTGCCCTAAACCCTGAAAAACCACCCCAGCAATATGCCCTACACTGCCCGAACACCACTGCACTAAACCCTGAAACACCACCCCCTGCACGACTCCTACACTGCCTGAAATCCACTGCACTGCCCTAAACCCTGAAATACCACCACCCAGCACGACCCCCTACACTGCCCGAACACCACTGCACTGCCCTAAACACTGAAACACCGCCTCCAGCAAGATGCACTAAACTGTCTGAACACCACTGCACTAAACCCTGAAACACCACCCCCTTCACAACCCCTACACTGCCCGAACACCACTACACTGCCCTAAACCCTGAAACACCTCCCCCTGCATGACCCCCTACACTGCTTAAACACCAGTGCACTGCCGTAAACCCTGAAACATAACCCCCAGGATGACCCCCTACACTGCGCAACACCACCGCACTGCCGTAAACCCTGAAACACCTCCCCCAGGACGACCCCCTATACTGCGCAACACCAGTGCACAGCCCTAAACCCTAAAACACCACCCCCAGCACGACCCCTACACTGCCCGAACACCACTGCACTACCCTAAACCCTGAAACACCAACCCTAAAACACCACCCCCAGCACGACCCCCTACACTGATTGAACACCACTGCACTGCCCTAAATCCTGACACACCAGCCCCAGCACAACCCCCTACACTGTCCGAACACCACTGCACTGCCCTAAACCCTGAAACACCAGCCCGAGCAAGACCCCCTACACTGCCCGAACACCACTGCACTGCCCTATACCCTGAAACACCAGCCCCAGCACGACCCCCTACACTGCCCGAACACCACTGCACTGCCATTAACCCAGAAACATCAGCCCCAGCACGACCTCTTACACTGCCTGAACACCACTGCCCTAAACACTGAAACACCAGCCCCAGTACACCCAATACACTGTCAAAACACCACTGCAATGCCCTAAACACTGAAACACCAGCCCCAGCACAGTCCACTATACTGCCCGAACACCACTGCACTGCCCTAAACCCTGAAACACCAGCCACAGCATAACACCCTACACTGGCCGAACATCACTGCACTGTCCTAAACCCTGAAACACCAGCCCCAGCACGACCCACTATACTTCCCGAACACCACTGCACTGCCCTAAACCCTGAAACACCAGCCACAGCACGACACCCTACACTGCCCGAACACCACAACACTGTCCTAAACCCTGAAACACCACTCCCTGTACGACCCTCTACACTGCCCAAGCACCACTGCACTGCCCTAAACCCTGAAACATCACCCCCAGCACGACCCCCTACACTGCTTGAACACCACTGCACTGCCCTAAACCCTGAAACACCAGCCCAAGCACGACCCCCTACACTGCCCGAACGCCACTGTACTGCCCTAAACCCAGAAACACCAGCCCCAGACCGACCCCCTACACTGCCCGAACACCACTGCACTGCCCTAAACCCTGAAACACCAGCCCCAGCACGACCCCTACAGTGCCTGAACACCACTGCACTGCCCTAAACACTGAAACACCAGCCCCAGCACGACCCCCTACACTGCCCAAACACCACTGCACTGCCCTAAGCCCTGAAACACCAGCCCCAGCATGACCTCCTACACTGCCCGAACAACACTGCACTGCCCTAAACCCCGAACCACCAGCCCCAGCATGACCCACTACACTGCCCAAACACCACTGCAGTGCCCTAAACCCTGAAACACCTGCTCAGCACAACCCCCTACACTTCCCGAACACCACTGCACTGCCTGAAACCCTGAAACACCACCACCAGCAATACCCCCTACACTGCGCAAACGCCACTGCACTGCCCTAAACCCTGAAAAACCACCCCAGCAATATGCCGTACACTGCCCGAACACCACTGCACTAAACCCTGAAACACCACCCCCTGCACGACTCCTACACTGCCTGAACACCACTGCACTGCCCTAAACCCTAAAACACCACCCCCAGCATGACCCCCTACACTGCTCGAAAACCACCGCACAGCCCTAAACCCTGAAACACCAACCCTGAAACACCACCCCCAGCACGACCCCCTACACTGCCTGAAATCCACTGCACTGCCCTAAACCCTGAAATACCACTACCCAGCACGACCCCCTACACTGCCCGAACACCACTGCACTGCCCTAAACACTGAAACACCGCCTCCAGCAAGATGCACTAAACTGTCTGAACACCACTGCACTAAACCCTGAAACACCACCCCCTTCACAACCCCCTACACTGCCCGAACACCACTACACTGCCCTAAACCCTGAAACACCTCCCCCTGCATGACCCCCTACACTGCTTAAACACCAGTGCACTGCCGTAAACCCTGAAACATAACCCCCAGGATGACCCCCTACACTGCGCAACACCACCGCACTGCCTTAAACCCTGAAACACCTCCCCCAGGATGACCCCCCATACTGCGCAACACCAGTGCACAGCCCTAAACCCTAAAACACCACCCCCAGCACGACCCCTACACTGCCCGAACACCACTGCACTACCCTAAACCCTGAAACACCAACCCTAAAACACCACCCCCAGCACGACCCCCTGCACTGATCGAACACCACTGCACTGCCCTAAATCCTGACACACCAGCCCCAGCACAACCCCCTACACTGTCCGAACACCACTGCACTGCCCTAAACCCTGAAACACCAGCCCGAGCAAGACCCCCTACACTGCCCGAACACCACTGCACTGCCCTATACCCTGAAACACCAGCCCCAGTACGACCCCCTACACTGCCCGAACACCACTGCACTGCCATTAACTCTGAAACATCAGCCCCAGCACGACCTCTTACACTGCCTGAACACCACTGCCCTAAACACTGAAACACCAGCCCCAGTACACCCAATACACTGTCAAAACACCACTGCAATGCCCTAAACCCTGAAACACCAGCCCCAGCACAGTCCACTATGCTGCCCGAACACCACTGCACTGCCCTAAACCCTGAAACACCAGCCACAGCATGACACCCTACACTGGCCGAACATCACTGCACTGTCCTAAACCCTGAAACATCACCCCAGCACGACCCCCTACATTACCCGAACACCACTGCACTGCCCTAAACCCTGAAACACCAGCCCCAGCACGACCCACTATACTTCCTGAACACCACTGCACTGCCCTAAACCCTGAAACACCAGCCACAGCACGACACCCTACACTGCCCGAACACCACAACACTGTCCTAAACCCTGAAACACCACTCCCTGCACGACCCCCTACACTGCCCAAGCACCACTGCACTGCCCTAAACCCTGAAACATCACCCCCAGCACGACCCCCTACACTGCTTGAACACCACTGCACTGCCCTAAACCCTGAAACACCAGCCCCAGCACGACCCCCTACACTGCCCGAACGCCACTGCACTGCCCTAAACCCAGAAACACCAGCCCCAGACCGACCCCCTACACTGCCCAAACACCACTGCACTGCCCTAAACCCTGAAACACCAGCCCCAGCACGACCCCTACAGTGCCCGAACACCACTGCACTGCCCTAAACACTGAAACACCAGCCCCAGCACGACCCCCTACACTGCCCAAACACCACTGCACTGCCCTAAACCCTGAAACACCAGCCCCAGCATGACCCCCTACACTGCCCGAACAACACTGCACTGCCCTAAACCCCGAACCACCAGCCCCAGCATGACCCACTACACTGCCCAAACACCACTGCAGTGCCCTAAACCCTGAAACACCTGCTCAGCACAACCCCCTACACTTCCCGAACACCACTGCACTGCCTGAAACCCTGAAACACCACCACCAGCAATACTTCCTACACTGCGCAAACGCCACTGCACTGCCCTAAACCCTGAAAAACCACCCCAGCAATATGCCCTACACTGCCCGAACACCACTGCACTAAACCCTGAAACACCACCCCCTGCACGACTCCTACATTGCCTGAACACCACTGCACTGCCCTAAACCCTAAAACACCACCCCCAGCATGACCCCCTACACTGCTCGAAAACCACCGCACAGCCCTAAACCCTGAAACACCAACCCTGAAACACCAGCCCCAGCACGACCCCCTACACTGCCTGAAAACCACTGCACTGCCCTAAACCCTAAAACACCAGCCTCAGCATGACCCCCTACACGGCCTGAACACCACTGCACTGCCCTAAAACCTAAAATACCACCCCAGCATGACACCCTACACTGCCAGAACACCACTGCACTGCCCTAAACCACGAAACACCAGCCCCAGCACGACCCCCTACACAGCCCAAACACCACTGCACTGCCTTAAACCCTGAAACACCAGCCCCAGCATGACCCCCTATACTTCCCAAACACCACTGCACTGCCCTAAACCCTGAAACACCACCCTCAGCAAGACCCCCTACACTGACCGAACACCACTGCACTGCCCTAAACCCTGAAACACCACCCCAGCAATACGCCCTCCACTGCCCGAACACCACTGCACTAAACCCTGAAACACTTCCCGTACATGACCCCCTACACTGCCCGAACACCACTGTACTGCCCTAAACCCTGAAACACCACCCCCAGCAAGACCCCCTGCACTGCCTGAACACCACTGCACTGCCCTAAACCCTGAAACACCACCCCTGCATAACCCCCATACTGCCCGAACACCACTGCCCTGCCCTAAACCATAAAACACCACCCCCAGCACGACCCCCTACACTGCCCAAACACCACTGCTCTGCCCTAAACCCTGAAGCACCACCCCAGCATGACCCCCTACACTGCCCGAAACACCACTGCTCTGCCTTAAACCCTAAAACACCAGCCCCAGCATGACCCCCTACACTGCCCGAACACTTCTGTATTGCCCTAAACCCTGAACACCAGACCAAGCACGACCCCTACACTGCCCGAACACCACTGCACTGCCCTAAACCCTGAAACACCAACCACAGCATGACCCCCTACACTGCCCAAACACCACTGCACTGCCCTAAGCCCTGAAACACCAGCCCCAGCATGACCCCCTACACTGCTCAAACAACACTGCACTGTCCTAAACCCCGAACCACCAGCCCCAGCATGACCCCTACACTGCCCAAACACCACTGCAGTGCCCTAAACCCTGAAACACCTTCTCAGCACAACCCACTTCACTTCCCGAACACAGCTGCACTGCCCGAAACCCTGAAACACCACCACCAGCAAGACCCCCTAGACTGCGCAAATACCACTGCACTGCCCTAAATCCTGAAAAACCACACTAACAATATGCCCTCCACTGCCCGAACACCACTGCACTAAACCCTGAAACACCACCCCCTGCACGACTCCCACACTAGCATGACCCCCTACACTGCTCGAAAACCACCGCACAGCCCTAAATCCTGAAACACCAACCCTAAAACACCACCCCCAGCACGACCCTCTACACTGCCTGAAAACCACTGCACTGCCCTAAACCCTGAAACACCACCACCCAGCACGACCCCCTACACTGCCCGAACACCATTGCACTGCCCTAAACACTGAAACACCACCTCCAGCAAGATGCTCTAAACTGTCTGAACACCACTGCACTAAACCCTGAAACACCACCCCCTGCACGACCCCCTACACTGCCTGAACACCACTACACTGCCCTAAACCCTGAAACACCTCCCCCTGCATGACCCCCTACACTGCTTAAACACCAGTGCACTGCCATAAACCCTGAAACTCCACCCCCAGGATGACCCCCTACACTGCGCAACACCACTGCACTGCCTTAAACCCTGAAACACCAGTCCCAGCATGACCCCCTATACTTCTCAAACACCACTGCACTGCCCTAAACCCTGAAACACCACCCCCAGCATGACCCCCTACACTGCCCGAACACTTCTGTATTGCCCTAAACCTTGAACACCAGACCAAGCACGACCCCCTACACTGCCCGAACACCACTGCACTGCCCTAAACCCTGAAACACCAGCCACAGCATGACCCCCTACACTGCCCAAACACCACTGCACTGCCCTAAGCCCTGAAACACCAGCCCCAGCATGACCCCCTACACTGCTCAAACAACACTGCACTGTCCTAAACCCCGAACCACCAGCCCCAGCATGACCCCTACACTGCCCAAACACCACTGCAGTGCCCTAAACCCTGAAACACCTTCTCAGCACAACCCACTTCACTTCCTGAACACAGCTGCACTGCCCGAAACCCTGAAACACCACCACCAGCAAGACCCCCTAGACTGCGCAAATGCCACTGCACTGCCCTAAATCCTGAAAAACCACACTAACAATATGCCCTACACTGCCCGAACACCACTGCACTAAACCCTGAAACACCACCCCCTGCACGACTCCCACACTAGCATGACCCCCTACACTGCTCGAAAACCACCGCACAGCCCTAAATCCTGAAACACCAACCCTAAAACACCACCCCCAGCACGACCCTCTACACTGCCTGAAAACCACTGCACTGCCCTAAACCCTGAAACACCACCACCCAGCATGACCCCCTACACTGCCCGAACACCATTGCACTGCCCTAAACACTGAAACACCACCTCCAGCAAGATGCTCTAAACTGTCTGAACACCACTGCACTAAACCCTGAAACACCACCCCCTGCACGACCCCCTACACTGCCTGAACACCACTACACTGCCCTAAACCCTGAAACACCTCCCCCTGCATGACCCCCTACACTGCTTAAACACCAGTGCACTGCCATAAACCCTGAAACTCCACCCCCAGGATGACCCCCTACACTGCGCAACACCACTGCACTGCCTTAAACCCTGAAACACCAGCCCCAGCATGACCCCCTATACTTCTCAAACACCACTGCACTGCCCTAAACCCTGAAACACCAGCCCCAGCATGACCCCCTACACTGCTCAAACAACACTGCACTGTCCTAAACCCCGAACCACCAGCCCCAGCATGACCCCTACACTGCCCAAACACCACTGCAGTGCCCTAAACCCTGAAACACCTTCTCAGCACAACCCACTTCACTTCCTGAACACAGCTGCACTGCCCGAAACCCTGAAACACCACCACCAGCAAGACCCCCTAGACTGCGCAAATGCCACTGCACTGCCCTAAATCCTGAAAAACCACACTAACAATATGCCCTACACTGCCCGAACACCACTGCACTAAACCCTGAAACACCACCCCCTGCACGACTCCCACACTAGCATGACCCCCTACACTGCTCGAAAACCACCGCACAGCCCTAAATCCTGAAACACCAACCCTAAAACACCACCCCCAGCACGACCCTCTACACTGCCTGAAAACCACTGCACTGCCCTAAACCCTGAAACACCACCACCCAGCATGACCCCCTACACTGCCCGAACACCATTGCACTGCCCTAAACACTGAAACACCACCTCCAGCAAGATGCTCTAAACTGTCTGAACACCACTGCACTAAACCCTGAAACACCACCCCCTGCACGACCCCCTACACTGCCTGAACACCACTACACTGCCCTAAACCCTGAAACACCTCCCCCTGCATGACCCCCTACACTGCTTAAACACCAGTGCACTGCCATAAACCCTGAAACTCCACCCCCAGGATGACCCCCTACACTGCG
This sequence comes from Triturus cristatus, assembly GCF_964204655.1. Lineage (NCBI taxonomy): Eukaryota > Metazoa > Chordata > Amphibia > Caudata > Salamandridae > Triturus > Triturus cristatus. Next base: position 868,070,022 of record NC_140579.1, on the reverse strand, counting down.
CAACACCACTGCACTGCCTTAAACCCTGAAACACCAGCCCCAGCATGACCCCCTATACTTCTCAAACACCACTGCACTGCCCTAAACCCTGAAACACCACCCCCAGCAAGACCCCCTACACTGACCGAACACCACTGCACTGCCCTAAACCCTGAAACACCACCCCAGCAATACGCCCTCCACTGCCCGAACACCACTGCACTAAACCCTGAAACACTACCCTTACATGACCCCCTACACTGCCCGAACACCACTGCACTGCTCTAAACCCTGAAACACCACCCCCAGCAAGACCCCCTGCACTGCCTGAACACCACTGCACTGCCCTAAACCCTGAAACACCACCCGTGCACAACCCCCCATACTGACCAAACACCACTGCCCTGCCCTAAACCCTAAAACACCACCTCCAGCAAGACCTCCTACACTGCCCAAACACCACTGCTCTGCCCTAAACCCTGAAGCACCACCGCAGCACGACCCCCTACACTGCCCGAAAACCGCTGCTCTGCCTTAAACCCTAAAACACCAGCCCCAGCATGACCCCCTACACTGCCCGAACACTTCTGTATTGCCCTAAACCCTGAACACAAGACCAAGCACGACCCCCTACACTGCCCGAACACCACTGCACTGCCCTAAACCCTGAAACACCAACCCCAGCATGACCCCCTACACTGCCCAAACACCACTGCACTGCCCTAAGCCCTGAAACACCAGCCCCAGCATGACCCCCTACACTGCCCGAACAACACTGCACTGCCCTAAACCCCAAACCACCAGCCCCAGCATGACCCCCTACACTGCCCAAACACCACTGCAGAGCCCTAAACCCTGAAACACCTGCTCAGCACAACCCCCTACACTTCCCGAACACCACTGCACTGCCCGAAACCCTGAAACACCACCACCAGCAATACCCCCTACACTGCGCAAACGCCACTGCACTGCCCTAAACCCTGAAAAACCACCCCAGCAATATGCCCTACACTGCCCGAACACCACTGCACTAAACCCTGAAACACCACCCCCTGCACGACTCCCACACTAGCATGACCCCCTACACTGCTCGAAAACCACCGCACAGCCCTAAATCCTGAAACACCAACCCTAAAACACCACCCCCAGCACGACCCTCTACACTGCCTGAAAACCACTGCACTGCCCTAAACCCTGAAACACCACCACCCAGCATGACCCCCTACACTGCCCGAACACCATTGCACTGCCCTAAACACTGAAACACCACCTCCAGCAAGATGCTCTAAACTGTCTGAACACCACTGCACTAAACCCTGAAACACCACCCCCTGCACGACCCCCTACACTGCCTGAACACCACTACACTGCCCTAAACCCTGAAACACCTCCCCCTGCATGACCCCCTACACTGCTTAAACACCAGTGCACTGCCATAAACCCTGAAACTCCACCCCCAGGATGACCCCCTACACTGCGCAACACCACTGCACTGCCTTAAACCCTGAAACACCAGCCCCAGCATGACCCCCTATACTTCTCAAACACCACTGCACTGCCCTAAACCCTGAAACACCACCCCCAGCAAGACCCCCTACACTGACCGAACACCACTGCACTGCCCTAAACCCTGAAACACCACCCCAGCAATACGCCCTCCACTGCCCGAACACCACTGCACTAAACCCTGAAACACTACCCTTACATGACCCCCTACACTGCCCGAACACCACTGCACTGCTCTAAACCCTGAAACACCACCCCCAGCAAGACCCCCTGCACTGCCTGAACACCACTGCACTGCCCTAAACCCTGAAACACCACCCGTGCACAACCCCCCATACTGACCAAACACCACTGCCCTGCCCTAAACCCTAAAACACCACCTCCAGCAAGACCTCCTACACTGCCCAAACACCACTGCTCTGCCCTAAACCCTGAAGCACCACCGCAGCACGACCCCCTACACTGCCCGAAAACCGCTGCTCTGCCTTAAACCCTAAAACACCAGCCCCAGCATGACCCCCTACACTGCCCGAACACTTCTGTATTGCCCTAAACCCTGAACACAAGACCAAGCACGACCCCCTACACTGCCCGAACACCACTGCACTGCCCTAAACCCTGAAACACCAACCCCAGCATGACCCCCTACACTGCCCAAACACCACTGCACTGCCCTAAGCCCTGAAACACCAGCCCCAGCATGACCCCCTACACTGCCCGAACAACACTGCACTGCCCTAAACCCCAAACCACCAGCCCCAGCATGACCCCCTACACTGCCCAAACACCACTGCAGAGCCCTAAACCCTGAAACACCTGCTCAGCACAACCCCCTACACTTCCCGAACACCACTGCACTGCCCGAAACCCTGAAACACCACCACCAGCAATACCCCCTACACTGCGCAAACGCCACTGCACTGCCCTAAACCCTGAAAAACCACCCCAGCAATATGCCCTACACTGCCCGAACACCACTGCACTAAACCCTGAAACACCACCCCCTGCACGACTCCTACACTGCCTGAAATCCACTGCACTGCCCTAAACCCTGAAATACCACCACCCAGCACGACCCCCTACACTGCCCGAACACCACTGCACTGCCCTAAACACTGAAACACCGCCTCCAGCAAGATGCACTAAACTGTCTGAACACCACTGCACTAAACCCTGAAACACCACCCCCTTCACAACCCCTACACTGCCCGAACACCACTACACTGCCCTAAACCCTGAAACACCTCCCCCTGCATGACCCCCTACACTGCTTAAACACCAGTGCACTGCCGTAAACCCTGAAACATAACCGCCAGGATGACCCCCTACACTGCGCAACACCACCGCACTGCCGTAAACCCTGAAACACCTCCCCCAGGACGACCCCCTATACTGCGCAACACCAGTGCACAGCCCTAAACCCTAAAACACCACCCCCAGCACGACCCCTACACTGCCCGAACACCACTGCACTACCCTAAACCCTGAAACACCAACCCTAAAACACCACCCCCAGCACGACCCCCTACACTGATTGAACACCACTGCACTGCCCTAAATCCTGACACACCAGCCCCAGCACAACCCCCTACACTGTCCGAACACCACTGCACTGCCCTAAACCCTGAAACACCAGCCCGAGCAAGACCCCCTACACTGCCCGAACACCACTGCACTGCCCTATACCCTGAAACACCAGCCCCAGCACGACCCCCTACACTGCCCGAACACCACTGCACTGCCATTAACCCAGAAACATCAGCCCCAGCACGACCTCTTACACTGCCTGAACACCACTGCCCTAAACACTGAAACACCAGCCCCAGTACACCCAATACACTGTCAAAACACCACTGCAATGCCCTAAACACTGAAACACCAGCCCCAGCACAGTCCACTATACTGCCCGAACACCACTGCACTGCCCTAAACCCTGAAACACCAGCCACAGCATGACACCCTACACTGGCCGAACATCACTGCACTGTCCTAAACCCTGAAACACCAGCCCCAGCACGACCCACTATACTTCCCGAACACCACTGCACTGCCCTAAACCCTGAAACACCAGCCACAGCACGACACCCTACACTGCCCGAACACCACAACACTGTCCTAAACCCTGAAACACCACTCCCTGTACGACCCTCTACACTGCCCAAGCACCACTGCACTGCCCTAAACCCTGAAACATCACCCCCAGCACGACCCCCTACACTGCTTGAACACCACTGCACTGCCCTAAACCCTGAAACACCAGCCCCAGCACGACCCCCTACACTGCCCGAACGCCACTGTACTGCCCTAAACCCAGAAACACCAGCCCCAGACCGACCCCCTACACTGCCCGAACACCACTGCACTGCCCTAAACCCTGAAACACCAGCCCCAGCACGACCCCTACAGTGCCTGAACACCACTGCACTGCCCTAAACACTGAAACACCAGCCCCAGCACGACCCCCTACACTGCCCAAACACCACTGCACTGCCCTAAGCCCTGAAACACCAGCCCCAGCATGACCTCCTACACTGCCCGAACAACACTGCACTGCCCTAAACCCCGAACCACCAGCCCCAGCATGACCCCCTACACTGCCAAAACACGACTGCAGAGCCCTAAACCCTGAAACACCTGCTCAGCACAACCCCCTACACTTCCCGAACACCACTGCACTGCCCGAAACCCTGAAACACTACCACCAGCAATACCCCCTACACTGCGCAAACGCCACTGCACTGCCCTAAACCCTGAAAAACCACCCCAGCAATATGCCCTACACTGCCCGAACACCACTGCACTAAACCCTGAAACACCACCCCCTGCACGACTCCTACACTGCCTGAAATCCACTGCACTGCCCTAAACCCTGAAATACCACCACCCAGCACGACCCCCTACACTGCCCGAACACCACTGCACTGCCCTAAACACTGAAACACCGCCTCCAGCAAGATGCACTAAACTGTCTGAACACCACTGCACTAAACCCTGAAACACCACCCCCTTCACAACCCCTACACTGCCCGAACACCACTACACTGCCCTAAACCCTGAAACACCTCCCCCTGCATGACCCCCTACACTGCTTAAACACCAGTGCACTGCCGTAAACCCTGAAACATAACCCCCAGGATGACCCCCTACACTGCGCAACACCACCGCACTGCCGTAAACCCTGAAACACCTCCCCCAGGACGACCCCCTATACTGCGCAACACCAGTGCACAGCCCTAAACCCTAAAACACCACCCCCAGCACGACCCCTACACTGCCCGAACACCACTGCACTACCCTAAACCCTGAAACACCAACCCTAAAACACCACCCCCAGCACGACCCCCTACACTGATTGAACACCACTGCACTGCCCTAAATCCTGACACACCAGCCCCAGCACAACCCCCTACACTGTCCGAACACCACTGCACTGCCCTAAACCCTGAAACACCAGCCCGAGCAAGACCCCCTACACTGCCCGAACACCACTGCACTGCCCTATACCCTGAAACACCAGCCCCAGCACGACCCCCTACACTGCCCGAACACCACTGCACTGCCATTAACCCAGAAACATCAGCCCCAGCACGACCTCTTACACTGCCTGAACACCACTGCCCTAAACACTGAAACACCAGCCCCAGTACACCCAATACACTGTCAAAACACCACTGCAATGCCCTAAACACTGAAACACCAGCCCCAGCACAGTCCACTATACTGCCCGAACACCACTGCACTGCCCTAAACCCTGAAACACCAGCCACAGCATGACACCCTACACTGGCCGAACATCACTGCACTGTCCTAAACCCTGAAACACCAGCCCCAGCACGACCCACTATACTTCCCGAACACCACTGCACTGCCCTAAACCCTGAAACACCAGCCACAGCACGACACCCTACACTGCCCGAACACCACAACACTGTCCTAAACCCTGAAACACCACTCCCTGTACGACCCTCTACACTGCCCAAGCACCACTGCACTGCCCTAAACCCTGAAACATCACCCCCAGCACGACCCCCTACACTGCTTGAACACCACTGCACTGCCCTAAACCCTGAAACACCAGCCCAAGCACGACCCCCTACACTGCCCGAACGCCACTGTACTGCCCTAAACCCAGAAACACCAGCCCCAGACCGACCCCCTACACTGCCCGAACACCACTGCACTGCCCTAAACCCTGAAACACCAGCCCCAGCACGACCCCTACAGTGCCTGAACACCACTGCACTGCCCTAAACACTGAAACACCAGCCCCAGCACGACCCCCTACACTGCCCAAACACCACTGCACTGCCCTAAGCCCTGAAACACCAGCCCCAGCATGACCTCCTACACTGCCCGAACAACACTGCACTGCCCTAAACCCCGAACCACCAGCCCCAGCATGACCCACTACACTACCCAAACACCACTGCAGTGCCCTAAACCCTGAAACACCTGCTCAGCACAACCCCCTACACTTCCCGAACACCACTGCACTGCCTGAAACCCTGAAACACCACCACCAGCAATACCCCCTACACTGCGCAAACGCCACTGCACTGCCCTAAACCCTGAAAAACCACCCCAGCAATATGCCCTACACTGCCCGAACACCACTGCACTAAACCCTGAAACACCACCCCCTGCACGACTCCTACACTGCCTGAACACCACTGCACTGCCCTAAACCCTAAAACACCACCCCCAGCATGACCCCCTACACTGCTCGAAAACCACCGCACAGCCCTAAACCCTGAAACACCAACCCTGAAACACCACCCCCAGCACGACCCCCTACACTGCCTGAAATCCACTGCAGTGCCCTAAACCCTGAAATACCACCACCCAGCACGACCCCCTACACTGCCCGAACACCACTGCACTGCCCTAAACACTGAAACACCACCTCCAGCAAGTTGCACTAAACTGTCTGAACACCACTGCACTAAACCCTGAAACACCACCCCCTTCACAACCCCCTACACTGCCCGAACACCACTACACTGCCCTAAACCCTGAAACACCTCCCCCTGCATGACCCCCTACACTGCTTAAACACCAGTGCACTGCCGTAAACCCTGAAACATAACCCCCAGGATGACCCCCTACACTGCGCAACACCACTGCACTGCCGTAAACCCTGAAACACTTCCCCCAGGACAAACCCCTATACTGCGCAACACCAGTGCACAGCCCTAAACCCTAAAACACCACCCCCAGCACGACCCCTACACTGCCCGAACACCACTGCACTACCCTAAACCCTGAAACACCAACCCTAACACACCACCCCCAGCACGACCCCCTACACTGCCCGAACACCACTGCACTGCCCTAAATCCTGACACACCAGCCCCAACACGACCCCCTACACTGTCCGAACACCACTGCACTGCCCTAAACCCTGAAACACCAGCCCGAGCACGACCCCCTACACTGCCCCGAACACCACTGCACTGCCCTATACCCTGAAACACCAGCCCCAGCACGACCCCCTACACTGCCCGAACACCACTGCACTGTCATTAACCCTGAAACATCAGCCCCAGCACGACCTCTTACACTGCCTGAACACCACTGCCCTAAACACTGAAACACCAGCCCCAGTACACCCAATACACTGTCAAAACACCACTGCAATGCCCTAAACCCTGAAACACCAGCCCCAGCACAGTCCACTATACTGCCCGAACACCACTGCACTGCCCTAAACCCTGAAACACCAGCCACAGCACGACACCCTACACTGGCCGAACATCACTGCACTGTCCTAAACCCTGAAACACCACCCCAGCACGACCCCCTACATTACCCGAACACCACTGCACTGCCCTAAACCCTGAAACACCAGCCCCAGCACGACCCACTATACTTCCCGAACACCACTGCACTGCCCTAAACCCTGAAACACCAGCCACAGCACAACACCCTACACTGCCCGAACACCACAACACTGTCCTAAACCCTGAAACACCACTCCCTGCACGACCCCCTACACTGCCCAAGCACCACTGCACTGCCCTAAACCCTGAAACATCACCCCCAGCACGACCCCCTACACTGCTTGAACACCACTGTACTGCCCTAAACCCTGAAACACCAGCCCCAGCACGACCCCCTACACTGCCCGAACACCACTGCACTGCCCTAAACCCTGAAACACCAGCCCCAGCACGACCCCTACAGTGCCCGAACACCACTGCACTGCCCTAAACCCTGAAACACCAGCCCCAGCACGACCCCCTACACTGCCCAAACACCACTGCACTGCCCTAAACCCTGACACACTACCCCCAGCAAGACCCCTACACTGACCGAACACCACAGCACTGCCCCTTAAACACTACCCCTACACGACCCCCTACACTGCCCGAACACCACTGCACTGCCCTAAACCCTGAAACACCACCCCCAGCAAGGCCCTCTAAACTGCCTGAACACCACTGTACTGCCCTAAACCCTGTAACACCACCCCTGCACAACCCCCCATACTACCCGAACACCACTGCCCTGCCCTAAACCCTAAATCACCACCCCCAGCACAACCCACTACACTGCCCAAACACCACTGCTCTGCCCTAAACACTGAAACACCACCCCAGCACGACCCCCTACACTGCCCGAACACCACTGCTCCGCCCTAAACCCTAAAACACCAGCCCCAGCATGACCCCCTACACTGCACGAACACCACTGCACTGCCCTATACCCTAAAACACCAACCTCAGCACAACCCCCTACACTGCCCAAACACCACTGCACTACCCTAAACCCTAAAATACCACCCCAGCATCACCCCCTACACTGCCCGAACACCACTTCACTGCCCTAAACCCAGAAACACCACCCCCAGCACGACCCCCTACACTGCCAGAACACCACTGCAATGCCCTAAACCCTGAAACACCAGCCCCAGCACGACCCCCTACACTGCCCGAACACCACTGCACTGCCCTTAAACCTGAAACATCAACCCCAGCACGACCTCTTACACTACCTGTACACCACTGCCCTAAACACTGAAACACCAGGCCCAGTACACCCGCTGCACTGCCCGAACACCACTGCACTGCCCTAATCCCTGAAACACCACCCCCTGCACAACCCCCTATACTGCCCGAACACCACTGCACTGCCCTAAACCCTAAAACACCACCCCAGCACGATCCTCTACACTGTCCCAACACCACTGCTCTGCTCTAATCCCTGAAACACCACCCCAGCACGACCCCCTACACTGCCCGAACACGACTTCACTGCCCTAAACCCTAAAACACCAGCCCCAGCACGATCCCCTACACTGCCCGAACACCACTGCACTGCCCTAAACCCTGAAACACCAGCCCCAGCACGACCCCCTACACTGCCCAAACACCACTGCACTGCCCTAAGCCCTGAAACACCAGCCCCAGCATGACCTCCTACACTGCCCGAACAACACTGCACTGCCCTAAACCCCGAACCACCAGCCCCAGCATGACCCACTACACTGCCCAAACACCACTGCAGTGCCCTAAACCCTGAAACACCTGCTCAGCACAACCCCCTACACTTCCCGAACACCACTGCACTGCCCGAAACCCTGAAACACCACCACCAGCAATACCCCCTACACTGCGCAAACGCCACTGCACTGCCCTAAACCCTGAAAAACCACCCCAGCAATATGCCCTACACTGCCCGAACACCACTGCACTAAACCCTGAAACACCACCCCCTGCACGACTCCTACACTGCCTGAACACCACTGCACTGCCCTAAACCCTAAAACACCACCCCCAGCATGACCCCCTACACTGCTCGAAAACCACCGCACAGCCCTAAACCCTGAAACACCAACCCTGAAACACCACCCCCAGCACGACCCCCTACACTGCCTGAAATCCACTGCACTGCCCTAAACCCTGAAATATCACCACCCAGCACGACCCCCTACACTGCCCGAACACCACTGCACTGCCCTAAACACTGAAACACCACCTCCAGCAAGTTGCACTAAACTGTCTGAACACCACTGCACTAAACCCTGACACAGCACCCCCTTCACAACCCCCTACACTGCCCGAACACCACTACACTGCCCTAAACCCTGAAACACCTCCCCCTGCATGACCCCCTACACTGCTTAAACACCAGTGCACTGCCGTAAACCCTGAAACATAACCCCCAGGATGACCCCCTACACTGCGCAACACCACTGCACTGCCATAAACCCTGAAACACTTCCCCCAGGACAACCCCCTATACTGCGCAACACCAGTGCACAGCCCTAAACCCTAAAACACCACCCCCAGCACGACCCCTACACTGCCCGAAAACCACTGCACTACCCTAAACCCTGAAACACCAACCCTAACACACCACCCCCAGCACGACCCCCTACACTGCCCCAACACCACTGCACTGCCCTAAATCCTGACACACCAGCCCCAACACGACCCCCTACACTGTCCGAACACCACTGCACTGCCCTAAACCCTGAAACACCAGCCCGAGCACGACCCCCTACACTGCCCGAACACCACTGTACTGCCCTATACCCTGAAACACTAGCCCCAGCACGACCCCCTACACTGCCCGAACACCACTGCACTGTCATTAACCCTGAAACATCAGCCCCAGCACGACCTCTTACACTGCCTGAACACCACTGCCCTAAACACTGCAACACCAGCCCCAGTACACCCAATACACTGTCAAAACACCACTGCAATGCCCTAAACCCTGAAACACCAGCCCCAGCACAGTCCACTATACTGCCCGAACACTACTGCACTGCCCTAAACCCTGAAACTCCAGCCACAGCACGACACCCTACACTGGCCGAACATCACTGCACTGTCCTAAACCCTGAAACACCACCCCAGCACGACCCCCTACATTACCCGAACACGACTGCACTGCCCTAAACCCTGAAACACCAGCCCCAGCACGACCCACTATACTTCCCGAACACCACTGCACTGCCCTAAACCCTGAAACACCAGCCACAGCACGACACCCTACACTGCCCGAACACCACAACACTGTCCTAAACCCTGAAACACCACTCCCTGCACGACCCCCTACACTGCCCAAGCACCACTGCACTGCCCTAAACCCTGAAACATCACCCCCAGCACGACCCCCTACACTGCTTGAACACCACTGTACTGCCCTAAACCCTGAAACACCAGCCCCAGCACGACCCCCTACACTGCCCGAACACCACTGCACTGCCCTAAACCCTGAAACACCAGCCCCAGCACGACCCCTACAGTGCGCGAACACCACTGCACTGCCCTAAACCCTAAAACACCAGCCCCAGCACGACCCCCTACACTGCCCAAACACCACTGCACTGCCCTAAACCCTGACACACCACCCCCAGCAAGACCCCCTACACTGACCGAACACCACAGCACTGCCCCTTAAACACTACCCCTACAAGACCCCCTACACTGCCCGAACACCACTGCACTGCCCTAAACCCTGAAACACCACCCCCAGCAAGACCCTCTAAACTGCCTGAACACCACTGTACTGCCCTAAACCCTGTAACACCACCCCTGCACAACCCCCATACTACCCGAACACCACTGCCCTGCCCTAAACCCTAAATCACCACCCCCAGCACAACCCACTACACTGCCCAAACACCACTGCTCTGCCCTAAACACTGAAACACCACCCCAGCACGACCCCTACACTGCCCGAACACCACTGCTCCGCCCTAAACCCTAAAACACCAGCCCCAGCATGACCCCCTACACTGCACGAACACCACTGCACTGCCCTATACCCTAAAACACCAACCTCAGCACAACCCCCTACACTGCCCAAACACCACTGCACTACCCTAAACCCTAAAATACCACCCCAGCATCACCCCCTACACTGCCCGAACACCACTTCACTGTCCTAAACCCAGAAACACCAGCCCCAGCACGACCCCCTACACTGCCAGAACACCACTGCAATGCCCTAAACCCTGAAACACCAGCCCCAGCACGACCCCCTACACTGCCCGAACACCACTGCACTGCCCTTAACCCTGAAACATCAACCCCAGCACGACCTCTTACACTACCTGTACACCACTGCCCTAAACACTGAAACACCAGGCCCAGTACACCCGCTGCACTGCCCGAACACCACTGCACTGCCCTAATCCCTGAAACACCACCCCCTGCACGACCCCCTATACTGCCCGAACACCACTGCACTGCCCTAAACCCTAAAACACCACCCCCAGCACGATCCTCTACACTGTCCAAACACCACTGCTCTGCCCTAATCCCTGAAACACCACCCCAGCACGACCCCCTACACTGCCCGAACACGACTTCACTGCCCTAAACCCTAAAAAACCAGCCCCAGCACGATCCCCTACACTGCCCGAACACCACTGCACTGCCCTAACCCTGAAACACCAGCCCCAGCACGACCCCCTACACTGCCCAAACACCACTGCACTGCCCTAAGCCCTGAAACACCAGCCCCAGCATGACCTCCTACACTGCCCGAACAACACTGCACTGCCCTAAACCCCGAACCACGAGCCCCAGCATGACCCACTACACTGCCCAAACACCACTGCAGTGCCCTAAACCCTGAAACACCTGCTCAGCACAACCCCCTACACTTCCCGAACACCACTGCACTGCCCGAAACCCTGAAACACCACCACCAGCAATACCCCCTACACTGCGCAAACGCCACTGCACTGCCCTAAACCCTGAAAAACCACCCCAGCAATATGCCCTACACTGCCCGAACACCACTGCACTAAACCCTGAAACACCACCCCCGCACGACTCCTACACTGCCTGAACACCACTGCACTGCCCTAAACACTAAAACACCACCCCCAGCATGACCCCCTACACTGCTCGAAAACCACCGCACAGCCCTAAACCCTGAAACATCAACCCTGAAACACCACCCCCAGCACGACCCCCTACACTGCCTGAAATCCACTGCACTGCCCTAAACCCTGAAATACCACCACCCAGCACGACCCCCTACACTGCCCGAACACCACTGCACTGCCCTAAACACTGAAACACCGCCTCCAGCAAGTTGCACTAAACTTTCTGAACACCACTGCACTAAACCCTGAAACACCACCCCCTTCACAACCCCCTACACTGCCCGAACACCACTACACTGCCCTAAACCCTGAAACACCTCCCCCTGCATGACCCCCTACACCGCTTAAACACCAGTGCACTGCCGTAAACCCTGAAACATAACCCCCAGGATGACCCCCTACACTGCGCAACACCACTGCACTGCCGTAAACCCTGAAACACCTCCCCCAGGACAACCCCCTATACTGCGCAACACCAGTGCACAGCCCTAAACCCTAAAACACCACCCCCAGCACGACCCCTACACTGCCCGAACACCACTGCACTACCCTAAACCCTGAAACACCAACCCTAAAACACCACCCCCAGCACGACCCCCTACACTGCCCGAACACCACTGCACTGCCCTAAATCCTGACACACCAGCCCCAGCACGACCCCCTACACTGTCCAAACACCACTGCACTGCCCTAAACCCTGAAACACCAGCCCGAGCACGACCCCCTACACTGCCCGAACACCACTGCACTGCCCTATACCCTGAAACACCAGCCCCAGCACGACCCCCTACACTGCCCGAACACCACTGCACTGTCATTAACCCTGAAACATCAGCCCCAGCACGACCTCTTACACTGCCTGAACACCACTGCCCTAAACACTGAAACACCAGCCCCAGTACACCCAATACACTGTCAAAACACCACTGCAATGCCCTAAACCCTGAAACACCAGCCCCAGCACAGTCCACTATACTGCCCGAACACCACTGCACTGCCCTAAACCCTGAAACACCAGCCACAGCACGACACCCTACACTGGCCGAACATCACTGCACTGTCCTAAACCCTGAAACACCACCCCGGCACGACCCCCTACATTACCCGAACACCACTGCACTGCCCTAAACCCTGAAACACCAGCCCCAGCACGACCCACTATACTTCCCGAACACCACTGCACTGCCCTAAACCCTGAAACACCAGCCACAGCACGACACCCTACACTGCCCGAACACCACAACACTGTCCTAAACCCTGAAACACCACTCCCTGCACGACCCCCTACACTGCCCAAGCACCACTGCACTGCCCTAAACCCTGAAACATCACCCCCAGCACGACCCCCTACACTGCTTGAACACCACTGTACTGCCCTAAACCCTGAAACACCAGCCCCAGCACGACCCCCTACACTGCCCGAACGCCACTGCACTGCCCTAAACCCAGAAACACCAGCCCCAGACCGACCCCCTACACTGCCCGAACACCACTGCACTGCCCTAAACCCTGAAACACCAGCCCCAGCACGACCCCTACAGTGCCCGAACACCACTGCACTGCCCTAAACCCTGAAACACCAGCCCCAGCATGACCCCCTACACTGCCCAAACACCACTGCACTGCCCTAAACCCTGACACACCACCCCCAGCAAGACCCCCTACACTGACCGAACACCACAGCACTGCCCCTTAAACACTACCCCTACACGACCCCCTACACTGCCCGAACACCACTACACTGCCCTAAACCCTGAAACACCACCCCCAGCAAGACCCTCTAAACTGCCTGAACACCACTGTACTGCCCTAAACCCTGTAACATCACCCCTGCACAACCCCATACTACCCGAACACCACTGCCCTGCCCTAAACCCTAAATCACCACCCCCAGCACAACCCACTACACTGCCCAAACACCACTGCTCTGCCCTAAACACTGAAACACCACCCCAGCACGACCCCCTACACTGCCCGAACACCACTGCTCTGCCCTAAACCCTAAAACACCAGCCCCAGCATGACCCCCTACACTGCACGAACACCACTGCACTGCCCTATACCCTAAAACACCAACCTCAGCACAACCCCCTACACTGCCCAAACACCACTGCACTACCCTAAACCCTAAAATACCACCCCAGCATCACCCCCTACACTGCCCGAACACCACTTCACTGCCCTAAACCCAGAAACACCAGCCCCAGCATGACCCCCTACACTGCCAGAACACCACTGCAATGCCCTAAACCCTGAAACACCAGCCCCAGCACGACCCCCTACACTGCCCGAACACCACTGCACTGCCCTTAACCCTGAAACATCAACCCCAGCACGACCTCTTACACTACCTGTACACCACTGCCCTAAACACTGAAACACCAGGCCCAGTACACCCGCTGCACTGCCCGAACACCACTGCACTGCCCTAATCCCTGAAACACCACCCCCTGCACGACCCCCTATACTGCCCGAACACCACTGCACTGCCCTAAACCCTAAAACACCACCCCCAGCACGATCCTCTACACTGTCCAAACACCACTGCTCTGCCCTAATCCCTGAAACACCACCCCAGCACGACCCCCTACACTGCCCGAACACGACTTCACTGCCCTAAACCCTAAAACACCAGCCCCAGCACGATCCCCTACACTGCCCGAACACCACTGCACTGCCCTAAACCCTGAAACACCAGCCCCAGCACGACCCCCTACACTGCCCAAACACCACTGCACTGCCCTAAGCCCTGAAACACCAGCCCCAGCACGACCCCCTTCACTGCCCGAACACCACTGCACTGCCCTAAACCCCGAACCACCAGCCCCAGCATGACCCACTACACTGCCCAAACACCACTGCAGTGCCCTAAACCCTGAAACACCTGCTCAGCACAACCCCCTACACTTCCCGAACACCACTGCACTGCCTGAAACCCTGAAACACCACCACCAGCAATACCCCCTACACTGCGCAAACGCCACTGCACTGCCCTAAACCCTGAAAAACCACCCCAGCAATATGCCCTACACTGCCCGAACACCACTGCACTAAACCCTGAAACACCACCCCCTGCACGACTCCTACACTGCCTGAACACCACTGCACTGCCCTAAACCCTAAAACACCACCCCCAGCATGACCCCCTACACTGCTCGAAAACCACCGCACAGCCCTAAACCCTGAAACACCAACCCTGAAACACCACCACCAGCACGACCCCCTACACTGCCTGAAATCCACTGCACTGCCCTAAACCCTAAAATACCACAACCCAGCACGACCCCCTACACTGCCCGAACACCACTTCACTGCCCTAAACACTGAAACACCGCCTCCAGCAAGTTGCACTAAACTGTCTGAACACCACTGCACTAAACCCTGAAACACCACCCCCTTCACAACCCCCTACACTGCCCGAACACCACTACACTGCCCTAAACCCTGAAACACCTCCCCCTGCATGACCCCCTACACTGCTTAAACACCAGTGCACTGCCGTAAACCCTGAAACATAACCCCCAGGATGACCCCCTACACTGCGCAACACCACTGCACTGCCGTAAACCCTGAAACACCTCTGTGAGAAGTTGGCCTGGTATATGCTGTTCACTAGTTCTAGTGACCACCTTGTACCATGCCAAGCAACCCTTATGGTGTGGTTGTAAGTCAACCTTTTTGGACTAGCTGCCCTAGTGGTAGCGTAGGCTAAGCAGTCTTTGAGGCTAAACTCGTGATGCGTGTTAAGCAAGCTGTTTTACCAATAGTAACCCCCTTTTATACCAATGAAAGGACACCACACAGATATATATTCAAAATATATATGTATTTATTTCTCAAAGTAACCCCTAGTCTCTTTATGAGCACAGGAGCACAAATCGTCAAACAAGATTATCACAGAATACACAGAAGTTGCACTTTATATGGATAGGCCCTGGTGGCCACTCGAACCATATACTAAAATAGTGGTATAAGTACCACGAACAGAAAAGGGAAAAGGCCTAGGGCCTCTAGAATCGCTGGGCCTACAAGGAGCTAACGTCAGTTAGTGACCAGGAGGTCCACGGGTGGCGTGTGCAGAGCAAATAGTCACACGCGGGCTCCCATAGGTTTCAATGGGTGCGTAAAAAGTACAAAGTTACTGCAAAAGGAATCTTCCGGATGACCTAGGAACTTAAGATTTGGAACACAGGCACTAGAGATGTATTACTACACATGGGCACCGGAGTGCCAGCTTTACCTCACCCACAGGAAGCGGGTGCATAGGCCTCAAAGTGCGTCGGGTTTCTTCTATCTGTTCCGTTGAGCCTGGGACAAAGATGCTGCAGGCGGTCGGTCGGGAAGAGATGCAGTGGGTCCAAGAGTGGATCGGAGATGTTGAAGACCTGTAAGCAGAGGGGACAGTGTTCACAGTCACTAGCCAGTGACCAGCGTGGCACCAGGTGGGTACCAGGCGATGTCGGGTGCAAACAGGTGATGAGGGGTAGCTTGTCTCCGCAGCCACGTGGTCCCTGAAGGTCGACGACGTCCAGGAGTCGGCTCACGAGCTGTCCCACGCAGGCTCTCGCTGTCGGCGGTGTCGGCGACTTGATCGAAGCAAACAAGCCTTGGCAAAAGCAATTGCAGGAGGATTCGGAAATCAGCTGTTGGTTCTGACCAGCAAGGTCAGAGGGATTGCTCCTTTGGAGGGGAGCAAGGGCCAGTCTGGAGCAACCAGACCAGCGGTGTTTGTCGTAGATTTCGTCGCCAAGATGGCCACTAGCCAGCGGGCCAGCAACCGGTTAGGCGCGTCGAGTGGCAAAATGCAGAAGGGCCCCACGCAGATCGTGGAGATGCTGGAGGGCTCACCTTTGGTGCAGATGCTGCTCGAGGGTTGGGCTTCTCAGGACCCAAAGCACAACTTGGAGGGAGCCTCGGTTGTTGCACTGGTCAGCTTGTCGTAGTCGTTCCAAGATGGCTGGCTCCACGTGTCTCGGTGCCTCCACGGGTCTCCTCTTTTCAGGGACTGTGGATCGGGCGGTGAGAGGTCTGGAGGTCCAGGTCTTGTCAGTCTCTGGGCTCGGGCTCCGGCGGGAGGCGGCGGCAAAGCAGACGGTGATTCGCTGGATGGTGCTTGCGTTAGCAAGGTGGTCACTCCCTGACCACAGGGGAGATTTTCTTCAGTCTTCTGTGCAGCAGAATGTCGAAGTTCCCGTCTTCTTCTTAGTTTCAAGTTGATTCCAGGATGTCTGAAGTCTTAGGACACAGCTCCTACCTTTAAGCGGATTCTAGGGGCCGGACTACCTGCTAGGTCCCTCCCTATGGGTGGGACCAGGAAGGGGGGTGGTTACACCCCCAATCCTTTGTCCAGCTCGCCCCAGGCCCGGGACTGGTGTGCCCCAGGACCGGTTTGAAATGGCATATGCACCGAGGCTCCTTGTGAGCCACAGGCATGTCTGGTTTCTTTCAAGCCCTACCTGACCAATACACAAAATCCTGTCTGGGGTGGTGCACGCACCTCCCCTGGCAGGAAACCCTTTGTCCACACCTCCCAAGCTGGAAGGACTCCCAGCAGCAGGAGGGCAGACTTGTGTCTGTGGTGGCAGCATCCATTTTGTGGAGCTGAGGCTATGTCTGATTTTACCCGGGTTTCAGGTACTGTACATGTCGTGTCCCTCTAGAAGGGTGGAATGCTAACCCCGTCGCCAGAATTGGCGAGGGGTTAGTATTCCAATTCGTATGACACCTTACTCGACATGTTTTGATAAAGCCAAACCAAAGATAGCATTTAACCGCGAGGTTCATAATGCACTTAAGAGTATATGGTATGACGATATCTGGAAACAGTAGAAGGAAGTTGTTCCGACCACTGCAGACAGGCTCAGCTCATGCCAGAGCACCATCTCACATGGAACCAAGCACTCTGCCTTCAGGATTGTTAAGGCCTGCCATAGGAGTGACTTAGAGGTTACCAGGTGTCCCATTTAAGGTTAGGTATAGGTATACTACACCTAAGTAAGAGGTGATTACACCAACTTACCCCAGCTGAGTGATCAGCCAGTTGTGTCAGATTGTTAGGCCAAGCCTGGGGTGGCATAATACATGCTGCAGCCCCTGGCAGGCCTTGGGTACACCAATGCCCTGGGTACCTAGTGTACACTGGTACAGGGGCTGACAGGGTGATCCACTTCCAATTGGTTATGCACCTAGGGTGCATAGTTTTAATTTAGTAGAGAGAACAGCAGGCTGGGGGTCTGATTGGCAGGCCCACAGCCTCAATATGTCAAAAACCAGTGAAGCAAAAAGCAAAAATTTGGGGTGACCATAGGATAGCAGACCCTACTCTCCTACACAACCCCCCCCCAAACGCTGGGACATTAAACTAGCCTTGACCAGTCTCGTCTTCATGTCCTAAGTGGAAGTACCTGGAGAGACCATCTGCATTCCCATGGTCAGTACCTGGCCGGTGCTCCACTGTAAAGTCCATCCCCTGTAGGGAAATGGACCACCTAAGCAGTTTGGGGTTTTCACCCTTCATCTGATTTAGCCACAAGAGGGGCTTATGGTCGGTCTGAATCTTGAAGTGAGTGCCAAACAAGTATGGCCTCAGCTTCTTCAGGGCCCACACCACAGCAAAGGCCTCCCTCTCAATAGCTGACCAATTCTTCTCTCTGGGGGTCAACCTTCTGCTAATAAAAGCAATGGGTTGGTCTTGACCATCTACATTAAGTTGTGACAGCACAGCTCCCACACCCAACTCAGAAGCATCTGTTTGGACAATAAACTCTTTGGAGTAGTCAGGACTTTTCAGGATAGGTGCAGAGCACATGGCCTCCTTCAGGTCATCAAATGCCTTTTGACAGCTTACTGTCCACTGAACCTTTTTGGGCATCTTCTTGGATGTCAGATCATTAAGAGGAGTCACAATGGACCCATAGTTCTTAACAAACTTCCTGTAATACCCAGTCAAGCCCAAGAAAGCTCGAACTTGAGTCTGGGTGGTTGGAGGGGACCAATCCTTGATGGACTGTATCTTACTCTCCAGTGGTTGAACTTGGCCCCCACCTACAAGGTGGCCCAAATACACAACCTTACTCTGCCCTATCTGGCACTTAGTAGCCTTGATAGTGAGGCCTGCCCTTTGCAGAGCCTCAAGAGCCTTCTTCAGGTGGATCAGGTGATCCTCCCAGGTGGAACTAAAGACAGCAATGTCATCAAGATATGCTGCGCAAAAGTCATCCAACCCAGTAAGGACTTGGTTCACCAGCCTTTGGAAGGTGGCAGGTGCATTCTTCAGACCAAAGGGCATCACCACAAACTGATAATGCCCACCTGGGGTTGAGAATGCTGTTTTGGCCTTAGACTCCTCAGCTAACCTGATTTGCCAATAGCCAGCTGTCAAGTCAAATGTGCTCAAAAACTTTGCAGAAGCTAGTTTGTCTATGAGCTCATCTGCCCTTGGAATAGGGTGTGCATCTGTCCTGGTGACAGCATTGAGTCCTCTGTAATCCACACAGAACCTCATCTCTCTCTTGCCATCTTTGGTGTGAGGTTTGGGGACCAGAACCACTGGGCTAGCCCAGGGGCTCTCTGAGGGTTCAATGACACCTAATTCCAGCATTTTATGTACCTCAGCCTTTATACAGTCCCTGACGTGGTCAGGTTGTCTGTAAAGTTTGTTCTTTACAGGCAGACTGTCACCAGTGTCCACAACATGGGTACACCAGTCAGTTTGACTAGGTATCAAGGAAAACATATGTGAAAATGATTGTAGAACCTGTCTACATTCAGTCTGCTGATGGGCAGTGAGGTTGCCTCCAAGGGTCACTCCTTCAACTGAGCCATCTTCAGGGTTCTGAGACAACAGGTCTGGGAGAGGGTCACTCTCTTCCTCCTGTCCCTCATCTGTAGCCATGAGCAAGCCCATGTCTGCCCTGTCAACATATGCTTTAAGCCTGTTAACATGGAGTACCCTGTGGGGACTCCTGGGAGTTCCTAGGTCGACCAAGTAGGTGACCTCTCCCTTCTTTTCCAGGATTGTATGGGGTCCAGACCATTTGTCTTGGAGTGCTGCTGGGGCCACCGGCTCCAACACCCATACCTTCTGTCCTGGCTGATACTCAACCAAGACAGCCTTTTGGTCATGCCAAGCTTTCTGTAAGGCCTGGCTTGCCTCAAGGTTTTTAGATGCCTTCTCCATATACTCAGCCATCCTGGAGCGGAGACCAAGTACATAGTCCACTATGTCTAGCTTAGGCTTTTTGAGAGGTAACTCCCATCCTTCCTTCACCAAACACAGTGGGCCTCTCACAGGGTGCCCAAACAACAATTCAAAGGGGCTGTAGCCAACTCCTTTTTGTGGGACCTCTCTGTAAGCAAACAGAAGGCAGGGTAGAAGGATATCCCATCTTCGCCTGAGCTTTTCAGGTAATCCTTTGATCATACCCTTTAGGGTCTTGTTGAATCTCTCAACAAGCCCATTGCATTGTGGGTGATAAGGGGTGGTGAACTTGTAGTTGACACCACATTCCTTCCACATAGCTGTCAAGTATCCTGACATAAAGTTGGTACCTCTGTCAGATACTACCTCCTTAGGAAACCCCACTCTGGAGAATACTCCCAGCAGGGCCCTGGCCACAACAGGAGCTGTAGTGGTCCTAAGGGGAATTGCCTCTGGATACCTGGTGGCATGATCCACTACCACCAGTATAAATCTGTGTCCAGATGCAGTGGGAGGATCCATGGGACCCACTATGTCTATTCCCACTCTTTCAAAGGGGACCCCCACCACAGGTAGTGGTATTAGGGGGGCCTTTGTTGTGCCACCTGATTTGCCACTGGCTTGGCAGGTAACACAGGAGCGACAAAACTCCTTTGTATCTTCATTCATATGAGGCCAGTGAAAGTGAGGGACAAGCCTGTCCCAAGTCTTGTTCTGGCCTAAGTGTCCTGCTAAAGGAATGTCATGGGCCAAGGTAAGAAGGAAGCCCCTAAATTGCAGAGGTATGACCAACCTCCTGGTTGCACCAGGCTTGGGGTCTCTAGCCTCTGAATAAAGGAGCCCTTCATCCCAATACACTTTATGGGTACCTTGAGCATTCCCAGCAGCCTCAGCAGCAGCCAGCTGTCTGAGGGGTTCAAGAGAGGGACAGGATAACTGAGCCTGCCTCAAGTCAGCCCTTGAAGGTCCCCCTGTCCCCAGAAACTCAACCTGATCAGGTTCAAGCTCTTCAGGGACAGTTCCTTCAGGGTCCTCTAGATCAGCTTCCTGGGAAGGCTGATCATCACTCTGAGGCAGGGGGGAAGGCACAGCCTTGACCCTCCTGTTCTTCTTCTTGGTAGGTGCTTGGTCCATTGTTCCAGGATCCAAGACCTGTGGTTCAGTGAGGCACTTTTTGGCCTGTGACCTGGTCACAGCAAGGACATGTGATGATATACCTAACATCTCTGCATGAGTCCTGTACTCCACTTCTGACCATAGAGAACTCTCTAGGTCATTGCCCAACAAACATTCTACTGGGAGGTCTGCACTAACCACAACCCTTTTGAGGCCAGTTACCCCTCCCCATGAGAAGTTAACAACTGCCACACTATGTGAAGTAGTGGCATTGCTGGCATTGGTCACCAGGTAGTTCTCACCTGGTATGTACTGTCCAGGATCCACAAAGCCTGGTGTCACCATAGTGACACTGGCACATGTGTCCCTGTAGGCTTGAGCCACTTTGTCATTAATTAAAGGAGTCTGTCTGTACTTGCCCAGGTTACTGGGGCTCACAGTCAGGGACAAATCAATGTCCCCATCACAGATCAAGACTGCCTGTGTAAGGGTTCTGTCTAAGTCAGAATCTCCTTCAGTTCCCATAGTGATTCCCACTACACCCTTTGTCTGGGGACCAACACTGCTAACAGTAGTACTGGGAGCAGGTGCCTTAGGGGCAACAGTGTTGGGGGCTCCACCCTTTTTGCAATCACTAGTCCAGTGAGTTGTATTTTTACAATGATTGCACCAGGGTTTCTTCTGACCTTCTTTCTTCTTTTTGGACTGTTGGGACCCACCCTCCTTAGTAGTAGTTTGGGGCCCTGTTGAAGACTTCTGGTCTTTAGGTTTCTGATCTCCACCCTTTTGGTCTGTTTTCTTCTGATCACCCCCTTGGCCCTGGTTCTGGTTCTTTTGCTTAACCCTGGTTCTGACCCATTTGTCTGCCTTCTTTCCCAATTCTTGGGGAGAGGTCAGATCAGAGTCAACCAAGTGTTGATGCAGTTGCTGGTTTTGACAGTTATTTAAAATCTGCTCTCTCATCATCAAATTATACAATCCTGTAAAATCAGATACCTTACTTCCCAGCAACCAACCCTCCAAAGCCTTAGTGGCACATTCAATGTATTCAGACCAGTCCTGAGTCTGTGTCTTTTGGGTGTCTCTGAACATTAACCTGTACTGTTCAGTGGTTAAGCCTAACCCATCTACCAGAACACTCTTCAGGACTCTGTAGTTTCTGACATCCTCTTCTCTAACAGTGAGGAGTCTGTCTCTGCCTCTTCCTTCAAAGGAGAGCCAGAGGATTGCTGCCCACTGGTCTTCAGGAACCTGCTGTACTTTGCAGGCTCTCTCAAGAGCAGTTATCCATTTGTGGATGTCATCCCCACTTTTGTAGGGGGGCACAACCTTAGACAGGTTCCTATTGTCAAAGGCCCTATCTTTGTCCTTAGGGACAATGCTGCCACCAGTGGGTATAGACCCACTCTCTTTATGCTGTCTAGCCTTGCTAAGTTTCTCTTCCATCAGGGCTACTTCTAGCTCCTGCTTCCTGATCCTCAGCTGAGCCTCTTGCATCTTGGCCTCATGTTCCCTCCTCTGAGGGGTGGTCATCCTTCTCCTGGAGTGACCTTGAGAGCCTCTAGAGCCATGGGAAGCATTGGAGTCACCTGAGCGATTCCTTTGCCTTCCAAGCCCTGTGTTAAGTCCACTGGGGAGATCCAGTGGGTTGAACCCACTGTCAGTCCCCAATAGCCTTGGTTTAGCTGGGCCAAGTATAATACTTGGCACTGGGCTAGTTCTCCCTTCATCCTCACTACTGTCAGTATCCTTTTCACTCTCATCCTCTGTGGTAGGCATCCCATCTAAGGGGTGACTATTGGGAAGGGGTACTTCAGTGGCATCTTTAGAAGGGGGGCCTCCTGTTCCTGTCCCTAAGGGGGCTAACTGGGAAGCTTTCTTGAGTGCTCTCTGATTCTCATCATTCTGTAAGAGCTCTCTGAGCTCAGCAGAGTTTGGGTTCTTGGGCTGTTTAAGGCCTCTAAGAGTTGCCAAATGCCTGAGCTCATTCTGATTAAGGGTAGCAAAGCTGGATGGTGCCCTCTGGGGGTCACTCTCAACAGAGATGGGTACAGTGGACCCCTCTGCCCCGGCCATTGCTCTTAAGTGTGGGTGGATGTGTTGCAATCTACCTACACTTGGGTTTACCTACTAAACCTATCTAGTAGTTGTAGTCAGGGTGTGCTACTCCCTTTGCTCTACAACAACTAAGTTCAGTAGAACTTAAGTATATCTAATCTTGTTTTATATGTACCTACAGGTACCTATGTGATCTTTCAATTGGTAACCAAGAGATTACAATGGTAAAACACAGCAAGCTCAAATCCAACCGCTGCTCACCAATGTGCGAAGTTGGCCTGGTATATGCTGTTCACTAGTTCTAGTGACCACCTTGTACCATGCCAAGCAACCCTTATGGTGTGGTTGTAAGTCAACCTTTTTGGACTAGCTGCCCTAGTGGTAGCGTAGGCTAAGCAGTCTTTGAGGCTAAACTCGTGATGCGTGTTAAGCAAGCTGTTTTACCAATAGTAACCCCCTTTTATACCAATGAAAGGACACCACACAGATATATATTCAAAATATATATGTATTTATTTCTCAAAGTAACCCCTAGTCTCTTTATGAGCACAGGAGCACAAATCGTCAAACAAGATTATCACAGAATACACAGAAGTTGCACTTTATATGGATAGGCCCTGGTGGCCACTCGAACCATATACTAAAATAGTGGTATAAGTACCACGAACAGAAAAGGGAAAAGGCCTAGGGCCTCTAGAATCGCTGGGCCTACAAGGAGCTAACGTCAGTTAGTGACCAGGAGGTCCACGGGTGGCGTGTGCAGAGCAAATAGTCACACGCGGGCTCCCATAGGTTTCAATGGGTGCGTAAAAAGTACAAAGTTACTGCAAAAGGAATCTTCCGGATGACCTAGGAACTTAAGATTTGGAACACAGGCACTAGAGATGTATTACTACACATGGGCACCGGAGTGCCAGCTTTACCTCACCCACAGGAAGCGGGTGCATAGGCCTCAAAGTGCGTCGGGTTTCTTCTATCTGTTCCGTTGAGCCTGGGACAAAGATGCTGCAGGCGGTCGGTCGGGAAGAGATGCAGTGGGTCCAAGAGTGGATCGGAGATGTTGAAGACCTGTAAGCAGAGGGGACAGTGTTCACAGTCACTAGCCAGTGACCAGCGTGGCACCAGGTGGGTACCAGGCGATGTTGGGTGCAAACAGGTGATGAGGGGTAGCTTGTCTCCGCAGCCACGTGGTCCCTGAAGGTCGACGACGTCCAGGAGTCGGCTCACGAGCTGTTCCACGCAGGCTCTCGCTGTCGGCGGTGTCGGCGACTTGATCGAAGCAAACAAGCCTTGGCAAAAGCAATTGCAGGAGGATTCGGAAATCAGCTGTTGGTTCTGACCAGCAAGGTCAGAGGGATTGCTCCTTTGGAGGGGAGCAAGGGCCAGTCTGGAGCAACCAGACCAGCGGTGTTTGTCGTAGATTTCGTCGCCAAGATGGCCACTAGCCAGCGGGCCAGCAACCGGTTAGGCGCGTCGAGTGGCAAAATGCAGAAGGGCCCCACGCAGATCGTGGAGATGCTGGAGGGCTCACCTTTGGTGCAGATGCTGCTCGAGGGTTGGGCTTCTCAGGACCCAAAGCACAACTTGGAGGGAGCCTCGGTTGTTGCACTGGTCAGCTTGTCGTAGTCGTTCCAAGATGGCTGGCTCCACGTGTCTCGGTGCCTCCACGGGTCTCCTCTTTTCAGGGACTGTGGATCGGGCGGTGAGAGGTCTGGAGGTCCAGGTCTTGTCAGTCTCTGGGCTCGGGCTCCGGCGGGAGGCGGCGGCAAAGCAGACGGTGATTCGCTGGATGGTGCTTGCGTTAGCAAGGTGGTCACTCCCTGACCACAGGGGAGATTTTCTTCAGTCTTCTGTGCAGCAGAATGTCGAAGTTCCCGTCTTCTTCTTAGTTTCAAGTTGATTCCAGGATGTCTGAAGTCTTAGGACACAGCTCCTACCTTTAAGCGGATTCTAGGGGCCGGACTACCTGCTAGGTCCCTCCCTATGGGTGGGACCAGGAAGGGGGGTGGTTACACCCCCAATCCTTTGTCCAGCTCGCCCCAGGCCCGGGACTGGTGTGCCCCAGGACCGGTTTGAACTGGCATATGCACCGAGGCTCCTTGTGAGCCACAGGCATGTCTGGTTTCTTTCAAGCCCTACCTGACCAATACACAAAATCCTGTCTGGGGTGGTGCACGCACCTCCCCTGGCAGGAAACCCTTTGTCCACACCTCCCAAGCTGGAAGGACTCCCAGCAGCAGGAGGGCAGACTTGTGTCTGTGGTGGCAGCATCCATTTTGTGGAGCTGAGGCTATGTCTGATTTTACCCGGGTTTCAGGTACTGTACATGTCGTGTCCCTCTAGAAGGGTGGAATGCTAACCCCGTCGCCAGAATTGGCGAGGGGTTAGTATTCCAATTCGTATGACACCTTACTCGACATGTTTTGATAAAGCCAAACCAAAGATAGCATTTAACCGCGAGGTTCATAATGCACTTAAGAGTATATGGTATGACGATATCTGGAAACAGTAGAAGGAAGTTGTTCCGACCACTGCAGACAGGCTCAGCTCATGCCAGAGCACCATCTCACATGGAACCAAGCACTCTGCCTTCAGGATTGTTAAGGCCTGCCATAGGAGTGACTTAGAGGTTACCAGGTGTCCCATTTAAGGTTAGGTATAGGTATACTACACCTAAGTAAGAGGTGATTACACCAACTTACCCCAGCTGAGTGATCAGCCAGTTGTGTCAGATTGTTAGGCCAAGCCTGGGGTGGCATAATACATGCTGCAGCCCCTGGCAGGCCTTGGGTACACCAATGCCCTGGGTACCTAGTGTACACTGGTACAGGGGCTGACAGGGTGATCCACTTCCAATTGGTTATGCACCTAGGGTGCATAGTTTTAATTTAGTAGAGAGAACAGCAGGCTGGGGGTCTGATTGGCAGGCCCACAGCCTCAATATGTCAAAAACCAGTGAAGCAAAAAGCAAAAATTTGGGGTGACCATAGGATAGCAGACCCTACTCTCCTACAACCTCCCCCAGGACAACCCCCTATACTGCGCAACACCAGTGCACAGCCCTAAACCCTAAAACACCACCCCCAGCACGACCCCTACACTGCCCGAACACCACTGCACTACCCTAAACCCTGAAACACCAACCCTAAAACACCACCCCCAGCACGACCCCCTACACTGCCCGAACACCACTGCACTGCCCTATATCCTGACACACCAGCCCCTCACGACCCCCTACACTGTCCGAACACCACTGCACTGCCCAAAACCCTGAAACACCAGCCCGAGCACGACCCCCTACACTGCCCGAACACCACTGCACTGCCCTATACCCTGAAACACCAGCCCCAGCATGACCCCCTACACTGCCCGAACACCACTGCACTGTCATTAACCCTGAAACATCAGCCCCAGCACGACCTCTTACACTGCCTGAACACCACTGCCCTAAACACTGAAACACCAGCCCCAGTACACCCAATACACTGTCAAAACACCACTGCAATGCCCTAAACCCTGAAACACCAGCCCCAGCACAGTCCACTATACTGCCCGAACACCACTGCACTGCCCTAAACCCTGAAACACCAGCCACAGCACGACACCCTACACTGGCCGAACATCACTGCACTGTCCTAAACCCTGAAACACCACCCCAGCACGACCCCCTACATTACCCGAACACCACTGCACTGCCCTAAACCCTGAAACACCAGCCCCAGCACGACCCACTATACTTCCCGAACACCACTGCACTGCCCTAAACCCTGAAACACCAGCCACAGCACGACACCCTACACTGCCCGAACACCACAACACTGTCCTAAACCCTGAAACACCACTCCCTGCACGACCCCCTACACTGCCCAAGCACCACTGCACTGCCCTAAACCCTGAAACATCACCCCCAGCACGACCCCCTACACTGCTTGAACACCACTGTACTGCCCTAAACCCTGAAACACCAGCCCCAGCACGACCCCCTACACTGCCCGAACGCCACTGCACTGCCCTAAACCCAGAAAAACCAGCCCCAGACCGACCCCCTACACTGCCCGAACACCACTGCACTGCCCTAAACCCTGAAACACCAGCCCCAGCATGACCCCTACAGTGCCCAAACACCACTGCACTGCCCTAAACCCTGAAACACCAGCCCCAGCACGACCCCCTACACTGCCCAAACACCACTGCACTGCCCTAAACCCTGACACACCACCCCCAGCAAGACCCCCTACACAGACCGAACACCACAGCACTGCCCCTTAAACACTACCCCTACACGACCCCCTACACTGCCCGAACACCACTGCACTGCCCTAAACCCTGAAACACCACCCCCAGCAAGACCCTCTAAACTGCCTGAAGACCACTGTACTGCCCTAAACCCTGTAACACCACCCCTGCACAACCCCCCATACTACCCGAACACCACTGCCCTGCCCTAAACCCTAAATCACCACCCCCAACACAACCCACTACACTGCCCAAACACCACTGCTCTGCCCTAAACACTGAAACACCACCCCAGCACGACCCCCTACACTTCCCGAACACCACTGCTCTGCCCTAAACCCTAAAACACCAGCCCCAGCATGACCCCCTACACTGCACGAACACCACTGCACTGCCCTATACCCTAAAACACCAACCTCAGCACAACCCCCTACACTGCCCAAACACCACTGCACTACCCTAAACCCTAAAATACTACCCCAGCATCACCCCCTACACTGCCCGAACACCACTTCACTGCCCTAAACCCAGAAACACCAGCCCCAGCACGACCCCCTACACTGCCAGAACACCACTGCAATGCCCTAAACCCTGAAACACCAGCCCCAGCACGACCCCCTACACTGCCCGAACACCACTGCACTGCCCTTAACCCTGAAACATCAACCCCAGCACGACCTCTTACACTACCTGTACACCACTGCCCTAAACACTGAAACACCAGGCCCAGTACACCCGCTGCACTGCCCGAACACCACTGCACTGCCCTAATCCCTGAAACACCACCCCCTGCACGACCCCCTATACTGCCCGAACACCACTGCACTAACCTAAACCCTAAAACACCACCCCCAGCACGATCCTCTACAGTGTCCAAACACCACTGCTCTGCCCTAATCCCTGAAACACCACCCCAGCACGACCCCCTACACTGCCCGAACACGACTTCACTGCCCTAAACCCTAAAACACCAGCCCCAGCACGATCCCCTACACTGCCCGAACACCACTGCACTGCCCTAAACCCTGAAACACCAGCCCCAGCACGACCCCCTACACTGCCCAAACACCACTGCACTGCCCTAAGCCCTGAAACACCAGCCCCAGCACGACCCCCTTCACTGCCAGAACAACACTGCACTGCCCTAAACCACGAAACACCAGCCCCAGCACGACCCCCTACACTTCCCAAACACCACTGCACTGCCCTAAAACCTGAACCACTACCCCCAGCAGGACCCCCTACACTGCCCGAACACCACTGCACTGCCCTGAACCCTGAAACACCAGCCCCAGCATGACCCCCTATACTGCCCGAACACCACTGCACTGCCCTAAACCCTAAAACACCACCCCCAGCACGTCCCCCTACACTGCCCGAACACCACTGCACTGCCCTAAACCCAGAAACACCAGCCCCAGCACGACCCCCTACACTGCCCGAACACCACTGCACTGCCCTAAACCCTGAAACACCAGCCCCAGCACGACCCCCTATACTGCCCGAACACCACTGCACTGCCCTTAACCCTGAAACATCAGCCCCAGCATGACCCCTTACACTGCCTGAACACCACTGCCCTAAACACTGAAACACCAGCCCCAATATACCCCATGCACTGCCCGAACACCACAGCACTGCCCTAAACCCTGAAACACTACCCCCTGCACGACCCCCTATACTGCCCGAACACCCCTGCACTGCCCTAAACCCTAAAACACCACCCCCAGCAGGACCCTCTACACTGCCCAAATACCACTGCTCTGCCCTAAACCCTGAAACACCACCCCAGCAGGACCCCCTACACTGCCCGAACACCACTGCTCTGCCCTAAACCCTAAAACACCAGCCCCAGCACGACCCCCTACACTGCCCGAACACCACTACACTGCCCTAAATTCTGAAACACCTCCCCCTGCATGACCCCCTACACTGCTTAAACACCAGTGCACTGCCATAAACCCTGAAACATAACCCCCAGCACGACCCCTACACTGCCCGAACACCACTGCACTACCCTAAACCCTGAAACACCAACCCTAAAACACCACCCCCATCACGACCCCCTACACTGCCCGAACACCACTGCACTGCCCTAAATCCTGACACACCAGCCCCAGCATGACCCCCTACACTGTCCGAACACCACTGCACTGCCCTAAACCCTGAAACACCAGCCCAAGCACGACCCCCTACACTGCCCGAACACCACTGCACTGCCCTATACCCTGAAACACCAGCCCCAGCACGACCCCCTACACTGCCCGAATACCACTGCACGGCCATTAACACTGAAACACCAGCCCCAGTACACCCAATACACTGTCAAAACACCACTGCACTGCCCTAAACCCTGAAACACCAGCCCCAGCACAGTCCACTGTACTGCCCGAACACCACTGCACTGCCCTAAACACTGAAACAGCAGCCACAGCATGACACCCTACACTGGCCGAACATCACTGCACTGTCCTAAACCCTGAAACACCACCCCAGCACGACCCCCTACATTACCCGAACACCACTGCACTGCCCTAAACCCTGAAACACCAGCCCAAGCACGACCCACTATACTTCCCGAACACCACTGCACTGCCCTAAACCCTGAAACACCAGCCACAGCACGACACCCTACACTGCCCGAACACCACTGCACTGTCCTAAACCCTGAAACACCACTCCCTGCACGACACCCTACACTGCCCAAGCACCACTGCACTGCCCTAAACCCTGAAACATCACCCCCAGCACGACCCCCTACACTGCTTGAACACCACTGCACTGCCCTAAACCCTGAAACACCAGCCCCAGCACGACCCCCTACACTGCCCGAACACCACTGCACTGCCCTAAACCCTGAAACACCAGCCCCAGCACAACCCCTACAGTGCCCGAACACCACTGCACTGCCCTAAACTCTGAAACCCCAGAGCCAACACGACCCCCTACACTGCCCAGACACCACTGTACTGCCCGAAACCCCACCCCAGCAAGAACCCCAAGACTGCCCAAACACAACTGCACTGCCCTAATCCCTGAAACACCACCCCCAGCAAGACCCCCTACACTGCTCGAATACCACTCCCCTAACACTGAAACACCACCCCCAGCAAGAACCCCATACTGCCCGAACATCACTGCACTGCCCTAAACCCTAAAACACCAGCCCCAGCACGATGACCTAATCTGCCCAAACACCACTGCGCTTCCCTAAATTCTGAAACACCAGCCCCAGCATGACCCCCTACACTGCCCGAACACCACTGCACAGCCCTAATCCCAGAAACACCAACCCCAAAAGGACCCCCTACAGTGTCCGAACACCCCTGCGCTACCCTTAACACTAAAATACCACCCCACCATGATCCCCTACACTGCCTGAACACCACTTCACTGCCCTAAACCCTAAAACACCACCCCCAGCACAACCCCCTATACTGCCCGAACACCACAGCACTGTCCTAAACCCTGAAACACCACCCCCAGTACGGTCCCCTACACTGCCCGAACACTTCTGCACTGCCCTAAACCCTGAACACCAGCCCAAGCACGAACCCCTACACTCCCTGAACACCACTGCACTGCCCTAAATTCTGAAACACCACCCCCTGCACGACCCCTATACTGCCCAAACACCACTGCACCGCCCTAAACCCAGAAACACCACCCCAGCACGACCCCCTACACTGCCCGAACACCACTGCTCTGCCCTCAACCCTAAAACACCAGCCCCAGCACGACCCCATACACTGCCCGAATACCACTGCACTGCCCTAAACCCTAAAACACCAGCCTCAGCATGAACCCCTACACGGCCCGAACACCACTGCACTGCCCTAAACCCTAAAATACCACCCCAGCATGTCCCCCTACACTGCCAAAACACCCCTAAACTGCCCTAATCCCTGAAACACCAGCCCCAGCACGACCCCATACACTGCCCAAACACGACTGCACTGCCCTAAGCCCTGAAACACCAGCCCCAGCACGACCCCCTACACTTCCCGAACACCACTGCACTGCCGTTAACCCTGAAACACCACCCCCAGCAAGACCTCCTACACTGCCCAAACACCACTGCACTGTCCTAAACCCTGAAACACCACCCCAGCAATATGCCCTCCACTGCCCAAACACCACTGCACGAAACCCTGAAACACTACCCCCTACACATCCCCCTATACTGCCCGAACACCACTGCACTGCCCTAAACCCTGAAACACCACCCCCAGCAAGACCCCCTGCACTGCCTGAACACCAATGCACTGCCCTAAACCCTGAAACACCACCCCCTGCACGACCCCCTATACTGCATGAACACCACTGCACTGCCCTAAACCCTAAAACACCACCCCAGCACGTCCCCCTACACTGCCCGAACACCACTGCACTGCCCTAAACCCAGAAACACCAGCCCCAGCACGACCCCCTACACTGCCCGAACACCACTGCACTGCCCTAAACCCTGAAACATCAGCCCCAGCACGACCCCCTATACTGCCCGAACACCACTGCACTGCCCTTAACCCTGAAACGTCAGCCCCAGCATGACCCCTTACACTGCCCGAACACCACAGCACTGCCCTAAACCCTGAAACACTACCCCCTGCACGACCCCCTATACTGCCCGAACACCACTGCACTGCCCTAAACCCTAAAACACCACCCCCAGCACGACCCTCTACACTGCCCAAATACCACTGCTCTGCCCTAAACCCTGAAACACCACCCCAGCAGGACCCCCTACACTGCCCGAACACCACTGCTCTGCCCTAAACCCTAAAACACCAGCCCCAGCACGACCCCCTACACTGCCCAAACACCACTTCACTGCCCTAAACCCTAAAACACCAGCCTCAGCATGACCCCCTTCATGGCCCGAACACCACTGCACTGTCCTAAACCCTAAAATACTACCCCAGCATGACCCCCTACACTGCCCGAACACCACTTCACTGCCCTAAACCCTAAAACACCAGCCCCAACACTATCCCCTACACTGCCCGAATACCACTGCACTGCCCTAAACCCTGAAACAGCCGCCCCAGCACGAACCCCTACACTGCCCAAACACTACTGCACTGCCCTAAGCTCTGAAACACCAGCCCCAGCACGACCCCCTACACTGCCCGAACAACACTGCACTGCCCTAAATCACGAAACACCAGCCCCAGCACAACCCCTACCCTGCCCAAACACCACTGCACTGCCCTAAACCCTGAAACTCCAGCCCTAGCACGACCCCCTACACTTCCCAAACACCACTACACTGCCCTAAACCCTGAAACACCACCCCCCAGCAAGACCCCCTACACTGCCCAAACGCCACTGCACTGCCCTGAACCCTGAAACACCATCCAAGCAATACGCCCTCCACTGCTCAAACACCACTGCACTAAACCCTGAAACATTACCCACTACACGACCCCCTACACTGCCTGAACACCACTGCACTGCCCTAAACCCTGAAACACCACCCCCAGCAAGACCCCCTGTACTGCCTGAACACCACTGCACTGCCCTAAACCCTGAAACACCATCCCTGCACAACCCCCTATACTGCCTGAACACCACTGCACTGCCCTAAACCCTAAAACACCACCCCCAGCACGACCGCCTACACTGCCCAAACACCAAAGCTCTGCCCTAAACCCTGAAACACCACCCCAGCACAACCCCCTACACTGTCCGAATACCACTGCTCTGCCCTAAACCCTAAAACACCAGCCCAAGCATGACCCCCTACACTGCCCGAACACCACTGCACTGCCCTAAACCCTAAAACACCAGCCTCAGCACGAGCCCCCCACTGCCCGAACACCATTGCACTACCCTAAACCCTAAAATACCACCCCAGCATCACCCCCACACTGCCCGAACACCACTTCACTGCCCTAATCCCTAAAACACCACGCCCAGCATGACCCCCTACACTGCCCGAACACCACTGCTCTGTCCTAAACCCTGAAACACCACCCCCCAGGACGATCCCCCACACTGCCCAAACACTTCTGCACTGCCCTAAACCCTAAACACCAGTCCAAGCACGACCCCCTACACTGCCCGAACACGACTGCACTGCCCTAAACCCTGAAACACCAGCCCCAGCACGACCCCCTACACTGCCCAAACACCACTGCACTTCCCTAAGCCCTGAAACACCTGCCCAGCACGACCCCCTACACTTCCCGAACACCACTGCACTGCCCTAAACCCTGAAACATCACCCCCAGCAAGACCCCCTACACTGCCCGAACGCCACTGCACTGCCCTAAACACTGAAACACCACCCCAGCAATACGCCCTACACTGCCCAAACACCACTGCACTAAACCCTGAAACACCAACCCCTGCATGACCCCCTACACTGCCCGAACACCACTGCACTGCCCTAAACCATAAAACACTACCCCCAGCATGACACCTACACTGCTCGAACACCACCGCACAGCCCTAAACCCTGAAACACCCACCCTAAAACACCACCCCCAGCACGACCCCCTACACTGCCTGAAAACCGCTGCACTGCCCCAAACCCTGAAACACCACCACCCAGCACGACTCCCTACACTGCCCGAACACCACTGCACTGCCCTAAACCCTTAAACACCACCCTCAGCAAGACCCCCTACACTGCCCAAACACCACTGCACTGCCCCAAACCCTGAAACACCACCTCCAGCAAGATTCCATGAACTCTCCGAACACCACTGCAATAAACCCTGAAACACCACCCCCTGTATGACCCCCTACACTGCTTAAACACCACTGCACTGCCGTAAACCCTGAAACACCACCACCAGGACGACCCATACACTGCGCAACACCACTGCACTGCCCTAAACCCTGAAACACCAACCTTAAAAACCCACCCCCAGCACGACCC
Organism: Triturus cristatus; assembly: GCF_964204655.1. Lineage (NCBI taxonomy): Eukaryota > Metazoa > Chordata > Amphibia > Caudata > Salamandridae > Triturus > Triturus cristatus. The sequence goes on along the minus strand of NC_140579.1, from coordinate 868,035,192 downwards.
CCTCCACTGCCCGAACACAACTGCACTGCCCTAAACCCTGAAACACCAGCCCCAGCACGACCCCCTACACTGCCCGAACACCACTGCACTGCCCTAAACCCTGAAACACCAGCCCCAGCATGACCCCTACAATGTCCAAACACCACTGCACTGCCCTTAACCCTGAAACATCAGCCCCAGCACGACCCCTTACACTGCCTGAACACCACTGCTCTAAACACTGAAACACCAGCCCCATTACACCCCATACACTGACAAAACACCACTGCACTGCCCTAAACCCTGAAACACCAGCCACAGCACGACACCCTACCCTGCCCGAACACGACTGCACTGTCCTAAACCCTGAAACACCACCCCCTGCACGAAACCCTACATTGCCCGAACACCATGGCACTGCCCTAAACCCTGAAACCCCACCCCCAGCACGACCCCCTACACTGCCTGAACACCACTGCACTGCCCTATACCCAGAAACACCACCCCCAGCAAGACCCCCTACACTGCACGAACACCACTGCACTGCCCTAAACCCTAAAACACCACCCCAGCACGTCCCCCTACACTGCCCGAACACCACTGCACTGCCCTAAGCCCAGAAACACCAGCCCCAGCACGACCCCCTACACTGCCCGAACACCACTGCACTGCCCTAAACCCTGAAACATCAGCCCCAGCACGACCCCCTATACTGCCCGAACACCACTGCACTGCCCTTAACCCTGAAACATCAGCCCCAGCATGACCCCTTACACTGCCCGAACACCACAGCACTGCCCTAAACCCTGAAACACTACCCCCTGCTCGACCCCCTATACTGCCCGAACACCACTGCACTGCCCTAAACCCTAAAACACCACCCCCAGCACGACCCTCTACACTGCCCAAATACCACTGCTCTGCCCTAAACCCTGAAACACCACCCCAGCAGGACCCCCTACACTTCCCGAACACCACTGCTCTGCCCTAAACCCTAAAACACCAGCCCCAGCACGACCCCCTACACTGCCCAAACACCACTTCACTGCCCTAAACCCTAAAACACCAGCCTCAGCATGACCCCCTTCATGGCCCAAACACCACTGCACTGTCCTAAACCCTAAAATACTACCCCAGCATGACCCCCTACACTGCCCGAACACCACTTCACTGCCCTAAACCCTAAAACACCAGCCCCAACACTATCCCCTACACTGCCCAAATACCACTGCACTGCCCTAAACCCTGAAACAGCCGCCCCAGCACGAACCCCTACACTGCCCAAACACTACTGCACTGCCCTAAGCTCTGAAACACCAGCCCCAGCACGACCCCCTACACTGCCCGAACAACACTGCACTGCCCTAAATCACGAAACACCAGCCCCAGCACAACCCCTACCCTGCCCAAACACCACTGCACTGCCCTAAACCCTGAAACTCCAGCCCTAGCACGACCCCCTATACTTCCCAAACACCACTACACTGCCCTAAACCCTGAAACACCACCCCCCAGCAAGACCCCCTACACTGCCCAAACGCCACTGCACTGCCCTGAACCCTGAAACACCATCCCAGCAATACGCCCTCCACTGCTCAAACACCACTGCACTAAACCCTGAAATATTACCCACTACACGACCCCCTACACTGCCTGAACACCACTGCACTGCCCTAAACCCTGAAACACCAGCCTCAGCACGAGCCCCCCACTGCCCGAACACCATTGCACTACCCTAAACCCTAAAATACCACCCCAGCATCACCCCCACACTGCCCGAACACCACTTCACTGCCCTAATCCCTAAAACACCACGCCCAGCATGACCCCCTACACTGCCCGAACACCACTGCTCTGTCCTAAACCCTGAAACACCACCCCCCAGGACGATCCCCCACACTGCCCGAACACTTCTGCACTGCCCTAAACCCTAAACACCAGTCCAAGCACGACCCCCTACACTGCCCGAACACGACTGCACTGCCCTAAACCCTGAAACACCAGCCCCAGCACGACCCCCTACACTGCCCAAACACCACTGCACTTCCCTAAGCCCTGAAACACCTGCCCAGCACGACCCCCTACACTTCCCGAACACCACTGCACTGCCCTAAACCCTGAAACATCACCCCCAGCAAGACCCCCTACACTGCCCGAACGCCACTGCACTGCCCTAAACACTGAAACACCACCCCAGCAATACGCCCTACACTGCCCAAACACCACTGCACTAAACCCTGAAACACCAACCCCTGCACGACCCCCTACATTGCCCGAACACCACTGCACTGCCCTAAACCATAAAACACTACCCCCAGCATGACACCTACACTGCTCGAACACCACCGCACAGCCCTAAACCCTGAAACACCCACCCTAAAACACCACCCCCAGCATGACCCCCTACACTGCCTGAAAACCGCTGCACTGCCCTAAACCCTGAAACACCACCACCCAGCACGACCCCCTACACTGCCTGAACACCACTGCACTGTCCTAAACCCTTAAACACCACCCTCAGCAAGACCCCCTACACTGCCCAAACACCACTGCACTGCCCCAAACCCTGAAACACCACCTCCAGCAAGATTCCATGAACTCTCCGAACACCACTGCACTAAACCCTGAAACACCACCCCCTGTATGACCCCCTACACTGCTTAAACACCACTGCACTGCCGTAAACCCTGAAACACCACCACCAGGACGACCCATACACTGCGCAACACCACTGCACTGCCCTAAACCCTGAAACACCAACCTTAAAACACCACCCCCAGCACGACCCCCTCCACTGCCCGAACACAACTGCACTGCCCTAAACCCTGAAACACCAGCCCCAGCACGACCCCCTACACTGCCCGAACACCACTGCACTGCCCTAAACCCTGAAACACCAGCCCCAGCATGACCCCTACAATGTCCAAACACCACTGCACTGCCCTTAACCCTGAAACATCAGCCCCAGCACCACCCCTTACACTGCCTGAACACCACTGCTCTAAACACTGAAACACCAGCCCCAGTACACCCCATACACTGACAAAACACCACTGCACTGCCCTAAACCCTGAAACACCAGCCACAGCACGACACCCTACCCTGCCCGAACACGACTGCACTGTCCTAAACCCTGAAACACCACCCCCTGCACGAAACCCTACATTGCCCGAACACCATGGCACTGCCCTAAACCCTGAAACCCCACCCCCAGCACGACCCCCTACACTGCCTGAACACCACTGCACTGCCCTATACCCAGAAACACCACCCCCAGCAAGACCCCCTGCACTACCTGAACACCACTGCACTGCCCTAAACCCTGAAACACCACCCCTGCACAACCCCCCATACTGCCCGAACACCACTGCCCTGCCCTAAACCCTAAAACACCACCCCCAGCACGACCCCCTACACTGCCCAAACACCACTGCTCTGCCCTAAACCCTGAAGCACCACCGCAGCACGACCCCCTACACTGCCCGAACACCACTGCTCTGCCTCAAACCCTAAAACATCAGCCCCAGCATGACCCCCTACACTGCCCGAACACTTCTGTATTGCCCTAAACCCTGAACACCAGACCAAGCATGACCCCCTACACTGCCCGAACACCACCACAGTGCCCTAAATCCTGAAACACCAACCCCAGCATGACCCCCTACACTGCCCAAACACCACTGCACTGCCCTAAGCCCTGAAACACCAGCCCAAGCATGACCCTCTACACTGCCCGACCAACACTGCACTGTCCTAAACTCCAAACCACCAGCCCCAGCATGACCCCTTACACTGCCCAAACACCACTGCAGTGCCCTAAACCCTGAAACACCTGCTCAGCACAACCCCCTACACTTACCGAACACCACTGCACTGCCCGAAACCCTGTAACACCACCACCAGCAAGACCCCCTACACTGCGCAAATGCCACTGCACTGCCCTAATCCCTGAAAAACCACCCCAGCATTACGCCCTACACTGCCCAAACACCACTGCACTAAACCCTGAAACACCACCCCCTGCACGACTCCTACACTGCCTGAACACCACTGCACTGCCCTAAACCCTAAAACACCACCCCCAGCATGACCCCCTACACTGCTCGAAAACCACCGCACAGCCCTAAACCCTGAAACACCAACCCTAAAACACCACCCCCAGCACGACCCCCTACACTGCCTGAAAACCACTGCACTGCCCTAAACCCTGAAACACCACCACCCAGAACGACCCCCTACACTGCCCGAACACCATTGCACTGCCCTAAACACTGAAACACCAGCCCCAGCATGACCCCTACAATGTCCGAACACCACTGCACTGCCCTAAACCCTGAAACACCAGCCCCAGCACGACCCCCTACACTGCCCGAACACCACTGCAGTGCCCTAAACCCTGAAACACCAGCCCCAGCACGACCCCTTACACTGCCTGAACACCACTGCTCTAAACACTGAAACACCAGCCCCAGTACACCCCATACACTGTCAAAACACCACTGCATTGCCCTAAACCCTGAAACACCAGCCACAGCACGACACCCTACCCTGCCCGAACACGACTGCACTGTCCTAAACCCTAAAACACCACCCCCTGCACGAAAACCTACATTGCCCGAACACCATGGCACTGCCCTAAACCCTAAAACCCCACCCACAGCGCGACCCCCTACACTGCCTGAACACTACTGCACTGCCCTATACCCTGAAACACCATCCCCAGCAAGACCCCCTGCACTGCCTGAACACCACTGCACTGCCCTAAACCCTGAAACACCACCCCTGCACAACCCCCCATACTGCCCGAACACCACTGCCCTGCCCTAAACCCTAAAACACCACCCCCAGCACGACCCCCTACACTGCCCAAACACCACTGCTCTGCCCTAAACCCTGAAGCACCACCGCAGCAAGACCCCCTACACTGCCCGAACACCACTGCTCTGCCTTAAACCCTAAAACACCAGCCCCAGCATGACCCCCTACACTGCCCGAACACTTCTGTATTGCCCTAAACCCTGAACACCAGACCAAGCACGACCCCCTACACTGCTCGAACACCACTAGAGTGCCCTAAACCCTGAAACACCAGCCCCAGCATGACCCCCTACACAGCCCAAACACCACTGCATTGCCCTAAGCCCTGAAACACCAGCCCCAGCATGACCCCCTACACTGCCCGAACAACACTGCACTGTCCTAAATCCCGAACCACCAGCCCCAGCATGACCCCTTACACTGCCCAAACACCACTGCAGTGCCCTAAACCCTGAAACACCTGCTCAGCACAACCCCCTACACTTCCTGAACACTACTGCACTGCCCGAAACCCTGAAACACCACCACCAGCAAGACCCCCTACACTGCCCGAACACCACTGCACTAAACCCTGAAACACCACCCCCTGCACAACTCCCCTACACTGCCCAAACACCACTGCTCTGCCATAAACCCTGAAGCACCACTGCAGCACGACCCCCTACACTGCCCGAACACCACTGATCTGCCTTAAACCCTAAAACACCAGCCCCAGCATGACCCCCTACACTGCCTGAACACCACTGCACTGCCCTAAACCCTAAAACACCACCCCCAGCATGACCCCCTACACTGCCCGAACACCATTGCACTGCCCTAAACACTGAAACACCACCTCCAGCAAGATGCTCTAAACGGTCTGAACACCACTGCACTAAACCCTGAAACACCACCTCCTGCACGATCCCCTACACTGCCCGAACACCAATACACTGCCCTAAACCCTGAAACACCTCCCCCTGCATGACCCCCTACACTGCTTAAACACCAGTGCACTGCCGTAAACCCTGAAACACTACCCCCAGGACGACCCCCTACACTGCGCAACATCACTGCACTGCCCTAAACCCTGAAACATCACCCCCAGCACGACCCCGTACACTGCTTGAACACCACTGCACTGCCCTAAACACTGAAACACCAGCCCCATCATGACCCCCTACACTGCCCGAACACCACTGCACTGCCCTAAACCCAGAAACACCAGCCCCAGAACGACCCCCTACACTGCCCGAACACCACTGCACTGCCCTAAACTCTGAAACCCCAGCGCCAACATGACCCCCTACACTGCCCGAACACCACTGTACTGCCCGAAACCCCATCCCCAGCAAGACCCCCTACACTGCCCGAACACAACTGCACTGCCCTAATCCCTGTAACACCACCCCCAGCAAGACCCCCTACACTGCCCAAACACCACTGCACTGCCTTAAACCCTGAAACACCAGCCCCAGCATGACTCCCTATACTTCCCAAACACCACTGCTCTGCCCTAAGCCCTGAAGCACCACCGCAGCACAAACCCCCACACTGCCCGAACACTACTGCTCTGCCTTAAACCCTACGGCACCAGCCCAGGCATGACCCCCTACACTGCCCGAACACTTCTGTATTGCCCTAAACCCTGAACACCAGACCAAGCACGACCCCCTACACTACCCAAACACCACTACACTGCCCTAAACCCTGAAACACCAACCCCAGCATGACCCCCTACACTGCCCAAACACCACTGCACTGCCCTAAGCCCTGAAACACCAGCCCCAGCATGACCCCCTACACTGCCCGAACAACACTTCACTGCCCTAAACCCCGAACCACCAGCCCCAGCATGACCCCCTACACTGCCCAAACACCACTGCAGTGCCCTAAACCCTGAAACACCTGCTCAGCACAACCCCCTACACTTCCCGAACACCACTGCACTGCCCGAAACCCTGAAACACCACCACCAGCAAGACCCCCTACACTGCGCAAACGCCACTGCACTGCCCTAAACCCTGAAAAACCACCCCAGCAATATACCCTACGCTGCCCGAACACCACTGCACTAAACCCTGAAACACCACCCCCTGTACGACTCCTACACTGCCTGAACACCACTGCACTGCCCTAAACCCTCAAACACCACCCCCAGAATGACGCCCTACACTGCTCGAAAACAACCGCACAGCCCTAAACCCTGAAACACCAACCCTGAAACCCCACCCCCAGCACGACCCCTTACACTGCCTGAAAACCACTGCACTGCCCTAAACCCTGAAACACCACCACCCAGCACGACCCCCTACACTGCCCAAACACCACTGCACTGCCCTAAACACTGAAACACCGCCTCCAGCAAGATGCCCTAAACTTTCTGAACACCACTGCACTAAACCCTGAAACACCACCCCCTGCACGACTCCTACACTGCCTGAACACCACTGCACTGCCCTAAACTCTGAAACACCACCCCAGCAATACGCCCTACACTGCCCAAACACCACTGCCCTAAACCCTGAAACACCAACCCCTGCACGACCCCCTACACTGCCCGAACACAACTGCACTGCCCTAAACCATAAAACACTACCCCCAGCATGACACCTACACTGCTCGAACAACACCGCACAGCCCTAAACCCTGAAACACCAGCCCCAGCATGACCCCCTACACAGCCCAAACACCACTGCATTGCCCTAAGCCCTGAAACACCAGCCCCAGCATGACCCCCTACACTGCCCGAACAACACTGCACTGTCCTAAATCCCGAACCACCAGCCCCAGCATGACCCCTTACACTGCCCAAACACCACTGCAGTGCCCTAAACCCTGAAACACCTGCTCAGCACAACCCCCTACACTTCCTGAACACTACTGCACTGCCCGAAACCCTGAAACACCACCACCAGCAAGACCCCCTACACTGCCCGAACACCACTGCACTAAACCCTGAAACACCACCCCCTGCACAACTCCCCTACACTGCCCAAACACCACTGCTCTGCCATAAACCCTGAAGCACCACCGCAGCACGACCCCCTACACTGCCCGAACACCACTGATCTGCCTTAAACCCTAAAACACCAGCCCCAGCATGACCCCCTACACTGCCTGAACACCACTGCACTGCCCTAAACCCTAAAACACCACCCCCAGCATGACCCCCTACACTGCCCGAACACCATTGCACTGCCCTAAATACTGAAACACCACCTCCAGCAAGATGCTCTAAACGGTCTGAACACCACTGCACTAAACCCTGAAACACCACCTCCTGCACGATCCCCTACACTGCCCGAACACCAATACACTGCCCTAAACCCTGAAACACCTCCCCCTGCATGACCCCCTACACTGCTTAAACACCAGTGCACTGCCGTAAACCCTGAAACACTACCCCCAGGACGACCCCCTACACTGCGCAACATCACTGCACTGCCCTAAACCCTGAAACATCACCCCCAGCATGACCCCGTACACTGCTTGAACACCACTGCACTGCCCTAAACACTGAAACACCAGCCCCATCATGACCCCCTACACTGCCCGAACACCACTGCACTGCCCTAAACCCAGAAACACCAGCCCCAGAACGACCCCCTACACTGCCCGAACACCACTGCACTGCCCTAAACTCTGAAACCCCAGCGCCAACATGACCCCCTACACTGCCCGAACACCACTGTACTGCCCGAAACCCCATCCCCAGCAAGACCCCCTACACTGCCCGAACACAACTGCACTGCCCTAATCCCTGTAACACCACCCCCAGCAAGACCCCCTACACTGCCCAAACACCACTGCACTGCCTTAAACCCTGAAACACCAGCCCCAGCATGACTCCCTATACTTCCCAAACACCACTGCCCTGCCCTAAACCCTAAAACACCACCACCAGCAAGACCCCCTACACTGCCCAAACACCACTGCTCTGCCCTAAACCCTGAAGCACCACCGCAGCACAAACCCTCACACTGCCCGAACACTACTGCTCTGCCTTAAACCCTACGGCACCAGCCCAGGCATGACCCCCTACACTGCCCGAACACTTCTGTATTGCCCTAAACCCTGAACACCAGACCAAGCACGACCCCCTACACTACCCAAACACCACTACACTGCCCTAAACCCTGAAACACCAACCCCAGCATGACCCCCTACACTGCCCAAACACCACTGCACTGCCCTAAGCCCTGAAACACCAGCCCCAGCATGACCCCCTACACTGCCCGAACAACACTGCACTGCCCTAAACCCCGAACCACCAGCCCCAGCATGACCCCCTACACTGCCCAAACACCACTGCAGTGCCCTAAACCCTGAAACACCTGCTCAGCACAACCCCCTACACTTCCCGAACACCACTGCACTGCCCGAAACCCTGAAACACCACCACCAGCAAGACCCCCTACACTGCGCAAACGCCACTGCACTGCCCTAAACCCTGAAAAACCACCCCAGCAATATACCCTACGCTGCCCGAACACCACTGCACTAAACCCTGAAACACCACCCCCTGCACGACTCCTACACTGCCTGAACACCACTGCACTGCCCTAAACCCTCAAACACCACCCCCAGAATGACGCCCTACACTGCTCGAAAACAACCGCACAGCCCTAAACCCTGAAACACCAACCCTGAAACCCCACCCCCAGCACGACCCCTTACACTGCCTGAAAACCACTGCACTGCCCTAAACCCTGAAACACCACCACCCAGCACGACCCCCTACACTGCCCGAACACCACTGCACTGCCCTAAACACTGAAACACCGCCTCCAGCAAGATGCCCTAAACTTTCTGAACACCACTGCACTAAACCCTGAAACACCACCCCCTGCACGACTCCTACACTGCCTGAACACCACTGCACTGCCCTAAACTCTGAAACACCACCCCAGCAATACGCCCTACACTGCCCAAACACCACTGCCCTAAACCCTGAAACACCAACCCCTGCACGACCCCCTACACTGCCCGAACACAACTGCACTGCCCTAAACCATAAAACACTACCCCCAGCATGACACCTACACTGCTCGAACAACACCGCACAGCCCTAAACCCTGAAACACCCACCCTAAAACACCACCCCCAGCATGACCCCCTAAACTGCCTAAAAACCACTGCACTGCCCTAAACCCTGAAACACCACCACCAAGCACGACCCCCTACACTGCCTGAACACCACTGCACTGCCCTAAACCCTTAAACACCACCCTCAGCAAGACCCCCTATTCTGCCCAAACACCACTGCACTGCCCCAAACCCTGAAACACCACCTCCAGCAAGATTCCATGAACTGTCCGAACACCACTGCACTAAACCCTGAAACACCACCCCCTGTATGACCCCCTACACTGCTTAAACACCACTGCACTGCCGTGAACCCTGAAACACCACCCCCAGGATGACCCCTACACTGCACAACACCACTGCACTGCCCTAAACCCTGAAACACCAACCTTAAAACACCACCCCCAGCACGACCCCCTACACTGCCCCAACACAACTGCACTGCCCTAAATCCTGACACACCAACCCTAAAACATCAACCCCAGCACGACCCCCTACACTGCCTGAAAACCACTGCACTGCCCTAAACCCTGAAACACCACCACCCAGCACGACCCCCTACACTGCCTGAACACCATTGCACTGCCCTAAACACTGAAACACCACCTACAGCAAGATGCTCTAAACGGTCTGAACACCACTGCACTAAACCCTGAAACACCTCCCCCTGCATGACACCCTACACTGCTTAAACACCAGTGCACTGCCGTAAACCCTGAAACACCACCCCCAGGACGACCCCCTACACTGCACAACACCACTGCACTGCCGTAAACCCTGAAACACCTCCCCCAGGACAACCCCCTACACTGCGCAACACCACTGCACTGCCTTAAACCCTGAAACACCAGCCCCAGCATGACCCCCTATACTTCCCAAACACCACTGCACTGCCCTAAACCCTGAAACACCACCCCCAGCAAGACCCCCTACACTGACTGAACACCACTGCACTGCCCTAAACCCTGAAACTCCACCCCAGCAATACGCCCTCCACTGCCCAAACACCAATGCACTGCCCTAAACCCTGAAACATCACCCCCAGCACGACCCCGTACACTGCTTGAACACCACTGCACTGCCCTAAACACTGAAACACCAGCCCCAGCACGACCCCCTACACTGCCCGAACACCACTGCACTGCCCTAAACCCAGAAACACCAGCCCCAGAACGACCCCCTACATTGCCCGAACACCACTGCACTGCCCTAAACCCTGAAACACCAGCCCCAGCACAACCCCTACAGTGCCCGAACACCACTGCACTGCCCTAAACTCTGAAACCCCAGCGCCAATACGACCCCCTACACTGCCCGAACACCACTGTACTGCCCGAAACCCCATCCCCAGCAAGACCCCTACACTGCCCAAACACCACTGCACTGCCTTAAACCCTGAAACACCAGCTCCAGCATGACCCCCTATACTTCCCAAACACCACTGCCCTACCCTAAACCCTAAAACACCACCCCCAGCAAGACCCCCTACACTGCCCAAACACCACTGCTCTGCCCTAAACCCTGAAGCACCACCGCAGCACGACCCCCCACACTGCCCGAACACCACTGCTCTGCCTTAAACCCTAAGACACCAGACCCAGCATGACCCCCTACACTGCCCGAACACTTCTGTATTGCCCTAAACCCTGAACACCAGACCAAGCACGACCCCCTACACTGCCCGAACACCACTGCACTGCCCTAAACGCTGAAACACCAACCCCAGCATGTCCCCCAACACTGCCCAAACACCACTGCACTGTCCTAAGCCCTGAAACACAAGCCCCAGCATGACCCCCTACACTGCTCTAACAACACTGCACTGCCCTAAACCCCAAACCACCAACCCCAGCATGTCCCCCAACACTGCCCAAACACCACTGCACTGCCCAAAACCCTGAAACACCACCACCAGCAAGACCCCTACACTGCGCAAACGCCACTGCACTGCCCTAAACCCTGAAAAACCACCCCAGCAATATGCCCTACAATGTCCGAACACCACTGCACTAAACATTGAAACACCACCCCCTGCACGACTCCTACACTGCCTGAACACCACTGCACTGCCCTAAACCCTAAAACACCACCCCCAGCATGACCCCCTACACTGCTCGAAAACAACCGCACAGCCCTAAACCCTGAAACACCCACCCTGAAACACCACCCCCAGCACGACCCCCTACACTGCCTGAAAACCACTGCACTGCCCTAAACCCTGAAACACCACCACCCAGCACGACCCCCTACACTGCCCGAACACCACTGCAATGCCCTAAACACTGAAACACCACCCCCAGCACGACCCCTACACTGCCCGAACACCACTGCACTACCCTAAACCCTGAAACACCAACCCTAAAACACCACCCCCAGCACGACCCCCTACACTGCCCGAACACCACTGCACTGCCCTAAATCCTGACACACCAGCCCCAGTACAACCCCCTACACTGTCCGAACACCACTGCACTGCCCTAAACCCTGACACACCAGCCCGAGCACGACCCCCTACACTGCCCGAACACCACTGCACTGCCCTATACCCTGAAACACCAGCCCCAGCACGACCCCCTATACTGCCCGAACACCACTGCACTGCCATTAACCCTGAAACAACAGCCCCAGCACGACCTCTTACACTGCATGAACACCACTACCCTAAACACTGAAACACCAGCCCCAGTACACCCCATACACTGTCAAAACACCACTGCACTGCCCTAAACCCTGAAACACCAGCCCCAGCATGGTCCACTATACTGCCCGAACACCATGGCACTGCCCTAAACCCTGAAACACCAGCCACAGCACGGCACCCTACACTGGCCGAACATCACTGCACTGTCCTAAACCCTGAAACACCACCCCAGCATGACCCCCTACATTACCCAAACACCACTGCACTGCCCTAAACCCTGACACACCAGCCCCAGCACGACCCACTATACTTCCCGAACACCACTGCACTGCCCTAAACCCTGAAACACCAGCCACAGCACGACACCCTACACTGCCCGAACACCACTGCACTGTCCTAAACCCTGAAACACCACTCCCTGCACGACCCCCTACACTGCCCAAGCACCACTGCACTGCCCTAAACCCTGAAACATCACCCCCAGCACGACCCCCTACACTGCTTGAACACCACTGCACTGCCCTAAACCCTGAAACACCAGCCCCAGCACGACCCCCTACACTGCCCGAACACCACTGCACTGCCCTAAACCCAGAAACACCAGCCCCAGAACGACCCCCTACACTGCCCGAACACCACTGCACTGCCCTAAACCCTGAAACACCAGCCCCAGCACGACCCCTACAGTGCCCGAACCCCACTGCACTGCCCTAAACTCTGAAACCCCAGAGCCAACACGACCCCCTACACTGCCCGGACACCACTGTACTGCCCGAAACCCCACCCCCAGCAAGACCCCCTAGACTGCCCGAACACAACTGCACTGCCCTAATCCCTGAAACACCACCCCCAGCAAGACTCCCTACACTGCCCGAATACCACTCCCCTAACCCTGAAACACCAGCCCCAGCAAGACCCCCTACACTGCCCGAACACCACTGCACTGCCCTAATCCCAGAAACACCAACCCCAAAACGACCCCCTACAGTGTCCGAACACCCCTGCGCTACCCTAAACACTAAAATACCACCCCACCATGACCCCCTACACTGCCTGAACACCACTTCACTGCCCTAAACCCTAAAACACCACCCCCAGCACGACCCCCAAACTGCCCGATCACCACTGCACTGTCCTAAACCCTGAAACACCACCCCCAGTACGATCCCCTACACTGCCCGAACACTTCTGCACTGCCCTAAACCCTGAACACCAGCCCAAGCACGAACCCCTAAACTCCCTGAACACCACTGCACTGCCCTAAACCCTAAACCCTATAACACCACCCCCTGCACGACCCCCTATACTGGCCAAAGACCACTGCACTGCCCTAAACCCTAAAACACCACCCCTAGCACGACCCTCTACACTGCCCAAACACCACTGCTCTGCCCTGAATCCTGAAACACCACCCCAGCATGACCCCCTACACTGCCCGAACACCACTGCTCTGCCCTAAACCCTAAAACACCAGCCCCAGCACGACCCCATACACTGCCCGAATACCACTGCACTGCCCTAAACCCTAAAACACCAGCCTCAGCACGAACCCCTACACGGCCCGAACACCACTGCACTGCCCTAAACCCTAAAATACCACCCCAGCATGTCCCCCTACACTGCCACAACACCCCTGAACTGCCCTAAACCCTGAAACACCAGCCCCAGCACGACCCCCTACACTGCCCAAACACGACTGCACTGCCCTAAGCCCTGAAACACCATCCCCAGCACGACCCCCTACACTGCCCGAACAACACTGCACTGCCCTAAACCACAAAACCCCAGCCCCAGTACGACTCCCTACACTGCCCAAACACCACTGCACTGCCCTAAACCCTGAAACACCAGCCCCAGCATGACCCCCTACACTTCCCGAACACCACTGCACTGCCGTAAACCCTGCAACACCACCCCCAGCAAGACCTCCTACACTGCCCAAACACCACTGCACTGTCCTAAACCCTGAAACACCACCCCAGCAATATGCCCTCCACTGCACAAACACCACTGCACGAAACCCTGAAACACTACCCCCTATAAATCCCCCTACACTGCCCGAACACCACTGCACTGCCCTAAAGCCTGAAACACCACCCCCAGCAAGACCCCCTGCACTGCCTGAACACCAATGCACTGCCCTAAACTCTGAAAGACCACCCCCTGCACGACCTCCTATACTGCCTGAACACCACTGCACTGCCCTAAACTCTAAAACACCACCCCCAACACGACCCCCTACACTGCCCGAGCACCACTGCACTGCCCTAAACCCAGAAACACCAGCCCTAGCACGACCCCCTACACTGCCCGAACACCACTGCACTGCCCTAAACCCTGAAACACCAGCCCCAGCACGACCTCCTATACTGCCCAAACACCACTGCACTGCCCTTAACCCTGAAACATCAGCCCCAGCATGACCCCTTACACTGCCTGAACACCACTGCCCTAAACACTGAAACACCAGCCCCAGTACACCCCATGCACTGCCCGAACACCACAGCACTGCCCTAAAACCTGAAACACCACCACCCAGCACGACCCCCTACACTGCCCGAACACCACTGCACTGCCATTAACCCTGAAACATCAGCCCCAGCACGACCTCTTACACTGCCTGAACACCACTACCCTAAACACTGAAACACCAGCCCCAGTACACCCCATACACTGTCAAAACACCACTGCACTGCCCTAAACCCTGAAACACCAGCCCCAGCACGGTCCACTATACAGCCCGAACACCACTGCACTGCCCTAAACCCTGAAACACCAGACAGAGCACGACACACTACACTGGCCGAACATCACTGTACTGTCCTAAACCCTGAAACACCACCCCAGCACGACCCCCTACATTAACCGAACACCACTGCACTGCCCTAAACCCTGAAACATCAGCCCCAGCACGACCCACTATACTTCCCGAACACCACTGCACTGCCCTAAACCCTGAAACACCAGCCACAGCACGACACCCTACACTGCCCGAACACCACTGCACTGTCCTAAACCCTGAAACACCACTCCCTGCATGACCCCCTACACTGCCCAAGCACCACTGCACTGCCCTAAACCCTGAAACATCACCCCCAGCATGACCCCCTACACTGCTTGAACACCACTGCACTGCCCTAAACCCTGAAACACCAGCCCCAGCACGACCCCCTACACTGCCCGAACACCACTGCACTGCCCTAAACCCAGAAACACCAGCCCCAGAACGACCCCCTACACTGCCAGAACACCACTGCACTGCCGTAAACCCTGAAACACCAGCCCCAGCACGACCCCTACAGTGCCCGAACCCCTCTGCACTGCCCTAAACTCTGAAACCCCAGAGCCAACACGACCCCCTACACTGCCCGGACACCACTGTACTGCCCGAAACCCCACGCCCAGCAAGACCCCCTAGACTGCCCGAACACAACTGCACTGCCTAATCCCTGAAACACCACCCCCAGCAAGACCCCCTACACTGCCCGAATACCACTCCCCTAACCCTGAAACACCAGCCCCAGCAAGACCCCCTACACTGCCTGAACATCACTGCACTGCCCTAATCCCAGAAACACCAACCCCAAAACGACCCCCTACAGTGCCCGAACCCCACTGCACTGCCCTAAACTCTGAAACCCCAGAGCCAACACGACCCCCTACACTGCCCGGACACCACTGTACTGCCCGAAACCCCACCCCCAGCAAGACCCCCTAGACTTCCCGAACACAACTGCACTGCCTAATCCCTGAAACACCACCCCCAGCAAGACCCCCTACACTGCCCGAATACCACTCCCCTAACCCTGAAACACCAGCCCCAGCAAGACCCCCTACACTGCCCGAACATCACTGCACTGCCCTAATCCCAGAAACACCAACCCCAAAACGACCCCCTACAGTGTCCGAACACCCCTGCGCTACCCTAAACACTAAAATACCACCCCACCATGACCCCCTACACTGCCTGAACACCACTTCACTGCCCTAAACCCTAAAACACCACCCCCAGCACGACCCCCTAAACTGCCCGATCACCACTGCACTGTCCTAAACCCTGAAACACCACCCCCAGTACGATCCCCTACACTGCCCGAACACTTCTGCACTACCCTAAACCCTGAACACCAGCCCAAGCACGAACCCCTACACTCCCTGAACACCACTGCACTGCCCTAAACCCTGAAACACCACCCCCTGCACGACCCCCTATACTGCCCGAACACCACTGCACTGCCCTAAACCCTAAAACACCACCCCCAACACGACCCCCTACACTGCCCGAACACCACTGCACTGCCCTAAACCCAGAAACACCAGCCCCAGCACGACCCCCTACACTGCCCGAACACCACTGCACTGCCCTAATCCCTGAAACACCAACCCAGCACGACCCCCTACACTGTACGAATACCACTGCTCTGCCCTAAACCCTAAAACACCAGCCCCAGCATGACCCCCTACACTGCCCGAACACCACTGCACTGCCATAAACACTGAAACACCAGCCAGAGCACGACCCCCTACACTGCCCGAACACCACTGCACTGCCCTATACCCTGAAACACCAGCCACAGCACGACCCCCTACACTGCCCGAACACCACTGCACTGCCCTTAACCCTGAAACATCAGCCCCAGCATGACCCCTTACACTGCCTGAACACCACTGCCCTAAACACTGAAACACCAGCCCGAGTACACCCCATGCACTGCCCGAACACCACAGCACTGCCCTAAAACCTGAAACACTACCCCCTGCACGACCCCCTATACTGCCCGAACACCACTGCACTGCCCTAAACCCTAAAACACCCCCCCAGCACGACCCTCTGCACTGCCCAAATACCACTGCTCTGCCCTAAACCCTGAAACACCACCCAAGCAGGACCCCCTACACTGCCCGAACACCACTGCTCTGCCCTAAACCCTAAAACACCAGCCCCAGCACGACCCCCTACACTGCCCAAACAACACTTCACTGCCCTAATCCTTAAAACACCAGCCTCAGCATGACCCCCTTCATAGCCTGAACACCACTGCACTGCCCTAAAACCTAAAATACCACCCCAGCATGACCCCCTACACTGCCCGAATACCACTTCACTGCCCTAAGCCATAAAACACCAGCCCCAACACTATCCCCTACACTGCCCGAATACCACTGCACTGCTCTATACCCTAAAACAGCCGCCCCAGCACGACCCCCTACACTGCCCAAACACTACTGCACTGCCCTAATCCCTGAAACACCAGCCCCAGCACCACCCCCTACACTGCCCGAACAACACTGCACTGCCGTAAATCACGAAACACCAGCCCCGCCCAAACACCATTGCACTGCCCTAAACCCTGAAACTCCAGCCCTAGCACGACCCCCTACACTTCCCAAACACCACTACACTGCCCTAAACCCTGAAACACCACCCCCCGGCAAGACCCCCTACACTGCCCGAACACCACTGCACTGCCCTAAACCCTGAAACACCACCCCAGCAATACGCCCTCCACTGCCCAAACACCACTGCACTAAACCCTGAAACATTACCCACTACACGACCCCCTACACTGCCTGAACACCACTGCACTGCCCTTAACCCTGAAACACCACCCCCAGCAAGACCCCCTGCACTGCCTGAACACCACTGCACTGCCCTAAACCCTGAAACACCATTCCTGCACAAGCTCCTATACTGCCCGAACACCACTGCACTGCCCTAAACCCTAAAACACCACCCCCAGCACGACCGCCTACACTGCCCAAACACCACAGGTCTGCCCTAAACCCTGAAACACCACCCCAGCACAACCCCCTACACTGTCCGAATACCACTGCTCTGACCTAAACCCTAAAACACCAGCCCCAGCATGACCCCGTACACTGCCCGAACACCACTGCACTGCTCTAAACCCTAAAACATCAGCCTCAGCACGACCCCCCACTGCCCGAACACCACTGCACTACCCTAAACCCTAAAATACCACCCCAGCATCACCCCTACACTGCCCGAACACCACTTCACTGCCCTAACCCCTAAAACACCACCCCCAGCACGACCCCCTACTCTGCCCGAACACCACTGCTCTGTCCTAAACCCTGAAACACCACCCCCCAGGACGATCCCCTACATTGCCCAAACACTTCTGCACTGCCCTAAACCCTGAACACCAGCCCAAGCACGACCCCCTACACTGCCCGAACATGACTGCACTGCCCTAAACCCTGAAACACCAGCCCCAGAACGACCCTCTACACTGCAAAAACACCACTGCACTTGCCTAAGCCCTGAAACACCAGCACCAGCATGACCCCCTACACTGCCCGAACAACACTGCACTGCCCTAAACCCCAAAAACACCAGCCCCAGCATGACCCCCTACACTGCTCAAACACCACTGCACTGCCCTAAACCCTGAAACACCTGCCCAGCACGACCCCCTACACTTCCCGAACACCACTGCACTGCCCTAAACCCTGAAACATCATCCCCAGCAAGACCCCCTACACTGCCCGAACGCCACTGCACTGCCCTAAACTCTGAAACACCACCCCAGCAATACGCCCTACACTGCCCAATCACCACTGCACTAAACCCTGAAACACCAACCCCTGCACGACCCCCTACACTGCCCGAATACCACTGCACTGCCCTAAACCATAACACACTACCCCCAGCATGACCCCGACACTGCTCGAACACCACCGCACAGCCCTAAACCCTGAAACACCCACCCTAAAACACCACCCCCAACACGACCCCCTACACTGCCTGAAAACCACTGCACTGCCCTAAACCCTGAAACACCACCCCCCGGCAAGACCCCCTACACTGCCCGAACACCACTGCACTGCCCTAAACCCTGAAACACCACCCCAGCAATACGCCCTCCACTGCCCAAACACCACTGCACTAAACCCTGAAACATTACCCACTACACGACCCCCTACACTGCCTGAACACCACTGCACTGCCCTTAACCCTGAAACACCACCCCCAGCAAGACCCCCTGCACTGCCTGAACACCACTGCACTGCCCTAAACCCTGAAACACCATTCCTGCACAAGCTCCTATACTGCCCGAACACCACTGCACTGCCCTAAACCCTAAAACACCACCCCCAGCACGACCGCCTACACTGCCCAAACACCACAGGTCTGCCCTAAACCCTGAAACACCACCCCAGCACAACCCCCTACACTGTCCGAATACCACTGCTCTGACCTAAACCCTAAAACACCAGCCCCAGCATGACCCCGTACACTGCCCCAACACCACTGCACTGCTCTAAACCCTAAAACATCAGCCTCAGCACGACCCCCCACTGCCCGAACACCACTGCACTACCCTAAACCCTAAAATACCACCCCAGCATCACCCCCACACTGCCCGAACACCACTTCACTGCCCTAATCCCTAAAACACCACCCCCAGCACGACCCCCTACTCTGCCCGAACACCACTGCTCTGTCCTAAACCCTGAAACACCACCCCCCAGGACGATCCCCTACATTGCCCGAACACTTCTGCACTGCCCTAAACCCTGAACACCAGCCCAATCACGACCCCCTACACTGCCCGAACATGACTGCACTGCCCTAAACCCTGAAACACCAGCCCCAGAACGACCCTCTACACTGCAAAAACACCACTGCACTTGCCTAAGCCCTGAAACACCAGCACCAGCATGACCCCCTACACTGCCCGAACAACACTGCACTGCCCTAAACCCAAAAACACCAGCCCCAGCATAACCCCCTACACTGCTCAAACACCACTGCACTGCCCTAAACCCTGAAACACCTGCCCAGCACGACCCCCTACACTTCCCGAACACCACTGCACTGCCCTAAACCCTGAAACATCATCCCCAGCAAGACCCCCTACACTGCCCGAACGCCACTGCACTGCCCTAAACTCTGAAACACCACCCCAGCAATACGCCCTACACTGCCCAATCACCACTGCACTAAACCCTGAAACACCAACCCCTGCACGACCCCCTACACTGCCCGAATACCACTGCACTGCCCTAAACCATAACACACTACCCCCAGCATGACCCCGACACTGCTCGAACACCACCGCACAGCCCTAAACCCTGAAACACCCACCCTAAAACACCACCCCCAACACGACCCCCTACACTGCCTGAAAACCACTGCACTGCCCTAAACCCTGAAACACCACCACCCAGCACGACCCCCTACACTGCCTGAACACCACTGCACTGCCCTAAACCCTGAAACACCACCCCAGCAGGACCCCCTACACTGCCCGAACACCACTGCTCTGCCCTAAACCCTAAAACACCAGCCCCAGCACGACCCCCTATACTGCCCAAACACCACTTCACTGCCCTAAACCCTAAAACACCAGCCTCAGCATGACCCCCTTCATGGCCCGAACAGCACTGCAATGCCCTGAACCCTAAAATACCACCCCAGCATGACCCCCTACACTGCCCGAACACCACTTCACTGCCCTAAACCCTACAACACCAGCCCCAACACTATCCCCTACACTGCCCGAATACCACTGCACTGCCCTTAACCCTGAAACAGCCGCCCCAGCACGACCCCCTACACTGACCAAACACTACTGCACTGCCCTAAGCCCTGAAACACCAGCTCCAGCACGACCCCCTACACTGCCCGAACAACACTGCACTGCCCTAAATCATGAAACACCAGCCCTGGCACAACCCCTACCCTGCCCAAACACCACGGCACTGCCCTAAACCCTGAAACTCCAGCCCTAGCACGACCCCCTACACTTCCCAAACACCACTACACTGCCCTAAACCCTGAAACACCACCCCCCGGGCAAGACCCCCTACACTTCCCAAACACCACTACACTGCCCTAAACCCTGAAACACCACCCCCCGGGTCGGGTTTTCGCCCAAATCTCAGCACGGAGACTGCGCTCCTCGAGGTCTCAGAAACTATTAAAGGGGTTCTGGATACTGGGGGCAAAGCCATGCTGGTGATGCTGGACTAGTCGGCGGCTTTCGACACCGTCCCCCATGACGGACTTCTCACAAGACTCTATGAGATTGGACTACGGGGGACGGTGTTCAGCTGGTTTTCCTCCTTTCTAGCGGGCCGCCGGCAAACGGTCTGGGCCTCGCCAGATTCTGCCGTGATGCCGCCTCTGGGAGTCGGGGTCCCTCAGGGCTCTATTTTGAGCCCGACCCTCTTTAATATCTTCATGACCCCTTTGGCGGCGTTGGCGGAGTCGTTTGGGGCCCGGATCGTATCTTATGCAGACGACACCCAGCTCCTCTTCTCGTGCAAGAGAGGAGGAGACTTTGATGGAGAGAGTATCCGGGATTGCCTTGGGGCTGTGTTACAATGGTTTCAACTGAACAGCCTCAAGTGCAATTCCGATAAGTCCGAGGTACTTTTCTTTGGGTGTGACACGGAGGCAGACTGGCAGGCTTGGTGGCCTACCAATATGTTCCCCCCAACTTGTTCATCCCAAATGGCTAAGAACTTGGGGGTCAAGATGGACAAGGGGTTGACTATGAAGTCCCAGATCCTGGGGGTGTCGGGCACTTGCTTCGGCCTCCTTAGGATGTTACGGAGGTTTCTTCCCCTCTTATCAGAGGAGCACAGGAAGCGGACTGTGCAGGCCCTGATAGGCTCTAGGCTAGATTATTCAAACGTTCTGTACCTGGGCCTGCCAGAGTACCTGCTACAGCGGCTCCAAATTGTGCAGAATGCTGCGGCGAGAGCGATTTTTGGATTGAATAGACGCGTTAGTGCTGCGGGCTTGCTCCAGACCCTGCACTGGCTCCCAATCCGCAAGCGGATCGCCTTTAAGGCTTTGACCCTGTTAGAATCCGGGGTCTCTGGTTGGCGCAGGTATGCACTTGCGACAAGCAGGGACCCTTTCCTCTAAGTCAGGGCAAAGGATCACCTCTTTAAAAATAACCCCTGCTCACCCTCTAGGTAACGTGGCGCGAGCAGTCAGGCTAAATTTCCAGAGGGCATAAGGTTAAGCGTTCAAGTTGTCCCACACAATAATCACCTCCCCACCACACAAAGACATAAGGCTGTATTTATAGTAAAATATATTTCTTTATATAAAAGGTTTTCTTTCAGGCAGGTTGCATAAATACAGTTCTCTTGGGGAAATAATCCAGTTACTCTTTAAATGCTCAAAGGTAGTCCACAGGTCTTAATAATGGCAAAGTTCTGATTAAAATAAGCTTCTTAGGGGTTCTGCGCACTTCGTAGTACCGTTGTTAGGCTTTGGGCAAGGTTTTTAAAGGGCCTTGCCGTTTCTCACGCCTCTCGCGTGAGCACGAGTACGCTTGCCGAATCTCACTCTTCTCGAGTGAGCACCGGTAATGCTTTTCAATGTAGTTCGGCTCAAAGCAGGTACGGTTCGAACTATGCTGCTCCCGAGGCCAGTACGGTTCAGACCAAGGCTGGTACGAGTCGAACCAAGGTTGCTAAGGTTCAAAACAGGATACTTCAGGGGTCAGTACGGTCCGTACAAAGGCAAGTACGGGCCGTATTTACGCACAATTATTTCAGATGGACGTACCCACAGTACGGCTCGAACTACGGGGCAAGGCAGTACGTTTTCCAAGCGCCATGAATTCAGATGGAAGTACGAACAGTACGACTCGAACTACCAGGCAAGGCAGTACGTTTTCAAAGCGCAATGAGTTCAGATGGAAGTACGGACCGTACGTAGGCAGTTACAGCCGTACTTTTCGCGCGATGGTCACAAATACCTTCTTTTCACGGGGTTGGTCACGGCGGCGGCCTCGGGTTTCCACGGCACGGTGTCTCACGTCGCGGTGTCGTCCCTCGCAGTCAGAGGGCGGCGGTGCTTCGTGGGGCACCCGAAGAAGGTCCCAGCCACACGACCAAGGGCAGAGGAGGAGGAAGCAGCTCCAGGGCAATCCACAGCGCTGTTGCAGCGCGATCACCTTTTCAGGGGATCACAAGTGTGCACAGGGCCTCGCGGTGATCTTGACGGCACAGGGTCGCCAGGGCTCGGTGCGCAGGCCTTCAGGTGCCTTTCTCCGCGTTGCGAGCTATGGCTCGGAGGGGCTGGTACTTGCGGTGCTTGGACCAGGGAGGCAGGTCCTTGCGGTGCTCGTGGTAGTCCCAGGTGGCAGATGTCGCGGTGTGGAGAAAGGGGGAGAGGCAAACAGGTTCTCTGGGGATCAGCGTCACGGAATTGCGTCCAGCTACTTCTCCTCTTCTGGGGGTAGGTTGCGCCCACTGTTCCTGGGGCGCAGATCAGGGGGCAAGTTCACAAGCAAGCCCTTGGAGATTGTTCAGCACAAGTTGATTCAAAGTCTTTTCCTTCAGTCTTTTCCTCTCCTTCCAGCAGACAGGCACCCACTGCAGGCCAGTCTCTCAGGCAGAGAGACAGTATTCCTCCTTCAGCTTCTCCAGGTCCTTCTCCTTCAGGCAGAGGTTCGTCGATGCGTAAACAGGATCTGATTTCTTAGGAGCCAGGCTCCTACTTTTATACACCAATTCTTTTGTTCTTTAGCGCCAGGGGGCCTGGGCCTGGCTCAGTCCAGTTTTTGGAGCACTTTGTTGTGGTGACTCTGCGCTTTCCTTTCAGCAGCAGGGCAGAGACATCAGCCGCTCCACAGGGGGCGGCGCCGGCTTTGTGCTGGCAGAGCACAGGTCTATTCAAGAGTCGGGGTGTACTCCTCCCACCCATCCTGGTGTAATCTCTCTACCCACCACCTGGCAGCCAGCCTGTCTCCTGGAATTCCCCAGCCCTGCTCCTTACTGTTGCTAGGCAGAACACACACACACAGCGCAGAGGCGGACTGAATGGCCAGATCAGTAAATACTAACTTTCTAAAAGTAGTATTTACAAACACAGGATATTAAAATAAACTTTACTAAAAGAAGTATTTTATTATTCTGAGTTCAGGCATACTAAACATAATTTTCTACCATGCTCTATGAGTCCACTGGGATTACAGGGTGTAGTAATTCCAGTAGCCCATTCTGGCCTATGGAGAGCAGGTAGCCTTCAATAGTGAAAAACGAAAATGGCTGTAATTCACTATTAAGACATGCCACACACATCAGGGCATGTCCTACCTTATGCCTACAATGCACCCTGCCCTTGGGCCTACCAGAGGGGTGACTAATATGTAGTTAAGGGAAGGTTTAGGGACTGGCAAGTGGGTGCACTTGCGCAGTCAGCGCGACAGTATCAGACTGCGCGCAGGTTCTGCAGTGGCAGATCCTAGACACATTTTACTAGGCTGCTTCTGTGGGTGGCACAACCAGTGCTGCAAGCCCACCAGCAGCATTTGTATTTACAAGCCCTGGCACTCCTGGTGCACTTTACTAGGGGCTGACAGTAAACCAAATAAACCAATCATGGACACCAATCAATGTATACATTTTACCATAGGGAGAGCATATGCACCTTAGCACTGGTCAGCAGTGGTAAGGTGCCCAGAGTCATAAATCAGCCAACACCAGGTCAGAAAAAATACAGGAGGAAGGCAAAAAGTTTAGGGATGACCCTTCAAAAAGGGCCAGGTCCAACAGACCCTGACATACAAGGCCCTCCATGCGACGGGAGCAAAGTACCTCCAAAGGAGACTTGCCTTCTACCGACCGGCTCGCTCTCTGAGATCAGAATCCCTGTTTTTGGCGATCGTCCCGCGAGTGAAGAGAGTGCGCTTGGGAGGTCGCTCCTTTGGACTACTGGCGCCACAGCTGTGGAACTCTCTGCCTCTTACACTTCGGGGAGCCACCAGCTTACTAGCTTTTAGAAAGGACCTCAAAACCTGGTTGTTCACCCAGTAGGTCTTTTTTTGCTCGTTGTTTTCTTTCTGTCTGTGACACTTTCTCTTTTAATGTGTTATGTTAGTATACTGCAGCCTACCCTAAATAAAAGCGCCGGGACACTCTTTTTGAGTAGCCGTGCGCTCTATAAAAGCCATTTTAACATAACATAACATAACTGCCCGAACGCCACTGCACTGCCCTAAACACTGAAACACCACCCCAGCAATACGCCCTCCACTGCCCAAACACCACTGCACTAAACCCTGAAACATTACCCACTACACGACCCCCTACACTGCCTGAACACCACTGCACTGCCCTAAACCCTGAAACACCACCCCCAGCAAGACCCCCTGCACTGGCTGAACGCCACTGCACTGCCCTAAACCCTGAAACACCACCCCAGCAATACGCCCTCCACTGCCCAAACACCACTGCACTAAACCCTGAAACATTACCCACTACACGACCCCCTACACTGCCTGAACACCACTGCACTGCCCTAAACCCTGAAACACCACCCCCAGCAAGACCCCCTGCACTGGCTGAACACCACTGCACTGCCCTAAACCCTGAAACACCATCACTGCACAACCCCCTATACTGCCCGAACACCACTGCACTGCCCTAAACCCTAAAACACCACCCCCAGCACGACCGCCTACACTGCCCAGACACCACAGCTCTGCCCTAAACCCTGAAACACCACCCCATCACGACCCCCTACACTGTCCGAATACCACTGCTCTGCCCTAAACCCTAAAACACCAGCCCCAGCATGACCCCCTACACTGCCCGAACACCACTGCACTGCCCTAAACCCTAAAACACCAGCCTCAGCATGACCCCCCCACTGCCCGAACACCACTGCACTACCCTAAACCATAAAATACCACCCCAGCATCACCCCCACACTGCCCGAACACCACTTCACTGCCCTAATCCCTAAAACACCACCCCCAGCACGACCCACTACACTGCCTGAACACCACTGCTCTGTCCTAAACCCTGAAACACCACCCCCCAGGACGATCCCCTACACTGCCCGAACACTTCTGCACTGCCCTAAACCCTGAACACCAGCCCAAGCACGACACCCTACACTGCCCGAACACGACTGCACTGCCCTAAACCCTGAAACACCAGCCCCAGCACGACCCCCTACACTGCCCAAACACCACTGCACTTCCCTAAGCCCTGAAACACCAGCGCCAGCATGACCCCCTACACTGCCCGAACACCACTGCACTGTCCTAAACCCTGAAACATCATCCCCAGCAAGACCCCCTACACTGCCCGAACGCCACTGCACTGCCCTAAACTCTGAAACACCACCCCAGCAATACGCCCTACACTGCCCAAACACCACTGCACTAAACCCTGAAACACCAACCCCTGCACGACCCCCTACACTGCCCGAACACCAATGCACTAGCCTAAACCATAAAACACTACCCCTAGCATGACCACTACACTGCTCGAACACCACCGCACAGCCCTAAACCCTGAAACACCCACCCTAAAACACCACCCCCAGCACGACCCCCTACACTGCCTGAAAACCACTGCACTGCCCTAAACCCTGAAACACTACCACCCAGCACGACCCCCTACACTGCCTGAACACCACTGCTCTGCCCTAAACCCTTAAACACCACCTTCAGCAAGACCCCCTACACTGCCCAAACACCACTGCACTTCCCTAAACCCTGAAACACCACCTCCAGCAAGATTCCATAAACTGACCGAACACCACTTCACTAAACCCTGAAACACCACCCCCTGTATGACCATCTACACTGCTTAAACACCACTGCACTGCCGTAAACCCTGAAAAACCACCCCCAGGACGACCCCTACACTACACAACACCACTGCACTGCCCTAAACCCTGAAACACCAACCTTAAAACACCACCCCCAGCACGACCCCCTACACTGCCCGAACACAACTGCACTGCCCTAAATCCTGACACACCAGCCCAGCACGACTCCCTACACTGTCCGAACACCACTGCAGTGCCCTAAATCCTGAAACACCAGCCCCAGCACGACCCCCTACACTGCCCGAACACCACTGCACTGCCCTAAACCCTGAAACACCAGCCCCAGCATGACCCCTACAATGTCCGAACACCACTGCACTGCCCTTAACCCTGAAACATCAGCCCCAGCACGACCCCTTACACTGCCTGAACACCACTGCTCTAAACACTGAAACACCAGCCCAGTACACCCCATACACTGTCAAAACACCACTGCACTGCCCTAAACCCTGAAACACCACCCCCTGCACGAAACCCTACATTGCCCGAACACCATGGCACTGCCCTAAACCCTGAAACCCCACCCCCAGCGTGACCCCCTACACTGCCTGAACACCACTGCACTGCCCTATACCCTGAAACACCACCCCAAGCAAGACCCCCTACACTGCCCAAACACCACTGCACTGCCCTAAACCCTGAAACACCACCCCTGCACAACCCCCCATACTGCCCGAACACCACTGCTCTGCCTTAAACCCTAAAACACCAGCCCCAGCATGACTCCCTACACTGCCCGAACACTTCTGTATTGCCCTAAACCCTGAACACCAGACCAAGCACGACCCCCTACACTGCCCGAACACCACTGCATTGCCCTAAACCCTGAAACACCAACCCCAGCATGACCCCCTACACTGTCCAAACACCACTGCACTGCCCTAAGCCCTGAAACACCAGCCCCAGCATGACCCCCTACACTGCCTGAACAATACTGCACTGACCTAAACCCCGAACCACCAGCCCCAGCATGACCCCCTACACTGCCCAAACACCACTGCAGTGCCCTATACCCTGAAACACCACCCCCAGGAAGACCCCCTGCACTGCCTGAACACCACTGCACTGCCCTAAACCCTGAAACACCACCCCTGCACAACCCCCCATACTGCCCGAACACCACTACACTGCACTAAACCCTGAAACACCTCCACCTGCATGACACCCCACACTGCTTAAACACCAGTGCACTGCCGTAAACCCTGAAACACCTCCCCCAGGACGACCCCCTACACTGCGCAACACCACTGCACTGCCTTAAACCCTGAAACACCAGCCCCAGCATGACCCCCTATACTTCCCAAACACCACTGCACTGCCCTAAACCCTGAAACACGACCCCAGCAATACGCCCTCCACTGCCCGAACACCACTGCACTGCCCTAAACCCTGAAACATCACCCCCAGCATGACCCCCTACACTGCTTAAACACCACTGCACTGCCCTAAACCCTGAAACACCAGCCCCAGCACGACACCCTACACTGCCCGAACACCACTGCATTGCCCTAAACCCAGAAACACCAGCCCCAGAACGACCCCCTACACTGTCCGAACACCACTGCACTGCCCTAAACCCTGAAACACCAGCCCCAGCACGACCCCTACAGTGCCCGAACACCACTGCACTGCCCTAAACTCTGAAACCCCAGCGCCAACACGACCCCCTACACTGCCCGAACACCAATGTACTGCCCGAAACCCCACCCCCAGCAAGACCCCCTACACTGCCCGAACACAAATGCACTGCCCTAATGACTGTAACACCACCCCCAGCAAGACCCCCTACACTGCCCAAACACCACTGCACTGCCTTAAACCCTGAAACACCAGCCCCAGCATGACCCCCTATACTTCCCAAACACCACTGCACTGCCCTAAACCCTGAAACACCACCCCCAGCAAGACCCCCTACACTGACCCAACACCACTGCACTGCGCTAAACCCTGAAACACCACCCCAGCAATACACCCTCCACTGCCCGAACACCACTGCACTAAACCCTGAAACACTTTCCCTACATGACCCCCTACACTGCCCGAACACAACTGCACTGCCCTAAACCCTAAAACACCAACCTCAGCATGGCCCCCTACATGGCCTGAACACCACTGCACTGCCCTAAAACCTAAAATACCACCCCAGCATGACCCCCTACACTGCCAGAACACCACTGCACTGCCCTAAACCATTAAACACCAGCCCCAGCACGACCCCCTACACTGCCCAAACACCACTGCACTGCCTTAAACCCTGAAACACCAGCCCCAGCATGACCCCCTAAACTTCCCAAACACCACTGCACTACCCTAAACCCTGAAACACCACCCCCAGCAAGACCCCCTACACTGACCGAAAACCACTGCACTGCCCTAAACCCTGAAACACCACCCCAGCAATACGCCCTCCACTGCCCGAACACCACTGCACTACACCCTGAAACACTACCCCTACATGACCCCTACACTGCCCGAACACCACTGCACTGCCCTAAACCCTGAAACACCACCCCCCAGCAAGACCCCCTGCACTGCCTGAACACCACTGCACTGCCCTAAACCCCGAACCACCAGCCCCAGCATGACCCCCTACACTGCCCAAACACCACTGCAGTGCCCTATACCCTGAAACACCACCTCCAGGAAGACCCCCTGCACTGCCTGAACACCACTGCACTGCCCTAAACCCTGAAACACCACCCCTGCACAACCCCCATACTGCCCGAACACCACTACACTGCCCTAAACCCTGAAACACCTCCACCTGCATGACCCCCTACACTGCTTAAACACCAGTGCACTGCCGTAAACCCTGAAACACCACCCCCAGGACGACCCCCTACACTGCGCAACACCACTGCACTGCCGTAAACCCTGAAACACCTCGCCCAGGACGACCCCCTACACTGCGCAACACCACTGCACTGCCTTAAACCCTGAAACACCAGCCCCAGCATGACCCCCTATACTTCCCAAACACCACTGCACTGCCCTAAACCCTGAAACACCACCCCCAGCAAGACCCCCTACACTGACCGAACACCACTGCACTGCCCTAAACCCTGAAACACGACCCCAGCAATACGCCCTCCACTGCCCGAAAACCACTGCACTGCCCTAAACCCTGAAACATCACCCCCAGCACGACCCCCTACACTGCTTAAACACCACTGCACTGCCCTAAACCCTGAAACACCAGCCCCAGCACGACACCCTACACTGCCCGAACACCACTGCATTGCCCTAAACCCAGAAACACCAGCCCCAGAACGACCCCCTACACTGTCCGAACACCACTGCACTGCCCTAAACCCTGAAACACCAGCCCCAGCATGACCCCCTATACTTCCCAAACACCACTGCACTGTCCTAAACCCTGAAACACCACCCCCAGCAAGACCCCCTACACTGCCCGAACACCACTGCACTAAACCCTGAAACACTACCCCTACATGACCCCCTACACTGCCCGAACACCACTGCACTGCCCTAAAACCTAAAATACCACCCCAGCATGACCCCCTACACTGCCAGAACACCACTGCACTGCCCTAAACCATGAAACACCAGCCCCAGCACGACCCCCTACACTGCCCAAACACCACTGCACTGCCTTAAACCCTGAAACACCAGCCCCTGCATGACCCCCTAAACTTCCCAAACACCACTGCACTGCCCTAAACCCTGAAACACCACCCCCAGCAAGACCCCCTACACTGACCGAAAACCACTGCACTGCCCTAAACCCTGAAACACCACCCCAGCAATACGCCCTCCACTGCCCGAACACCACTGCACTACACCCTGAAACACTACCCTTACATGACCCCCTACACTGCCCGAACACCACTGCACTGCCCTAAATCCTGAAACACCACCCCAAGCAAGACCCCCTGCACTGCCTGAACACCACTGCACTGCCCTAAACCCTGAAACAGCACAACTGCACAACCCCCAAACTGTCCGAACTCTACTGCCCTGCCCTAAACCCTAAAACACCACCCCCAGCAAGACCCCCTACACTGCCCAAACACCACTGCTCTGCCTTAAACCCTGAAACACCACCACCAGCAAGACCCCCTACACTGCACAAACGCCACTGCACTGCCCTAAACCCTGAAAAACCACACCAGCAATATGCCCTACACTGCCCGAACACCACTACACTAAACCCTGAAACACCACCCCCTGCACGACTCCTACACTGCCTGAACACCACTGCACTGCCCTAAACCCTAAAACACCACCCCCAGCATGACCCCCTACACTGCTCGAAAACAACCGCACAGCCCTAAACCCTGAAACACCAACTCTGAAACACCACCCCCAGCACGACCCCCTACACTGCCTGAAAACCACTGCACTGCCCTAAACCCTTAAACACCACCCTCAGCAAGACCCCCTACACTGCCCAAACACCACTGCACTGCCCTAAACCCTGAAACACCACCCCCAGCAAGACCCCCTACACTGACCGAAAACCACTGCACTGCCCTAAACCCTGAAACACCACCCCAGCAATACGCCCTCCACTGCCCGAACACCACTGCACTACACCCTGAAACACTACCCCTACATGACCCCCTACACTGCCCGAACACCACTGCACTGCCCTAAACCCTGAAACACCACCCCAAGCAAGACCCCCTGCACTGCCTGAACACCACTGCACTGCCCTAAACCCTGAAACAGCACCCCTGCACAACCCCCCAAACTGTCCGAACTCTACTGCCCTGCCCTAAACCCTAAAACACCACCCCCAGCAAGACCCCCTACACTGCCCAAACACCACTGCTCTGCCATAAACCCTGAAACACCACCACCAGCAAGACCCCCTACACTGCACAAACGCCACTGCACTGCCCTAAACCCTGAAAAACCACACCAGCAATATGCCCTACACTGCCCGAACACCACTACACTAAACCCTGAAACACCACCCCCTGCATGACTCCTACACTGCCTGAACACCACTGCACTGCCCTAAACCCTAAAACACCACCCCCAGCATGACCCCCTACACTGCTTGAAAACAACCGCACAGCCCTAAACCCTGAAACACCAACTCTGAAACACCACCCCCAGCACGACCCCCTACACTGCCTGAAAACCACTGCACTGCCCTAAACCCTTAAACACCACCCTCAGCAAGACCCCCTACACTGCCCAAACACCACTGCACTGCCCTAAACCCTGAAACACCACCTCCAGCAAGATTCCATAAACTGTCCGAACACCACTTCAATAAACCCTGAAACACCACCCCCTGTATGACCATCTACACTGCTTAAACACCACTGCACTGCCGTAAGCCCTGAAACACCACCCACAGGACGACCCCTACACTGCACAACACCACTGCACTGCTCTAAACCCTGAAACACCAACCTTAAAACACCACCCCCAGCAAGACCCCCTACACTGCCCAAACACCACTGCTCTGCCCTAAACCCTGAAACACCACCCCCAGCAAGACCCCCTACACTGACCGAACACCACTGCACTGCCCTAAACCCTGAAACACGACCCCAGCAATACGCCCTCCACTGCCCGAAAACCACTGCACTGCCCTAAACCCTGAAACATCACCCCCAGCACGACCCCCTACACTGCTTAAACACCACTGCACTGCCCTAAACCCTGAAACACCAGCCCCAGCACGACACCCTACACTGCCCGAACACCACTGCATTGCCCTAAACCCAGAAACACCAGCCCCAGAACGACCCCCTACACTGTCCGAACACCACTGCACTGCCCTAAACCCTGAAACACCAGCCCCAGCATGACCCCCTATACTTCCCAAACACCACTGCACTGCCCTAAACCCTGAAACACCACCCCCAGCAAGACCCCCTACACTGCCCGAACACCACTGCACTAAACCCTGAAACACTACCCCTACATGACCCCCTACACTGCCCGAACACAACTGCACTGCCCTAAACCCTAAAACACCAGCCTCAGCATGGCCCCCTACATGGCCTGAACACCACTGCACTGCCCTAAAACCTAAAATACCACCCCAGCATGACCCCCTACACTGCCAGAACACCACTGCACTGCCCTAAACCATGAAACACCAGCCCCAGCACGACCCCCTACACTGCCCAAACACCACTGCACTGCCTTAAACCCTGAAACACCAGCCCCTGCATGACCCCCTAAACTTCCCAAACACCACTGCACTGCCCTAAACCCTGAAACACCACCCCCAGCAAGACCCCCTACACTGACCGAAAACCACTGCACTGCCCTAAACCCTGAAACACCACCCCAGCAATACGCCCTCCACTGCCCGAACACCACTGCACTACACCCTGAAACACTACCCTTACATGACCCCCTACACTGCCCGAACACCACTGCACTGCCCTAAACCCTGAAACACCACCCCAAGCAAGACCCCCTGCACTGCCTGAACACCACTGCACTGCCCTAAACCCTGAAACAGCACCCCTGCACAACCCCCCAAACTGTCCGAACTCTACTGCCCTGCCCTAAACCCTAAAACACCACCCCCAGCAAGACCCCCTACACTGCCCAAACACCACTGCTCTGCCTTAAACCCTGAAACACCACCACCAGCAAGACCCCCTACACTGCACAAACGCCACTGCACTGCCCTAAACCCTGAAAAACCACACCAGCAATATGCCCTACACTGCCCGAACACCACTACACTAAACCCTGAAACACCACCCCCTGCACGACTCCTACACTGCCTGAACACCACTGCACTGCCCTAAACCCTAAAACACCACCCCCAGCATGACCCCCTACACTGCTCGAAAACAACCGCACTGCCCTAAACCCTTAAACACCACCCTCAGCAAGACCCCCTACACTGCCCAAACACCACTGCACTGCCCTAAACCCTGAAACACCACCTCCAGCAAGATTCCATAAACTGTCCGAACACCACTTCAATAAACCCTGAAACACCACCCCCTGTATGACCATCTAGACTGCTTAAACACCACTGCACTGCCGTAAACCCTGAAACACCACCCACAGGACGACCCCTACACTGCACAACACCACTGCACTGCTCTAAACCCTGAAACACCAACCTTAAAACACCACCCCCAGCACGACCCCCTACACTGCCCGAACACAACTGCACTGCCCTAAATCCTGACACACCAGCCCAGCACGACTCCCTACACTGTCCGCACACCACTGCAGTGCCCTAAATCCTGAAACACCAGCCACAGCACGACCCCCTACACTGCCCGAACACCACTGCACTGCCCTAAACCCTGAAACACCAGCCCCAGCATGACCCCTACAATGTCCGAACACCACTGCACTGTCCTTAACCCTGAAACATCAGCCCCAGCACGACCCCTTACCCTGCCTGAACACCACTGCTCTAAACACTGAAACACCAGCCCAGTACACCCCATACACTGTCAAAACACCACTGCACTGCCCTAAATCCTGAAACACCAGCCACAGCACGACACCCTACCCTGCCTGAACACGACTGCACTGTCCTAAACCCTGAAAATCCACCCCTGCACGAAACCCTACATTGCCCGAACACCATGGCACTGCCCTAAGCCCTGAAACCCCACCCCCAGCGCGACCCCCTACACTGCCTGAACACCACTGCACTGCCCTATACCCTGAAACACCACCCCAAGCAAGACCCCCTGCACTGCCTGAACACCACTGCACTGCCCTAAACCTTGAAACACCACCCCTGCACAACCCCCCATACTGCCCGAACACCACTGCCCTGCCCTAAACCCTAAAACACCACCCCCAGCACGACCCCCTACACTGCCCAAACACCACTGCTCTGCCCTAAACCCTGAAGCACCACCGCAGCAAGACCCCCTACACTGCCCGAACACCACTGCTCTGCCTTAAACCCTAAAACACCAGCCCCAGCATGACCCCCTACACTGCCCGAACACTTCTGTATTGCCCTAAACCCTGAACACCAGACCAAGCACGACCCCCTACACTGCCCAAACACCACTACAGTGCCCTAAACCCTGAAACACCAACCCCAGCATGACCCCCTACACTGCCCAAACACCACTGCATTGCCCTAAGCCCTGAAACACCAGCCCCAGCATGACCCCCTACACTGCCCGAACAACACTGCACTGTCCTAAATCCCGAACCACCAGCCCCAGCATGACCCCTTACACTGCCCAAACACCACTGCAGTGCCCTAAACCCTGAAACACCTGCTCAGCACAACCCCCTACACTTCCTGAACACCACTGCACTGCCCGAAACCCTGAAACACCACCACCAGCAAGACCCCCTACACTGCCCGAACACCACTGCACTAAACCCTGAAACACCACCCCCTGCACAACTCCCCTACACTGCCCAAACACCACTGCTCTGCCATAAACCCTGAAGCACCACCGCAGCACGACCCCCTACACTGCCCGAACACCACTGCTCTGCCTTAAACCCTAAAACACCAGCCCCAGCATGACCCCCTACACTGCCTGAACACCACTGCACTGCCCTAAACCCTAAAACACCACCCCCAGCATGACCCCCTACACTGCTCGAAAACCACCGCACAGCCCTAAACCCTGAAACACCAACCCTAAAACACCACCCCCAGCATGACCCCCTACACTGCCTGAAAACCACTGCACTGCCCTAAACCCTGCAACACCACCACCCAGCACGACCCCCTACACTGCCCGAACACCATTGCACTGCCCTAAACACTGAAACACCGCCTCCAGCAAGATGCTCTAAACGGTCTGAACACCTCTGCACTAAACCCTGAAACACCACCTCCTGCACAACCCCCTACACTGCCCGAACACCAATACACTGCCCTAAACCCTGAAACACCACCCCCAGGACGACCCCCTACACTGCGCAACACCACTGCACTGCCCTAAACCCTGAAACATCACCCCCAGCACGACCCCGTACACTGCTTGAACACCACTGCACTGCCCTAAACACTGAAACACCAGCCCCATCATGACCCCCTACACTGCCCGAACACCACTGCACTGCCCTAAACCCAGAAACACCAGCCCCAGAATGACCCCCTACACTGCCCGAACACCACTGCACTGCCCTAAACCCTGAAAAACCAGCCCCAGCACGACCCCTACAGTGCCCGAACACCACTGCACTGCCCTAAACTCTGAAACCCCAGCGCCAATATGACCCCCTACACCGCCCGAACACCACTGTACTGCCCGAAACCCCATCCCCAGCAAGACCCCCTACACTGCCCGAACACAACTGCACTGCCCTAATCCCTGTAACACCACCCCCAGCAAGACCCCCTACACTGCCCAAACACCACTGCACTGCCTTAAACCCTGAAACACCAGCCCCAGCATGACTCCCTATACTTCCCAAACACCACTGCCCTGCCCTAAACCCTAAAACACCACCCCCAGCAAGACCCCCTACACTGCCCAAACACCACTGCTCTGCCCTAAACCCTGAAGCACCACCGCAGCACAAACCCCCACACTGCCCGAACACCACTGCTCTGCCTTGAACCCTACGGCACCAGCCCAGGCATGACCCCCTACACTGCCCGAACACTTCTGTATTGCCCTAAACCCTGAACACCAGACCAAGCACGACCCCCTACACTACCCGAACACCACTGCACTGCCCTAAACCCTGAAACACCAACCCCAGCATGACCCCCTACACTGCCCAAACACCACTGCACTGCCCTAAGCCCTGAAACACCAGCCCCAGCATGACCCCCTACACTGCCCGAACAACACTGCACTGCCCTAAACCCCGAACCACCAGCCCCAGCATGACCCCCTACACTGCCCAAACACCACTGCAGTGCCCTAAACCCTGAAACACCTGCTCAGCACAACCCCCTACACTTCCCGAACACCACTGCACTGCCCGAATCCCTGAAACACCACCACCAGCAAGACCCCCTACACTGCGCAAACGCCACTGCACTGCCCTAAACCCTGAAAAACTACCCCAGCAATATACCCTACACTGCCCGAACACCACTGCACTAAACCCTGAAACACCACCCCCTGCACGACTCCTACACTGCCTGAACACCACTGCACTGCCCTAAACCCTCAAACACCACCCCCAGAATGACCCCCTACAGTGCTCGAAAACAACCGCACAGCCCTAAACCCTGAAACACCAACCCTGAAACCCCACCCCCAGCACGACCCCTTACACTGCCTGAAAACCACTGCACTGCCCTAAACCCTGAAACACCACCACCCAGCACGACCCCCTACACTGCCCGAACACCACTGCACTGCCCTAAACACTGAAACACCGCCTCCAGCAAGATGCCCTAAACTTTCTGAACACCACTGCACTAAACCCTGAAACACCACCCCCTGCACGACTCCTACACTGCCTGAACACCACTGCACTGCCCTAAACTCTGAAACACCACCCCAGCAATACGCCCTACACTGCCCAAACACCACTGCCCTAAACCCTGAAACACCAACCCCTGCACGACCCCCTACACTGCCCGAACACCACTGCACTGCCCTAAACCATAAAACACTACCCCCAGCATGACACCTACACTGCTCGAACACCACCGCACAGCCCTAAACCCTGAAACACCCACCCTAAAACACCACCCCCAGCATGACCCCCTAAACTGCCTGAAAACCACTGCACTGCCCTAAACCCTGAAACACCACCACCAAGCACGACCCCCTACACTGCCTGAACACCACTGCACTGCCCTAAACCCTTAAACACCACCCTCAGCAAGACCCCCTACACTGCCCAAACACCACTGCACTGCCCCAAACCCTGAAACACCACCTCCAGCAAGATTCCATGAACTGTCCGAACACCACTGCACTAAACCCTGAAACACCACCCCCTGTATGACCCCCTACACTGCTTAAACACCACTGCACTGCCGTGAACCCTGAAACACCACCCCCAGGATGACCCCTACACTGCACAACACCACTGCACTGCCCTAAACCCTGAAACACCAACCTTAAAACACCACCCCCAGCACGACCCCCTACACTGCCCGAACACAACTGCACTGCCCTAAATCCTGACACACCAACCCTAAAACATCAACCCCAGCACGACCCCCTACACTGCCTGAAAACCACTGCACTGCCCTAAACCCTGAAACACCACCACCCAGCACGACCCCCTACACTGCCTGAACACCATTGCACTGCCCTAAACACTGAAACACCACCTCCAGCAAGATGCTCTAAACGGTCTGAACACCACTGCACTAAACCCTGAAACACCTCCCCCTGCATGACACCCTACACTGCTTAAACACCAGTGCACTGCCGTAAACCCTGAAACACCACCCCCAGGACGACCCCCTACAGTGCACAACACCACTGCACTGCCGTAAACCCTGAAACACCTCCCCCAGGACAACCCCCTACACTGCGCAACACCACTGCACTGCCTTAAACCCTGAAACACCAGCCCCAGCATGACCCCCTATACTTCCCAAACACCACTGCACTGCCCTAAACCCTGAAACACCACCCCCAGCAAGACCCCCTACACTGACTGAACACCACTGCACTGCCCTAAACCCTGAAACTCCACCCCAGCAATACGCCCTCCACTGCCCAAACACCAATGCACTGCCCTAAACCCTGAAACATCACCCCCAGCACGACCCCGTACACTGCTTGAACACCACTGCACTGCCCTAAACACTGAAACACCAGCCCCAGCACGACCCCCTACACTGCCCGAACACCACTGCACTGCCCTAAACCCAGCAACACCGGCCCCAGAACGACCCCCTACACTGCCCGAACACCACTGCACTGCCCTAAACCCTGAAACACCAGCCCCAGCACGACCCCTACAGTGCCCGAACACCACTGCACTGCCCTAAACTCTGAAACCCCAGTGCCAATACGACCCCCTACACTGCCCGAACACCACTGTACTGCCCGAAACCCCATCCCCAGCAAGACCCCTACACTGCCCAAACACCACTGCACTGCCTTAAACCCTGAAAAACCAGCTCCAGCATGACCCCCTATACTTCCCAAACACCACTGCCCTACCCTAAACCCTAAAACACCGCCCCCAGCAAGACCCCCTACACTGCCCAAACACCACTGCTCTGCCCTAAACCCTGAAGCACCACCGCAGCACGACCCCCCACACTGCCCGAACACCACTGCTCTGCCTTAAACCCTAAGACACCAGACCCAGCATGACCCCCTACACTGCCCGAACACTTCTGTATTGCCCTAAA
Source organism: Triturus cristatus (assembly GCF_964204655.1). Classification (NCBI taxonomy): domain Eukaryota; kingdom Metazoa; phylum Chordata; class Amphibia; order Caudata; family Salamandridae; genus Triturus; species Triturus cristatus. The sequence continues at coordinate 867,995,841 of NC_140579.1, read as the reverse complement.
CCCTGAACACCAGACCAAGCATGACCCCCTACACTGCCCGAACACCACTGCACTGCCCTAAACCCTGAAACACCAACCCCAGCATGTCCCCCAACACTGCCCAAACACCACTGCACTGCCCTAAGCCCTGAAACACAAGCCCCAGCATGACCCCCTACACTGCTCTAACAACACTGCACTGCCCTAAACCCCAAACCACCAGCCCCAGCATGACCCCCTACACTGCCCAAACACCACTGCAGTGCCCTAAACCCTGAAACACCTGCTCAGCACAACCCCCTACACTTCCCGAACACCACTGCACTGCCCAAAACCCTGAAACACCACCACCAGCAAGACCCCCTACACTGCGCAAACGCCACTGCACTGCCCTAAACACTGAAAAACCACCCCAGTAATATGCCCTACACTGCCCGAACACCACTGCACTAAACATTGAAACACCACCCCCTGCACGACTCCTACACTGCCTGAACACCACTGCACTGCCCTAAACCCTAAAACACCACCCCCAGCATGACCCCCTACACTGCTCGAAAACAACCGCACAGCCCTAAACCCTGAAACACCCACCCTGAAACACCACCCCCAGCACGACCCCCTACACTGCCTGAAAACCACTGCACTGCCCTAAACCCTGAAACACCACCACCCAGCACGACCCCCTACACTGCCCGAACACCACTGCAATGCCCTAAACACTGAAACACCACCCCCAGCACGACCCCTACACTGCCCGAACACCACTGCACTACCCTAAACCCTGAAACACCAACCCTAAAACACCACCCCCAGCACGACCCCCTACACTGCCCGAACACCACTGCACTGCCCTAAATCCTGACTCACCAGCCCCAGTACAACCCCCTACACTGTCCGAACACCACTGCACTGCCCTAAACCCTGAAACACCAGCCCGAGCACGACCCCCTACACTGCCCGAACACCACTGCACTGCCCTATACCCTGAAACACCAGCCCCAGCACGACCCCCTATACTGCCCGAACACCACTGCACTGCCATTAACCCTGAAACAACAGCCCCAGCACGACCTCTTACACTGCCTGAACACCACTACCCTAAACACTGAAACACCAGCCCCAGTACACCCCATACACTGTCAAAACACCACTGCACTGCCCTAAACCCTGAAACACCAGCCCCAGCACGGTCCACTATACTGCCCGAACACCATGGCACTGCCCTAAACCCTGAAACACCAGCCACAACACGGCACCCTACACTGGCCGAACATCACTGCACTGTCCTAAACCCTGAAACACCACCCCAGCATGACCCCCTACATTACCCGAACACCACTGCACTGCCCTAAACCCTGACACACCAGCCCCAGCACGACCCACTATACTTCCCGAACACCACTGCACTGCCCTAAACCCTGAAACACCAGCCACAGCACGACACCCTACACTGCCCGAACACCACTGCACTGTCCTAAACCCTGAAACACCACTCCCTGCACGACCCCCTACACTGCCCAAGCACCACTGCACTGCCCTAAACCCTGAAACATCACCCCCAGCACGACCCCCTACACTGCTTGAACACCACTGCACTGCCCTAAACCCTGAAACACCACCACCCAGCACGACCCCCTACACTGCCCGAACACCACTGCAATGCCCTAAACACTGAAACACCACCCCCAGCACGACCCCTACACTGCCCGAACACCACTGCACTACCCTAAACCCTGAAACACCAACCCTAAAACACCACCCCCAGCACGACCCCCTACACTGCCCGAACACCACTGCACTGCCCTAAATCCTGACTCACCAGCCCCAGTACAACCCCCTACACTGTCCGAACACCACTGCACTGCCCTAAACCCTGAAACACCAGCCCGAGCACGACCCCCTACACTGCCCGAACACCACTGCACTGCCCTATACCCTGAAACACCAACCCCAGCACGACCCCCTATACTGCCCGAACACCACTGCACTGCCATTAACCCTGAAACAACAGCCCCAGCACGACCTCTTACACTGCCTGAACACCACTACCCTAAACACTGAAACACCAGCCCCAGTACACCCCATACACTGTCAAAACACCACTGCACTGCCCTAAACCCTGAAACACCAGCCCCAGCACGGTCCACTATACTGCCCGAACACCATGGCACTGCCCTAAACCCTGAAACACCAGCCACAACACGGCACCCTACACTGGCCGAACATCACTGCACTGTCCTAAACCCTGAAACACCACCCCAGCATGACCCCCTACATTACCCGAACACCACTGCACTGCCCTAAACCCTGACACACCAGCCCCAGCACGACCCACTATACTTCCCGAACACCACTGCACTGCCCTAAACCCTGAAACACCAGCCACAGCACGACACCCTACACTGCCCGAACACCACTGCACTGTCCTAAACCCTGAAACACCACTCCCTGCACGACCCCCTACACTGCCCAAGCACCACTGCACTGCCCTAAACCCTGAAACATCACCCCCAGCACGACCCCCTACACTGCTTGAACACCACTGCACTGCCCTAAACCCAGAAACACCAGCCCCAGAACGACCCCCTACACTGCCCGAACACCACTGCACTGCCCTAAACCCTGAAACACCAGCCCCAGCACGACCCCTACAGTGCCCGAACCCCACTGCACTGCCCTAAACTCTGAAACCCCAGAGCCAACACGACCCCCTACACTGCCCGGACACCATTGTACTGCCCGAAACCCCAACCCCAGCAAGACCCCCTAGACTGCCCGAACACAACTGCACTGCCCTAATCCCTGAATCACCACCCCCAGCAAGACCCCCTACACTGCCCGAATACCACTCCCCTAACCCTGAAACACCAGCCCCAGCAAGACCCCCTACACTGCCCGAACACCACTGCACTGCCCTAATCCCAGAAACACCAACCCCAAAACGACCCCCTACAGTGTCCGAACACCCCTGCGCTACCCTAAACACTAAAATACCACCCCACCATGACCCCCTACACTGCCTGAACACCACTTCACTGCCCTAAACCCTAAAACACCACCCCCAGCACGACCCCCAAACTGCCCGATCACCACTGCACTGTCCTAAACCCTGAAACACCACCCCCAGTACGATCCCCTACACTGCCCGAACACTTCTGCACTGCCCTAAACCCTGAACACCAGCCCAAGCACGAACCCCTAAACTCCCTGAACACCACTGCACTGCCCTAAACCCTAAACCCTATAACACCACCCCCTGCACGACCCCCTATACTGGCCAAAGACCACTGCACTGCCCTAAACCCTAAAACACCACCCCTAGCACGACCCTCTACACTGCCCAAACACCACTGCTCTGCCCTGGATCCTGAAACACCACCCCAGCATGACCCCCTACACTGCCCGAACACCACTGCTCTGCCCTAAACCCTAAAACACCAGCCCCAGCACGACCCCCTATACTGGCCAAAGACCACTGCACTGCCCTAAACCCTAAAACACCAGCCTCAGCACGAACCCCTACACGGCCCGAACACCACTGCACTGCCCTAAACCCTAAAATACCACCCCAGCATGTCCCCCTACACTGCCACAACACCCCTGAACTGCCCTAAACCCTGAAACACCAGCCCCAGCACGACCCCCTACACTGCCCAAACACGACTGCACTGCCCTAAGCCCTGAAACACCATCCCCAGCACGACCCCCTACACTGCCCGAACAACACTGCACTGCCCTAAACCACAAAACCCCAGCCCCAGTACGACTCCCTACACTGCCCAAACACCACTGCACTGCCCTAAACCCTGAAACACCAGCCCCAGCATGACCCCCTACACTTCCCGAACACCACTGCACTGCCGTAAACCCTGCAACACCACCCCCAGCAAGACCTCCTACACTGCCCAAACACCACTGCACTGTCCTAAACCCGGAAACACCACCCCAGCAATATGCCCTCCACTGCACAAACACCACTGCACGAAACCCTGAAACACTACCCCCTACAAATCCCCCTACACTGCCCGAACACCACTGCACTGCCCTAAAGCCTGAAACACCACCCCCAGCAAGACCCCCTGCACTGCCTGAACACCAATGCACTGCCCTAAACTCTGAAAGACCACCCCCTGCACGACCTCCTATACTGCCCGAACACCACTGCACTGCCCTAAACCCTAAAACACCACCCCCAACACGACCCCCTACACTGCCCGAGCACCACTGCACTGCCCTAAACCCAGAAACACCAGCCCCAGCACGACCCCCTACACTGCCCGAACACCACTGCACTGCCCTAAACCCTGAAACACCAGCCCCAGCACGACCTCCTATACTGCCCAAACACCACTGCACTGCCCTTAACCCTGAAACATCAGCCCCAGCATGACCCCTTACACTGCCTGAACACCACTGCCCTAAACACTGAAACACCAGCCCCAGTACACCCCATGCACTGCCCGAACACCACAGCACTGCCCTAAAACCTGAAACACCACCACCCAGCACGACCCCCTACACTGCCCGAACACCACTGCACTGCCATTAACCCTGAAACATCAGCCCCAGCACGACCTCTTACACTGCCTGAACACCACTACCCTAAACACTGAAACACCAGCCCCAGTACACCCCATACACTGTCAAAACACCACTGTACTGCCCTAAACCCTGAAACACCAGCCCCAGCACGGTCCACTATACTGCCCGAACACCACTGCACTGCCCTAAACCCTGAAACACCAGACAGAGCACGACACCCTACACTGGCCGAACATCACTGTACTGTCCTAAACCCTGAAACACCACCCCAGCACGACCCCCTACATTACCCGAACACCACTGCACTGCCCTAAACCCTGAAACACCAGGCCCAGCACGACCCACTATACTTCCCGAACACCACTGCACTGCCCTAAACCCTGAAACACCAGCCACAGCACGACACCCTACACTGCCCGAACACCACTGCTCTGTCCTAAACCCTGAAACACCACTCCCTGCATGACCCCCTACACTGCCCAAGCACCACTGCACTGCCCTAAACCCTGAAACATCACCCCCAGTATGACCCCCTACACTGCTTGAACACCACTGCACTGCCCTAAACCCTGAAACACCAGCCCCAGCACGACCCCCTACACTGCCCAAACACCACTTCACTGCCCTAAACCCAGAAACACCAGCCCCAGAACGACCCCCTTCACTGCCAGAACACCACTGCACTGCCCTAAACCCTGAAACACCAGCCCCAGCACGACCCCTACAGTGCCCGAACCCCTCTGCACTGCCCTAAACTCTGAAACCCCAGAGCCAACACGACCCCCTACACTGCCCGGACACCACTGTACTGCCCGAAACCCCACCCCCAGCAAGACCCCCTAGACTGCCCGAACACAACTGCACTGCCTAATCCCTGAAACACCACCCCCAGCAAGACCCCCTACACTGCCCGAATACCACTCCCCTAACCCTGAAACACCAGCCCCAGCAAGACCCCCTACACTGCCCGAACATCACTGCACTGCCCTAATCCCAGAAACACCAACCCCAAAACGACCCCCTACAGTGTCCGAACACCCCTGCGCTACCCTAAACACTAAAATACCACCCCACCATGACCCCCTACACTGCCTGAACACCACTTCACTGCCCTAAACCCTAAAACACCACCCCCAGCACGACCCCCTAAACTGCCCGATCACCACTGCACTGTCCTAAACCCTGAAACACCACCCCCAGTACGATCCCCTACACTGCCCGAACACTTCTGCACTACCCTAAACCCTGAACACCAGCCCAAGCACGAACCCCTACACTCCCTGAACACCACTGCACTGCCCTAAACCCTGAAACACCACCCCCTGCACGACCCCCTATACTGCCCAAACACCACTGCACTGCCCTAAACCCTAAAACACCACCCCTAGCACGACCCTCTACACTGCCCTACACATCCCCCTACACTGCCCGAATACCACTGCACTTCCCTAAAGCCTGAAACACCACCCCCAGCAAGACCCCCTGCACTGCCTGAACACCAATGCACTGCCCTAAACCCTGAAACACCACCCCCTGCACGACCCCCTATACTGCCCGAACACCACTGCACTGCCCTAAACCCTAAAACACCACCCCCAACACGACCCCCTACACTGCCCGAACACCACTGCACTGCCCTAAACCCAGAAACACCAGCCCCATTACGACCCCCTACACTGCCCGAACACCACTGCACTGCCCTAATCCCTGAAACACCACCCCAGCACGACCCCCTACACTGTACGAATACCACTGCTCTGCCCTAAACCCTAAAACACCAGCCCCAGCATGACCCCCTACACTGCCCGAACACCACTGCACTGCCCTAAACCCTGAAACACTAGCCAGAGCACGACCCCCTACACTGCCCGAACACCACTGCACTGCCCTATACCCTGAAACACCAGCCCCAGCACGACCCCCTACACTGCCCGAACACCACTGCACTGCCCTTAACCCTGAAACATCAGCCCCAGCATGACCCCTTACACTGCCTGAACACCACTGCCCTAAACACTGAAACACCAGCCCCAGTACACCCCATGCACTGCCCGAACACCACAGCACAGCCCTAAAACCTGAAACACTACCCCCTGCACGACCCCCTATACTGCCCGAACACCACTGCACTGCCCTAAACCCTAAAACACCACCCCCAGCACGACCCTCTACACTGTCCAAATACCACTGCTCTGCCCTAAACCCTGAAACACCACCCCAGCAGGACCCCCTACACTGCCCGAACACCACTGCTCTGCCCTAAACCCTAAAACACCAGCCCCAGCACGACCCCCTACACTGCCCAAACAACACTTCACTGCCCTAATCCTTAAAACATCAGCCTCAGCATGACCCCCTTCATAGCCTGAACACCACTGCACTGCCCTAAACCCTAAAATACCACCCCAGCATGACCCCCTACACTGCCCGAATACCACTTCACTGCCCTAAACCCTAAAACACCAGCCCCAACACTATCCCCTACACTGCCCGAATACCACTGCACTGCTCTATACCCTAAAACAGCCGCCCCAGCACGACCCCCTACACTGCCCAAACACTACTTCACTGCCCTAAGCCCTGAAACACCAGCCCCAGCACCACCCCCTACACTGCCCGAACAACACTGCACTGCCGTAAATCACGAAACACCAGCCCCAGCACAACCCCTACCCTGCCCAAACACCACTGCACTGCCCTAAACCCTGAAACTCCAGCCCTAGCACGACCCCCTACACTTCCCAAACACCACTACACTGCCCTAAACCCTGAAACACCACCCCCCGGCAAGACCCCCTACACTGCCCGAACACCACTGCACTGCCCTAAACCCTGAAACACCACCCCAGCAATACGCCCTCCACTGCCCAAACACCACTGCACTAAACCCTGAAACATTACCCACTACACGACCCCCTACACTGCCTGAACACCACTGCACTGCCCTTAACCCTGAAACACCACCCCCAGCAAGACCCTCTGCACTGCCTGAACACCACTGCACTGCCCTAAACCCTGAAACACCATTCCTGCACAAGCTCCTATACTGCCCGAACACCACTGCACTGCCCTAAACCCTAAAACACCACCCCCAGCACGACCGCCTACACTGCCCAAACACCACAGGTCTGCCCTAAACCCTAAAACACCACCCCAGCACAACCCCCTACACTGTCCGAATACCACTGCTCTGACCTAAACCCTAAAACACCAGCCCCAGCATGACCCCGTACACTGCCCGAACACCACTGCACTGCCCTAAACCCTAAAACATCAGCCTCAGCACGACCCCCCACTGCCCGAACACCACTGCACTACCCTAAACCCTAAAATACCACCCCAGCATCACCCCCACACTGCCCGAACACCACTTCACTGCCCTAATCCCTAAAACACCACCCCCAGCACGACCCCCTACTCTGCCCGAACACCACTGCTCTGTCCTAAACCCTGAAACACCACCCCCCAGGACGATCCCCTACATTGCCCGAACACTTCTGCACTGCCCTAAACCCTGAACACCAGCCCAAGCACGACCCCCTACACTGCCCGAACATGACTGCACTGCCCTAAACCCTGAAACACCAGCCCCAGAACGACCCTCTACACTGCAAAAACACCACTGCACTTGCCTAAGCCCTGAAACACCAGCACCAGCATGACCCCCTACACTGCCCGAACAACACTGCACTGCCCTAAACCCCAAAACACTAGCCCCAGCATGACCCCCTACACTGCTCAAACACCACTGCACTGCCCTAAACCCTGAAACACCTGCCCAGCACGACCCCCTACACTTCCCGAACACCACTGCACTGCCCTAAACCCTGAAACATCATCCCCAGCAAGACCCCCTACACTGCCCGAACGCCACTGCACTGCCCTAAACTCTGAAACACCACCCCAGCAATACGCCCTACACTGCCCAATCACCACTGCACTAAACCCTGAAACACCAACCCCTGCACGACCCCCTACACTGCCCGAACACCACTGCACTGCCCTAAACCATAACACACTACCCCCAGCATGACCCCGACACTGCTCGAACACCACCGCACAGCCCTAAACCCTGAAACACCCACCCTAAAACACCACCCCCAACACGACCCCCTACACTGCCTGAAAACCACTGCACTGCCCTAAACCCTGAAACACCACCACCCAGCACGACCCTCTACACTGCCTGAACACCACTGCACTGCCCTAAACCCTGAAACACCACCCCAGCAGGACCCCCTACACTGCCCGAACACCACTGCTCTGCCCTAAACCCTAAAACACCAGCCCCAGCACGACCCCCTACACTGCCCAAACACCACTTCACTGCCCTAAACCCTAAAACACCAGCCTCAGCATGACCCCCTTCATGGCCCGAACAGCACTGCAATGCCCTGAACCCTAAAATACCACCCCAGCATGACCCCCTACACTGCCCGAACACCACTTCACTGCCCTAAACCCTACAACACCAGCCCCAACACTATCCCCTACACTGCCCGAATACCACTGCACTGCCCTTAACCCTGAAACAGCCGCCCCAGCACGACCCCCTACACTGACCAAACACTACTGCACTGCCCTAAGCCCTGAAACACCAGCTCCAGCACGACCCCCTACACTGCCCGAACAACACTGCACTGCCCTAAATCATGAAACACCAGCCCTGGCACAACCCCTACCCTGCCCAAACACCACGGCACTGCCCTAAACCCTGAAACTCCAGCCCTAGCACGACCCCCTACACTTCCCAAACACCACTACACTGCCCTAAACCCTGAAACACCACCCCCCGGGCAAGACCCCCTACACTTCCCAAACACCACTACACTGCCCTAAACCCTGAAACACCACCCCCCGGGTCGGGTTTTCACCCAAATCTCAGCACGGAGACTGCGCTCCTCGAGGTCTCAGAAACTATTAAAGGGGTTCTGGATACTGGGGGCAAAGCCATGCTGGTGATGCTGGACTAGTCGGCGGCTTTCGACACCGTCCCCCATGACGGTCTTCTCACAAGACTCTATGAGATTGGACTACGGGGGACGGTGTTCAGCTGGTTTTCCTCCTTTCTAGCGGGCCGCCGGCAAACGGTCTGGGCCTCGCCAGATTCCGCCGTGATGCCGCCTCTGGGAGTCGGGGTCCCTCAGGGCTCTATTTTGAGCCCGACCCTCTTTAATATCTTCATGACCACTTTGGCGGCGTTGGCGGAGTCGTTTGGGGCCCGGATCGTATCTTATGCAGACGACACCCAGCTCCTCTTCTCGTGCAAGAGAGGAGGAGACTTTGATGGGGAGAGTATCCGGGATTGCCTTGGGGCTGTGTTTCAATGGTTTCAACTGAACAGCCTCAAGTGCAATTCCGATAAGTCCGAGGTACTTTTCTTTGGGTGTGACACGGAGCCAGACTGGCAGGCTTGGTGGCCTACCAATATGTTCCCCCCAACTTGTTCATCCCAAATGGCTAAGAACTTGGGGGTCAAGATGGACAAGGGGTTGACTATGAAGTCCCAGATCCTGGGGGTGTCGGGCACTTGCTTCGGCCTCCTTAGGATGTTACGGAGGTTTCTTCCCCTCTTATCGGAGGAGCACAGGAAGCGGACTGTGCAGGCCCTGATAGGCTCTAGGCTAGATTATTCAAACGTTCTGTACCTGGGCCTGCCAGAGTACCTGCTACAGCGGCTCCAAATTGTGCAGAATGCTGCGGCGAGAGCGATTTTTGGATTGAATAGACGCGTTAGTGCTGCGGGCTTGCTCCAGACCCTGCACTGGCTCCCAATCCGCAAGCGGATCGCCTTTAAGGCTTTGACCCTGACATACAAGGCCCTCCATGCGACGGGAGCAAAGTACCTCCAAAGGAGACTTGCCTTCTACCGACCGGCTCGCTCTCTGAGATCAGAATCCCTGTTTTTGGCGATCGTCCCGCGAGTGAAGAGAGTGCGCTTGGGAGGTCGCTCCTTTGGACTACTGGCGCCACAGCTGTGGAACTCTCTGCCTCTTACACTTCGGGGAGCCACCAGCTTACTAGCTTTTAGAAAGGACCTCAAAACCTGGTTGTTCACCCAGTAGGTCTTTTTTTGCTCGTTGTTTTCTTTCTGTCTGTGACACTTTCTCTTTTAATGTGTTATGTTAGTATACTGCAGCCTACCCTAAATAAAAGCGCCGGGACACTCTTTTTGAGTAGCCGTGCGCTCTATAAAAGCCATTTTAACATAACATAACATAACATAACTGCCCGAACGCCACTGCACTGCCCTAAACACTGAAACACCACCCCAGCAATACGCCCTCCACTGCCCAAACACCACTGCACTAAACCCTGAAACATTACCCACTACACGACCCCCTACACTGCCTGAACACCACTGCACTGCCCTAAACCCTGAAACACCACCCCCAGCAAGACCCCCTGCACTGGCTGAACACCACTGCACTGCCCTAAACCCTGAAACACCATCCCTGCACAACCCCCTATACTGCCCGAACACCACTGCACTGACCTAAACCCTAAAACACCACCCCCAGCACAACCCCCTACACTGTCCGAATACCACTGCTCTGACCTAAACCCTAAAACACCAGCCCCAGCATGACCCCGTACACTGCCCGAACACCACTGCACTGCCCTAAACCCTAAAACATCAGCCTCAGCACGACCCCCCACTGCCCGAACACCACTGCACTACCCTAAACCCTAAAATACCACCCCAGCATCACCCCCACACTGCCCGAACACCACTTCACTGCCCTAATCCCTAAAACACCACCCCCAGCACGACCCCCTACTCTGCCCGAACACCACTGCTCTGTCCTAAACCCTGAAACACCACCCCCCAGGACGATCCCCTACATTGCCCAAACACTTCTGCACTGCCCTAAACCCTGAACACCAGCCCAAGCACGACCCCCTACACTGCCCGAACATGACTGCACTGCCCTAAACCCTGAAACACCAGCCCCAGAACGACCCTCTACACTGCAAAAACACCACTGCACTTGCCTAAGCCCTGAAACACCAGCACCAGCATGACCCCCTACACTGCCCGAACAACACTGCACTGCCCTAAACCCCAAAACACTAGCCCCAGCATGACCCCCTACACTGCTCAAACACCACTGCACTGCCCTAAACCCTGAAACACCTGCCCAGCACGACCCCCTACACTTCCCGAACACCACTGCACTGCCCTAAACCCTGAAACATCATCCCCAGCAAGACCCCCTACACTGCCCGAACGCCACTGCACTGCCCTAAACTCTGAAACACCACCCCAGCAATACGCCCTACACTGCCCAATCACCACTGCACTAAACCCTGAAACACCAACCCCTGCACGACCCCCTACACTGCCCGAACACCACTGCACTGCCCTAAAACCTGAAACACCACCACCCAGCACGACCCCCTACACTGCCCGAACACCACTGCACTGCCATTAACCCTGAAACATCAGCCCCAGCACGACCTCTTACACTGCCTGAACACCACTACCCTAAACACTGAAACACCAGCCCCAGTACACCCCATACACTGTCAAAACACCACTGTACTGCCCTAAACCCTGAAACACCAGCCCCAGCACGGTCCACTATACTGCCCGAACACCACTGCACTGCCCTAAACCCTGAAACACCAGACAGAGCACGACACCCTACACTGGCCGAACATCACTGTACTGTCCTAAACCCTGAAACACCACCCCAGCACGACCCCCTACATTACCCGAACACCACTGCACTGCCCTAAACCCTGAAACACCAGGCCCAGCACGACCCACTATACTTCCCGAACACCACTGCACTGCCCTAAACCCTGAAACACCAGCCACAGCACGACACCCTACACTGCCCGAACACCACTGCTCTGTCCTAAACCCTGAAACACCACTCCCTGCATGACCCCCTACACTGCCCAAGCACCACTGCACTGCCCTAAACCCTGAAACATCACCCCCAGTATGACCCCCTACACTGCTTGAACACCACTGCACTGCCCTAAACCCTGAAACACCAGCCCCAGCACGACCCCCTACACTGCCCAAACACCACTTCACTGCCCTAAACCCAGAAACACCAGCCCCAGAACGACCCCCTTCACTGCCAGAACACCACTGCACTGCCCTAAACCCTGAAACACCAGCCCCAGCACGACCCCTACAGTGCCCGAACCCCTCTGCACTGCCCTAAACTCTGAAACCCCAGAGCCAACACGACCCCCTACACTGCCCGGACACCACTGTACTGCCCGAAACCCCACCCCCAGCAAGACCCCCTAGACTGCCCGAACACAACTGCACTGCCTAATCCCTGAAACACCACCCCCAGCAAGACCCCCTACACTGCCCGAATACCACTCCCCTAACCCTGAAACACCAGCCCCAGCAAGACCCCCTACACTGCCCGAACATCACTGCACTGCCCTAATCCCAGAAACACCAACCCCAAAACGACCCCCTACAGTGTCCGAACACCCCTGCGCTACCCTAAACACTAAAATACCACCCCACCATGACCCCCTACACTGCCTGAACACCACTTCACTGCCCTAAACCCTAAAACACCACCCCCAGCACGACCCCCTAAACTGCCCGATCACCACTGCACTGTCCTAAACCCTGAAACACCACCCCCAGTACGATCCCCTACACTGCCCGAACACTTCTGCACTACCCTAAACCCTGAACACCAGCCCAAGCACGAACCCCTACACTCCCTGAACACCACTGCACTGCCCTAAACCCTGAAACACCACCCCCTGCACGACCCCCTATACTGCCCAAACACCACTGCACTGCCCTAAACCCTAAAACACCACCCCTAGCACGACCCTCTACACTGCCCTACACATCCCCCTACACTGCCCGAATACCACTGCACTTCCCTAAAGCCTGAAACACCACCCCCAGCAAGACCCCCTGCACTGCCTGAACACCAATGCACTGCCCTAAACCCTGAAACACCACCCCCTGCACGACCCCCTATACTGCCCGAACACCACTGCACTGCCCTAAACCCTAAAACACCACCCCCAACACGACCCCTACACTGCCCGAACACCACTGCACTGCCCTAAACCCAGAAACACCAGCCCCATTACGACCCCCTACACTGCCCGAACACCACTGCACTGCCCTAATCCCTGAAACACCACCCCAGCACGACCCCCTACACTGTACGAATACCACTGCTCTGCCCTAAACCCTAAAACACCAGCCCCAGCATGACCCCCTACACTGCCCGAACACCACTGCACTGCCCTAAACCCTGAAACACTAGCCAGAGCACGACCCCCTACACTGCCCGAACACCACTGCACTGCCCTATACCCTGAAACACCAGCCCCAGCACGACCCCCTACACTGCCCGAACACCACTGCACTGCCCTTAACCCTGAAACATCAGCCCCAGCATGACCCCTTACACTGCCTGAACACCACTGCCCTAAACACTGAAACACCAGCCCCAGTACACCCCATGCACTGCCCGAACACCACAGCACAGCCCTAAAACCTGAAACACTACCCCCTGCACGACCCCCTATACTGCCCGAACACCACTGCACTGCCCTAAACCCTAAAACACCACCCCCAGCACGACCCTCTACACTGTCCAAATACCACTGCTCTGCCCTAAACCCTGAAACACCACCCCAGCAGGACCCCCTACACTGCCCGAACACCACTGCTCTGCCCTAAACCCTAAAACACCAGCCCCAGCACGACCCCCTACACTGCCCAAACAACACTTCACTGCCCTAATCCTTAAAACACCAGCCTCAGCATGACCCCCTTCATAGCCTGAACACCACTGCACTGCCCTAAACCCTAAAATACCACCCCAGCATGACCCCCTACACTGCCCGAATACCACTTCACTGCCCTAAACCCTAAAACACCAGCCCCAACACTATCCCCTACACTGCCCGAATACCACTGCACTGCTCTATACCCTAAAACAGCCGCCCCAGCACGACCCCCTACACTGCCCAAACACTACTTCACTGCCCTAAGCCCTGAAACACCAGCCCCAGCACCACCCCCTACACTGCCCGAACAACACTGCACTGCCGTAAATCACGAAACACCAGCCCCAGCACAACCCCTACCCTGCCCAAACACCACTGCACTGCCCTAAACCCTGAAACTCCAGCCCTAGCACGACCCCCTACACTTCCCAAACACCACTACACTGCCCTAAACCCTGAAACACCACCCCCCGGCAAGACCCCCTACACTGCCCGAACACCACTGCACTGCCCTAAACCCTGAAACACCACCCCAGCAATACGCCCTCCACTGCCCAAACACCACTGCACTAAACCCTGAAACATTACCCACTACACGACCCCCTACACTGCCTGAACACCACTGCACTGCCCTTAACCCTGAAACACCACCCCAGCAAGACCCTCTGCACTGCCTGAACACCACTGCACTGCCCTAAACCCTGAAACACCATTCCTGCACAAGCTCCTATACTGCCCGAACACCACTGCACTGCCCTAAACCCTAAAACACCACCCCCAGCACGACCGCCTACACTGCCCAAACACCACAGGTCTGCCCTAAACCCTAAAACACCACCCCAGCACAACCCCCTACACTGTCCGAATACCACTGCTCTGACCTAAACCCTAAAACACCAGCCCCAGCATGACCCCGTACACTGCCCGAACACCACTGCACTGCCCTAAACCCTAAAACATCAGCCTCAGCACGACCCCCCACTGCCCGAACACCACTGCACTACCCTAAACCCTAAAATACCACCCCAGCATCACCCCCACACTGCCCGAACACCACTTCACTGCCCTAATCCCTAAAACACCACCCCCAGCACGACCCCCTACTCTGCCCGAACACCACTGCTCTGTCCTAAACCCTGAAACACCACCCCCCAGGACGATCCCCTACATTGCCCGAACACTTCTGCACTGCCCTAAACCCTGAACACCAGCCCAAGCACGACCCCCTACACTGCCCGAACATGACTGCACTGCCCTAAACCCTGAAACACCAGCCCCAGAACGACCCTCTACACTGCAAAAACACCACTGCACTTGCCTAAGCCCTGAAACACCAGCACCAGCATGACCCCCTACACTGCCCGAACAACACTGCACTGCCCTAAACCCCAAAACACTAGCCCCAGCATGACCCCCTACACTGCTCAAACACCACTGCACTGCCCTAAACCCTGAAACACCTGCCCAGCACGACCCCCTACACTTCCCGAACACCACTGCACTGCCCTAAACCCTGAAACATCATCCCCAGCAAGACCCCCTACACTGCCCGAACGCCACTGCACTGCCCTAAACTCTGAAACACCACCCCAGCAATACGCCCTACACTGCCCAATCACCACTGCACTAAACCCTGAAACACCAACCCCTGCACGACCCCCTACACTGCCCGAACACCACTGCACTGCCCTAAACCATAACACACTACCCCCAGCATGACCCCGACACTGCTCGAACACCACCGCACAGCCCTAAACCCTGAAACACCCACCCTAAAACACCACCCCCAACACGACCCCCTACACTGCCTGAAAACCACTGCACTGCCCTAAACCCTGAAACACCACCACCCAGCACGACCCTCTACACTGCCTGAACACCACTGCACTGCCCTAAACCCTGAAACACCACCCCAGCAGGACCCCCTACACTGCCCGAACACCACTGCTCTGCCCTAAACCCTAAAACACCAGCCCCAGCACGACCCCCTATACTGCCCAAACACCACTTCACTGCCCTAAACCCTAAAACACCAGCCTCAGCATGACCCCCTTCATGGCCCGAACAGCACTGCAATGCCCTGAACCCTAAAATACCACCCCAGCATGACCCCCTACACTGCCCGAACACCACTTCACTGCCCTAAACCCTACAACACCAGCCCCAACACTATCCCCTACACTGCCCGAATACCACTGCACTGCCCTTAACCCTGAAACAGCCGCCCCAGCACGACCCCCTACACTGACCAAACACTACTGCACTGCCCTAAGCCCTGAAACACCAGCTCCAGCACGACCCCCTACACTGCCCGAACAACACTGCACTGCCCTAAATCATGAAACACCAGCCCTGGCACAACCCCTACCCTGCCCAAACACCACGGCACTGCCCTAAACCCTGAAACTCCAGCCCTAGCACGACCCCCTACACTTCCCAAACACCACTACACTGCCCTAAACCCTGAAACACCACCCCCCGGGCAAGACCCCCTACACTTCCCAAACACCACTACACTGCCCTAAACCCTGAAACACCACCCCCCGGGTCGGGTTTTCACCCAAATCTCAGCACGGAGACTGCGCTCCTCGAGGTCTCAGAAACTATTAAAGGGGTTCTGGATACTGGGGGCAAAGCCATGCTGGTGATGCTGGACTAGTCGGCGGCTTTCGACACCGTCCCCCATGACGGTCTTCTCACAAGACTCTATGAGATTGGACTACGGGGGACGGTGTTCAGCTGGTTTTCCTCCTTTCTAGCGGGCCGCCGGCAAACGGTCTGGGCCTCGCCAGATTCCGCCGTGATGCCGCCTCTGGGAGTCGGGGTCCCTCAGGGCTCTATTTTGAGCCCGACCCTCTTTAATATCTTCATGACCACTTTGGCGGCGTTGGCGGAGTCGTTTGGGGCCCGGATCGTATCTTATGCAGACGACACCCAGCTCCTCTTCTCGTGCAAGAGAGGAGGAGACTTTGATGGGGAGAGTATCCGGGATTGCCTTGGGGCTGTGTTTCAATGGTTTCAACTGAACAGCCTCAAGTGCAATTCCGATAAGTCCGAGGTACTTTTCTTTGGGTGTGACACGGAGCCAGACTGGCAGGCTTGGTGGCCTACCAATATGTTCCCCCCAACTTGTTCATCCCAAATGGCTAAGAACTTGGGGGTCAAGATGGACAAGGGGTTGACTATGAAGTCCCAGATCCTGGGGGTGTCGGGCACTTGCTTCGGCCTCCTTAGGATGTTACGGAGGTTTCTTCCCCTCTTATCGGAGGAGCACAGGAAGCGGACTGTGCAGGCCCTGATAGGCTCTAGGCTAGATTATTCAAACGTTCTGTACCTGGGCCTGCCAGAGTACCTGCTACAGCGGCTCCAAATTGTGCAGAATGCTGCGGCGAGAGCGATTTTTGGATTGAATAGACGCGTTAGTGCTGCGGGCTTGCTCCAGACCCTGCACTGGCTCCCAATCCGCAAGCGGATCGCCTTTAAGGCTTTGACCCTGACATACAAGGCCCTCCATGCGACGGGAGCAAAGTACCTCCAAAGGAGACTTGCCTTCTACCGACCGGCTCGCTCTCTGAGATCAGAATCCCTGTTTTTGGCGATCGTCCCGCGAGTGAAGAGAGTGCGCTTGGGAGGTCGCTCCTTTGGACTACTGGCGCCACAGCTGTGGAACTCTCTGCCTCTTACACTTCGGGGAGCCACCAGCTTACTAGCTTTTAGAAAGGACCTCAAAACCTGGTTGTTCACCCAGTAGGTCTTTTTTTGCTCGTTGTTTTCTTTCTGTCTGTGACACTTTCTCTTTTAATGTGTTATGTTAGTATACTGCAGCCTACCCTAAATAAAAGCGCCGGGACACTCTTTTTGAGTAGCCGTGCGCTCTATAAAAGCCATTTTAACATAACATAACATAACATAACTGCCCGAACGCCACTGCACTGCCCTAAACACTGAAACACCACCCCAGCAATACGCCCTCCACTGCCCAAACACCACTGCACTAAACCCTGAAACATTACCCACTACACGACCCCCTACACTGCCTGAACACCACTGCACTGCCCTAAACCCTGAAACACCACCCCCAGCAAGACCCCCTGCACTGGCTGAACACCACTGCACTGCCCTAAACCCTGAAACACCATCCCTGCACAACCCCCTATACTGCCCGAACACCACTGCACTGACCTAAACCCTAAAACACCACCCCCAGCACAACCCCCTACACTGTCCGAATACCACTGCTCTGACCTAAACCCTAAAACACCAGCCCCAGCATGACCCCGTACACTGCCCGAACACCACTGCACTGCCCTAAACCCTAAAACATCAGCCTCAGCACGACCCCCCACTGCCCGAACACCACTGCACTACCCTAAACCCTAAAATACCACCCCAGCATCACCCCCACACTGCCCGAACACCACTTCACTGCCCTAATCCCTAAAACACCACCCCCAGCACGACCCCCTACTCTGCCCGAACACCACTGCTCTGTCCTAAACCCTGAAACACCACCCCCCAGGACGATCCCCTACATTGCCCAAACACTTCTGCACTGCCCTAAACCCTGAACACCAGCCCAAGCACGACCCCCTACACTGCCCGAACATGACTGCACTGCCCTAAACCCTGAAACACCAGCCCCAGAACGACCCTCTACACTGCAAAAACACCACTGCACTTGCCTAAGCCCTGAAACACCAGCACCAGCATGACCCCCTACACTGCCCGAACAACACTGCACTGCCCTAAACCCCAAAACACTAGCCCCAGCATGACCCCCTACACTGCTCAAACACCACTGCACTGCCCTAAACCCTGAAACACCTGCCCAGCACGACCCCCTACACTTCCCGAACACCACTGCACTGCCCTAAACCCTGAAACATCATCCCCAGCAAGACCCCCTACACTGCCCGAACGCCACTGCACTGCCCTAAACTCTGAAACACCACCCCAGCAATACGCCCTACACTGCCCAATCACCACTGCACTAAACCCTGAAACACCAACCCCTGCACGACCCCCTACACTGCCCGAACACCACTGCACTGCCCTAAACCATAACACACTACCCCCAGCATGACCCCGACACTGCTCGAACACCACCGCACAGCCCTAAACCCTGAAACACCCACCCTAAAACACCACCCCCAACACGACCCCCTACACTGCCTGAAAACCACTGCACTGCCCTAAACCCTGAAACACCACCACCCAGCACGACCCTCTACACTGCCTGAACACCACTGCACTGCCCTAAACCCTGAAACACCACCCCAGCAGGACCCCCTACACTGCCCGAACACCACTGCTCTGCCCTAAACCCTAAAACACCAGCCCCAGCACGACCCCCTACACTGCCCAAACACCACTTCACTGCCCTAAACCCTAAAACACCAGCCTCAGCATGACCCCCTTCATGGCCCGAACAGCACTGCAATGCCCTGAACCCTAAAATACCACCCCAGCATGACCCCCTACACTGCCCGAACACCACTTCACTGCCCTAAACCCTACAACACCAGCCCCAACACTATCCCCTACACTGCCCGAATACCACTGCACTGCCCTTAACCCTGAAACAGCCGCCCCAGCACGACCCCCTACACTGACCAAACACTACTGCACTGCCCTAAGCCCTGAAACACCAGCTCCAGCACGACCCCCTACACTGCCCGAACAACACTGCACTGCCCTAAATCATGAAACACCAGCCCTGGCACAACCCCTACCCTGCCCAAACACCACGGAACTGCCCTAAACCCTGAAACTCCAGCCCTAGCACGACCCCCTACACTTCCCAAACACCACTACACTGCCCTAAACCCTGAAACACCACCCCCCGGGCAAGACCCCCTACACTTCCCAAACACCACTACACTGCCCTAAACCCTGAAACACCACCCCCCGGGTCGGGTTTTCACCCAAATCTCAGCACGGAGACTGCGCTCCTCGAGGTCTCAGAAACTATTAAAGGGGTTCTGGATACTGGGGGCAAAGCCATGCTGGTGATGCTGGACTAGTCGGCGGCTTTCGACACCGTCCCCCATGACGGTCTTCTCACAAGACTCTATGAGATTGGACTACGGGGGACGGTGTTCAGCTGGTTTTCCTCCTTTCTAGCGGGCCGCCGGCAAACGGTCTGGGCCTCGCCAGATTCCGCCGTGATGCCGCCTCTGGGAGTCGGGGTCCCTCAGGGCTCTATTTTGAGCCCGACCCTCTTTAATATCTTCATGACCCCTTTGGCGGCGTTGGCGGAGTCGTTTGGGGCCCGGATCGTATCTTATGCAGACGACACCCAGCTCCTCTTCTCGTGCAAGAGAGGAGGAGACTTTGATGGGGAGAGTATCCGGGATTGCCTTGGGGCTGTGTTTCAATGGTTTCAACTGAACAGCCTCAAGTGCAATTCCGATAAGTCCGAGGTACTTTTCTTTGGGTGTGACACGGAGCCAGACTGGCAGGCTTGGTGGCCTACCAATATGTTCCCCCCAACTTGTTCATCCCAAATGGCTAAGAACTTGGGGGTCAAGATGGACAAGGGGTTGACTATGAAGTCCCAGATCCTGGGGGTGTCGGGCACTTGCTTCGGCCTCCTTAGGATGTTACGGAGGTTTCTTCCCCTCTTATCGGAGGAGCACAGGAAGCGGACTGTGCAGGCCCTGATAGGCTCTAGGCTAGATTATTCAAACGTTCTGTACCTGGGCCTGCCAGAGTACCTGCTACAGCGGCTCCAAATTGTGCAGAATGCTGCGGCGAGAGCGATTTTTGGATTGAATAGACGCGTTAGTGCTGCGGGCTTGCTCCAGACCCTGCACTGGCTCCCAATCCGCAAGCGGATCGCCTTTAAGGCTTTGACCCTGACATACAAGGCCCTCCATGCGACGGGAGCAAAGTACCTCCAAAGGAGACTTGCCTTCTACCGACCGGCTCGCTCTCTGAGATCAGAATCCCTGTTTTTGGCGATCGTCCCGCGAGTGAAGAGAGTGCGCTTGGGAGGTCGCTCCTTTGGACTACTGGCGCCACAGCTGTGGAACTCTCTGCCTCTTACACTTCGGGGAGCCACCAGCTTACTAGCTTTTAGAAAGGACCTCAAAACCTGGTTGTTCACCCAGTAGGTCTTTTTTTGCTCGTTGTTTTCTTTCTGTCTGTGACACTTTCTCTTTTAATGTGTTATGTTAGTATACTGCAGCCTACCCTAAATAAAAGCGCCGGGACACTCTTTTTGAGTAGCCGTGCGCTCTATAAAAGCCATTTTAACATAACATAACATAACTGCCCGAACGCCACTGCACTGCCCTAAACCCTGAAACACCACCCCAGCAATACGCCCTCCACTGCCCAAACACCACTGCACTAAACCCTGAAACATTACCCACTACACGACCCCCTACACTGCCTGAACACCACTGCACTGCCCTAAACCCTGAAACACCACCCCCAGCAAGACCCCCTGCACTGGCTGAACACCACTGCACTGCCCTAAACCCTGAAACACCATCCCTGCACAACCCCCTATACTGCCCGAACACCACTGCACTGCCCTAAACCCTAAAACACCACCCCCAGCACGACCGCCTACACTGCCCAGACACCACAGCTCTGCCCTAAACCCTGAAACACCACCCCAGCACGACCCCCTACACTGTCCGAATACCACTGCTCTGCCCTAAACCCTAAAACACCAGCCCCAGCATGACCCCCTACACTGCCCGAACACCACTGCACTGCCCTAAACCCTAAAACACCAGCCTCAGCATGACCCCCCCACTGCCCGAACACCACTGCACTACCTAAACCCTAAAATACCACCCCAGCATCACCCCCACACTGCCCGAACACCACTTCACTGCCCTAATCCCTAAAACACCACCCCCAGCACGACCCACTACACTGCCTGAACACCACTGCTCTGTCCTAAACCCTGAAACACCACCCCCCAGGACGATCCCCTACACTGCCCGAACACTTCTGCACTGCCCTAAACCCTGAACACCAGCCCAAGCACGACACCCTACACTGCCCGAACACGACTGCACTGCCCTAAACCCTGAAACACCAGCCCCAGCACGACCCCCTACACTGCCCAAACACCACTGCACTTCCCTAAGCCCTGAAACACCAGCGCCAGCATGACCCCCTACACTGCCCGAACACCACTGCACTGCCCTAAACCCTGAAACATCATCCCCAGCAAGACCCCCTACACTGCCCGAACCCCACTGCACTGCCCTAAACTCTGAAACACCACCCCAGCAATACGCCCTACACTGCCCAAACACCACTGCACTAAACCCTGAAACACCAACCCCTGCACGACCCCTACACTGCCCGAACACCAATGCACTTCCCTAAACCATAAAACACTACCCCTAGCATGACCACTACACTGCTCGAACACCACCACACAGCCCTAAACCCTGAAACACCCACCCTAAAACACCACCCCCAGCACGACCCCCTACACTGCCTGAAAACCACTGCACTACCCTAAACCCTGAAACACCACCACCCAGCACGACCCCCTACACTGCCTGAACACCACTGCTCTGCCCTAAACCCTTAAACACCACCCTCAGCAAGACCCCCTACACTGCCCAAACACCACTGCACTTCCCTAAACCCTGAAACACCACCTCCAGCAAGATTCCATAAACTGACCGAACACCACTTCACTAAACCCTGAAACACCACCCCCTGTATGACCATCTACACTGCTTAAACACCACTGCACTGCCGTAAACCCTGAAAAACCACCCCCAGGACGACCCCTACACTACACAACACCACTGCACTGCCCTAAACCCTGAAACACCAACCTTAAAACACCACCCCCAGCACGACCCCCTACACTGCCCGAACACAACTGCACTGCCCTAAATCCTGACACACCAGCCCAGCACGTCTCCCTACACTGTCCGAACACCACTGCAGTGCCCTAAATCCTGAAACACCAGCCCCAGCACGACCCCCTACACTGCCCGAACACCACTGCACTGCCCTAAACCCTGAAACACCAGCCCCAGCATGACCCCTACAATGTCCGAACACCACTGCACTGCCCTTAACCCTGAAACATCAGCCCCAGCACGACCCCTTACACTGCCTGAACACCACTGCTCTAAACACTGAAACACCAGCCCAGTACACCCCATACACAGTCAAAACACCACTGCACTGCCCTAAACCCTGAAACACCAGCCACAGCACGACACCCTACCCTGCCCGAAAACAACTGCACTGTCCTAAACCCTGAAAATCCACCCCCTGCACGAAACCCTACATTGCCCGAACACCATGGCACTGCCCTAAACCCTGAAACCCCACCCCCAGTGTGACCCCCTACACTGCCTGAACACCACTGCACTGCCCTATACCCTGAAACACCACCCCAAGCAAGACCCCCTACACTGCCCAAACACCACTGCACTGCCCTAAACCCTGAAACACCACCCCTGCACAACCCCCCATACTGCCCGAACACCACTGCTCTGCCTTAAACCCTAAAACACCAGCCCCAGCATGACTCCCTACACTGCCCGAACACTTCTGTATTGCCCTAAACCCTGAACACCAGACCAAGCACGACCCCCTACACTGCCCGAACACAACTGCATTGCCCTAAACCCTGAAACACCGAACCCCAGCATGACCCCCTACACTGTCCAAACACCACTGCACTGCCCTAAGCCCTGAAACACCAGCCCCAGCATGACCCCCTACACTGCCTGAACAATACTGCACTGACCTAAACCCCGAACCACCAGCCCCAGCATGACCCCCTACACTGCCCAAACACCACTGCAGTGCCCTATACCCTGAAACACCACCCCCAGGAAGACCCCCTGCACTGCCTGAACACCACTGCAGTGCCCTAAACCCTGAAACACCACCCCTGCACAACCCCCCATACTGCCCGAACACCACTACACTGCCCTAAACCCTGAAACACCTCCACCTGCATGACCCCCCACACTGCTTAAACACCAGTGCACTGCCGTAAACCCTGAAACACCACCCCCAGGACGACCCCCTACACTGCGCAACACCACTGCACTGCCATAAACCCTGAAACACCTCCCCCAGGACGACCCCCTACACTGCGCAACACCACTGCACTGCCTTAAACCCTGAAACACCAGCCCCAGCATGACCCCCTATACTTCCCAAACACCACTGCACTGCCCTAAACCCTGAAACACCACCCCCAGCAAGACCCCCTACACTGACCGAACACCACTGCACTGCCCTAAACCCTGAAACACGACCCCAGCAATACGCCCTCCACTGCCCGAACACCACTGCACTGCCCTAAACCCTGAAACATCACCCCCAGCATGACCCCCTACACTGCTAAAACACCACTGCACTGCCCTAAACCCTGAAACACCAGCCCCAGCACGACACCCTACACTGCCCGAACACCACTGCATTGCCCTAAACCCAGAAACACCAGCCCCAGAACGACCCCCTACACTGTCCGAACACCACTGCACTGCCCTAAACCCTGAAACACCAGCCCCAGCACGACCCCTACAGTGCCCGAACACCACTGCACTGCCCTAAACTCTGAAACCCCAGCGCCAACACGACCCCCTACACTGCCCGAACACCAATGTACTGCCCGAAACCCCACCCCCAGCAAGACCCCCTACACTGCCCGAACACAAATGCACTGCCCTAATCACTGTAACACCACCCCCAGCAAGACCCCCTACACTGCCCAAACACCACTGCACTGCCTTAAACCCTGAAACACCAGCCCCAGCATGACCCCCTATTCTTCCCAAACACCACTGCACTGCCCTAAACCCTGAAACACCACCCCCAGCAAGACCCCCTACACTGACCGAACACCACTGCACTGCGCTAAACCCTGAAACACCACCCCAGCAATACACCCTCCACTGCCCGAACACCACTGCACTAAACCCTGAAACACTTTCCCTACATGACCCCCTACACTGCCCGAACACAACTGCACTGCCCTAAACCCTAAAACACCAACCTCAGCATGGCCCCCTACATGGCCTGAACACCACTGCACTGCCCTAAAACCTAAAATACCACCCCAGCATGACCCCCTACACTGCCAGAACACCACTGCACTGCCCTAAACCATTAAACACCAGCCCCAGCACGACCCCCTACACTGCCCAAACACCACTGCACTGCCTTAAACCCTGAAACACCAGCCCCAGCATGACCCCCTAAACTTCCCAAACACCACTGCACTACCCTAAACCCTGAAACACCACCCCCAGCAAGACCCCCTACACTGACCGAAAACCACTGCACTGCCCTAAACCCTGAAACACCACCCCAGCAATACGCCCTTCACTGCCCGAACACCACTGCACTACACCCTGAAACACTACCCCTACATGACCCCTACACTGCCCGAACACCACTGCACTGCCCTAAACCCTGAAACACCACCCCCCAGCAAGACCCCCTGCACTGCCTGAACACCACTGCACTGCCCTAAACCCCGAACCACCAGCCCCAGCATGACCCCCTACACTGCCCAAACACCACTGCAGTGCCCTATACCCTAAAACACCACCCCCAGGAAGACCCCCTGCACTGCCTGAACACCACTGCACTGCCCTAAACCCTGAAACACCGCCCCTGCACAACCCCCATACTGCCCGAACACCACTACACTGCCCTAAACCCTGAAACACCTCCACCTGCATGACCCCCTACACTGCTTAAACACCAGTGCACTGCCGTAAACCCTGAAACACCACCCCCAGGACGACCCCCTACACTGCGCAACACCACTGCACTGCCGTAAACCCTGAAACACCTCCCCCAGGACGACCCCCTACACTGCGCAACACCACTGCACTGCCTTAAACCCTGAAACACCAGCCCCAGCATGACCCCTATACTTCCCAAACACCACTGCACTGCCCTAAACCCTGAAACACCACCCCCAGCAAGACCCCCTACACTGACCGAACACCACTGCACTGCCCTAAACCCTGAAACACGACCCCAGCAATACGCCCTCCACTGCCCGAAAACCACTGCACTGCCCTAAACCCTGAAACATCACCCCCAGCACGACCCCCTACACTGCTTAAACACCACTGCACTGCCCTAAACCCTGAAACACCAGCCCCAGCACGACACCCTACACTGCCCGAACACCACTGCATTGCCCTAAACCCAGAAACACCAGCCCCAGAACGACCCCCTACACTGTCCGAACACCACTGCACTGCCCTAAACCCTGAAACACCAGCCCCAGCACGACCCCTACAGTGTCCGAACACCACTGCACTGCCCTAAACTCTGAAACCCCAGCGCCAACACGACCCCCTACACTGCCCGAACACCAATGTACTGCCCGAAACCCCACCCCCAGCAAGACCCCCTACACTGCCCGAACACAACTGCACTGCCCGAATCACTGTAACACCACCCCCAGCAAGACCCCCTACACTGCCCAAACACCACTGCACTGCCTTAAACCCTGAAACACCAACCCCAGCAAGACCCCCTACACTGACCGAACACCACTGCACTGCCCTAAACCCTGAAACACCACCCCAGCAATACGCCCTCCACTGCCCGAACACCACTGCACTAAACCCTGAAACACTACACCTACATGACCCCCTACACTGCCCGAACACAACTGCACTGCCCTAAACCCTAAAACACCAGCCTCAGCATGGCCCCCTACATGGCCTGAACACCACTGCACTGCCCTAAAACCTAAAATACCACCCCAGCATGACCCCCTACACTGCCAGAACACCACTGCACTGCCCTAAACCATGAAACACCAGCCCCAGCACGACCCCCTACACTGCCCAAACACCACTGCACTGCCTTAAACCCTGAAACACCAGCCCCTGCATGACCCCCTAAACTTCCCAAACACCACTGCACTGCCCTAAACCCTGAAACACCACCCCCAGCAAGACCCCCTACACTGACCGAAAACCACTGCACTGCCCTAAACCCTGAAACACCACCCCAGCAATACGCCCTCCACTGCCTGAACACCACTGCACTACACCCTGAAACACTACCCCTACATGACCCCTACACTGCCCGAACACCACTGCACTGCCCTAAACCCTGAAACACCACCCCAAGCAAGACCCCCTGCACTGCCTGAACACCACTGCACTGCCCTAAACCCTGAAACAGCACCCCTGCACATCCCCCCAAACTGTCCGAACTCTACTGCCCTGCCCTAAACCCTAAAACACCACCCCCAGCAAGACCCCCTACACTGCCCAAACACCACTGCTCTGCCTTAAACCCTGAAACACCACCACCAGCAAGACCCCCTACACTGCACAAACGCCACTGCACTGCCCTAAACCCTGAAAAACCACACCAGCAATATGCCCTACACTGCCCGAACACCACTACACTAAACCCTGAAACACCACCCCCTGCACGACTCCTACACTGCCTGAACACCACTACACTGCCCTAAACCCTAAAACACCACCCCCAGCATGACCCCCTACACTGCTCTAAAACAACCGCACAGCCCTAAACCCTGAAACACCAACTCTGAAACACCACCCCCAGCACGACCCCCTACACTGCCTGAAAACCACTGCACTGCCCTAAACCCTTAAACACCACCCTCAGCAAGACCCCCTACACTGCCCAAACACCACTGCACTGCCCTAAACCCTGAAACACCACCTCCAGCAAGATTCCATAAACTGTCCGAACACCACTTCAATAAACCCTGAAACACCACCCCCTGTATGACCATATACACTGCTTAAACACCACTGCACTGCCGTAAACCCTGAAACACCACCCACAGGACGACCCCTACACTGCACAACACCACTGCACTGCTCTAAACCCTGAAACACCAACCTTAAAACACCACCCCCAGCACGACCCCCTACACTGCCCGAACACAACTGCACTGCCCTAAATCCTGACACACCAGCCCAGCACGACTCCCTACACTGTCCGCACACCACTGCAGTGCCCTAAATCCTGAAACACCAGCCACAGCACGACCCCCTACACTGCCCGAACACCACTGCACTGCCCTAAACCCTGAAACACCAGCCCCAGCATGACCCCTACAATGTCCGAACACCACTGCACTGCCCTTAACCCTGAAACATCAGCCCCAGCGCGACCCCCTACACTGCCTGAACACCACTGCACTGCCCTATACCCTGAAACACCACCCCAAGCAAGACCCCCTGCACTGCCTGAACACCACTGCTCTAAACACTGAAACACCAGCCCAGTACACCCCATACACTGTCAAAACACCACTGTCCTGCCCTAAATCCTGAAACACCAGCCACAGCACGACACCCTACCCTGCCCGAACACGACTGCACTGTCCTAAACCCTGAAAATCCACCCCTGCACGAAACCCTACATTGCCTGAACACCATGGCACTGCCCTAAACCCTGAAACCCCACCCCCAGCGCGACCCCCTACACTGCCTGAACACCACTGCACTGCCCTATACCCTGAAACACCACCCCAAGCAAGACCCCCTGCACTGCCTGAACACCACTGCACTGCCCTAAACCTTGAAACACCACCCCTGCACAACCCCCCATACTGCCCGAACACCACTGCCCTGCCCTAAACCCTAAAACACCACCCCCAGCACGACCCCCTACACTGCCCAAACACCACTGATCTGCCCTAAACCCTGAAGCACCACCGCAGCACGACCCCCTACACTGCCCGAACACCACTGCTCTGCCTTAAACCCTAAAACACCAGCCAAAGCATGACTCCCTACACTGCCCGAACACTTCTGTATTGCCCTAAACCCTGAACACCAGACCAAGCATGACCCCCTACACTGCCCGAACACCACTGCGGTGCCCTAAACCCTGAAACACCAACCCCAGCATGACCCCCTACACTGCCCAAACACCACTGCACTGCCCTAAGCCCTGAAACACCAGCCCCAGCATGACCCCCTACACTGCCCGAACAATACTGCACTGACCTAAACCCCGAACCACCAGCCCCAGCATGACCCCCTACACTGCCCAAACACCACTGCAGTTCCCTATACCCTGAAACACCACCCCCAGGAAGACCCCCTGCACTGCCTGAACACCACTGCACTGCTCTAAACCCTGAAACACCAACCTTAAAACACCACCCCCAGCACGACCCCCTACACTGCCCGAACACAACTGCACTGCCCTAAATCCTGACACACCAGCCCAGCACGACTCCCTACACTGTCCGCACACCACTGCAGTGCCCTAAATCCTGAAACACCAGCCACAGCACGACCCCCTACACTGCCCGAACACCACTGCACTGCCCTAAACCCTGAAACACCAGCCCCAGCATGACCCCTACAATGTCCGAACACCACTGCACTGCCCTTAACCCTGAAACATCAGCCCCAGCACGACCCCTTACCCTGCCTGAACACCACTGCTCTAAACACTGAAACACCAGCCCAGTACACCCCATACACTGTCAAAACACCACTGTCCTGCCCTAAATCCTGAAACACCAGCCACAGCACGACACCCTACCCTGCCCGAACACGACTGCACTGTCCTAAACCCTGAAAATCCACCCCTGCACGAAACCCTACATTGCCTGAACACCATGGCACTGCCCTAAACCCTGAAACCCCACCCCCAGCGCGACCCCCTACACTGCCTGAACACCACTGCACTGCCCTATACCCTGAAACACCACCCCAAGCAAGACCCCCTGCACTGCCTGAACACCACTGCACTGCCCTAAACCTTGAAACACCACCCCTGCACAACCCCCCATACTGCCCGAACACCACTGCCCTGCCCTAAACCCTAAAACACCACCCCCAGCACGACCCCCTACACTGCCCAAACACCACTGATCTGCCCTAAACCCTGAAGCACCACCGCAGCACGACCCCCTACACTGCCCGAACACCACTGCTCTGCCTTAAACCCTAAAACACCAGCCAAAGCATGACTCCCTACACTGCCCGAACACTTCTGTATTGCCCTAAACCCTGAACACCAGACCAAGCATGACCCCCTACACTGCCCGAACACCACTGCGGTGCTCTAAACCCTGAAACACCAACCCCAGCATGACCCCCTACACTGCCCAAACACCACTGCACTGCCCTAAGCCCTGAAACACCAGCCCCAGCATGACCCCCTACACTGCCCGAACAATACTGCACTGACCTAAACCCCGAACCACCAGCCCCAGCATGACCCCCTACACTGCCCAAACACCACTGCAGTTCCCTATACCCTGAAACACCACCCCCAGGAAGACCCCCTGCACTGCCTGAACACCACTGCACTGCCCTAAACCCTGAAACACCACCCCTGCACAACCCCCATACTGCCCGAACACCACTACACTGCCCTAAACCCTGAAACACCTCCACCTGCATGACCCCCTACACTGCTTACACACCAGTGCACTGCCGTAAACCCTGAAACACCACCCCCAGGACGACCCCCTACACTGCGCAACACCACTGCACTGCCGTAAACCCTGAAACACCTCCCCCAGGACGACCCCCTACACTGCGCAACACCACTGCACTGCCTTAAACCCTGAAACACCAGCCCCAGCATGACCCCCTATACTTCCCAAACACCACTGCACTGCCCTAAACCCTGAAACATCACCCCCAGCACGACCCCCTACACTGCTTAAACACCACTGCACTGCCCTAAACCCTGAAACACCAGCCCCAGCACGACACCCTACACTGCCCGAACACCACTGCATTGCCCTAAACCCAGAAACACCAGCCCCAGAACGACCCCCTACACTGTCCGAACACCACTGCACTGCCCTAAACCCTGAAACACCAGCCCCAGCATGACCCCCTATACTTCCCAAACACCACTGCACTGCCCTAAACCCTGAAACACCACCCCCAGCAAGACCCCCTACACTGCCCGAACACCACTGCACTAAACCCTGAAACACTACCCCTACATGACCCCCTACACTGCCCGAACACAACTGCACTGCCCTAAACCCTAAAACACCAGCCTCAGCATGGCCCCCTACATGGCCTGAACACCACTGCACTGCCCTAAAACCTAAAATACCACCCCAGCATGACCCCCTAAACTTCCCAAACACCACTGCACTGCCCTAAACCCTGAAACACCACCCCCAGCAAGACCCCCTACACTGACCGAAAACCACTGCACTGCCCTAAACCCTGAAACACCACCCCAGCAATACGCCCTCCACTGCCCGTACACTACTGCACTACACCCTGAAACACTACCCCTACATGACCCCCTACACTGCCCGAACACCACTGCACTGCCCTAAACCCTGAAACACCACCCCAAGCAAGACCCCCTGCACTGCCTGAACACCACTGCACTGCCCTAAACCCTGAAACAGCACCCCTGCACAACCCCCCAAACTGTCCGAACTCTACTGCCCTGCCCTAAACCCTAAAACACCACCCCCAGCAAGACCCCCTGCACTGCCCAAACACCACTGCTCTGCCCTAAACCCTGAAGCACCACCGCAGCACTACCCCCTACACTGCCCGAACACCACTGCTCTGCCTTAAACCCTGAAACACCACCACCAGCAAGAACCCCTACACTGCACAAACGCCACTGCACTGCCCTAAACCCTGAAAAACCACCCCAGCAATATGCCTTACACTGCCCGAACACCACTACACTAAACCCTGAAACACCACCCCCTGCACGACTCCTACACTGCCTGAAAACCACTGCACTGCCCTTAACCCTGAAACACCACCACCCAGCACGACTCCCTACACTGCCCGAACACCACTGCACTGCCCTAAACACTGAAACACCGCCTCCAGCAAGATGCCCTAAACTGTCTGAACACCACTGCACTAAACCCTGAAACACCACCCCCTGCACGACCCCCTACTCTGCCGAACACCACTACACTGCCCTAAACCCGGAAACACCTCCCCCTGCATGACCCCCTACACTACTTAAACACCAGTGCACTGCCGTAAACCCTGAAACATAACCCCCAGGATGACCCCCTACACTGCGCAACACAACTGCACTGCCGTAAACCCTGAAACACCTCCCCCAGGACGACCCCCTACACTGCGCAACACCAGTGCACAGCCCTAAACCCTAAAACAGCACCCCCAGCACGACCCCTACACTGCCCGAACACCACTGCACTACCCTAAACCCTGAAACACCAACCCTAAAACACCACCCCCAGCACGACCCCCTACACTGCCCGAACACCACTGCACTGCCCTAAATCCTGACACACCAGCCCCAGCACGACCCCCTACACTGTCCGAACACCACTGCACTGCCCTAAACCCTGAAACACCAGCCCCAGCATGACCCCCTACACTGCCCAAACACCATTGCACTTCCCTAAGCCCTGAAACACCAGCGCCAGCATGACCCCCTACACTGCCCGAACACCACTGACCTGCCCTAAACCCTGAAACATCATCCCCAGCAAGACCCCCTACACTGCCCGAACGCCACTGCACTGCCCTAAACTCTGAAACAGCACCCCAGCAATACGCCCTACACTGCCCAAACACCACTGCACTAAACCCTGAAACACCAACCCCTGCACGACCCCCTACACTGCCCGAACACCACTGCACTGCCCTAAACCATAAAAAACTACCCCTCGCATGACCCCTACACTGCTCGAACACCACCGCACAGCCCTAAACCCTGAAACACCCACCCTAAAACACCACCCCCAGCACGACCCCCTACACTGCCTGAAAACCACTGCACTGCCCTAAACCCTGAAACACCACCACCCAGCACGACCCCCTACACTGCCTGAACACCACTGCTCTGCCCTAAACCCTTAAACACCACCCTCAGCAAGACCCCCTACACTGCCCAAACACCACTGCACTGCCCTAAACCCTGAAACACCACCTCCAGCAAGATTCCATAAACTGTCCGAACACCACTTCAATAAACCCTGAAACACCACCCCCTGTATGACCATCTACACTGCTTAAACACCACTGCACTGCCGTAAATCCTGAAACACCACCCACAGGACGACCCCTACACTGCACAACACCACTGCACTGCCCTAAACCCTGAAACACCAACCTTAAAACACCACCCCCAGCACGACCCCCTACACTGCCCGAACACAACTGCACTGCCCTAAATCCTGACACACCAGCCCAGCACGACTCCCTACACTGTCCGCACACCACTGCAGGGCCCTAAATCCTGAAACACCAGCCCCAGCAAGACCCCCTACACTGCCCGAACACCACTGCACTGCCCTAAACCCTGAAACACCAGCCCCAGCATGACCCCTACAATGTCCGAACACCACTGCACTGCCCTTAACCCTGAAACATCAGACCCAGCACGACCCCTTACACTGCCTGAACAGCACTGCTCTAAACACTGAAACACCAGCCCAGTACACCCCATACACTGTCAAAACACCACTGCACTGCCCTAAATCCTGAAACACCAGCCACAGCACGACACCCTACCCTGCCCGAACACGACTGCACTGTCCTAAACCCTGAAAATCCACCCCTGCACGAAACCCTACATTGCCCGAACACCATGGCACTGCCCTAAACCCTGAAACCCCACCCCCAGCGCGACCCCCTACACTGCCTGAACACCACTGCACTGCCCTATACCCTGAAACACCACCCCAAGCAAGACCCCCTGCACTGCCTGAACACCACTGCACTGCCCTAAACCCTGAAACACCACCCCTGCACAACCCCCCATACTGCCCGAACACCACTGCCCTGCCCTAAACCCTAAAACACCACCCCCAGCACGACCCCCTACACTGCCCAAACACCACTGATCTGCCCTAAACCCTGAAGCACCACCGCAGCACGACCCCCTACACTGCCCGAACACCACTGCTCTGCCTTAAACCCTAAAACACCAGCCAAAGCATGACTCCCTACACTGCGCGAACACTTCTGTATTGCCCTAAACCCTGAACACCAGACCAAGCACGACCCCCTACACTGCCCGAACACCACTGCAGTGCCCTAAACCCTGAAACACCAACCCCAGCATGACCCCCTACACTGCCCAAACACCACTGCACTGCCCTAAGCCCTGAAACACCAGCCCCAGCATGACCCCCTACACTGCCCGAACAATACTGCACTGACCTAAACCCCGAACCACCAGCCCCACCATGACCCCCTACACTGCCCAAACACCACTGCAGTGCCCTATACCCTGAAACACCACCCCCAGGAAGACCCCCTGCACTGCCTGAACACCACTGCACTGCCCTAAACCCTGAAACACCACCCCTGCACAACCCCCCATACTGCCCGAACACCACTACACTGCCCTAAACCCTGAAACACCTCCGCCTGCATGACCCCCTACACTGCTTAAACACCAGTGCACTGCCGTAAACCCTGAAACACCTCCCCCAGGACGACCCCCTACACTGCGCAACACCACTGCACTGCCTTAAACCCTGAAACACCAGCCCCAGCATGACCCCCTATACTTCCCAAACACCACTGCACTGCCCTAAACCCTGAAACACCACCCCCAGCAAGACCCCCTACACTGCCCGAAAACCACTGCACTGCCCTAAACCCTGAAACATCACCCCCAGCACGACCCCCTACACTGCTTAAACACCACTGCACTGCCCTAAACCCTGAAACACCAGCCCCAGCACGACACCCTACACTGCCCGAACACCACTGCATTGCCCTAAACCCAGAAACACCAGCCCCAGAACGACCCCCTACACTGTCCGAACAACACTGCACTGCCCTAAACCCTGAAAAACCAGCCCCAGCACGACCCCTACAGTGTCCGAACACCACTGCACTGCCCTAAACTCTGAAACCCCAGCGCCAACACGACCCCCTACACTGCCCGAACACCAATGTACTGCCCGAAACCCCACCCCCAGAAAGACCCCCTACACTGCCCGAACACAACTGCACTGCCCGAATCACTGTAACATCACCCCCAGCAAGACCCCCTACACTGCCCAAACACCACTGCACTGCCTTAAACCCTGAAACACCAACCCCAGCAAGACCCCCTACACTGACCGAACACCACTGCACTGCCCTAAACCCTGAAACACCACCCCAGCAATACGCCCTCCACTGCCCGAACACCACTGCACTAAACCCTGAAACACTACACCTACATGACCCCCTACACTGCCCGAACACAACTGCACTGCCCTAAACCCTAAAACACCAGCCTCAGCATGGCCCCCTACATGGCCTGAACACCACTGCACTGCCCTAAAACCTAAAATACCACCCCAGCATGACCCCCTACACTGCCAGAACACCACTGCACTGCCCTAAACCATGAAACACCAGCCCCAGCACGACCCCCTACACTGCCCAAACACCACTGCACTGCCTTAAACCCTGAAACACCAGCCCCTGCATGACCCCCTAAACTTCCCAAACACCACTGCACTGCCCTAAACCCTGAAACACCACCCCCAGCAAGACCCCCTACACTGACCGAAAACCACTGCACTGCCCTAAACCCTGAAACACCACCCCAAGCAAGACCCCCTGCACTGCCTGAACACCACTGCACTGCCCTAAACCCTGAAACAGCACCCCTGCACAACCCCCCAAACTGTCCGAACTCTACTGCCCTGCCCTAAACCCTAAAACACCACCCCCAGCAAGACCCCCTACATTGCCCAAACACCACTGCTCTGCCTTAAACCCTGAAACACCACCACCAGCAAGACCCCCTACACTGCACAAACGCCACTGCACTGCCCTAAACCCTGAAAAACCACACCAGCAATATGCCCTACACTGCCCGAACACCACTACACTAAACCCTGAAACACCACCCCCTGCACGACTCCTACACTGCCTGAACACCACTGCACTGCCCTAAACCCTAAAACACCACCCCCAGCATGACCCCCTACACTGCTCGAAAACAACCGCACAGCCCTAAACCCTGAAACACCAACTCTGAAACACCACCCCCAGCACGACCCCCTACACTGCCTGAAAACCACTGCACTGCCCTAAACCCTTAAACACCACCCTCAGCAAGACCCCCTACACTGCCCAAACACCACTGCACTGCCCTAAACCCTGAAACACCACCTCCAGCAAGATTCCATAAACTGTCCGAACACCACTTCAATAAACCCTGAAACACCACCCCCTGTATGACCATCTACACTGCTTAAACACCACTTCACTGCCGTAAAGCCTGAAACACCACCCACAGGACGACCCCTACACTGCACAACACCACTGCACTGCTCTAAACCCTGAAACACCAACCTTAAAACACCACCCCCAGCACGACCCCCTACACTGCCCGAACACAACTGCACTGCCCTAAATCCTGACACACCAGCCCAGCACGACTCCCTACACTGTCCGCACACCACTGCAGTGCCCTAAATCCTGAAACACCAGCCACAGCACGACCCCCTACACTGCCCGAACACCACTGCACTGCCCTAAACCCTGAAACACCAGCCCCAGCATGACCCCTACAATGTCCGAACACCACTGCACTGCCCTTAACCCTGAAACATCAGCCCCAGCACGACCCCTTACCCTGCCTGAACACCACTGCTCTAAACACTGAAACACCAGCCCAGTACACCCCATACACTGTCAAAACACCACTGCACTGCCCAAAATCCTGAAACACCAGCCACAGCACGACACCCTACCCTGCCCGAACACGACTGCACTGTCCTAAACCCTGAAAATCCACCCCTGCACGAAACCCTACATTGCCTGAACACCATGGCACTGCCCTAAACCCTGAAACCCCACCCCCAGCGCGACCCCCTACACTGCCTGAACACCACTGCACTGCCCTATACCCTGAAACACCACCCCAACCAAGACCCCCTGCACTGCCTGAACACCACTGCACTGCCCTAAACCTTGAAACACCACCCCTGCACAACCCCCCATACTGCCCGAACACCACTGCCCTGCCCTAAACCCTAAAACACCACCCCCAGCACGACCCCCTACACTGCCCAAACACCACTGATCTGCCCTAAACCCTGAAGCACCACCGCAGCACGACCCCCTACACTGCCCGAACACCACTGCTCTGCCTTAAACCCTAAAACACCAGCCAAAGCATGACTCCCTACACTGCCCAAACACTTCTGTATTGCCCTAAACCCTGAACACCAGACCAAGCACGACCCGCTACACTGCCCGAACACCACTGCAGTGCCCTAAACCCTGAAACACCAACCCCAGCATGACCCCCTACACTGCCCAAACACCACTGCACTGCCCTAAGCCCTGAAACACCAGCCCCAGCATGACCCCCTACACTGCCCGAACAATACTGCACTGACCTAAACCCCGAACCACCAGCCCCAGCATGACCCCCTACACTGCCCAAACACCACTGCAGTGCCCTATACCCTGAAACACCACCCCCAGGAAGACCCCCTGCACTGCCTGAACACCACTGCACTGCCCTAAACCCTGAAACACCACCCCTGCACAACCCCCCATACTGCCCGAACACCACTACACTGCCCTAAACCCTGAAACACCTCCACCTGCATGACCCCCTACACTGCTTAAACACCAGTGCACTGCCGTAAACCCTGAAACACCACCCCCAGGACGACCCCCTACACTGCGCAACACCACTGCACTGCCGTAAACCCTGAAACACCTCCCCCAGGACGACCCCCTACACTGCGCAACACCACTGCACTGCCTTAAACCCTGAAACACCAGCCCCAGCATGACCCCCTATACTTCCCAAACACCACTGCACTGCCCTAAACCCTGAAACACCACCCCCAGCAAGACCCCCTACACTGACCGAACACCACTGCACTGCCCTAAACCCTGAAACACGACCCCAGCAATACGCCCTCCACTGCCCGAAAACCACTGCACTGCCCTAAACCCTGAAACATCACACCCAACACGACCCCCTACACTGCTTAAACACCACTGCACTGCCCTAAACCCTGAAACACCGGCCCCAGCACGACACCCTACACTGCCCGAACACCACTGCATTGCCCTAAACCGAGAAACACCAACCCCAGAACGACCCCCTACACTGTCCGAACACCACTGCACTGCCCTAAACCCTGAAACACCAGCCCCAGCACGACCCCTACAGTGTCCGAACACCACTGCACTGCCCTAAACTCTGAAACCCCAGCGCCAACACGACCCCCTACACTGCCCGAACACCAATGTACTGCCCGAAACCCCACCCCCAGCAAGACCCCCTACACTGCCCGAACACAACTGCACTGCCCTAATCACTGTAACACCACCCCCAGCAAGACCCCCTACACTGCCCAAACACCACTGCACTGCCTTAAACCCTGAAACACCAACCCCAGCAAGACCCCCTACACTGACCGAACACCACTGCACTGCCCTAAACCCTGAAACACCACCCCAGCAATACGCCCTCCACTGCCCGAACACCACTGCACTAAACCCTGAAACACTACCCCTACATGACCCCCTATACTGCCCGAACACAACTGCACTGCCCTAAACCCTAAAACACCAGCCTCAGCATGGCCCCCTACATGGCCTGAACACCACTGCACTGCCCTAAAACCTAAAATACCACCCCAGCATGACCCCCTACACTGCCAGAACACCACTGCACTGCCCTAAACCATGAAACACCAGCCCCAGCACGACCCCCTACACTGCCCAAACACCACTGCACTGCCTTAAACCCTGAAACACCAGCCCCTGCATGACCCCGTAAACTTCCCAAACACCACTGCACTGCCCTAAACCCTGAAACACCACCCCCAGCAAGACCCCCTACACTGACCGAAAACCACTGCACTGCCCTAAACCCTGAAACACCACCCCAGCAATACGCCCTCCACTGCCCGAACACCACTGCACTACACCCTGAAACACTACCCCTACATGACCCCCTACACTGCCCGAACACCACTGCACTGCCCTAAACCCTGAAACATCACCCCAAGCAAGACCCCCTGCACTGCCTGAACACCACTGCACTGCCCTAAACCCTGAAACAGCACCCCTGCACAACCCCCCAAACTGTCTGAACTCTACTGCCCTGCCCTAAACCCTAAAACACCACCCCCAGCAAGACCCCCTACACTGCCCAAACACCACTGCTCTGCCCTAAACCCTGAAGCACCACCGCAGCACGACCCCTACACTGCCCGAACACCACTGCTCTGCCTTAAATCCTAAAACACCAGCCCCAGCATGACCCCCTACACTGCCCAAACACCACTGCACTGCCCTAAGCCCTGACACACCAGCCCCAGCATGACCCCCTACACTGCCCGAACAACACTGCACTGCCCTAAACCCCGAACCACCACCCCCAGCAAGACCCCCTACACTGCCCAAACACCACTGCTGTGCCCTAAACCCCGAAGCACCACAGCAGCACGACCCCCTACACTGCCCAAACACCACTGCTCTGCCTTAAACCCTGAAACACCACCACCAGCAAGACCCCCTACACTGCACAAACGCCACTGCACTGCCCTAAACCCTGAAAAACCACACCAGCAATATGCCCTACACTGCCCGAACACCACTACACTAAACCCTGAAACACCACCCCCTGCACGACTCCTACACTGCCTGAACACCACTGCACTGCCCTAAACCCTAAAACACCACCCCCAGCATGACCCCCTACACTGCTCGAAAACAACCGCACAGCCCTAAACCCTGAAACACCAACTCTGAAACACCACCCCCAGCACGACCCCCTACACTGCCTGAAAACCACTGCACTGCCCTAAACCCTGAAACACCACCACCCAGCACAACTCCCTACACTGCCCGAACACCACTGCACTGCCCTAAACACTGAAACACCGCCTCCAGCAAGATGCCCTAAACTGTCTGAACACCACTGCACTAAACCCTGAAACACCACCCCCTGAACGACCCCCTACTCTGCCGAACACCACTACACTGCCCTAAACCCTGAAACACCTCCCCCTGCATGACCCCCTACACTACTTAAACACCAGTGCACTGCCGTAAACCCTGAAACATAACCCCCAGGATGACCCCCTACACTGTGCAACACAACTGCACTGCCGTAAACCCTGAAACACCTCCCCCAGGACGACCCCCTACACTGCGCAACACCAGTGCACAGCCCTAAACCCTAAAACAGCACCCCCAGCACGCCCCCTACACTGCCCGAACACCACTGCACTACCCTAAACCGTGAAACACCAACCCTAAAACACCACCCCAGCACGATCCCCTACACTGCCCGAACACCACTGCACTGCCCTAATTCCTGACACACCAGCCCCAGCACGACCCCCTACACTGTCCGAACACCACTGCACTGCCCTAAACCCTGAAATACCAGCCCGAGCACGACCCCTACACTGCCCGAACACCACTTCACTGCCCTATACTCTGAAACACCAGCCCCAGCACGACCCCCTACACTGCCCGAACACCACTGCACTGCCATTAACCCTGAAACATCAGCCCCAGCACGACCTCTTACACTACCTGATCTCCACTGCCCTAAACACTGAAACACCAGCCCCAGTACAATCCATGCACTGCCCGAACACCACAGCACTGCCCTAAACCCTGAAACACTACCCCCTGCCCGAACACCAATGCACTGCCCTAAACCCTGAAACACCAGCCACAGCACGACACCCTACATTGACCGAACACCACTGCACTGTCCTAAACCCTGAAACACCACTCCCTGCACGACCCCCTACACTGCCCAAGCACCACTGCACTGTCCTAAACCCTGAAACATCACCCCCAGCACGACCCTCTACACTGCTTGAACACCACTGCACTGCCCTAAAACCTGAAACACCAGCCCCAGCACGACCCCCTACACTGCCCGAACACCACTGCACTGCCCTAAACCCAGAAACAACAGCCTCAGAACGACCCCCTACACTGCCCGAACACCACTGCACTGCCCTAAACCCTGAAACACCAGCCCCAGCAGGACCCCTACAGAGCCCGAACACCACTGCACTGCCCTAAACTCTGAAACCCCAGATCCAACACAACCCCCTACACTGCCCGGACACCACTGTACTGCCCGAAACCCCACCCCCAGCAAGACCCCCTAGACTGCCCGAACACAACTGTACTGCCATAATCCCTGAAACACCACCCCAAGCAAGACCCCCTACACTGCCCGAATACCACTCCCCTAACCCTGAAACACCACCCCCAGCAAGAACCCCATACTGCCCGAACATCACTGCTCTGCCCTAAACCCTAAAACACCAGCCCCAGCACGACGACCTAATCTGCCCAAACACCACTGCACTGTCCTAATCCCAGAAACACCAACCCCAAAACGACCCCCTACAGTGTCCGAGCACCCCTGCGCTACCCTAAACACTAAAATACCACCCACCATGACCCCCTACACTGCCTGAACACCACTTCACTGCCCTAAACCCTAAAACACCACCCCCAGCACGACCCCCTACACTGCCCGAACACCACTGCACTGTCCTAAACCCTGCAACACC
Source organism: Triturus cristatus (assembly GCF_964204655.1). Classification (NCBI taxonomy): domain Eukaryota; kingdom Metazoa; phylum Chordata; class Amphibia; order Caudata; family Salamandridae; genus Triturus; species Triturus cristatus. The sequence goes on along the minus strand of NC_140579.1, from coordinate 867,954,080 downwards.
ACCCCCAGTATGATCCCCTACACTGCCCGAACACTTCTGCACTGCCCTAAACCCTGAACACCAGCCCAAGCACGAACCCCTACACTCCCTGAACACCACTGCACTGCCCTAAACCCTGAAACACCAGCCCCAGCACGACCTCTACAGTGCCCGAACACCACTGCACTGCCCTAAACTCTGAAACCCCAGATCCAACACGACCCCCTACACTGCCCGGACACCACTGTACTGCCCGAAACCCCACCCCCAGCAAGACCCCCTAGACTGCCCGAACACAACTGTACTGCCCTAATCCCTGAAACACCACCCCCAGCAAGACCCCCTACATCCCAAATACCACTCCCCTAACCCTGAAACACCACCCCCAGCAAGAGCCCCATACTGCCCAAACACCACTGCACTGCCCTAATCCCAGAAACACCAACCCCAAAACGACCCCCTACAGTGTCCGAGCACCTCTGCGCTACCCTAAACACTAAAATACCACCCCACCATGACCCCCTACACTACCTGAACACCACTTCACTGCCCTAAACCCTAAAATACCACCCCCAGCACGACCCCCTACACTGCCCGAACACCACTGCACTGTCCTAAACCCTGAAACACCACCCCCAGTATGATCCCCTACACTGCCCGAACACTTCTGCACTGCCCTAAACCCTGAACACCAGCCCAAGCACGAACCCCTACACTCCCTGAACACCACTGCACTGCCCTAAACCCTGAAACACCACCCCTGCACGACCCCTATACTGCCCAAACACCACTGCACTGCCCTAAACCCTAAAACACCACCCCTAGCACGACCCTCTACACTGCCCAAACACCACTGCTCTGCCCTGAACCCTGAAACACCACCCCAGCACGACCGCATACACTGCCCGAATACCACTGCACTGCCCTAAACCCTAAAACACCAGCCTCAGCATGAACCCCTACACTGCCCAAACACGACTGCACTGCCCTAAGCCCTGAAACACCATCCCCAGCACGACCCCATACACTGCCCGAACAACACTGCACTGCCCTAAACCACGAAACCCCAGCCCCAGTACGACTCCGTACACTGCCCAAACACCACTGCACTGCCCTAAACCCTAAAACACCAGCCCCAACACTATCCCCTACACTGCCCGAATACCACTGCACTGCCCTAAACTCTGAAACAGCCACCCCAACACGACCCCCTACACTGCCCAAACACTACTGCACTGCCCTAAGCCCTGAAACACCAGCCCCAGCACAACCCCCTTCACTGCCCGAACACCACTGCGCTGCCCTTAACCCTGAAACATCAACCCCAGCACGACCTCTTACACTACCTGTACACCACTGCCCTAAACACTGAAACACCAGGCCCAGTACACCTGCTGCACTGCCCGAACACCACTGCACTGCCCTAATCCCTGAAACACCACCCCCTGCACGACCCCCTATACTGCCCGAACACCACTGCACTGCCCTAAACCCTAAAACACCACCCCCAGCACGATCCTCTACACTGCCCAAACACCACTGCTCTGCCCTAAGCCCTGAAACACCACCCCAGCACGACCCCCTACACTGCCCGAACACGACTTCACTGCCCTAAACCCTAAAACACCAGCCCCAGCACGATCCCCTACACTGCCCGAACACCACTGCACTGACCTAAACCCTGAAACACCAGCCCCAGCACGACCCCCTACACTGCCCAAACACCACTGCACTGCCCTAAGCCCTGAAACACCAGCCCCAGCACGACCCCCTTCAGTGCCAGAACAACACTGCACTGCCCTAAACCACAAAACACCAGCCCCAGCATGACCCCCTACACTGCCCAAACACCACTGCACTGCACTAAACCCTGAAACGCCAGCCCCAGCACGACCCCCTACACTTCCCAAACACCACTGCACTGCCCTAAAACCTGAACCACCACCCCCAGCAAGACCCCCTACACTGCTCGAACACCACTGCACTGCCCTGAACCCTGAAACACCAGCCCCACCACAACCCCCTACACTTCTCGAACACCACTGCACTGCCCTAAACCCTAAACACCAGCCCCAGCATGACCCCCTACACTGCCCGAACACCACTTCAATGCCCAAACCCTGAAACACCAGCCCCAGCACGACCCCCTACACTGCCCGAACAACACTGCACTGCCCTAAATTACGAAACACCATCCCCAGCACAACCCCTACCCTGCCCAAACACCACTGCACTGCCCTAAACCCTGAAACTCCAGCCCTAGCACGACCCCCTACACTTCCCAAACACCACTACACTGCCCTAAACCCTGAAACACCACCCCCCGGCAAGACCCCCTACACTGCCCGAACGCCACTGCACTGCCCTAAACCCTGAAACACCACCCCAGCAATACGCCCTCCACTGCCCAAACACCACTGCACTAAACCCTGAAACATTACCCTTCCACACGACCCCCTACACTGCCTGAACACCACTGCACTGCCCTAAACCCTGAAACACCACCCCCAGCAAGTCCCCCTGCACTGCCTGAACACCACTGCACTGCCCTAAACCCTGAAACACAATCCCTGCACAACCCCCTATACTGCCCGAACACCACTGCACTGCCCTTAACCCTAAAACACCACCCCGAGCACGACCGCCTACACTGCCCAAACACAACAGCTCTGCCCTAAACCCTGAAACACCACTCCAGCACGACCCCCTACACTGTCCGAATACCACTGCTCTGCCCTAAACCCTAAAACACCAGCCCCAGCATGACCCCCTACACTGCCCGAACACCACTGCACTGCCGTAAACCCTAAAAAGCCAGCCTCAGCATTACCCCCCCCACTGCCCGAACACCACTGCACTACCCTAAACCCTAAAATACCACCCCAGCATCACCCCCACACTGCCCGAACACCACTTCTTTTTTTTTTTTTTTTTTTTTTTTTAACCAGACAGCAGTATTACAATAACAGGTTTCCTGAGGTACCAGCCAGCAGCAAAATCAAGTTCCAAGTCAAATTGGACAATGCAATACATACATAAAATACAGGGGATAGAAGACATAGGCGGCATCACGTAACCATAATAGTAATAGCAGGGGCGTGGAGTCACGACCGCCAAAATCCCACATACATGTCAAAGATTCTCCACCAATAGCTATTATTTATTCCATCAGTGGCCTCCAGATCTTTCGTGCCTTAGCCATGCCTTTCCTGCCTTTGCATTCATATAATACCCTCTCCAGGTTATAAATGTGATAGAGTCTAGCATACCAATCCTGATAATTTGGGGGATCTATGTCCTTCCACCTGGTAGAAATAAGTAACCGATAGATGGCAGTGACCATAAAGCAAAAGTAAGTTGAACTGTGGTTTAACTGTAAGCTTTCGTCAAAACCCAGTATCATCATAGTTGGAGTTAGTGGTATTGGTTGCCCCAGGTTTTGACATAGAAAACGTTCAATGCCTGCCTTTAAACTATTCAGTTTACTACAGTCAAAAAACATATGGCTAGTGTCCGCCGGGCCCTGGTCACATCTAGGACAGTTATTATTATCCCTTCTTCCCCATGCCCAGAGTTTGGCTGGAGTAAAATACAGTCTAAACAACGTTTTAAAGGTTTGGGCTTTAAGATTGGCGGTCAAAAAGGTCTTATTAGACAGCTCAAGTGATCTACAAATGTCTACATCCGGGTTATTTAATTTATCTGCCCAGGCACTTTCTACCTTAGAGAGATCGTCCATTGTGGCCGTCGTCAGCATTATATACACATCCTTAACTCGATATTGTTTTTTATTCAGATATTCTAATAATGGGATTGTAGGAAGATTAAATGGTTGTGGAACCAAACTATTTATAGTCGCCCTAATTTGTATATATTTGAAGATGGTTCGGGAATCGACTCTGTATCGTTCCTGAAGGTCTCGAAACAAAACCACCCCATTTAAAACAGTAATATCTCCTATACTTCTGATTCCTGCTTCTTCCCATGTTCTCCCTATATTATCATACTGTATCGCCGGAAAAGCAGATGTACGCCACAACAGTATATATCTATGAATTCTGGGAATTTCCAAATGTTTACAGATCTTCCGCCATACGTTCCCAGGTGCTCTAATAATCTTAAAACGCGTTTTTTTATAGTAACTGCCTTCCAGCTGCCTTAAGGCGAGCCCTGGCGATAATTTACCCATTGCAAGTTCATAAATAGATGGTATATCCTTGTCCCCTTCTAGGACGCTGATTACCCCTGCTGAATCTGGGGTCTGTGGCCTGAATAAAACATTCATGTTGCAGCATTACTGCCCAGAAATAGAACAGCATATTTGGGACCGCGAGTCCGCCCCGATGTTGTGGTAAGGATAAGTATTTTATTGATCTTCTGATTTTCCCATAGCCCCAAATAAATTGACTAAACATTTGCTCCATCTGTTTAAATAGTAAATTTTCCGGTTCTACTGGTATACAGCGAAATAAATAAAATATTTTAGGAAACATCGTCATTTTGATGACATTTACTCTACCGATAATAGATAAATGTAAGTTATCCAGTCTCTTCAGCTCACCCTTAATTTTTGTAACTAATGGTGACAAGTTTTTATCCCATATTATACCAACCTCCACTGTTAGCGTTATACCCAAATACGTGGCTGACTCTGTCCGACGTGGATCCAGAAACTGCGTGTTTTTCGAACATATAATTTGAGTTTTGTCCATGTTTAAACTGTATCCTGACAGTTTCCCAAATTCTGCTGCAAGCCTCTCAATCTGATTTATAGCCGCGAGCGGATTCGTAGTAATTACAGCAATGTCATCTGCATAGGCTAAAAGTTTGGTTTTATATCCGAGGATCTCTACTGATTTAATTAGTTGATCCTCCATTATGGACTTAATCAAAGGATCGATATAAAGGGCAAATAATATAGGGGAACACGGACACCCCTGCCGTGTCCCACGAGTAATCCTGATCCTACCAGACTCCTTTCCCATTAACTGAATTCTAGCATGTGCGTTATGATACATGGCCTGTATGGCAGTTAATATCCGTGGGCCGAATCCCTTAAGACTTAAGTTTCTCCACAGGTATGCCCATTCGACTTGATCAAAGGCTTTTTGAGCGTCGAGTAGAATCAGCGACATTTGTATCCCAGAGGCCTCGGCAATATCAAATAATGAAATAACTCTGCGGACATGATCCGTAGTACTTTTACCGGGGATAAAGCCATGTTGCCATGGACTAACAAGAGTCCCAATTATCTTAGACAATCTTATGGCCAATATCTTTGAATACAATTTCTCGTCTGCATTAATTAATGAAATTGGCCTATAAGCGGCGGGATCCTCCGGCTTCTTGGCCTTCTTCAAAAATATCACGATGTTTGTATCCTGCCAGGATTGTGGTGGAACCCCCTTCTGTTGAACTGACAAAAACAGATCCAACAATAAAGGAGTCAATTCTGTTTGCAAAGCTCTATATATTTCGATCGGGATCCCATCCGGGCCCGATGCTTTGCCTAAAGCCATTGTACTTAGGGCCTCGGAAACCTCACTCAACGTAATGTCCGCTTCAAATCCCAACAACTGAGGATCTTCATTACCCAATACTGTCCCTATTTCTTCCGTTATCGGGTCCCTAGATCTATAGAGGTCCTGTTAGAAATCCATAAGTACATTTAATATACCTGTTAAATCTGTAACCAACATACCATCTTTCCCTCTTAATTTAGAGATATTGTTTACCGTCGCCCTTTGTTTAATTCGCAATGCCAGATGTTTCCCAGTCATTTCCCCATACTCATAGTTCTCCCGTGTAGCCATTTGAAACCTTTCCGCTCCCCTTTTATTATAAATTCCGTTAATTTTGGCCTTAGTCCTAATTACTTTTAACTCTAAATCCGTTTGCCGCTCAATCTGTTTATGTACTATAGCTTCCATATGTTGTCTCTCATTCGTACTCAGTTCCTCTATGAGGGCCAGTGTTTCCCCTCTCAGTTGTCTCTGATGGAATAGACCAAAACTAGTAATTTCACCTCTGAGTCCAGCTTTAAAAGCGTCCCAAACATTTTCTCTAGAGGTACTATATCTATTTATCTCAAAGAACTGATTGGTCCATCTCCTAATATGTACAATAAATCCTTCTGTGACTAACAATTTTTTATCAAATGACCACTTTGAGAGACCCTTAGTATATGCGCACGCCTCAATACTCAGGACTAATGGATTAAGGTCCGACAAGATTTTCGGAAGTCTTTTAATAGCCGCTCCCTCAATGAGAGAAGCGGAAGCCAGAAAATAATCCAATCTAACATACTTCCTATGTGGAAATGAAAAATAAGTATACCCGGGATCTGCTGCTTTCTTACAAGACCACATATCCACCAGCCCATAACTAGTAATAATAGCATTTATAGCTTTAAAAACCTGAGGTTTCCGCCCTAAATAGCTATCCTTTCCCCATCTGCAGGTATCTACATGAATATTCATATCCCCACAAATGATTAATGGTGTTGGCCAGGCTACTAACTCAATCTCCAATTTAGACCATAACTCTGTATCATCAAGGTTAGAGCCATATACTGTACAGATGGTAAGTTGATTTAGTACGGAGGCGATGGCCCACCGCCCAGATTTATCTGACTTAACCCGTTCAATTGGAAGCAATCGTCGAGATACATGTATAGCCACCCCTCTCGTGTTAGTGGATTGAGAAGAACAGACAACCTGAGCGTAGCCCGGTATAATATGAATCTCTCTTTTCTGCCATGGAATATGTGTCTCTTGTTGACATATAATATCTGCCCCTATTCCTCGCAGCATCTCTCCGGCCCTATTTCTTTTATTTCTATCATTTAATCCACCAATATTAATTGTGGATATAGTTAACCTACCCATATTGAATTTTGCCCTTGTTTAGTCTGTCTCCTAACCCTTCCTTTGCGGCTTTCATTATACCAAAAAAAAAAACTTTCCAACCACTCAAAGACCTCCCAAACTATAACGGCTACCACTTCACTGGTACATTTTACATTCTGTTCTAACCTACTGTCTTGGTATTTATGTTTTTTACCCCCCTTTCCCTCCCTTACCTTCCCACACACGAACCCACCCCTCCCCCACCTGCCCCCCTCCCTGTGAAATGAGGCATTCAGACCTAACTAGGTCTGTGAATGATGAATGGTGATCCGAACCCTGGTGACGGCGTACAACATATTGCTGTTGTCTTTTCATTAATATACTATTCCCAGGCAAAAGAGGAATCATAGAAACTATTTTTCAAAAAATATCCAACTCTACTTAGTACACATTCTCATAGCCCACTTTTTATTATTATTTATTTATTTATTGATTTATTATTATTATTATTATTTATTTTTTCCCCCCTCCCCCATTTTATTCCCCCCCCCCCCTTTCTTTGCCCTTCCTGTATAAATTGTAAATTTAGTCCACATACAATGACTCACTCCTCCGCATTCAAGAAGGCCTTGGCTTTAATTTCGGAGGAAAAAAATCGAGTTTGGTCTTTCCATATAACTTTCAAGCGAGCCGGACTAAGAAGAAAAGCCTGTGCACCCTTTACTTGAAACTGGGAAATCAACTGCCGCAGACGCCATCGTCGCTCGACAGTAACATGACAGAAGTCCGGCCGAGTAAAGAAGGTGAACCCATCCGCCACCCGTTGAGCTTCTGGTCTGGCTTTCTCAAAACAATTCTGTCGCAATAGAAAGTTCCCAAAGTAAACCAGAAGTGCCCTAGGTTTTGCATCCGGGCGGGCTGGTTGTCGAATATTAAATGGCACTCGATGTGCTCTCTGCACTTCTTGCGCCCAATTCCAGCCTGCCAGTTCGGGAAAAGACTTCTCCAGAAGCTGGACCATAAAAAGACGTGCATCAGACCCTTCTGTAGAAGTGCAGGCCCCCAGTGTCGCAGTTACGCACAAGGTATGAGTAAAGGACACCACGCTATGTTCAGGTACTGGGCTACACCAAAGACCACGTGCGGTCTCGCCCCACCTTTATTTATACCCTCCGGGCGAGCCCGCCTCCAGGGGTGTGGGGATGCGTGAATTAGCGCAACATTGTAGTGGAGAGCCCGAGTGGCTCTCTACATCCCTCCTTTGTTTTAGCTGCACAACCCACACATAATCCCCACTTTCGGAGAAGTTTACACATAGTCTCTTAGTCTCTGGCTAGGTGCCGGGTTAGGGCGCAACCCATACCGTGGGCACCTTGAGTACGAGTCCCGTGTATTGTCCTGCACAAAAGTCCCTGACTCAGCCGCCCCACTGCCTGGACCCTCGGACCCCTTGCAGGCCTCCTCACCTGACTCCGCTGACGGTGCACCGACAGGAGGGGACGTCTGCCGGATGGGAGACGCTGGAGCCTCAGCCACAGCCCCGCCAAGCTCCAGCTCAGGATCTTCGGCCTCCGGGCCCGTCTCCAGCACTGCTTTGAAGCTGGACACATTTCTCGTGATGGCCTGCTGGCCTCGACGCGCTGTGACCATGGTCCCCTGCACCCCCGTCACTGTCCATTTCTCCGGTTCGTAGGGGGTCTGGAACTTCCAGCCGGGGTGTCGGTCTTTGATGACCACCCTGTCTCCAACCTTGAGCTCCGGGTCCTGGGCACAGCGTGCTTCACTCGCCTTCCGGTTTGTCACCTCTCTCCGAGCCTGGATGGCGGCTCCGTCTCGTTCTGCGGGGGTCCAAATAGGATCCGTGGGGATGCTATCCCTCGGGGCTCTTTTGAACAGAAGGTGCGCGGGCGCGCATTTCGTGGTGCTATGGGGGGTCTGGCGGTATAATCCCAAGAACTGACTTAGGGCTGCCTCGGGGTTCTCCCCTGCTTCCACGGCGATCCGCAGAGCCCGGTTTAGTGTCCTCATCATCCGTTCCACCTCCCCATTAGCTTGCGGCCATAGGGGTGTGATTTTCCTATGCCGGATGGCTTGACTCGTCAGATACTCCTGAAACTCCCGCCCCTGAAATGGGGGCCCATTGTCCGATTTGATTTCCTCGGGCAGTCCCAGCGTTGCAAACACCCGATCTAGGGCTTTCTTGACATGAGGGAATGCGGTGGATGCAATGACTTCCACTATCGGAAATTTTGAAAAGGAGTCAATCAGGACCAGCATTTGTCGTCCATCCGGAAAACGTCCACAATCTATGCTGAGATGTGTCCATGGCAGCGTACTTGCGTCCTCGGTGATCACCCGGGCGGGCGCTGGATCCCCTCCCGTGATGGTGCAGGCATGGCACAGCCTGACCAGCTCGTCGACCTTGGTGTCCATCGCTGGGAACCACACCTTGTCACGGAGTCGTGCCTTCGTCTTGGCCGTGCCCTGGTGACCCACGTGCGCAAGAGCTAGAACCTTTTGCTGGAGGCTTTCTGGGATCACTATCAGCCGTCCCCTCAGGATAACGTCTTTGTCCCCCACGCTGAGCTCAATCCGGATGTGCCATAGTTGCTGGCGCGCATGACTGACCTCCGGCCGCAGGGCTCGCACCCCATCGAGAAAGTGGGTCCATCCCTCGCGGTCCAGTGCCCTCCTGACTCGGGTAAGAGTGGGGTCTTCCCTTGTCGCTACACCGATTTCCTCCAGGGTCATTGCTTTTGGGCAAGCCCCCTGTGACACCATCCTCACGAACTCCTCGGTGGTGCCGGTGTCTTCTGGCACTCCTGCCTCAAGGCTGGGCTTCGGATGTCTGGACAGGTAGTCTGCCGGGTTGTGGGCCCCTGGTCGGTACACCACTTTGAACTGGTACCCCTGCAGCTGGACGGCCCACCTTTCGATCCTGGGCGGGGCGAGCCTCACTGACCCCGCGAACAGGGAGAGTAGCGGCTTATGATCGGTGACCACGGTGAAGTCCTGCCCGCAGAGATACAGATGGAAGTGCTGGCACGCCCATTTGATCGCCAGCGCCTCCCTCTCAATTTGAGCATACCTTGTTTCCATGTCCGTCAGTGCCTTACTGGCATACGCCACCGGTTTCCACACTTCGGAGCCGTGTTCCTGCAGGAGGACGGCCCCCAGGCCCACCGGGCTGGCGTCCACCACCACTTCCGTCTTCCGCCGCGGGTGGAAGTAGGCCATGACAGTCTTATCGAGGAGTCCTTCCTTGATTTCTTTGAACGCTTTGTGAGCCTCCGGGGTCCATTCCCATGGGCGATCTTGGCGCGTGAGGGCGTGCAGCGGTTCCGACAACGCGGCCAGTCGGGGAATGAACCGCCCACAGTATGTCACCATTCCGAGGAAGCTTCGAACCTCCGTTGGGCTCCGGGGGGTGGGCGCCGCTCTGATGGCCTTTGCTTTCTTCGGGTCCACCAGCAGTCCGTCCCGTGTGAAAGTGTATCCGAAGAAATCCACCCGGTCTTGGTAGAACGAGCACTTGGCCTTGTGCAGGGTCAACCCGCACTCCTCAAGCCTTCGGAGCGTGGCCCTCAGGTGAGCATGTTGTTCCTCCAGGGTGGTGGAGTAGACTAGAATGTCGTCACTGAGGTTGATCACCCCTTGTAGGCCCGACAGTGACTCTCGAATGGCGTTCTGGAAGACTTCCGCCGCGGAGGAGACGCCGAAACTTAGCCTCTTGTATCTGCGAAGGCCCACATGTGTTGAGAAGGTCGTTATATAGCGGCTGCTGGAATCTAGTTCCAGCTGGTGGTATCCTGCATTGAGATCCAGCTTCGAGAACCACTTGGCCCCGTTGAGATCTGCCACTATGCCGTCCATGGTGGGGGTGATGTGTCTTTCCCTTTTCACCGCGGTGTTGGGCAACCGCATGTCGACACACAGCCGAATAGCTCCGGGCTGCTTGGGCTTGGGCGCCACGACCAGCGGAGACACCCAGGGCGTGGGGCCGGACACCTTCTCGATGACGTCCAGCTCCTCGAGCTTCCTCAGTTCTTCCTCCACCTGAGGACGCAAGTTGAACAGCACCCTCCTGTGTCGCAGGGCTACCGGCCTCACGGTCGGGTCGATGTGCAGTTTGAACCATTTTCCTTTCAGTTTGCCCAGACCAGTGAAGAGGGCTGGGAACTCTTGAAGTATGTCCTCCGCGTGAGAGTCATGAACTTGATTCGCAAAGAAGACCAGGCCCAGGTCTTCGGCAGTGTGACAACTGAGCAGCGTCCCCTTTTTGCCCTCCGTGACATAGAACTGCGTCTGTGTGGAGTATCCTTCGCTGGCAACGGTGGTGGTCATGACGTCCCGTAGCGGGAGGGGATCCGTCCCTCCGTACGTGTAGATTCGCGCCTTTTACGACGCCAGCGGGGGTCTAGGGGATAAGCGGTCGTATTGGTCCGAGTCCATGACGTTAACGGACGCTCCGGTGTCAATGAGGGCTTGGATCTCTGCACAGCCCACGGAGACTGAGCACATGGGCGGTGGCCTCCTCCGGGAGCTGGTCCTGCTGACGAACGAGACCACGAAGTCTTCGTCATCTTCGTCCTCGTACACCGGGTGAGGCGTTCGGTGGTGAGGTCCTTCGCTCGGTGGAGGTTCTTCATGTTCGATCTGGCACACTTGTTGTTGTCCGAACTTCGGCCTCGCGGATTGCTGCCTGAACCGGCCGCCTCGGCACACTCGGGCGTAGTGGTTCATCCTCCCACAGCGAGAGCACGTCTTGCCCTTTGCGCCGCAGACAGCCGTCGCCGGGTGATCCTCCTCACAGTATCCACACAGGCCTGCCGTCGCGGGCTTGGGTGTTGAACAAGACGCCGGTGGCCGCCTTTGTATCGCCTCTACCCTCTCCTCCTTGATGGGCACGCTCTTCGGCCCCGGGCCTGCCATGACGGGAGTGTGGAGCGCGGCTTCCATTTCTTCCGCCCGGACGTCAGAGAGCTCATGGGACCGGGCCAAGATGAGAATGTCGTCGAGCGAGATCCCTGGCTGTCGAAGGATCAGCTTCCGGAGGAGTTTGGAGCGACATCCCAGAATGATTTGATCCCGTATTTCAGCCCTTTGATCTGCGAACGGGCACGTGCTCACCAGCCGGCGCAGCCGCGCGTAGAACATGTCTACCGATTCCGCGTCCATCTGACACGCTCTCCTGAATTTGAATTTTTCGAAGTCCGGGTTCAGTTGAGGGTCGAAGTGCTTGTTCAGCGCCGCGACCGCGGCGTCGTAGTCATCGTCGCCCCCAGTGTTAGGAAGGGTCTCAAACAGATCGTAAATTCCAGGTCCACCATAGTAGATCAGCAGCGACCTCTTCACCGCCCCATCCGTCTCTCGGGTCCCGCGGAAGTAGTGGTTCAGGCGACCTACCCATGCTTTCCAGCGCGGGGCTGCGGTAGCCGGGTCTGATGCTTCTCTGAAGGGGGGTAGAGGTGCGACCGCTGTGTGAGAGACCACCGCAGGTGGCGGAGGAGCATGGACCACGGCCACGGCAGGGCCGCCCCCTTGCGATGGGCCTGCACTGGTTGTCGGTAGCGTGGACGGGCCAGTGCTGGTAGTCGGCGGCGTGGACATGCCGGTCGTGGGGTAGCCTGCGTTCCACTTGCGCGGTAGTCCGGCCCTAAAGGGACGTGTGCCCCCTCCGCGTCTTGGCTGGAGTGGCCGTAGGGCAGAGTGAAGACTGTGCTAGATGGATCCTCCCTGTGTTGATAGGAGTGATGGCTGACTGTTTCAGGTTGTGTTTGTGTCCATGAGACCAATGTTCCCATAAATAGCTTGCTGCCAGGGTGCAGGTGTGGAGATGGAGGAGCCAATGCTTGTTGGCTGTTGTCCGTGCCTTCTCGCCTTGCTGCCGACGAGATCCCCACCTCCTGGGGAGACTCCGCGCTGCAGCGCGCAGCCACACGCAGTGCTGACGTCCAAAATCCGAACAGGCAGAACGACGGGCAGCCGGCTGAGGCCCCCTCCTCCGGAATGCGATGTCTTCGAGCGCAGGAGGCGCGCGACTGCCGTCACTCAGCCAGCCAGCTACACGAGGACACCAGCGGCACCGGGCGAGCGATCCAGCATGCGGGTGGGCTCCGCCGATGGTGGGCTCCAGGCAGAGGCGTGCCACCTCCAACACAACGCGGGCAGCAGCAGGGGGAGCCGCGAGGAGAGGGCGTGACTCACGCAGACGGGCACCTCGCGGTCCAGGAGTGGCGTCGCACGCACGGGCACGACCGCCCTCGTCGTCAATGTAGAAGTGCAGGCCCCCAGTGTCGCAGTTACGCACAAGGTATGAGTAAAGGACACCACGCTATGTTCAGGTACTGGGCTACACCAAAGACCACGTGCGGTCTCGCCCCACCTTTATTTATACCCTCCGGGCGAGCCCGCCTCCAGGGGTGTGGGGATGCGTGAATTAGCGCAACATTGTAGTGGAGAGCCCGAGTGGCTCTCTACACCTTCTTTCCCCTCCGGAATTCCAAGAAAGCGCAAGTTGCTCCTTCTTTGTCTATTTTCAGCCTCCTCCAACTTCCAGTGGATGTCCGTGAGTTGTTCCTCATGTGAGGCAGTCAAACCTTTTGCACCTACTATGTCATCTTCCAGCGCCGATGTCCGTGTTTCCAGCTCTGTCATCCGATCAGATATATCATTGCATGTTTTAGCGACTTTCCGAACCGCACCCTGCAGTTTCCGGTTAGCATTTTGAGAGCGTTTGCTTTCCAGTCTGGCTTCTTCCCTGTGTGCCATTACGCACTGCAGTATGGACACGAGGGTTGGGGAGGGTGTCAATGAACCTTCCGAGCCTTTCTCCTCATTAAGCTGATTTCTAACCCCCAGTTGGTCACCCAAAGAATAATCCTATCTAAGATCGGTTTGCTTGTCTCCCGCTTTCCCAAACCGGGAGTGCGTTTTTCTAACAGAAGTCGCCCTTCCCTGACCATCGGTGCCTGAAAGGCTATCCTCCTCACTAGACCCAGAGTTGGTCTCTTGGCCAGAACCCAGACCCGACCAGGTAGCATCAGAGAGCGAAAAAAAGTCATTGGCCTCATTCGCTTCAGAATCAACATCCTTCTCTTTACCCACACGTTGCAGCCCCTGAGTCTTATAAGGAGTTTTAGGAGCAGCTCCCTTCACCCCTTTAGCCTGTGGTTTTTGGGGCTGCCCCCTCCTTACCTCCTGTTGACAAGGGGTTACCCCTGAAGCGTCAATATGGGCAATCCCAATACTTAAGTCAGTTTGAACTGTGCTTTCTTCAGCCGTAATTCCCTCTGAACTAGTATGTAGTTCAGCGCATTCGTCCTGGTTACCTGACTCTCCTTGATTCAGCGGTGGCTTACCCGTCACATTCTGTTCGTCTGCAAGCTCCTCTGAAGTCGAGGGATTAACAACGGATAGATCTCCTGTCGGCGTGGAGCTTATGCTGCTCCCTAACCCCCGGAACAAATCCACGATTGACGCGGGCCGCCGCGGCTGGGGCTGCGTTGCCAGGACCTTCCCCTTTCCGTCTCGCTGCCGGCGTCCCTGTACTGTAGGAGGTGTCGATGAGACATCTCCTGGATCCGAAGACTGTTGCTGGGGTTGTTGGAGCTGCGGCAGGGGCTTGCCGGGGGCCGATTGTCCCGCTCCGCCTCTGGCTTTATTCCGAACTTTCGGAGGCATAGTCGACACACGGGAATACAATCGCTCTCCTCTGCTCCGCTGCTTACGTTGCAACCCCTGCAGCAAGCCACGACAGCCCGCGATCAGCTCCTCGACAAATCTTGCCAGCACCGCTGTCCCATGTTTAAACGCAGGTGAGTACTGCTCCGTTTTTGAAAAAAGTCTTAGGGTGATTACTCCATGCGGGTAGATCGCCATTCGCCGCTGATACCGCTGATACTACTGAAAAGCCTGCTAACACGCCATCACCAGGGAGGATCAACCTCGACGCGGCTAGCACAGGCTAGCACTCGGTCGCCATCTTGCCTTCAAGCTGTCACGAACACCACTTCACTGCCCTAATCCCTATAACACTACCCCCAGCACGACCCCCTACACTGCCCGAACAACACTGCTCTGTCCTAAACCCTGAAACACCATCCCCCAGGTCGATCCCCTACACTGCCCGAACACTTCTGCACTGCCCTAAACCCTGAACACCAGCCCAAGCACGACCCCCTACACTGCCCGAACCTGACTGCACTGCCCTAAACCCTGAAATACCAGCCCCAGCACGACCCCCTACACTGCCCAAACACCACTGCACTTCCCTAAGCCCTGAAACACCAGCCCCAGCATGACCCCCTACACTGACCGAACAACACTGCACTGCACTAAACCCCGAAACACCAGCCCCAGCATGACCCCCTACACTGCTCAAACACCACTGCACTGCCCTAAACCCTGAAAACCTTCCCAGCATGAACCCCTACACTTCCCGAACACCACTGCACTGCCCTAAACCCTGAAACATCACCCCCAGCAAGACCCCCTACACTGCCCGAACGCCACTGCACTGCCCTAAACTCTGAAACACCACCCCAGCAATACACCCTACACTGCCCAAACACCACTGCTCTAAACCCTGAAACACCAACCCCTGCAAGACCCCCTACACTGCCCGAACACCACTGCACTGCCCTAAACCATAAAACACTACCCCCAGCATGACCCCTACACTGCTCGAACACCACCGCACAGCCCTAAACCCTGAAACACCAACCCTAAAACACCACCCCCAGCACGACCCCCTACACTGCCTGAAAACCACTGCACTGCCCTAAACCCTGAAACACCACCACCCAGCACGACCCCCTACACTGCCGAACACCACTGCACTGCCCTAAACCTTTAAACACCACCCTCAGCAAGACCCCTACACTGCCCAAACACCACTGCACTGCCCTAAACCCTGAAACACCACCTCCAGCAAGATTCCATAAACTGTCTGAACACCACTGCACTAAACCCTGAAACACCACCCCCTGCACGACCCCCTACACTGCCCGAACAAAACTGCACTGCCCTAAACCCTTAAACACCAACCCTAAAAAACACCACCCCCAGCACGACCCCCTACACTGCCTGAAAACCACTGCACTGCCCTAAACCCTGAAACACCACCACCTAGCACGACCCCCTACACTGCCGAACACCACTGCACTGCCCTAAACCTTTAAACACCACCCTCAGCAAGACCCCTACACTGCCCAAACACCACTGCACTGCCCTAAACCCTGAAACCCCACCTCCAGCAAGATTCCATAAACTGTCCGAACACCACTGCACTAAACCCTGAAACACCACCCCCTGCACGACCCCCTACACTGCCCGAACACCACTACACTGCCCTAAACCCTGAAAAACCTCCCCCTGCATGACCCCCTACACTTCTTAAACACCACTGCACTGCCAAAAACCCTGAAACATCAGCCCCAGGACGACCCCCTACACTGCGCAACACCACTGCACTGCCCTAAACCCTGAAACACCAACCTTAAAACACTACCCCCAGCACAACCCCCTACACTGCCCGAACACAACTGCACAGCCCTAAATCCTGACACACCAGCCCAGCACGACCCCCTACACTGTCTGAACACCACTGCAGTGCCCTAAACCCTGAAACACCAGCCCCAGCACGACCCCCTACACTGCCCGAACATCACTGCACTGCCCTAAACCCTGAAACACCAGCCCCAGCATGACCCCTACACTACCCGAACACCACTGCACTGCCCTTAACGCTGAAACATCAGCCCCAGCACGACCCCTTACACTGCCTGAACACCACTGCTCTAAACACTGAAACACCAGCCCCAGTACACCCCATACACTGTCAGAACACCACTGCACTGCCCTAAACCCTGAAACACCAGCCACAGCACGACACCCTACCCTGCCCGAACACGACTGCACTGTCCTAAACCCTGAAACACCACCCCCTGCACGAAACCCTACATTGCCCGAACACCATGGCACTGCCCTAAACCCTGAAACCCCACCCCCAGCGCGACCCCTACACTGCCTGAACACCACTGCACTGCACTATACCCTGAAACACCACGCCCAGCAAGACCCCATACACTCCCCGAACATCACTGCCCTAAACCCTGAAACACCACCCCCAGAAAGACCCCGTACAGTGCCCAAACACCACTGCACTGCCCTAAACCCTGAAACATCACCCCAGCACGAGCCCCTACACTGCCCTAACACCACTGCACTGCCGTAAGCCCAGAAACACCAGCCCCAGAACGACCCCCTACACAGCCTGAACATCACTGCACTGCCCTAAACCCTGAAACACCAGCCCCAGCATGACCCCAACAGTGCCCGAACACCACTGCACTGCCCTAAACCCTGAAACACCAGCACCAACACGACCCCCTACCCTGCCCGAACACCACTGCACTGCCCGAAACCCCACTCCCTGCACGACCCCTACACTGCCCAAGCACCACTGCACTGCCCTAAACCCTGAAACATCACCCCCAGCACGACCCCCTACACTGCTTGAACACCACTGCACTGCCCTAAACCCTGAAACACCAGCCCCAGCATGACCCCCTACACTGCCCGAACACCACTGCACTGCCCTAAACCCAGAAACACCAGCCCCAGAATGACCCCCTACACTGCCCGAACACCACTCCCCTAACCCTGAAACACCACCCCCAGCAAGAACCCTATACTGCCCGAACATCACTGCACTTCCCTAAACCCTAAAACACCAGCCCCAGCACGACGACCTAATCTGCCCAAACACCACTGCACTGCCCAAAACTCTGAAACACCAGCCCCAGCATGACCCCCTACACTGCCTGAACACCACTGCACTGCCCTAATCCCAGAAACACCAACCCCAAAATGACACCCTACAGTGTCCAAACACACCTGCGCTACCCTAAACCCTAAAATACCACCTCTCCTCTGCTCCGCTGCTTACGTTGCAACCCCTGCAGCAAGCCACGTCAGCCCGCGATCAGCTCCTCGACAAATCTTGCCAGCACCGCTGTCCCATGTTGAAACGCAGGTGAGTACTGCTCCGTTTTTGAAAAAAGTCTTAGGGTGATTACTCCATGCGGGTAGATCGCCATTCGCCGCTGATACCGCTGATACTACTGAAAAGCCTGCTAACACGCCATCACCAGGGAGGATCAACCTCGACGCGGCTAGCACAGGCTAGCACTCGGTCGCCATCTTGCCTTCAAGCTGTCACGAACACCACTTCACTGCCCTAATCCCTATAACACTACCCCCAGCATGACCCCCTACACTGCCCAAACACCACTGCACTGCCCTAAACCCTGAAACCCCACCTCCAGCAAGATTCCATAAACTGTCCGAACACCACTGCACTAAACCCTGAAACACCACCCCCTGCACGACCCCCTACACTGCCCGAACACCACTACACTGCCCTAAACCCTGAAAAACCTCCCCCTGCATGACCCCCTACACTTCTTAAACACCACTGCACTGCCAAAAACCCTGAAACATCACCCCCAGGACGACCCCCTACACTGCGCAACACCACTGCACTGCCCTAAACCCTGAAACACCAACCTTAAAACACTACCCCCAGCACAACCCCCTACACTGCCCGAACACAACTGCACAGCCCTAAATCCTGACACACCAGCCCAGCACGACCCCCTACACTGTCTGAACACCACTGCAGTGCCCTAAACCCTGAAACACCAGCCCCAGCACGACCCCCTACACTGCCCGAACATCACTGCACTGCCCTAAACCCTGAAACACCAGCCCCAGCATGACCCCTACACTACCCGAACACCACTGCACTGCCCTTAACGCTGAAACATCAGCCCCAGCACGACCCCTTACACTGCCTGAACACCACTGCTCTAAACACTGAAACACCAGCCCCAGTACACCCCATACACTGTCAGAACACCACTGCACTGCCCTAAACCCTGAAACACCAGCCACAGCACGACACCCTACCCTGCCCGAACACGACTGCACTGTCCTAAACCCTGAAACACCACCCCCTGCACGAAACCCTACATTGCCCGAACACCATGGCACTGCCCTAAACCCTGAAACCCCACCCCCAGCGCGACCCCTACACTGCCTGAACACCACTGCACTGCACTATACCCTGAAACACCACGCCCAGCAAGACCCCATACACTCCCCGAACATCACTGCCCTAAACCCTGAAACACCACCCCCAGAAAGACCCCGTACAGTGCCCAAACACCACTGCACTGCCCTAAACCCTGAACATCACCCCAGCACGAGCCCCTACACTGCCCTAACACCACTGCACTGCCGTAAGCCCAGAAACACCAGCCCCAGAACGACCCCTACACAGCCTGAACATCACTGCACTGCCCTAAACCCTGAAACACCAGCCCCAGCATGACCCCAACAGTGCCCGAACACCACTGCACTGCCCTAAACCCTGAAACACCAGCACCAACACGACCCCCTACCCTGCCCGAACACCACTGCACTGCCCGAAACCCCACTCCCTGCACGACCCCTACACTGCCCAAGCACCACTGCACTGCCCTAAACCCTGAAACATCACCCCCAGCACGACCCCCTACACTGCTTGAACACCACTGCACTGCCCTAAACCCTGAAACACCAGCCCCAGCATGACCCCCTACACTGCCCGAACACCACTGCACTGCCCTAAACCCAGAAACACCAGCCCCAGAATGACCCCCTACACTGCCCGAACACCACTCCCCTAACCCTGAAACACCACCCCCAGCAAGAACCCTATACTGCCCGAACATCACTGCACTTCCCTAAACCCTAAAACACCAGCCCCAGCACGACGACCTAATCTGCCCAAACACCACTGCACTGCCCAAAACTCTGAAACACCAGCCCCAGCATGACCCCCTACACTGCCTGAACACCACTGCACTGCCCTAATCCCAGAAACACCAACCCCAAAATGACCCCCTACAGTGTCCAAACACACCTGCGCTACCCTAAACCCTAAAATACCACCTCTCCTCTGCTCCGCTGCTTACGTTGCAACCCCTGCAGCAAGCCACGACAGCCCGCGATCAGCTCCTCGACAAATCTTGCCCTTGCCAGCACCGCTGTCCCATGTTGAAACGCAGGTGAGTACTGCTCCGTTTTTGAAAAAAGTCTTAGGGTGATTACTCCATGCGGGTAGATCGCCATTCGCCGCTGATACCGCTGATACTACTGAAAAGCCTGCTAACACGCCATCACCAGGGAGGATCAACCTCGACGCGGCTAGCACAGGCTAGCACTCGGTCGCCATCTTGCCTTCAAGCTGTCACGAACACCACTTCACTGCCCTAATCCCTATAACACTACCCCCAGCATGACCCCCTACACTGCCCGAACAACACTGCTCTGTCCTAAACCCTGAAACACCATCCCCCAGGTCGATCCCCTACACTGCCCGAACACTTCTGCACTGCCCTAAACCCTGAACACCAGCCCAAGCACGACCCCCTACACTGCACTGCACTATACCCTGAAACACCACGCCCAGCAAGACCCCATACACTCCCCGAACATCACTGCCCTAAACCCTGAAACACCACCCCCAGAAAGACCCCGTACAGTGCCCAAACACCACTGCACTGCCCTAAACCCTGAAACATCACCCCAGCACGAGCCCCTACACTGCCCTAACACCACTGCACTGCCGTAAGCCCAGAAACACCAGCCCCAGAACGACCCCTACACTGCCCGAGCACCACTGCACTGCCCTAAACCCTGAAACAACAGCCCCAGCACAACCCCCTACACTGCCCTAACACCACTGCACTGCCGTAAGCCCAGAAACACCAGCCCCAGAACGACCCCCTACACAGCCTGAACATCACTGCACTGCCCTAAACCCTGAAACACCAGCCCCAGCATGACCCCTACTGTGCCCGAACACCACTGCACTGCCCTAAACCCTGAAACACCAGCACCAACACGACCCCCTACCCTGCCCGAACACCACTGCACTGCCCGAAACCCCACTCCCTGCACGACCCCTACACTGCCCAAGCACCACTGCACTGCCCTAAACCCTGAAACATCACCCCCAGCACGACCCCCTACACTGCTTGAACACCACTGCACTGCCCTAAACCCTGAAACACCAGCCCCAGCATGACCCCCTACACTGCCCGAACACCACTGCACTGCCCTAAACCCAGAAACACCAGCCCCAGAATGACCCCCTACACTGCCCGAACACCACTCCCCTAACCCTGAAACACCACCCCCAGCAAGAACCCTATACTGCCCGAACATCACTGCACTTCCCTAAACCCTAAAACACCAGCCCCAGCACGACGACCTAATCTGCCCAAACACCACTGCACTGCCCAAAACTCTGAAACACCAGCCCCAGCATGACCCCCTACACTGCCTGAACACCACTGCACTGCCCTAATCCCAGAAACACCAACCCCAAAATGACCCCCTACAGTGTCCAAACACACCTGCGCTACCCTAAACCCGAAAATACCACCCCAGCATGACCCCCTACACTGCCCGAGCAACACTGCTCTGCCCTAAACCCTAAAAAAAAACAGCCCCAGCACGACCCCCTACACTGCCCAAACACCACTGCACTGCCCTAAACCCTAAAACACCAGCCTCAGCATGACCCCCTTCACGGCCCGAACACCACTGCAGTGCCCTAAACCCTAAAATACCACCCCAGCATGACCCCCTACACTGCCCGAACACCACATCACTGCCCTAAACCCTAAAACACCAGCCCCAACACTATGCCCTACACTGCCCGAACACCACTGCACTGCCCTAAACCCTGAAACAGCCGCCCCAGCACGACCCCCTACACTGCCCAAACACTACTGCACTGCCCTAAGCCCTGAAACACCAGCCCCAGCACGACCCCTACACTGCCCGAACAACACTGCACTGCCCTAAATCACGAAACACCAGCCCCAGCACGACCCTTATCCTGTCCAAACACTACTGCACTGCCCTAAACCCTGAAACTCCAGCCCTAGCACGACCCCCTACACTGCCCAAACTGCACTGTACTGCCCTAAACCCTGAAACACCACCCCAGCAAAACACCCTCCACTGCCCAAACACCACTGCACTAAACCCTGAAACATTACCCACTACACGACCCCCTACACTGCCTGAACACCACTGCACTGCCCTAAACCCTGAAACACCACCCCCAGCAAGACCCCCTGCACTGCCTGAACACCACTGCACTGCCCTAAACCCTGAAACACCATCCCAGCACACCCCCCTATACTGCCCGAAAACCACTGCTCTGCCCTAAACCCTAAAACACCAGCCTCAGCATGAACCCCTACACGGCCGGAACACCACTGCACTGCCCTTAACCCTAAAATACCACCCCAGCATGTCCCCCTACACTGCCAAAACACCCCTGCACTGCCCTAAACCCTGAAACACCAGCCCCAGCACGACCCCCTACACTGCCCAAACACCACTGCACTGCCCTAAACCCTGAAACACCATCCCCAGCACGACCCCCTACACTGCCCGAACAGTTCTGCACTACCCTAAACCCTGAACACCAGCCCAAGCACGAACCCCTACACTCCCTGAACACCACTGCACTGCCCTAAACCCTGAAACACCACCCCCTGCATGACCCCCTATACTGCCCAAACACCACTGCACTGCCCTAAACCCTAAAACACCACCCCTAGCACGACCCTCTACACTGCCCAAACACCACTGCTCTGCCCTGAACCCTGAAATACCACCCCAGCACGACCCCCTACACTGCCCGAACACCACTGCTCTGCCCTAAACCCTAAAACACCAGCCCCAGCACGACCCCATACACTGCCCGAATACCACTGCTCTGCCCTGAACCCTAAAACACCAGCCTCAGCATGAACCCCTACACGGCCCGAACACCACTGCACTGCCCTAAACCCAAAAATACCCCCCCAGCATGTCCCCCTACACTGCCAAATCACCCCTGCACTGCCCTAAACCCTGAAACACCAGCCCCAGCACGACCCCCTACACTGCCCAAACACCACTGCACTGCCCTAAGCCCTGGAACACCATCCCCAGCACGACCCCCTACACTGCCCGAACAACACTGCACTACCCTAAACCACGAAACCCCAGCCCCAGTACGACTCCCTACACTGCCCTAACACCATTGCACTGCCCTAAACCCTGAAACACCAGCCCCAGCATGACCCCCTACACTTCCCGAACACCACTGCACTGCCGTAAACCCTGAAACACCACGCCCAGCAAGACCTCCTACACTGCCCAAACACCACTGCACAGTCCTAAACCCTGAAACACCACCCCAGTAATATGCCCTCCACTGCCCAAACACCACTGCACAAAACCCTGAAACACTACCCCCTACACATCCCCCTACACTGCCCGAACACACCTGCACTGCCCTAAACCCTGAAACACCACCCCCAGCAAGAACCCCTGCACTGCCTGAACACAACTGCACTGCCCTAAAACCTGAAACACCACCCCCTGCACGAGCCCTTATACTGCCCGAACACCACTACACTCCCCGAAACCCTAAAACACCCCCCAGTATGACCCCCTACACTGCCCGAACACCACTGCACTGCCCTAAACCCAGAAACACCAGCCCCAGCACGACCCCCTACACTGCCCGAACACCACTGCACTGCCCTAAACCCTGAAACACCAGCCCCAGCATGACCCCCTATACTGCCCGAACACCACTGCACTGTCCTTAACCCTGAAACATCGCCCCAGCATGACCCCTTACACTGCCTGAACACCACTGCTCTGCCCTAAACCCTGAAACACCACCCCAGCATGACCCCCTACACTGCCCGAGCACCACTGCTCTGCCCTAAACCCTAAAACACCAGCCCCAGCATGACCCCCTACACTGCCCAAACACCACTGCACTGCCCTAAACCCTAAAACACCAACCTCAGCATGACACCCCTTCACGGCCCGAACACCACTGCAGTGCCCTAAACCCTAAAAAACCACCCCAGCATGACCCCCTACACTGCCCGAACACCACTTCACTGCCCTAAACCCTAAAATACCAGCCCCAACACTATGCCCTACACTGCCCGAACACTACTGCACTGCCCTAAACCCTGAAACACCACCCCAGCAATATGCCCTCCACTGCCCAAACACCACTGCACTAAAACCTGAAACATTACCCACTACACGACCCCCCAGACTGCCTGAACACTGCTGCACCGCCCTAAACCCTGAAACACCACCCCCAGCAAGACCCCCTGCACTGCCTGAACACCACTGCACTGCCCTAAACCCTGAAGCACCATCCCTGCACAACCCCCTATACTGCCCGAACACCACTGCTCTGCCCTAAACCCTAAAACACGAGCCCCAGCATGACCCCACACACTGCCCGAATACCGCTGCACTGCCCTAAACCCTAAAACACCAGCCTCAGCATGAACCCCTACACGGCCCGAACACCACTGCACTGCCCTTAACCCTAAAATACCACCCCAGCATGTCCCCCTACACTGCCAAAACACCCCTGCACTGCCCTAAACCCTGAAACATCAGCCCCAGCACGACCCCCTACACTGCCCAAACACCACTGCACTGCCCTAAGCCCTGAAACACCATCCCCAGCACGACCCCCTACACTGCCCGAACAACACTGCACTGCCCTAAACTACGAAACCCCAGCCCCAGTACGACTCCCTACACTGCCCAAACACCACTGCACTGCCCTAAACCCTGAAACACCAGCCCCAGCAAGACCTCCTACACTGCCCAAACACCACTGCACTGCCCTAAACCCTGAAACACCACCCCAGCAATACGCCCTCCACTGCCCAAACACCACTGCACTAAACCCTGAAACATTACCCCCTACACGACCCCCTACACTGCCTGAACACCACTGCACTGCCCTAAACCCTGAAACACCACCCCCAGCAAGACCCCCTGCACTACCTGAACACCACTGCACTGCCCTAAACCCTGAAACACCATCCCTGCACAACCCCCTATACTGCCCGGACACCACTGCACTGCCCTAAACCCTAAAACACAACCCCCAGCTCAACCGCCTACACTGCCCAAACACCACAGCTCTGCCCTAAACCCTTAAACACCATCCCAGCATGACCTCCTACACTGTCCGAATACCACTGCTCTGCCCTAAACCCTAAAACACCAGCCCCAGCATGACCCCCTACACTGCCTGAACACCAATGCACTGCCATAAACCCTAAAACACCATCCTCAGCACGACCCCTCCACTGCCCGAACACCACTGCACTACCCTAAACCCTGAAATACCACCCCCAGCACGACCCCCTACACTGCCCGAACACCACTGCTCTGTCCTAAACCCTGAAACACCACCCCAGTACGATCCCTTACACTGCGCGAACACCACTGTACTGCCCTAAACCCTGAACACCAGCCCAAGCACGACCCCCTACACGGCCCGAACACGACTTCACTGCCCTAAACCCTGAAACACCAGCCCCAGCACGACCCCCTACACTGCCCAAACACCACTGCACTTCCCTAAGCCCTGAAACACCAGCCCCAGCATGACCCCCTACACTGCCCGAACAACACTGCACTGCCCCAAACCCCGTAACACCAGCCCCAGCATGACCCCTACACTGCTCAAACACCACTGCACTGCCCTAAACTCTGAAACACCTGCCCAACACGACCCCCTACACTTCCCGAACACCACTGCACTGCCCTAAACCCTGAAACATCACCCCCAGCAAGACCCCCTACACTGCCCGAACGCCACTGCACTGCCCTAAACTCTGAAACACCACCCCAGCAATACACCCTACACTGCCCGAACAAAATACCAACCCAGCATGTCCCCCTACACTGCCAAAACACCCCTGCACTGCCCTAAACCCTGAAACATCAGCCCCAGCACAACCCCCTACACTGCCCAAACACCACTGCACTGCCCTAAGCCCTGAAACACCATCCCCAGCACGACCCCCTACACTGCCCGAACAACACTGCACTGCCCTAAACTACGAAACCCCAGCCCCAGTACGACTCCCTACACTTCCCAAACACCACTGCACTGCCCTAAACCCTGAAACACCAGCCCCAGGAAGACCTCCTACACTGCCCAAACACCACTGCACTGTCCTAAACCCTGAAACACCACCCCAGCAATATGCCCTCCACTGCCCAAAAACCACTGCACAAAACCCAGAAACACTACCCCCTACACATCCCCCTACACTGCCCGAACACCACTGCACTGCCCTAAACCCTGAAACACCACCCCCAGCAAGACCCCCTGCACTGCCTGAAAACCACTACACTGCCCTAAACCCTGAAACACCACCCCCTGCACGACCCCCTATACTGCCCGAACACAACTGCACTGCCCTAAACCCTAAAACACCACCCCCAGCACAACCCCCTACACTGCCCGAACACCACTGCACTGCCCTAAACCCAGAAACACCAGCCCCAGCATGACCCCCTACACTGCCCGAACACCACTGCACTGCCCTAAACCCTGAAACACCAGCCCCAGCACGACCCCCTATACCGCCCGAACACCACTGCACTGCCCTTAACCCTGAAACATCAGCCCCAGCATGACACCTTACACTGCCTGAACACCACTGCCCTAAACACTGAAACACCAGCCCCAGTACACCCCATGCACTGCCCGAACACCACAGCACTGCCCTAAACCCTGAAACACTACCCCCTGCACGACCCCTTATACTGCCCGAACACCACTGCACTGCCCTAAACCCTGAAACACCAGCCCCAGCATGTCCCCCTACACTTCCCGAACACCACTGCACTGCCGTAAACCCTGAAACACCACCCCCAGCAAGACCTCCTACACTGCCCAAACACCACTGCACAGTCCTAAACCCTGAAACACCACCCCAGTAATATGCCCTCCACTGCCCAAACACCACTGCACAAAACCCTGAAACACTACCCCCTACACATCCCCCTACACTGCCCGAACACCACTGCACTGCCCTAAACCCTGAAACACCACCCCCAGCAAGAACCCCTGCACTGCCTGAACACAACTGCACTGCCCTAAAACCTGAAACACCACCCCCTGCACGAGCCCTTATACTGCCCGAACACCACTGCACTCCCCGAAACCCTAAAACACCCCCCCAGTATGACCCCCTACACTGCCCGAACACCACTGCACTGCCCTAAAAACTGAAACACCAGCCCCAGCACGACCCCCTACACTGCCCGAACACCACTGCACTGCCCTAAACCCTGAAACACCAGCCCCAGCATGACCCCCTATACTGCCCGAACACCACTGCACTGTCCTTAACCCTGAAACATCGCCCCAGCATGACCCCTTACACTGCCTGAACACCACTGCTCTGCCCTAAACCCTGAAACACCACCCCAGCATGACCCCCTACACTGCCCGAGCACCACTGCTCTGCCCTAAACCCTAAAACACCAGCCCCAGCATGACCCCCTACACTGCCCAAACACCACTGCACTGCCCTAAACCCTAAAACACCAACCTCAGCATGACCCCCTTCACGGCCCGAACATCACTGCAGTGCCCTAAACCCTAAAAAACCACCCCAGCATGACCCCCTACACTGCCCGAACACCACTTCACTGCCCTAAACCCTAAAATACCAGCCCCAACACTATGACCTACACTGCCCGAACACTACTGCACTGCCCTAAACCCTGAAACACCACCCCAGCAATACGCCCTCCACTGCCCAAACACCACTGCACTAAAACCTGAAACATTACCCACTACACGACCCCCTACACTGCCTGAACACTACTGCACTGCCCTAAACCCTGAAACACCACCCCCAGCAAGACCCCCTGCACTGCGCCTGAACACCACTGCACTGCCCTAAACCCTGAAGCACCATCCCTGCACAACCCCCTATACTGCCCGAACACCACTGCTCTGCCCTAAACCCTAAAACACCAGCCCCAGCATGACCCCACACACTGCCCGAATACCGCTGCACTGCCCTAAACCCTAAAACACCAGCCTCAGCATGAACCCCTACACGGCCCGAACACCACTGCACTGCCCTTAACCCTAAAATACCACCCCAGCATGTCCCCCTACACTGCCAAAACACCCCTGCACTGCCCTAAACCCTGAAACATCAGCCCCAGCACGACCCCCTACACTGCCCAAACACCACTGCACTGCCCTAAGCCCTGAAACACCATCCCCAGCACGACCCCCTACACTGCCCGAACAACACTGCACTGCCCTAAACTACGAAACCCCAGCCCCAGTACGACTCCCTACACTGCCCAAACACCACTGCACTGCCCTAAACCCTGAAACACCAGCCCCAGCAAGACCTCCTACACTGCCCAAGCACCACTGCACTGTCCTAAACCCTGAAACACCACCCCAGCAATATGCCCTCCACTGCCCAAAAACCACTGCACAAAACCCGGAAACACTACCCCCTACACATCCCCCTACACTGCCCGAACACCACTGCACTGCCCTAAACCCTGAAACACCACCCCCAGCAAGACCCCCTGCACTGCCTGAACACCACTACACTGCCCTAAACCCTGAAACACCACCCGCTGCACGACCCCCTATACTGCCCGAACACCACTGCACTGCCTAAACCCTAAAACACCACCCCCAGCACGACCCCCTACACTGCCCGAACACCACTGCACTGCCCTAAACCCAGAAACGCCAGCCCCAGCATGACCCCCTACACTGCCCGAACACCACTGCACTGCCCTAAACCGTGAAACACCAGCCCCAGCACGACCCCCTATACCGCCCGAACACCACTGCACTGCCCTTAACCCTGAAACATCAGCCCCAGCATGACACCTTACACTGCCTGAACACCACTGCCCTAAACACTGAAACACCAGCCCCAGTACACCCCATGCACTGCCCGAACACCACAGCACTGCCCTAAACCCTGAAACACTACCCCCTGCACGACCCCCTTATACTGTCCGAACACCACTGCACTGCCCTAAACCCTAAAACACCACCCCCAGCACGGCCCTCTACACTGCCTAAACACCACTGCTTTGCCCTAAACCCTGAAACACCACCCCAGCACGAACCCCTACACTGCCCGCACAACACTTCTCTGTCCTAAACCCTAAAACACCAGCCCCAGCACGACACCCTACACAGCCCAAACACCACTGCACTGCCCTAAAACACCAGCCTCAGCATGACCCCCTTCACGGCCCGAACACCACTGCACTGCCCTAAACCCTAAAATACCACCCCAGCATGACCCCCTGCACTGCCCGAACACCACTTCACTGCCCTAAACCCTAAAACACCAGCCCCAACACTATCCCCTACACTGCCCGAACACCACTGCACTGCCCTAAACCCTGAAACAGCCGCCCCAGCACGACCCCCTACACTGCCAAAACACTACTGCACAGCTCTAAGCCCTGAAACTCCAGCCCTAGCATGACTCCCTAAACTTCCCAAACACCACTACACTGCCCTAAACCCTGAAACACCACCCCCCGGCAAGACCCCCTACATTGCCCGAACACCACTTCACTGCCCTAAACCCTAAAACACCAGCCCCAACACTATCCCCTACACTGCCCGAACAACACTGCACTGCCCTAAATCATGAAACACCAGCCCCAGCACGACCCCTACCCTGCCCAAACACCACTGCACTGCCCTAAGCCCTGAAACTCCAGCCTTAGCATGACTCCCTAAACTTCCCAAACACCACTACACTGCCCTAAACACTGAAACACCACCACCCGGCAAGACCCCCTACACTGCCCGAACGCCACTGCACTGCCCTAAACCCTGAAACACCACCCCAGCAATACGCCCTCCACTGCCCAAACACCACTGCACTAAACCCTGAAACATTACCCCCTACACGACCCCCTACACTGCCTGAACACCACTGCACTGCCCTAAACCCTGAAACACCACCCCCAGCAAGACCCTCTGCACTGCCTGAACACAACTGCACTGCCCTAAAACCTGAAACACCACCCCCTGCACGAGCCCTTATACTGCCCGAACACCACTGCACTCCCCGAAACCCTAAAACACCCCCCCAGTATGACCCCCTACACTGCCCGAACACCACTGCACTGCCCTAAACCCAGAAACACCAGCCCCAGCACGACCCCCTACACTGCCCGAACACCACTGCACTGCCCTAAACCCTGAAACACCAGCCCCAGCATGACCCCCTATACTGCCCGAACACCACTGCACTGTCCTTAACCCTGAAACATCGCCCCAGCATGACCCCTTACACTGCCTGAACACCACTGCTCTGCCCTAAACCCTGAAACACCACCCCAGCATGACCCCCTACACTGCCCGAGCACCACTGCTCTGCCCTAAACCCTAAAACACCAGCCCCAGCATGACCCCCTACACTGCCCAAACACCACTGCACTGCCCTAAACCCTAAAACACCAACCTCAGCATGACACCCATTCACAGCCCGAACACCACTGCAGTGCCCTAAACCCTAAAAAACCACCCCAGCATGACCCCCTACACTGCCCGAACACCACTTCACTGCCCTAAACCCTAAAATATCAGCCCCAACACTATGCCCTACACTGCCCGAACACTACTGCACTGCCCTAAACCCTGAAACACCACCCCAGCAATACGCCCTCCACTGCCCAAACACCACTGCACTAAAACCTGAAACATTACCCCTTACACGACCCCCTACACTGCCTGAACACTGCTGCACCGCCCTAAACCCTGAAACACCACCCCCAGCAAGACCCCCTGCACTGCCTGAACACCACTGCACTGCCCTAAACCCTGAAGCACCATCCCTGCACAACCCCCTATACTGCCCGAACACCACTGCTCTGCCCTAAACCCTAAAACACCAGCCCCAGCATGACCCCACACACTGCCCGAATACCGCTGCACTGCCCTAAACCCTAAAACACCAGCCTCAGCATGAACCCCTACACGGCCCGAACACCACTGCACTGCCCTTAACCCTAAAATACCACCCCAGCATGTCCCCCTACACTGCCAAAACACCCCTGCACTGCCCTAAACCCTGAAACATCAGCCCCAGCACGACCCCCTACACTGCCCAAACACCACTGCACTGCCCTAAGCCCTGAAAAACCATCCCCAGCACGACCCCCTACACTGCCCGAACAACACTGCACTGCCCTAAACTACGAAACCCCAGCCCCAGTACGACTCCCTACACTGCCCAAACACCACTGCACTGCCCTAAACCCTGAAACACCAGCCCCAGCAAGACCTCCGACACTGCCCAAACACCACTGCACTGTCCTAAACCCTGAAACAACACCCCAGCAATATGCCCTCCACTGCCCAAAAACCACTGCACAAAACCCGGAAACACTACCCCCTTCACATCCCCCTACACTGCCCGAACACCACTGCACTGCCCTAAACCCTGAAACACCACCCCCAGCAAGACCCCCTGCACTGCCTGAACACCACTACACTGCCCTAAACCCTGAAACACCACCCGCTGCACGACCCCCTATACTGCCCGAACACCACTGCACTGCCCTAAACCCTAAAACACCACCCCCAGCACGACCCCCTACACTGCCCGAACACCACTGCACTGCCCTAAACCCAGAAACACCAGCCCCAGCATGACCCCCTACACTGCCCGAACACCACTGCATTGCCCTAAACCGTGAAACACCAGCCCCAGCACGACCCCCTATACCGCCCGAACACCACTGCACTGCCCTTAACCCTGAAACATCAGCCCCAGCATGACACCTTACACTGCCTGAACACCACTGCCCTAAACACTGAAACACCAGCCCCAGTACACCCCATGCACTGCCCGAACACCACAGCACTGCCCTAAACCCTGAAACACTACCCCCTGCACGACCCCTTATACTGCCCGAACACCACTGCACTGCCCTAAACCCTAAAACACCACCCCCAGCACGACCCTCTACACTGCCCAAACACCACTGCTTTGCCCTAAACCCTGAAACACCACCCCAGCACGACCCCCTACACTGCCCGCACAACACTGCTCTGTCCTAAACCCTAAAACACCAGCCCCAGCACGACCCCCTACACAGCCCAAACACCACTGCACTGCCCTAAAACACCAGCCTCAGCATGACCCCTTCACGGCCCGAACACCACTGCACTGCCCTAAACCCTAAAATACCACCCCAGCATGACCCCCTACACTGCCCGAACACCACTTCACTGCCCTAAACCCTAAAACACCAGCCCCAACACTATCCCCTACACTGCCCGAACACCACTGCACTGCCCTAAACCCTGAAACAGCCGCCCAGCACGACCCCCTACACTGCCAAAACACTACTGCACTGCTCTAAGCCCTGAAACTCCAGCCCTAGCATGACTCCCTAAACTTCCCAAACACCACTACACTGCCCTAAACCCTGAAACACCACCCCCCGGCAAGACCCCCTACACTGCCCGAACACCACTTCACTGCCCTAAACCCTAAAACACCAGCCCCAACACTATCCCCTACACTGCCCGAACAACACTGCACTGCACTAAATCATGAAACACCAGCCCCAGCACGACCCCTACCCTGCCCAAACACCACTGCACTGCCCTAAGCCCTGAAACTCCAGCCTTAGCATGACTCCCTAAACTTCCCAAACACCACTACACTGCCCTAAACACTGAAACACCACCCCCCGGCAAGACCCCCTACACTGCCCGAACGCCACTGCACTGCCCTAAACCCTGAAACACCACCCCAGCAATACGCCCTCCACTGCCCAAACACCACTGCACTAAACCCTGAAACATTACCCCCTACACGACCCCCTACACTGCCTGAACACCACTGCACTGCCCTAAACCCTGAAACACCACCCCCAGCAAGACCCCCTGCACTACCTGAACACCACTGCACTGCCCTAAACCCTGAAACACCATCCCTGCACAACCCCCTATACTGCCCGGACACCACTGCACTGCCCTAAACCCTAAAACACAACCCCCAGCTCGACCGCCTACACTGCCCAAACACCACAGCTGTGCCCTAAACCCTTAAACACCATCCCAGCATGACCTCCTACACTGTCCGAATACCACTGCTCTGCCCTAAACCCTAAAACACCAGCCCCAGCATGACCCCCTACACTGCCTGAACACCACTGCACTGCCATAAACCCTAAAACACCATCCTCAGCACGACCCCCCACTGCCCGAACACCACTGCACTACCCTAAACCCTGAAATACCACCCCAGCATCACCGCCACACTGCCCGAACACCACTTCACTGCACTAATCCCTAAAACACCACCCCCAGCACGACCCCCTACACTGCCCAAACACCACTGCTCTGTCCTAAACCCTGAAACACCACCCCAGTACGATCCCTTACACTGCGCGAACACCACTGCACTGCCCTAAACCCTGAACACCAGCCCAAGCACGACCCCCTACACGGCCCGAACACGACTTCACTGCCCTAAACCCTGAAACACCAGCCCCAGCACGAACCCCTACACTGCCCAAACACCACTGCACTTCCCTAAGCCCTGAAACACCAGCCCCAGCATGACCCCCTACACTGCCCGAACAACACTGCACTGCCCCAAACCCCGTAACACCAGCCCCAGCATGACCCCTACACTGCTCAAACACCACTGCACTGCCCTAAACTCTGAAACACCTGCCCAACACGACCCCCTACACTTCCCGAACACCACTGCACTGCCCTAAGCCCTGAAACATCACCCCCAGCAAGACCCCCTACACTGCCCGAACGCCACTGCACTGCCCTAAACTCTGAAACACCACCCCAGCAATACGCCCTACACTACCCGAACAAAATACCACCCCAGCATGTCCCCCTACACTGCCAAAACACCCCTGCACTGCCCTAAACCCTGAAACATCAGCCCCAGCACAACCCCCTACACTGCCCAAACACCACTGCACTGCCCTAAGCCCTGAAACACCATCCCCAGCACGACCCCCTACACTGCCCGAACAACACTGCACTGCCCTAAACTACGAAACCCCAGCCCCAGTACGACTCCCTACACTTCCCAAACACCACTGCACTGCCCTAAACCCTGAAACACCAGCCCCAGGAAGACCTCCTACACTGCCCAAACACCACTGCACTGTCCTAAACCCTGAAACACCACCCCAGCAATATGCCCTCCACTGCCCAAAAACCACTGCACAAAACCCAGAAACACTACCCCCTACACATCCCCCTACACTGCCCGAACACCACTGCACTGCCCTAAACCCTGAAACACCACCCCCAGCAAGACCCCCTGCACTGCCTGAAAACCACTACACTGCCCTAAACCCTGAAACACCACCCCCTGCACGACCCCCTATACTGCCCGAACACAACTGCACTGCCCTAAACCCTAAAACACCACCCCCAGCACAACCCCCTACACTGCCCGAACACCACTGCACTGCCCTAAACCCAGAAACACCAGCCCCAGCATGACCCCCTACACTGCCCGAACACCACTGCACTGCCCTAAACCCAGAAACACCAGCCCCAGCATGTCCCCCTACACTTCCCGAACACCACTGCACTGCCGTAAACCCTGAAACACCACCCCCAGCAAGACCTCCTACACTGCCCAAACACCACTGCACAGTCCTAAACCCTGAAACACCACCCCAGTAATATGCCCTCCACTGCCCAAACACCACTGCACAAAACCCTGAAACACTACCCCCTACACATCCCCCTACACTGCCCGAACACCACTGCACTGCCCTAAACCCTGAAACACCACCCCCAGCAAGAACCCCTGCACTGCCTGAACACAACTGCACTGCCCTAAAACCTGAAACACCACCCCCTGCACGAGCCCTTATACTGCCCGAACACCACTGCACTCCCCGAAACCCTAAAACACCCCCCCAGTATGACCCCCTACACTGCCCGAACACCACTGCACTGCCCTAAACACTGAAACACCAGCCCCAGCACGACCCCCTACACTGCCCGAACACCACTGCACTGCCCTAAACCCTGAAACACCAGCCCCAGCATGACCCCCTATACTGCCCGAACACCACTGCACTGTCCTTAACCCTGAAACATCGCCCCAGCATGACCCCTTACACTGCCTGAACACCACTGCTCTGCCCTAAACCCTGAAACACCACCCCAGCATGACCCCCTACACTGCCCGAGCACCACTGCTCTGCCCTAAACCCTAAAACACCAGCCCCAGCATGACCCCCTACACTGCCCAAACACCACTGCACTGCCCTAAACCCTAAAACACCAACCTCAGCATGACCCCCTTCACGGCCCGAACACCACTGCAGTGCCCTAAACCCTAAAAAACCACCCCAGCATGACCCCCTACACTGCCCGAACACCACTTCACTGCCCTAAACCCTAAAATACCAGCCCCAACACTATGACCTACACTGCCCGAACACTACTGCACTGCCCTAAACCCTGAAACACCACCCCAGCAATACGCCCTCCACTGCCCAAACACCACTGCACTAAAACCTGAAACATTACCCACTACACGACCCCCTACACTGCCTGAACACTACTGCACTGCCCTAAACCCTGAAACACCACCCCCAGCAAGACCCCCTGCACTGCGCCTGAACACCACTGCACTGCCCTAAACCCTGAAGCACCATCCCTGCACAACCCCCTATACTGCCCGAACACCACTGCTCTGCCCTAAACCCTAAAACACCAGCCCCAGCATGACCCCACACACTGCCCGAATACCGCTGCACTGCCCTAAACCCTAAAACACCAGCCTCAGCATGAACCCCTACACGGCCCGAACACCACTGCACTGCCCTTAACCCTAAAATACCACCCCAGCATGTCCCCCTACATTGCCAAAACACCCCTGCACTGCCCTAAACCCTGAAACATCAGCCCCAGCACGACCCCCTACACTGCCCAAACACCACTGCACTGCCCTAAGCCCTGAAACACCATCCCCAGCACGACCCCCTACACTGCCCGAACAACACTGCACTGCCCTAAACTACGAAACCCCAGCCCCAGTACGACTCCCTACACTGCCCAAACACCACTGCACTGCCCTAAACCCTGAAACACCAGCCCCAGCAAGACCTCCTACACTGCCCAAACACCACTGCACTGTCCTAAACCCTGAAACACCACCCCAGCAATATGCCCTCCACTGCCCAAAAACCACTGCACAAAACCCGGAAACACTACCCCCTACACATCCCCCTACACTGCCCGAACACCACTGCACTGCCCTAAACCCTGAAACACCACCCCCAGCAAGACCCCCTGCACTGCCTGAACACCACTACACTGCCCTAAACCCTGAAACACCACCCGCTGCACGACCCCCTATACTGCCCGAACACCACTGCACTGCCTAAACCCTAAAACACCACCCCCAGCACGACCCGCTACACTGCCCGAACACCACTGCACTGCCCTAAACCCAGAAACACCAGCCCCAGCATGACCCCCTACACTACCAGAACACCACTGCACTGCCCTAAACCGTGAAACACCAGCCCCAGCATGACCCCCTATACCGCCCGAACACCACTGCACTGCCCTTAACCCTGAAACATCAGCCCCAGCATGACACCTTAAACTGCCTGAACACCACTGCCCTAAACACTGAAACACCAGCCCCAGTACACCCCATGCACTGCCCGAACACCACAGCACTGCCCTAAACCCTGAAACACTACCCCCTGCACGACCCCTTATACTGCCCGAACACCACTGCACTGCCCTAAACCCTAAAACACCACCCCCAGCACGACCCTCTACACTGCCCAAACACCACTGCTTTGCCCTAAACCCTGAAACACCACCCCAGCACGACCCCCTACACTGCCCGCACAACACTTCTTTGTCCTAAACCCTAAAACACCAGCCCCAGCACGACCCCCTACACAGCCCAAACACCACTGCACTGCCCTAAAACACCAGCCTCAGCATGACCCCCTTCACGGCCCGAACACCACTGCACTGCCCTAAACCCTAAAATACCACCCCAGCATGACCCCCTACACTGCCCGAACACCACTTCACTGCCCTAAACCCTAAAACACCAGCCCCAACACTATCCCCTACACTGCCCGAACACCACTGCACTGCCCTAAACCCTGAAACAACCGCCCCAGCACGACCCCCTACACTGCCAAAACACTACTGCACAGCTCTAAGCCCTGAAACTCCAGCCCTAGCATGACTCCCTAAACTTCCCAAACACCACTACACTGCCCTAAACCCTGAAACACCACCCCCCGGCAAGACCCCCTACACTGCCCGAACACCACTTCACTGCCCTAAACCCTAAAACACCAGCCCCAACACTATCCCCTACACTGCCCGAACAACACTGCAGTGCCCTAAATCATGAAACACCAGCCCCAGCACGACCCCTACCCTGCCCAAACACCACTGCACTGCCCTAAGCCCTGAAACTCCAGCCTTAGCATGACTCCCTAAACTTCCCAAACACCACTACACTGCCCTAAACACTGAAACACCACCCCCCGGCAAGACCCCCTACACTGCCCGAACGCCACTGCACTGCCCTAAACCCTGAAACTCCACCCCAGCAATACGCCCTCCACTGCCCAAACACCACTGCACTAAACCCTGAAACATTACCCCCTACACGACCCCCTACACTGCCTGAACACCACTGCACTGCCCTAAACCCTGAAACACCACCCCCAGCAAGACCCCCTGCACTACCTGAACACCACTGCACTGCCCTAAACCCTGAAACACCATCCCTGCACAACCCCCTATACTGCCCGGACACCACTGCACTGCCCTAAACCCTAAAACACCACCCCCAGCTCGACCGCCTACACTGCCCAAACACCACAGCTCTGCCCTAAACCCTTAAACACCATCCCAGCATGACCTCCTACACTGTCCGAATACCACTGCTCTGCCCTAAACCCTAAAACACCAGCCCCAGCATGACCCCCTACACTGCCTGAACACCACTGCACTGCCATAAACCCTAAAACACCATCCTCAGCACGACCCCCCCACTGCCCGAACACCACTGCACTACCCTAAACCCTGAAATACCACCCCAGCATCACCGCCACACTGCCCGAACACCACTTCACTGCCCTAATCCCTAAAACACCACCCCCAGCACGACCCCCTACACTGCCCGAACACCACTGCTCTGTCCTAAACTCTGAAACACCACCCCAGTACGATCCCTTACACTGCGCGAACACCACTGCACTGCCCTAAACCCTGAACACCAGCCCAAGCACGACCCCCTACATGGCCCGAACACGACTTCACTGCCCTAAACCCTGAAACACCAGCCCCAGCACGACCCCCTACACTGCC
Source organism: Triturus cristatus (assembly GCF_964204655.1). Lineage (NCBI taxonomy): Eukaryota > Metazoa > Chordata > Amphibia > Caudata > Salamandridae > Triturus > Triturus cristatus. The sequence continues at coordinate 867,915,911 of NC_140579.1, read as the reverse complement.
CAAACACCACTGCACTTCCCTAAGCCCTGAAACACCAGCCCCAGCATGACCCCCTACACTGCCCGAACAACACTGCACTGCCCTAAACCCCGTAACACCAGCCCCAGCATGACCCCTACACTGCTCAAACACCACTGCACTGCCCTAAACTCTAAAACACCTGCCCAACACGACCCCCTACACTTCCCGAACACCACTGCACTGACCTAAACCCTGAAACATCACCCCCAGCAAGACCCCCTACACTGCCCGAACGCCACTGCACTGCCCTAAACTCTGAAACACCACCCCAGCAATACGCCCTACACTGCCCGAACAAAATACCACCCCAGCATGTCCCCCTACACTGCCAAAAGACGCCTGCACTGCCCTAAACCCTGAAACATCAGCCCCAGCACAACCCCCTACACTGCCCAAACACCACTGCACTGCCCTAAGCCCTGAAACACCATCCCCAGCACGACCCCCTACACTGCCCGAACAACACTGCACTGCCCTAAACTACGAAACCCCAGCCCCAGTACGACTCCCTACACAGCCCAAACACCACTGCACTGCCCTAAACCCTGAAACACCAGCCCCAGGAAGACCTCCTACACTGCCCAAACACCACTGCACTGTCCTAAACCCTGAAACACCACCCCAGCAATATGCCCTCCACTGCCCAAAAACCACTGCACAAAACCCGGAAACACTACCCCCTACACATCCCCCTACACTGCCCGAACACCACTGAACTGCCCTAAACCCTGAAACACCACCCCCAGCAAGACCCCCTGCACTGCCTGAAAACCACTACACTGCCCTAAACCCTGAAACACCACCCCCTGCACGACCCCCTATACTGCCCGAACACCACTGCACTGCCCTAAACCCTAAAACACCACCCCCAGCACAACCCCCTACACTGCCTGAACACCACTGCACTGCCCTAAACCCAGAAACACCAGCCCCAGCATGACCCCCTACACTGCCCGAACACCTTTGCACTGCCCTAAACCCTGAAACACCAGCCCCAGCACGACCCCCTATACCGCCCGAACACCACTGCACTGCCCTTAACCCTGAAACATCAGCCCCAGCATGACACCTTACACTGCCTGAACACCACTGCCCTAAACACTGAAACACCAGCCCCAGTACACCCCATGCACTGCCCGAACACCACAGCACTGCCCTAAACCCTGAAACACTACCCCCTGCACGACCCCTTATACTGCCCGAACACCACTGCACTGCCCTAAACCCTAAAACACCACCCCCACCACGACCCTCTACACTGCCCACACACCACTGCTCTGCCCTAAACCCTGAAACACCACCCCAGCACGACCCCCTACACTGCCCGCACAACACTGCTCTGTCCTAAACCCTAAAACACCAGCCCCAGCACGACCCCCTACACAGCCCAAACACCACTGCACTACCCTAAAACACCAGCCTCCGCATGACCCCCTTCACGGCCCGAACACCACTGCACTGCCCTAAACCCTAAAATACCACCCCAGCATGACCCCCTACACTGCCCGAACACCACTTCACTGCCCTAAACCCTAAAACACCAGCCCCAACACTATCCCCTACACTGCCCGAACACCACTGCACTGCCCTAAACCCTGAAACAGCCGCCCCAGCACGACCCCCTACACTGCCAAAACACTACTGCACTGCCCTAAGCCCTGAAACACCAGCCCCAGCACGACCCCCTACACTGCCCGAACAACACTGCACTGCCCTAAATCACGAAACACCAGCCCCAGCACGACCCCTACCCTGCCCAAACACCACTGCACTGCCCTAAGCCCTGAAACTCCAGGCCTAGCATGACCCCCTAAACTTCCCAAACACCACTGCACTGCTCTAAACCCTGAAACACCACCCCCCGGCAAGACCCCCTACATTGCCCGAACGCCACTGCACTGCCCTAAACCCTGAAACACCGCCCCAGCAATACGCCCTCCACTGCCCAAACACCACTGCACTAAACCCTGAAACATTACCCCCTACAAGACCCCCTACACTGCCTGAACACCACTGCACTGCCCTAAACCCTGAAACACCACCCCCAGCAAGACCCCCTGCACTACCTGAACACCACTGCACTGCCCTAAACCCTGTAACACCATCCCTGCACAACCCCCTATACTGCCTGGACACCACTGCACTGCCCTAAACCCTAAAACACCACCCCCAGCTCAACCACCTACACTGCCCAAACACCAGAGCTCTGCCCTAAACCCTTAAACACCACCCCAGCACGACCCCCTACACTGTCCGAATACCACTGCTCTGCCCTAAACCCTAAAACACCAGCCCCAGCATGACCCCCTACACTGCCCGAACACCACTGCAGTGCCCTAAACCCTAAAACACCAGCCTCAGCACGACCCCCACACTGCCCGAACACCACTTCACTGCCCTAATCCCTAAAACACCACCCCCAGCACGACCCCCTACACTGCCCGAACACCACTGCTCTGTCCTAAACCCTGAAACACCTCCCCAGTACGATCCCCTACACTGCCCGAACACTGCTGCACTGCCCTAAACCCTGAAACACCAGCCCCAGCACGAACCCCTACACTGCCCAAACACCACTGCACTTCCCTAAGCCCTGAAACACCAGCCCCAGCATGACCCCCTACACTGCCCGAACAACACTGCACTGCCCTAAACCCCGTAACACCAGCCCCAGCATGACCCCCTACACTGCTCAAACACCACTGCACTGCCCTAAACTCTGAAACACCTGCCCAACACGACCGCCTACACTTCCTGAACACCACTGCACTGCCCTAAACCCTGAAACATCACCCCCAGCAAGACCCCCTACACTGCCCGAACGCCACTGCACTGCCCTAAACTCTGAAACACCACCCCAGCAATACGCCCTACACTGCCCGAACACCACTGCACTGCCCTAAACCATAAAACACTACCCCCAGCATGACCCCTACACTGCTCGAACACCACCGCACAGCCCTAAACCCTGAAACACTCACCCTAAAACACCACCCCCAGCACGACCCCCTACACTGCCTGAAAACCACTGCACCACCCTAAATCCTGAAACACCACTACCCAGCACGACCCCCTACACTGCCTGAACACCACTGCACTGCCCTAAACCCTTAAACACCACCCTCAGCAAGATCCCCTACACTGCCCAAACACCACTGCACTGCCCTAAACCCTGAAACACCACCTCCAACAAGATTCCCTAAACTGTCCGAACACCACTGCACTAAACCCTGAAACACCACACCCTGCACGACCCCCTACACTGCCTGAACACCACTACACTGCCCTAAAACCCGATAAAAACCTCCCCCTGCATGACCCCCTACACTGCTTAAACACAACTGCACTGCCGTAAACCCTGAAACACCACCCCCAGGACGACCCCCTACACTGCGCAACACCACTGACCTGCCCTAAACCCTGAAACACCAACCCTAAAACACCACCCGAAGCACGACCCCCTACAATGCCCGAACACAACTGCACTGCCCTAAATCCTGACACACCAGCCCAGCACGACCCCCTACACTGTCCGAACACCACTGCAGTGCCCTAAACCCTGAAACACCAGCCCCAGCACGACCCCCTACACTGCCCGAACACCATTGCACTGCCCTAAATCCTGAAACACCAGCCCCAGCATGACCCCTACACTGCCCGAACACCACTGCACTGCCCTAATCCCTGAAACCCCACCCCCAGCGCGACCCCCTACACTGCCTGAACACCACTGCTCTGCCCTATACCCTGAAAAACCACCCCCAGCAAGACCCCATACACTCCCTGAACATCACTGCCCTAAACCCTGAAACACCACCCCCAGAAAGACCCCCTACAGTGCCCAAACACCACTGCACTGCCCTAAACCCTGAAACATCACCCCAGCACGAGCCCCTACACTGCCCGAACACCACTGCACTGCCCTAAACCCTGAATCAACAGCCCCAGCACAACCCCCTACACTGCCCTAACACCACTGCACTGCCCTAAGCCCAGAAACACCAGCCCCAGAACGACCCCCAACACAGCCCGACCATCACTGCACTGCCCTAAACCCTGAAACATCAGCCTCAGCACGACCCCTACAGTGCCCAAACACCACTGCACTTCCCTAAACCCTGAAAAACCAGCACCAACACGACCCCCTACACTGCCCGAACACCACTGCACTGCCCGAAGCCCCACTCCCTGCACGACCCCCTACACTGCCCAAGCACTACTGCACTGCCCTAAACCCTGAAACATCACCCCCAGCATGACCCCCTACACTGCTTGAACACCACTGCACTGCCCTATTCCCTGAAACATCAGCCCCAGCACGACCCCCTACACTGCCCGAACACCACTGCACTGCCCTAAACCCTGAAACACAAGCCCCAGCACGACCCCTACAGTGCCCGAACACCACTGCACTGCCCTAAACTCTGAAACCCCAGTGCCAACACGACCCCCTACACTGCTCGAACACCACTGTACTGCCCGAAACCCCACCTCCAGCAAGACCCCCTAGACTGCCCGAACACAACTGCACTGCCCTAATCCCTGAAACACCACCCCCAGCAAGACCTCCAACACTGCCCGAACACCACTTCCCTAACCCTGAAACACCACCCCCAGCTAGAACCCTATACTGCCCAAACATCACTGCACTGCCCTAAACCCTAAAACACCAGCCCCAGCACGACGACCTAATCTGCCCAAACACCACTGCGCTGCCCTAAACTCTGAAACACCAGCCCCAGCATGACCCCCTACACTGCCCGAACACCACTGCACTGCCCTAATCCCAGAAACACCATCCCCAAACCGAACCCCTACAGTGTCCGAACACCCCTGCGCTACCCTAAACCCTAAAATACCACCCCAGCATGAACCCCTACACTGCCCGAACACCACTTCACTGCCCTAAACCCTAAAACACCACCCCCAGCACGACCCCCTACACTGCCCGAACACCACTGCACTGTCCTAAACCCTGAAACACCATCCCCAGTACGATCCCCTACACTGCCCGAACACTTCTGCACTGCCCTAAACCCTGAACACCAGCCCAAGCACGAACCCCTACACTCCCTGAACACCACTGAACTGCCCTAAACCCTGAAACACCACCCCCTGCACGACCCCCTATGCTGCCCAAACACCACTGCACTACCCTAAACCCTAAAACACCACCCCTAGCACGACCCTTTACACTGCCCAAACACCACTGCTCTGCCCTGAACCCTGAAATACCACCCCCGCACGACCCCCTACACTGCCCGAACACCACTGCTCTGCTCTAAACCCTAAAACACCATCCCCAGCACGACCCCATACACTGCCCGAATACCACTGCACTGCCCTAAACCCTAAAACACCAGCCTCAGCATGAACCCCTACACGGCCCGAACACCATTGCACTGCCCTAAACCCTAAATACCACCCCAGCATGTTCCCCTACACTGCCAAAACATCCCTAAACCCTGAAACACCAGCCCCAGCACGACCCCCTACACTGCCCAAACACCACTGCACTGCCCTAAGCCCTGAAACAAACACCATCCCCAGCACGACCCCCTACACTGCCCGAACAACACTGCACTGCCCTAAACCCTGAAACACCATCCCTGCACAACCCCCTATACTGCCCGAACACCACTGCACTGCCCTAAACCCTAAAACACCAGCCCCAGCACGACCGCCTACACTGCCCAAAAACCACAGCTCTGCCCTAAACCCTGAAACACCACCCCAGCACGACCCCCTACACTGTCCGAATACAACTGCTCCGCCCTAAACCCTAAAACACCAGCCCCAGCATGACCCCCTACACTGCCCGAACACCACTGCACTGCCCTAAACCCTAAAACACCAGCCTCAGCACGACCCCCCCACTGCCCGAACACCACTGTACTACCCTAATCCCTAAAACACCACCCCCAGCACGACCGCCTACACTGCCCGAACACCACTGCTCTGTCCTAAACCCTGAAACACCACCCCCCAGTACGATCCCCTACACTGCCCGAACACGACTTCACTGCCCTAAACCCTGAAACACCAGCCCCAGCACGACCCCCTACACTGCCCAAACACCACTGCACTTCCCTAAGCCCTGAAACACCAGCCCCAGCATGACCCCCTACACTGCCCGAACAACACTGCACTGCCCTAAACCCCGTAACACCAGCCCCAGCATGACCCCTACACTGCTCAAACACCACTGCACTGCCCTAAACTTTGAAACACCTGCCCAACATGACCCCCTACACTTCCCGAACACCACAGCACTGCCCTAAACCCTGAAACATCACCCCCAGCAAGACCCCCTACACTGCCCGAACGCCACTGCACTGCCCTAAACTCTGAAACACCACCCCAGCAATACTCCCTACACTGCCCGAACAAAATACCACCCCAGCATGTCCCCCTACACTGCCAAAACACCCCTGCACTGCCCTAAACCCTGAAACATCAGCCCCAGCACAACCCCCTACACTGCCCAAACACCACTGCACTGCCCTAAGCCCTGAAACACCATCCCCAGCACGACCCCCTACACTGCCCGAACAACACTGCACTGCCCTAAACTACGAAACCCCAGCCACAGTACGACTCCCTACACTGCCCAAACACCACTGCACTGCCCTAATCCCTGAAACACCAGCCCCAGGAAGACCTCCTACACTGCCCAAACACCACTGCACTGTCCTAAACCCTGAAACACCACCCCAGCAATATGCCCTCCACTGCCCAAAAACCACTGCACAAAACCCGGAAACACTACCCCCTACACATCCCCCTACACTGCCCGAACACCACTGCACTGCCCTAAACCCTGAAACACCACCCCCAGCAAGACCCCCTGCACTGCCTGAACACCACTACACTGCCCTAAACCCTGAAACACCACCCCCTGCACGACCCCCTATACTGCCCGAACACCACTGCACTGCCCTAAACCCTAAAACACCACCCCCAGCACGACCCCCTACACTGCCCGAACACCACTGCACTGCCCTAAACCCAGAAACACCAGCCCCAGCATGACCCCCTACACTGCTCGAACACCACTGCACTGCCCTAAACCCTGAAACACCAGCCCCAGCACGACCCCCTATACCGCCCGAACACCACTGCACTGCCCTTAACCCTGAAACATCAGCCCCAGCATGACACCTTACACTGCCTGAACACCACTGACCTAAACACTGAAACACCAGCCCCAGTACACCCCATGCACTGCCCGAACACCACAGCACTGCCCTAAACCCTGAAACACTACCCCCTGCACGACCCCTTATACTGCCCGAACACCACTGCACTGCCCTAAACCCTAAAACACCACCCCCACCACGACCCTCTACACTGCCCACACACCACTGCTCTGCCCTAAACCCTGAAACACCACCCCAGCACGACCCCCTACACTGCTTGCACAACACTGCTCTGTCCTAAACCCTAAAATACCACCCCAGCATGACCCCCTACACTGCCCGAACACCACTGCACTGACCTAAACCCTGAAACAGCCGCCCCAGCACGACCCCCTACACTGCCAAAACACTACTGCACTGCCCTAAGCCCTGAAACACCAGCCCCAGCACGACCCCCTACACTGCCCGAACAACACTGCACTGCCCTAAATCACGAAACACCAGCCCCAGCACGACCCCTACCCTGCCCAAACACCACTGCACTGCCCTAAGCCCTGAAACTCCAGGCCTAGCATGACCCCCTAAACTTCCCAAACACCACTACACTGCCCTAAACCCTGAAACACCACCCCCCGGCAAGACCCCCTATATTGCCCGAACGCCACTGCACTGCCCTAAACCCTGAAACACCGCCCCAGCAATACGCCCTCCACTGCCCAAACACCACTGCACTAAACCCTGAAACATTACCCCCTACACGACCCCCTACACTGCCTGAACACCACTGCACTGCCCTAAACCCTGAAACACCACCCCCAGCAAGACCCCCTGCACTACCTGAACACCACTGCACTGCCCTAAACCCTGAAACACCATCCCTGCACAACCCACTATACTGCCCGGACACCACTGCACTGCCCTAAACCATAAAACACCACCCCCAGCTCAACCGCCTACACTGCCCAAACACCAGAGCTCTGCCCTAAACCCTTAAACACCACCCCAGCATGACCCCCTACACTGTCCGAATACCACTGCTCTGCCCTAAACCCTAAAACCCCACCCCCAGCAAGACCCCCTAGACTGCCCGAACACAACTGCACTGCCCTAATCCCTGAAACACCACCCCCAGCAAGACCCCCTACACTGCCCGAACACCACTTCCCTAACCCTGAAACACCACCCCCAGCTAGAACCCTATACTGCCCAAACATCACTGCACTGCCCTAAACCCTAAAACACCAGCCCCAGCACGACGACCTAATCTGCCCAAACACCACTGCGCTGCCCTAAACTCTGAAACACCAGCCCCAGCATGACCCCCTACACTGCCCGAACACCACTGCACTGCCCTAATCCCAGAAACACCATCCCCAAAACGAACCCCTACAGTGTCCGAACACCCCTGCGCTACCCTAAACCCTAAAATACCACCCCAGCATGAACCCCTACACTGCCCGAACACCACTTTACTGCCCTAAACCCTAAAACACCACCCCCAGCACGACCCCCTACACTGCCCGAACACCACTGCACTGTCCTAAACCCTGAAACACCATCCCCAGTACGATCCCCTACACTGCCCGAACACTTCTGCACTGCCCTAAACCCTGAACAGCAGCCCAAGCACGAACCCCTACACTCCCTGAACACCACTGAACTGCCCTAAACCCTGAAACACCACCCCCTGCACGACCCCCTATGCTGCCCAAACACCACTGCACTACCCTAAACCCTAAAACACCACCCCTAGCACGACCCTTTACACTGCCCAAACACCACTGCTCTGCTCTAAACCCTAAAACACCATCCCCAGCACGACCCCATACACTGCCCGAATACCACTGCACTGCCCTAAACCCTAAAACACCAGCCTCAGCATGAACCCCTACACGGCCCGAACACCATTGCACTGCCCTAAACCCTAAATACCACCCCAGCATGTTCCCCTACACTGCCAAAACATCCCTGCACTGCCCTAAACCCTGAAACACCAGCCCCAGCACGACCCCCTACACTGCCCAAACACCACTGCACTGCCCTAAGCCCTGAAACACCATCCCCAGCACGACCCCCTACACTGCCCGAACAACACTGCACTGCCCTAAACCCTGAAACACCATCCCTGCACAACCCCCTATACTGCCCGAACACCACTGCACTGCCCTAAACCCTAAAACACCAGCCCCAGCACGACCGCCTACACTGCCCAAAAACCACAGCTCTGCCCTAAACCCTGAAACACCACCCCAGCACGACCCCCTACACTGTCCGAATACAACTGCTCCGCCCTAAACCCTAAAACACCAGCCCCAGCATGACCCCCTACACTGCCCGAACACCACTGCACTGCCCTAAACCCTAAAACACCAGCCTCAGCACGACCCCCCCACTGCCCGAACACCACTGCACTACCCTAATCCCTAAAACACCACCCCCAGCACGACCGCCTACACTGCCCGAACACCACTGCTCTGTCCTAAACCCTGAAACACCACCCCCCAGTACGATCCCCTACACTGCCCGAACACGACTTCACTGCCCTAAACCCTGAAACACCAGCCCCAGCACGACCCCCTACACTGCCCAAACACCACTGCACTTCCCTAAGCCCTGAAACACCAGCCCCAGCATGACCCCCTACACTGCCCGAACAACACTGCACTGCCCTAAACCCCGTAACACCAGCCCCAGCATGACCCCTACACTGCTCAAACACCACTGCACTGCCCTAAACTCTGAAACACCTGCCCAACATGACCCCCTACACTTCCCGAACACCACTGCACTGCCCTAAACCCTGAAACATCACCCCCAGCAAGACCCCCTACACTGCCCGAACGCCACTGCACTGCCCTAAACTCTGAAACACCACCCCAGCAATACTCCCTACACTGCCCGAACAAAATACCACCCCAGCATGTCCCCCTACACTGCCAAAACACCCCTGCACTGCCCTAAACCCTGAAACATCAGCCCCAGCACAACCCCCTACACTGCCCAAACACCACTGCACTGCCCTAAGCCCTGAAACACCATCCCCAGCACGACCCCCTACACTGCCCGAACAACACTGCACTGCCCTAAACTACGAAACCCCAGCCACAGTACGACTCCCTACACTGCCCAAACACCACTGCACTGCCCTAAACCCTGAAACACCAGCCCCAGGAAGACCTCCTACACTGCCCAAACACCACTGCACTGTCCTAAACCCTGAAACACCACCCCAGCAATATGCCCTCCACTGCCCAAAAACCACTGCACAAAACCCGGAAACACTACCCCCTACACATCCCCCTACACTGCCCGAACACCACTGCACTGCCCTAAACCCTGAAACACCACCCCCAGCAAGACCCCCTGCACTGCCTGAACACCACTACACTGCCCTAAACCCTGAAACACCACCCCCTGCACGACCCCCTATACTGCCCGAACACCACTGCACTGCCCTAAACCCTAAAACACCACCCCCAGCACGACCCCCTACACTGCCCGAACACCACTGCACTGCCCTAAACCCAGAAACACCAGCCCCAGCATGACCCCCTACACTGCTCGAACACCACTGCACTGCCCTAAACCCTGAAACACCAGCCCCAGCACGACCCCCTATACCGCCCGAACACCACTGCACTGCCCTTAACCCTGAAACATCAGCCCCAGCATGACACCTTACACTGCCTGAACACCACGGACCTAAACACTGAAACACCAGCCCCAGTACACCCCATGCACTGCCCGAACACCACAGCACTGCCCTAAACCCTGAAACACTACCCCCTGCACGACCCCTTATACTGCCCGAACACCACTGCACTGCCCTAAACCCTAAAACACCACCCCCACCACGACCCTCTACACTGCCCACACACCACTGCTCTGCCCTAAACCCTGAAACACCACCCCAGCACGACCCCCTACACTGCTTGCACAACACTGCTCTGTCCTAAACCCTAAAATACCACCCCAGCATGACCCCCTACACTGCCCGAACACCACTGCACTGCCCTAAACCCTGAAACAGCCGCCCCAGCACGACCCCCTACACTGCCAAAACACTACTGCACTGCCCTAAGCCCTGAAACACCAGCCCCAGCACGACCCCCTACACTGCCCGAACAACACTGCACTGCCCTAAATCACGAAACACCAGCCCCAGCACGACCCCTACCCTGCCCAAACACCACTGCACTGCCCTAAGCCCTGAAACTCCAGGCCTAGCATGACCCCCTAAACTTCCCAAACACCACTACACTGCCCTAAACCCTGAAACACCACCCCCCGGCAAGACCCCCTATATTGCCCGAACGCCACTGCACTGCCCTAAACCCTGAAACACCGCCCCAGCAATACGCCCTCCACTGCCCAAACACCACTGCACTAAACCCTGAAACATTACCCCCTACACGACCCCCTACACTGCCTGAACACCACTGCACTGCCCTAAACCCTGAAACACCACCCCCAGCAAGACCCCCTGCACTACCTGAACACCACTGCACTGCCCTAAACCCTGAAACACCATCCCTGCACAACCCCCTATACTGCCCGGACACCACTGCACTGCCCTAAACCATAAAACACCACCCCCAGCTCAACCGCCTACACTGCCCAAACACCAGAGCTCTGCCCTAAACCCTTAAACACCACCCCAGCACGACCCCCTACACTGTCCGAATACCACTGCTCTGCCCTAAACCCTAAAACACCAGCCCCAGCATGACCCCCTACACTGCCCGAACACCACTGCAGTGCCCTAAACCCTAAAACACCAGCCTCAGCACGACCCCCACACTGCCCGAACACCACTTCACTGCCCTAATCCCTAAAACACCACCCCCAGCACGACCCCCTACACTGCCCGAACACCACTGCTCTGTCCTAAACCCTGAAACACCACCCCAGCACGATCCCCTACACTGCCCGAACACTTCTGCACTGCCCTAAACCCTGAACACCAGCCCAAGCACGACCCCCTACACGGCCCGAACACGACTGCACTGCCCTAAACCCTGAAACACCAGCCCCAGCACGACCCCCTACACTGCCCAAACACCACTGCACTTCCCTAAGCCCTGAAACACCAGCCCCAGCATGACCCCCTACACTGCCCGAACAACACTGCACTGCCCTAAACCCCGTAACACCAGCCCCAGCATGACCCCCTACACTGCTCAAACACCACTGCACTGCCCTAAACTCTGAAACACCTGCCCAACACGACCCCCTACACTTCCCGAACACCACTGCACTGCCCTTAACCCTGAAACATCACCCCCAGCAAGACCCCCTACACTGCCCGAACGCCACTGCACTGCCCTAAACTCTGAAACACCACCCCAGCAATACGCCCTACACTGCCCGAACAAAATACCACCCCAGCATGTCCCCCTACACTGCCAAAACACCCCTGCACTGCCCTAAACCCTGAAACATCAGCCCCAGCACAACCCCCTACACTGCCCAAACACCACTGCACTGCCCTAAGCCCTGAAACACCATCCCCAGCACGACCCCCTACACTGCCCGAACAACACTGCACTGCCCTAAACTACGAAACCCCAGCCCCAGTACGACTCCCTACACTGCCCAAACACCACTGCACTGCCCTAAACCCTGAAACACCAGCCCCAGGAAGACCTCCTACACTTGCCAAACACCACTGCACTGTCCTAAACCCTGAAACACCACCCCAGCAATATGCCCTCCACTGCCCAAAAACCACTGCACAAAACCCGGAAACACTACCCCCTACACATCCCCCTACACTGCCCGAACACCACTGCACTGCCCTAAACCCTGAAACACCACCCCCAGCAAGACCCCCTGCACTGCCTGAACACCACTACACTGCCCTAAACCCTGAAACACCACCCCCTGCACGACCCCCTATACTGCCCGAACACCACTGCACTGCCCTAAACCCTAAAACACCACCCTCAGCACGACCCCCTACACTGCCCGAACACCACTGCACTGCCCTAAACCCAGAAACACCAGCCCCAGCATGACCCCCTACACTGCCCGAACACCACTGCACTGCCCTAAACCCTGAAACACCAGCCCCAGCACGACCCCCTATACCGCCCGAACACCACTGCACTGCCCTTAACCCTGAAACATCAGCCCCAGCATGACACCTTACACTGCCTGAACACCACTGCCCTAAACACTGAAACACCAGCCCCAGTACACCCCATGCACTGCCCGAACACCACAGCACTGCACTAAACCCTGAAACACTACCCCCTGCACGACCCCTTATACTGCCCGAACACCACTGCACTGCCCTAAACCCTAAAACACCACCCCCACCACGACCCTCTACACTGCCCATACACCACTGCTCTGCCCTAAACCCTGAAACACCACCCCAGCACGACCCCCTACACTGCCCGCACAACACTGCTCTGTCCTAAACCCTAAAACACCAGCCCCAGTACGACCCCCTACACAGCCCAAACACCACTGCACTACCCTAAAACACCAGCCTCCGCATGACCCCCTTCACGGCCTGAACACCACTGCACTGCCCTAAACCCTAAAATACCACCCCAGCATGACCCCCTACACTGCCCGAACACCACTGCACTGCCCTAAACCCTGAAACAGCCGCCCCAGCATGACCCCCTACACTGCCAAAACACTACTGCACTGCCCTAAGCCCTGAAACACCAGCCCCAGCACGACCCCCTACACTGCCCGAACAACACTGCACTGCCCTAAATCACGAAACACCAGCCCCAGCACGACCCCTACCCTGCCCAAACACCACTGCACTGCCCTAAGCCCTGAAACTCCAGGCCTAGCATGACCCCCTAAACTTCCCAAACACCACTACACTGCCCTAAACCCTGAAACACCACCCCCCGGCAAGACCCCCTACATTGCCCGAACGCCACTGCACTGCCCTAAACCCTGAAACACCGCCCCAGCAATACGCCCTCCACTGCCCAAACACCACTGCACTAAACCCTGAAACATTACCCCCTACACGACCCCCTACACTGCCTGAACACCACTGCACTGCCCTAAACCCTGAAACACCACCCCCAGCAAGACCCCCTGCACTACCTGAACACCACTGCACTGCCCTAAACCCTGAAACACCATCCCTGCACAACCCCCTATACTGCCCGGACACCACTGCACTGCCCTAAACCCTAAAACACCACCCCCAGCTCAACCGCCTACACTGCCCAAACACCAGAGCTCTGCCCTAAACCCTTAAACACCACCCCAGCACGACCCCCTACACTGTCCGAATACCACTGCTCTGCCCTAAACCCTAAAACACCAGCCCCAGCATGACCCCCTACACTGCCCGAACACCACTGCAGTGCCCTAAACCCTAAAACACCAGCCTCAGCACGACCCCCACACTGCCCGAACACCACTTCACTGCCCTAATCCCTAAAACACCACCCCCAGCACGACCCCCTACACTGCCCGAACACCACTGCTCTGTCCTAAACCCTGAAACACCACCCCAGCACGATCCCCTACACTGCCCGAACACTTCTGCACTGCCCTAAACCCTGAACACCAGCCCAAGCACGACCCCCTACACGGCCCGAACACGACTGCACTGCCCTAAACCCTGAAACACCAGCCCCAGCATGACCCCCTACACTGCCCAAACACCACTGCACTTCCCTAAGCCCTGAAACACCAGCCCCAGCATGACCCCCTACACTGCCCGAACAACACTGCACTGCCCTAAACCCCATAACACCAGCCCCAGCATGACCCCCTACACTGCTCAAACACCACTGCACTGCCCTAAACTCTGAAACACCTGCCCAACACGACCCCCTACACTTCCTGAACACCACTGCACTGCCCTAAACCCTGAAACATCACCCCCAGCAAGACCCCCTACACTGCCCAAACGCCACTGCACTGCCCTAAACTCTGAAACACCACCCCAACAATACGCCCTACACTTCCCGAACACCACTGCACTGCCCTAAACCATAAAACACTACCCCCAGCATGACCCCTACACTGCTCGAACACCACCGCACAGCCCTAAACCCTGAAACACTCACCCTAAAACACCACCCCCAGCACGACCCCCTACACTGCCTGAAAACCACTGCACCACCCTAAATCCTGAAACACCACTACCCAGCACGACCCCCTACACTGCCTGAACACCAATGCACTGCCCTAAACCCTTAAACACCACCCTCAGCAAGACCCCCTACACTGCCCAAACACCACTGCACTGCCCTAAACCCTGAAACACCACCTCCAGCAAGATTCCCTAAACTGTCCGAACACCACTGCACTAAACCCTGAAACACCACACCCTGCACGACCCCCTACACTGCCCGAACACCACTACACTGCCCTAAACCCGATAAAAACCTCCCCCTGCATGACCCCCTACACTGCTTAAACACAACTGCACTGCTGTAAACCCTGAAACACCACCCCCAGGACAACCCCCTACACTGTGCAACACCACTGACCTGCCCTAAACCCTGAAACACCAACCCTAAAACACCACCCGAAGCACGACTCCCTACAATGCCCGAACACAATTGCACTGCCCTAAATCCTGACGCACCAGCCCAGCACAACCCCCTACACTGTCCGAACACCACTGCAGTGCCCTAAACCCTGAAACACCAGCCCCAGCACGACCCCCTACACTGCCCGAACACCATTGCACTGCCCTAAACCCTGAAACACCAGCCCCAGCATGACCCCTACACTGCCCGAACACCACTGCACTGCCCTTAACCCTGAAACATCAGCCCCAGCACGACCCCTTACACTGCCTGAACACCACTGCTCTAAACACTGAAACACCAGCCCCAGTGCACCCCATACACTGTCAAAACACCACTGCACTTCCCTAAACCCTGAAACACCAGCCACAGCACGACACCCTACCCTGCCCGAACACGACTGCACTGTCCTAAACCCTGAAACACCACCCCCTGCAAGAAACCCTACATTGCCCGAACACCATGGCACTGCCCTAATCCCTGAAACCCCACCCCCAGCGCGACCCCCTACACTGCCTGAACACCACTGCTCTGCCCTATACCCTGAAAAACCACCCCCAGCAAGACCCCATACACTCCCTGAACATCACTGCCCTAAAACCTGAAACACCACCCCCAGAAAGACCCCCTACAGTGCCCAAACACCACTGCACTGCCCTAAAGCCTGAAACATCACCCCAGCACGAGCCCCTACACTGCCCGAACACCACTGCACTGCCCTAAACCCTGAAACAACAGCCCCAGCACAACCCCCTACACTGCCCTAACACCACTGCACTGCCCTAAGCCCAGAAACACCAGCCCCAGAACGACCCCCAACACAGCCCGACCATCACTGCACTGCCCTAAACCCTGAAACATCAGCCTCAGCACGACCCCTACAGTGCCCAAACACCACTGCACTTCCCTAAACCCTGAAAAACCAGCACCAACAAGACCCCCTACACTGCCCGAACACCACTGCACTGCCCGAAGCCCCACTCCCGGCACGACCCCCTACACTGCCCAAGCACTACTGCGCTGCCCTAAACCCTGAAACATCTCCCCCAGCATGACCCCCTACACTGCTTGAACACCACTGCACTGCCCTATACCCTGAAACATCAGCCCCAGCACGACCCCCTACACTGCCTGAACACCACTGCAGTGCCCTAAACCCTGAAACACCAGCCCCAGCACGACCCCCTACACTGCCCGAACACCATTGCACTGCCCTAAACCCTGAAACACCAGCCCCAGCATGACCCCTACACTGCCCGAACACCACTGCACTGCCCTTAACCCTGAAACATCAGCCCCAGCACGACCCCTTACACTGCCTGAACACCACTGCTCTAAACACTGAAACACCAGCCCCAGTGCACCCCATACACTGTCAAAACACCACTGCACTTCCCTAAACCCTGAAACACCAGCCACAGCACGACACCCTACCCTGCCCGAACACGACTGCACTGTCCTAAACCCTGAAACACCACCCCCTGCACGAAACCCTACATTGCCCGAACACCATGGCACTGCCCTAATCCCTGAAACCCCACCCCCAGCGCGACCCCCTACACTGCCTGAACACCACTGCTCTGCCCTATACCCTGAAAAACCACCCCCAGCAAGACCCCATACACTCCCTGAACATCACTGCCCTAAACCCTGAAACACTACCCCCAGAAAGACCCCCTACAGTGCCCAAACACCACTGCACTGCCCTAAACCCTGAAACATCACCCCAGCACAACCCCCTACACTGCCCGAACACCACTGCACTGCCCTAAACCCTGAAACAACAGCCCCAGCACAACCCCCTACACTGCCCTAACACCACTGCACTGCCCTAAGCCCAGAAACACCAGCCCCAGAACGACCCCCAACACAGCCCGACCATCACTGCACTGCCCTAAACCCTGAAACATCAGCCTCAGCACGACCCCTACAGTGCCCAAACACCACTGCACTTCCCTAAACCCTGAAAAACCAGCACCAACACGACCCCCTACACTGCCCGAACACCACTGCACTGCCCGAAGCCCCACTCCCTGCACGACCCCCTACACTGCCCAAGCACTACTGCACTGCCCTAAACCCTGAAACATCTCCCCCAGCATGACCCCCTACACTACTTGAACACCACTGCACTGCCCTATACCCTGAAACATCAGCCCCAGCACGACCCCCTACACTGCCTGAACACCACTGCACTGCCCTAAACCCAGAAACACCAGCCCCAGAACGACCCCCTACACTGCCCGAACACCACTGCACTGCCCTAAACCCTGAAACACAAGCCCCAGCACGACCCCTACAGTGCCCGAACACCACTGCACTGCCCTAAACTCTGAAACCCCAGTGCCAACACGACCCCCTACACTGCTCGAACACCACTGTACTGCCTGAAACCCCAACCCCAGCAAGACCCCCTAGACTGCCCGAACACAACTGCACTGCCCTAATCCCTGAAACACCACCCCCAGCAAGACCCCCTACACTGCCCGAACACCACTTCCCTAACCCTGAAACACCACCCCCAGCTAGAACCCTATACTGCCCAAACATCACTGCACTGCCCTAAACCCTAAAACACCAGCCCCAGCACGACGACCTAATCTGCCCAAACACCACTGCGCTGCCCTAAACTCTGAAACACCAGCCCCAGCATGACCCCCTACACTGCCCGAACACCACTGCACTGCCCTAATCCCAGAAACACCATCCCCAAAATGAACCCCTACAGTGTCCGAACACCCCTGCGCTACCCTAAACCCTAAAATACCACCCCAGCATGAACCCCTACACTGCCCAAACACCACTTCACTGCCCTAAACCCTAAAACACCACCCCCAGCACGACCCCCTACACTGCCCGAACACCACTGCACTGTCCTAAACCCTGAAACACCATCCCCAGTACGATCCCCTACACTGCCCGAACACTTCTGCACTGCCCTAAACCCTGAACACCAGCCCAAGCACGAACCCCTACACTCCCTGAACACCACTGAACTGCCCTAAACCCTGAAACACCACCCCCTGCACGACCCCCTATGCTGCCCAAACACCACTGCACTACCCTAAACCCTAAAACACCACCCCTAGCACGACCCTTTACACTGCCCAAACACCACTGCTCTGCCCTGAACCCTGAAATACCACCCCCGCACGACCCCCTACACTGCCCGAACACCACTGCTCTGCTCTAAACCCTAAAACACCATCCCCAGCACGACCCCATACACTGCCCGAATACCACTGCACTGCCCTAAACCCTAAAACACCAGCCTCAGCATGAACCCCTATACGGCCCGAACACCATTGCACTGCCCTAAACCCTAAATACCACCCCAGCATGTTCCCCTACACTGCCAAAACACCCCTGCACTGCCCTAAACCCTGAAACACCAGCCCCAGCACGACCCCCTACACTGCCCAAACACCACTGCACTGCCCTAAGCCCTGAAACACCATCCCCAGCACGACCCCCTACACTGCCCGAACAACACTGCACTGCCCTAAACCCTGAAACACCATCCCTGCACAACCCCCTATACTGCCCGAACACCACTGCACTGCCCTAAACCCTAAAACACCAGCCCCAGCACGACCGCCTACACTGCCCAAAAACCACAGCTCTGCCCTAAACCCTGAAACACCACCCCAGCACGACCCCCTACACTGTCCGAATACAACTGCTCCGCCCTAAACCCTAAAACACCAGCCCCAGCATGACCCCCTACACTGCCCGAACACCACTGCACTGCCCTAAACCCTAAAACACCAGCCTCAGCACGACCCCCCCACTGCCCGAACACCACTGCACTACCCTAATCCCTAAAACACCACCCCCAGCACGACCGCCTACACTGCCCGAACACCACTGCTCTGTCCTTAACCCTGAAACACCACCCCCCAGTACGATCCCCTACACTGCCCGAACACTTCTGCACTGCCCTAAACCCTGAACACCAGCCCAAGCACGACCCCCTACACTGCCCAAACACGACTGCACTGCCCTAAACCCTGAAACACCAGCCCAAGCACGACCCCCTACACTTCCCAAACACCACTGCACTTCCCTAAGCCCTGAAACACCAGCCCCAGCATGACCCCCTACACTGCCCGAACAACACTGCACTGCCCTAAACCCCGAAACACCAGCCCCAGCATGACCCCCTACACTGCTCAAACACCCCTGCACTGCCCTAAATCCTGAAACACCTGCCCAGCACGACCCCCTACACTTCCCGAACACCACTGCACTGCCCTAAACCCTGAAACATCACCCCCAGCAAGACCCCCTACACTGCCCGAACGCCACTGCACTGCCCTAAACTCTGAAACACCACCCCAGCAATACGCCCTACACTGCCCAAACACCACTGCACTAAACCCTGAAACACCACCCCCTGCACGTCCCCTACACTGCCCGAACACCACTGCACTGCCCTAAACCATAAAACACTACCCCTAGCATGACCCCTACACTGCTCGAACACCACCGCACAGCCCTAAACCCTGAAACACCCACCTTAAAACACCACCCCCAGCACGACCCCCTACACTGCCTGAAAACCACTGCACTGCCCTAAATCCTGAAACACCACCACACAGCACGACCCCCTACACTGCCTGAACACCACTGCAGTGCCCGAAACCCTTAAACACCACCATCAGCAAGACCCCCTACACTGCCCAAACACCGCTGCACTGCCCTAAACCCTGAAACACCACCTCCAGCAAGATTCCCTAAACTGTCCAAACACCACTGCACTAAACCCTGAAACACCACCCCCTGCACGACCCCCTACACTGCCTGAACACCACTACACTGCCCTAAACCCTGAAAAACCTCCCCCTGCATGACACCCTACACTGCTTAAACACCACTGCACTGCCGTAAACCCTGAAACACCACCCCCAGGACGACTCCCTACACTGCGCAACACCACTGCACCGCCCTAATCCCTGAAACAACAACCCTAAAACACCACCCCCAGCACGACCCCCTACACTGACCGAACACAAATTCACTGCCCTAAATCCTGACACACCAGCCCAGCACGACCCCCTACACTGTCCGAACACCACTGCACTACCCTAAACCCTGAAACACCAGCCCCAGCATGACCCCTACAATGTCCGAACACCACTGCAGTGCCCTAAACCCTGAAACACCACCACCCAGAACGACCCCCTACACTGCCCGAACACCATTGCACTGCCCTAAACACTGAAACACCAGCCCCAGCATGACCCCTACAATGTCCGAACACCACTGCAGTGCCCTAAACCCTGAAACACCAGCCCCAGCACGACCCCCTACACTGCCCGAACACCACTGCACTGACCTAAACCCTGAAACACCAGCCCCAGCATGACCCCTACACTGCCCGAACACCACTGCACTGCCCTTAACCCTGAAACATCAGCCCCAGCATGACCCCTTACACTGCCTGAACACCACTGCTCTAAACACTGAAACACCAGCCCCAGTACACCCCATACACTGTCAAAACACCACTGCACTGCCCTAAACCCTGAAACACCAGCCACAGCACGACACCCTACCCTGCCCGAACACTACTGCACTGTCCTAAACCCTGAAACACCACCCCCTGCACAAAACCCTACATTGCCCGAACACCATGGCACTGCCCTAAACCCTGAAACCCCACCCCCAGAGCGACCCCCTACACTGCCTGAACACCACTGCACTGCCCTATACCCTGAAACACCACCCCCAGCAAGACCCCATGCACCGCCCGAACATCACTGCCCTAAACCCTGAAACACCACCCCCAGAAAGACCCCCTACAGTGCCCAAACACCACTGCACTGCCCTAAAACCTGACACATCACCCCAGCACGAGCCCTTACACTGCCCGAACACCACTGCACTGCCCTAAACCCTGAAACAACAGCCCCAGCACAACCCCTTACACTGCCCTAACACCACTGCACTGCCCTAAGCCCAGAAACACCAGCCCCAGAATGACCCCCTACACAGCCCGAACATCACTGCACTGCCCTAAACCCTGAAACACCAGCCCCAGCACGACCCCTACAGTGCCCGAACACCACTGCACATCCCTAAACCCTGAAACACCAGCACCAACACAACCCCCTACACTGCCCAAACACCACTGCACTGCCCGAAACCCCACTCCCTGCACGAACCCCTACACTGCCCAAGCACCACTGCACTGCCCTAAACCCTGAAACATCACCCCCAACACGACCCCCTACACTGCTTGAACACCACTGCACTGCCCTATACCCTGAAACACCAGCCCCAGTATGACCCCCTACACTGCCCGAACACCACTGCACTGCCCTAAACCCAGAAACACCAGCCCCAGAACGACCCCCTACACGGCCCGAACACCACTACACTGCCCTAAACCCTGAAACACCAGCCCCAGCACGACCCCTACAGTGCCCGAACACCACTGCACTGCCCTAAACTCTGAAACCCCAGCGCCAACACGACCCCCTACACTGCCTGAACACCACTGTACTGCCCGAAACCCCACCCCCAGCAAGACCCCCTATGATGAGTACAGGCCCCAGCTAGGCCCGCAGAATACAAGGGTTCGCTCTCCTGTAACGGAAACTAGAAGGAAGTTGGCACGGAAACTGCAAAGTACAAAGACAGAGTTTATTAACCCTTAAGGGTGGTCCTACAATCCATACAACACTCTTCAGTATTGCATAGAGTAGCACAAAGAACTCGCGTACACAGTCCCCTTTTATACACAACAGAGGGGCTCATAAGTGGGTGGATACAACATGAAGCAACATTCATTACCTTTTATGGACATTTTTCGATACAGAATCAATATGTGGGCGGAGTAACTAATTTCCTGAGCCCGCGAAAACATGGTCAAGCAAGGGCTAACTGATAACAGATGTGGTCAAGTCTGGACATGCGCCAGATGGACAAAGGAGCTATTTATAGACTGTTACTAGGCAGATTACAAGAGCAACTAACACGAAGATAGGACTCTTCTCGTGCTGAGCACGTGGAGACATGACAGTACAAAATGGAGTCCGGACAGTAGGCAACATAAGACGAAAGACATGCTTTAACTAGAGAGAATTCATGTCTTTAGTGAATGCTTAATCATATCGCCATTTTAGTTTTCAACAGACGACCCTTTCAGCATTTACTGAAGACATTCGGCTTATTAGGATAATCATCATATATGTCAATTTTCATCATCTCTTCCACCTCTTTGGTTAAATGTTTCTGATAGGTGACATTGGCAATAGCTTTCTTATCAGAAATACAAAATGACACACATAAAGAACAGAGTAAAGGACCACACTGGACACAGATGCAACAGGAAAACAGAATTGCCACAATAATGCAGAGACCATTTAAAACCTTCCACCCCCATGTGGTGATCAATGCCCAAAACCATCCAGAAAAGGTCCAAGTGCCATTTTCTGTATGAATCTCAGCTGCGATTTTATGCAATTTATTAATAGCATTATAAACTGATGGCGTATGGTCAGGAATAAACACACAACAACTACTCCCGATAATTTTACATGCTCCACCTCGGTCAGCTAACATAACATCTAATACCATACGATTCTGTAATGCAACAATTCTAGTAATTTGTAATTCTTCTGTAAGATTCCCAAGAGCAGCAGCGGTTTGATTTGTCACAGCCTCTACAACTCTTGTTAATCTTCGAACTTTCCTACTATTTAGGGCAGCTCCAACAAAGAAAAACAATCCTAAATTAAAATCAATGTACTGCTGCAGGCTAGTATCAGTTTGG
Organism: Triturus cristatus; assembly: GCF_964204655.1. Taxonomy (NCBI): domain Eukaryota; kingdom Metazoa; phylum Chordata; class Amphibia; order Caudata; family Salamandridae; genus Triturus; species Triturus cristatus. The sequence goes on along the minus strand of NC_140579.1, from coordinate 867,892,446 downwards.
TCAACATCATCAATAGATAGAGTACGCTTATACCTATTTACAGTCACATTATTCAACAACTTCAAATCTTTATGATAAGATGCAGGTGCCAAGAATACAGGAGGTAATAGGAATGCTACATAACATACTCCGGACCAACCGGCTGGCAAACGATAATAACCCTTATTCCCACATACGAAGTATGTATTATGGGATGCTAAGAAGGTACTATTATTCAACCCGTCAATGTTCAAGATAGCGATACAGTCACTAACACCAACAGGAATATAACCCACACTCTGGACGCACAGGTGCGCTTGAGCTTGTGCCACTTGAATCACGAATCGGTCCTTCCCCACAGTGTCTCTAGTGTTCGTGAAAATGTAGGGAATCGATTCATTGTCTGGTCGATACTCTTCCCATTCCCATATTGTCCCATTCGCTTGTGGGTAACCATCTTTATCTTGATGACATTCCCTATTAAGTCTAAAGAGTAATCGTCCCACTGTAGGTTTCCGTGTGGCAAAAAGCAAAGTATACCATGCTCTACAGGAGCCATTATGAGAAAAAGGAAGAGGTATGAATGGCGTCCCTCCTTTCTTCTGATGAGCTGGCATCATAACACATATCCAACAGTTCGTAGCATTTGTAGCGACATGGGTATGATGCAACATCTGAATGAAAGTGTTATTCAAATAAGACTGACGATGCTTCAATTCTTGATATGGAAGGGTATAAAAGTAGTGCTCCTCAGGCACTGGAGTAGTCAAAACAAGCAACTCTCGGACAGGAGTCACATCCTCAACAAACCATGTGGTTATCCCAACAATAGCTACTGTAATAATAAAACCTGTTGCGCAAAGAATCTTCCTCTTCTCCATTTTAGAATGAAAAATCAATACCTTCCTGAAACTAAAAGGTTGTCAGAACTCTTCCCCTTAGGCAGCGGTTGATTGCTTCACCAGCGGGCCAAGACAGGTGTCACTACGCTAATGCAGGGCTGATCCCCCCCCCCTTGCCTCATTGGCTCTCCGTTTCACTAACCTAAGGGCCGTTCTGACAGTTTGTCCCGATACTGAAGAATTCACCTCCTTGGTCTGAGATGATATCGCCTTACTTCTGGAATCGTTTGGTCCGAGAAGAGCTCCTCGCTGTCATTCGGTTCCACAACACGGCCTTTGTGGGTAGTCAGGATCTCTCGATGGTCGGTCAACACAGCAGGCTCCACCAAACCTGGCGGCACTTTCCGACAGTGCGTGGAATGAATCCAGTTCTTCCGAGTGGAGACTCGCACCGCTGTTCTTGTCGCCAACAACACCTGCTCAGGACCCGACCACCTCGGCTCCAGACTGTTCGTCCTCTCAAACGCTTTGATTAGGACATAATCTCCAGGTCGAAGAGAATGGCCTTCACCAGTGGATCGGTCAGGGAGCGCTTCTCGAACCTGTTGATGAATAGAAACCAAATTATCAGTCAACTGTGCCAAGTAATCGCTCATCATTACACAAGGTATCTCATATACTGAATTTGGCTTTGGTGTACCCCAAATATTCATTGGGCGTCCGAACACGATCTCATATGGCGTGAGACCGGTTCGAGAATGCGGTATCGATCTGATTGACAATAATGCCAGCGGTAAAGCATCTGGCCAAGTCAAAGAAGTCGAAGCTTGGATCTTCGCGATCTTAAGCTTCAAAGTACCATTGTACTTCTCAACTAATCCCGCAGACTGAGGGTGAAACACTGCATGAAATTTCTGGGAAACTCCCAGTCCTTTCAGTACATACTTAATAACGTCTGCTACGAAATGGGGTCCGTTATCACTCCACAACAGTCTGCAAACGCCATATCGAGGGAAAAACTCCTTCAATAGCATCTTGGCTGTAGTCATTGCAGTATTGTCTTTCGTAGGGTAGGCCTCAACCCATTTGCTGAAGGCACAAACCACTACTATAACATACTTCAGATTGTTACAGCGTTCAAGCTGAATGTAATCCATCTGCAATACCTCAAAAGGTGCAGTGGGTGTTACAAACCCTCCTGCTGGAGTTCGTGTCCCTTTTCCAGGGTTGTACTTCAGGCAAATCATACAAGTCTGTACCACCTTCTTTGCCGTACTAGCAATCTCTGGATGCTCCCAGACTTGGGTAAGCAATTTTACAATTGCGGAAGCTCCAACATGTGCTAGCCCATGTGCCATCTGAACCATAGGTTGTACAAAAGCTGTGGGTAACTTCCATCTATCCATCTGCTTATTTCTCCAACAACCTTCATCATCCAATTCCCCATCATTAGACCATTGCTCCCGTTCCTTATCGGAAGCGGTCCTCTGTATTTCCAGCACTTCTCTCCTTGCATCGTGCCATCTTTCTGCCTGCGACTTCACAACGTACATTGCAGTAGCACCAGGCTGCATCGCAGTCTCTCGTGCCACTCGGTCTGCCAAAGCATTCCCTTCTCCAACTTTATCAACCACTTTCTTATGGGCACTACATTTAATTATAGCAATCTTCTTTGGATATGTTAATGCAGTCAAAAGGTTGTGAACTAACTCTCCATGCATTATCTGTGCTCCATGCGACGTTAGAAACCCTCTCTCCTTCCAGAGTAGGCCGAAATCGTGCGCTACTCCGAAGGCATAGCGGCTATCTGTATAAACATTCACACACAATCCTGCACTGAGCTCACATGCTCGTGTTAATGCTATCAGTTCCGCTGCTTGAGCTGATTTCTGTGGTATGCGTGCTGTCTCCACTATTGTTCGCAGTGTGGTAATTGCATACGCTGCTGAAGTTGTACCATCTGGTAGCTTCAGGCATGATCCGTCCACCCACAGTTCTCCATCTACATCTGGAAAGGGCGTATCCTGGAGATCAATGCGACCCTTTGTCTGTTCCTCAGTCACCAGAATACAATCGTGTGCTTTTCGTGCTTCAGACTGAGTTTCCGGGAACGGCAACAATGTGGCCGGATTTAACGTTACACACCTCTTTAACGTAATATGAGGAGCCAAAAGCGTCAACTCATATCCCGTTAAATGGGCACTGGTCAAATGCTGCGTCTTTGTCTGATTAAGCAGGGCATCAACAGCATGGGGGACTAATACCAACAGTTTGTGAGATAACACAATTCCCTCACTTTGACGTATTGACACAGCTGTCGCCGCAACCGAGCGAAAACACGCAGGCAATGCTCGGGCAACAGGATCAAGTACAGCCGAAAAATATGCACAAGGGCGCTGCTTGCCGCCGTGCATCTGCACTAGAACTGATAATGCACATCCATCTTTCTCATGCACATACAGTGAAAAGGGCTTTGTATAATCAGGGGTCCCTAACACTGGTGCTGAACAAAGGGCCTGTCGCAATTGCTGGAAGGCAATTTCACACTCGTTTGACCAGGGAAGAGGAATCGGTGTGTCTTTTGTCAAAAGGGCTAATAATGGCTTAGCTATGTGTGAAAATCCTAATATCCATTGCCTACAAAAAGAAACAAGACCCAAAAATGCACGCACGTCCTTCTGTGTAGAAGGCACTGGCGTGTCCAAAATTGATTGAATACGATCTGGTGTGAGTGCACGCCCCTCCTTAGACAAAAGGTGACCCAAATAAGTCACCTTTGGTCTACAGAATTGCAATTTCTTCCTCGACACTTTGTGATTGTGAGATGCCAAAAAGGAAAGCAAAGATAACGTACTCTTCTCACACAGCTCAGGAGTGTCAGCCGCCAACAAGATGTCATCGACATATTGTATAAGGGCGACACCCTCGGGCAGAACAAAGGAATCCAATTGCCTTTTCAATGCTTGACTGTAAATGCTAGGGCTTTCTGTGTAGCCCTGAGGGACTCTACAAAATCGATAAGACCTATTATTTAAAGTAAAACCAAAAAGATATCGGCTATCAGGATGAATAGGGATCGAAAAGAAGGCATTTTTCAAATCAATAACTGAAAACGTGGTCGCCGTTGGCGGGACCAGAGTAAGTAACGTCGTGATATCAGAAACCACCGGATACTGAGGTATCACGATCTTGTTCACTTCCCTCAAATCAATAATAAACCGATAAACTTTAGCATCCGTGTCTTTCTTTAAGATGGGTAAAATAGGACTGTTGCAAACATTATAGGGAACTTCTTCCACTACCCCCACCTTAATCAAATCCTGCACAATCTGAATGAGCGCCTCCTCCCCCTCCTGGGAAATGCGATACTGAGGGAGGCGCGGTAACACCGCACCCTCCTGGACACTAATACGGACTGGCGGAATCACCACCTGTCCCACATCGGTATCTGAAGTAGCCCACAAAGAATGAGGGAGAGAAGCTAACACAGAATCCTCCACGACCACACACATCCGATCTGTCATCGGGTGATTATCATTTAATATCACACGTACTCCAGCGGGGGAACAGCGGATCGTAGCTCTGAAGTGCTTGAGCATATCAAGACCCATAATGTTGTCAGGCGTGTTCGGGGCAAGCAAAAACGGACAGGGTGCAGAAAAGGGATCAACATGGAATGCAAGGGGTTGGGAAAGAGGGCTTCGAGAGAGTGTACCATCAAACCCTACCGATGTAACCAGTAAGCCAGACGGGGGAGCCCTCGGAACCAATTGTTTGGACAGCGCACTGCGGGTCGCTCCTGTATCAACTAGGAACCGATCAGTAGAACCCAAGACCTTTGCTGAAACATAAGGACCCTTCTGATCAACCGGCACTTCAACTGATTCTAACCCCCATCCAACGCATTCCTATGCATGCCGTGAATCATGGTACCCAGCGCTGTCAGTCCCTGACATTTGATACTGGTGCTGTCGATCAAATACATTGGGTCTATCTCGCTGCTGCGCGTTAGGTTCAAAGCGAGCACGATCATTAGAATTCCCTCTGAAATTCGAGAAACCCCCTCTACCTCTCGGTACACCTTGATTACGCCCCTGACGAGATGCATACAACGCCGGACAATCTCTGGCCCAATGACCCGACTGTTTACAATATGCACATTGATTCCTATTTACATCTGATCGACCCGAAGGGGGGCCATAGAATCCTCCCCTACCTCGATCGACACCCCGCCGAGGCGGACCATATACTTGCGCTAACATCACCTTTGTTTTTAAATCTTTCGATTTCTTCTCCTCCTGCCCCTTCGCTTCTTGTTCCTGACGCTCATAATACTGAGCTATAGTCAGGAGGGATGTCGGAGACGCGGTGGACCAAGAACTTTCACTCGCTTTTAAACGAGCTGCTATTTCCGGTAACAAATTCGCCACATATTTATCAGCAAAAAGGTGTCGACCCGTATCATCCGTAAGTGACTGACCACTAAAATCATGAAATGTCTCCTCAAAGCGCGTAAAGAAATCTGCAACTGATTCATCAACCTTCTGTTTACACGAGGCTAACATATTCCAGTCAATCTTTTTAGGGGGAATAATTGTTTTCAACTTGGTCAAAATAGCAGCGGGGAGATCTAGGATAAGCTGGGGTGGTTTTTGCGCGGGTTTCCTCTCCCTATCCTCATTCTCAATCTCAGACCACTTGGCCCTAAAAGCGGCTTGATCATCCACCTTCCGCACAGATCGCCACATATCCGGTGGTAAGATAAGCCCAAAGAACAAATCTATATCTGCTAAGGTCATAGTACAAGAATTCAAGGCCCCTTCGACTTCTTCGTAAAAGGCCGCTGGATTCTTGCGGGGGTCAGGCAATGCATTCTTTAATGCCATAACATCAGCCCTATGCCAGGGAGTATAGACCCAATTATACACAAAATATCCCTTAGCATCGGCGGAAGTAATATCCGGACTAGTTCCCGCTCCTTTAGGAGGAACATACAAAGGTGCCGCCTCTCGCATGGGTTTAGCATGCACTAGTTCATTCTTATCTGACTGGGAGGAAGACGGCTGCTGGTCATCCGCCTGCAAGGTCAAGCTCTCCTCCTCCCTGTTCCGGCGCGCTTTGTCCCGCAGTTGAAGCATCTCATCCCATAGCGCAAACAGCCGTCGGACCGCATCAGGCACCTGAGAGGGAGAGAAAGTACCATTACGTAGTGCTCTAGAATCCGACACTATCTCCTGTGGCTCAAAAACATCAGAATATTTTCGAAAGGCAGCAACCACTTCATCAGAGAAGATGGCAGCAAAATACAACTTCTCCATATCCTGCCATCCTTCCAGAAGTGGTAATAACTCTGCAGAAGATATCTTATTTGAGACTGCACGAAAAGAAAGTTTCCGAAGCTCACCCGAGCGCTCAAGAGATAACATGGATCACGTGTCTATCTTATCTTTACCCAATCCAGAATCCTGAACTGCCGGAGCAGACGCACCTACATAAGGTGGCGGGGAACGATCTAATAGGAAAAAATCATCATCATGATTAGTAAGGACAGGATAAAGTGGCTGACGGACAGCATATTGACCCGAGACTTGCAACCTACGCTCTTTCTCTTGTCTCTCCGTTAGTTCTCTTTCCTCCCAACGCTTCGCTTCCTGTGCTCGCACATGATCATTCTTCCGTTGCTCTTTATCAAACAGCGCTTTCTCACGTTTTTCTCGCTCACGCACTTCCTTCACCCATAACCGCACACACTCAAACATATCTTGACGAGCACGCCGTTTACACATACACTGTTCCACATACTCAATCTTACGCATATCAAATGATCTATACAAAGGCCAGCGCAACACAGGATCCTTTTTGGTGTATTTCCTCCATACTGTGCTGTACATTATAGAAGAAAGACCATGTTTCACATAAATATCCCTATTAGGAGTCCCCTCTGGGGGAGCCGGAGCAGATTCCTCGAGGTTTAACCGGTTTCCAAAGCAGCAGCACCACTTACGGAGTGCGCTAAAAGCAGGCATGCTCAAAAATAATGCAAAATATGCAGTATTATCAAAAAATGGAACTTAAACTTTGCGCCGTTCAAATTTACACAGCTCCGGAGAAATATCTCCACATTACCTGCCTATATGTGTTGCAACGCATATATTCTCACAGTAATCAATACAAGATGTGACCGGTCATCACAAATCAAAACTCAAATGGCCAACCCAGACGTCAAAAACTCGGAGCAAGTACCGTACAACGGTTCTTACCAATCAAGAGTGTCCAGATTCCAACTACCAAGCTCCAAAATTCGCCCAAACGGCTGTCACGGCAAAACCGACAGAAGAGGTCTCAGTCGAGGACCGGCGCCACCCAGATGGTCAGTTCGGAAGGGAAGGAAGAAAACCTCGGGATGCCAGGACTAAAATGCCTCTGGCAGTGATCACATCCCCGGCCAAATTCCTCACCTTCGTCACGACCAGTCCTTCGAGCATCCGAGTCGCCGATGAGCCCCACGTGACGGGCGCCAATTGATGAGTACAGGCCCCAGCTAGGCCCGCAGAATACAAGGGTTCGCTCTCCTGTAACGGAAACTAGAAGGAAGTTGGCACGGAAACTGCAAAGTACAAAGACAGAGTTTATTAACCCTTAAGGGTGGTCTTACAATCCATACAACACTCTTCAGTATTGCATAGAGTAGCACAAAGAACTCGCGTACACAGTCCCCTTTTATACACAACAGAGGGGCTCATAAGTGGGTGGATACAACATGAAGCAACATTCATTACCTTTTATGGACATTTTTCGATACAAAATCAATATGTGGGCGGAGTAACTAATTTCCTGAGCCCGCGAAAACATGGTCAAGCAAGGGCTAACTGATAACAGATGTGGTCAAGTCTGGACATGCGCCAGACGGACAAAGGAGCTATTTATAGACTGTTACTAGGCAGATTACAAGAGCAACTAACACGAAGATAGGACTCTTCTCGTGCTGAGCACGTGGAGACATGACAGTACAAAATGGAGTCCGGACAGTAGGCAACATAAGACGAAAGACATGCTTTAACTAGAGAGAATTCATGTCTTTAGTGAATGCTTAATCATATCGCCATTTTAGTTTTCAACACCTAGACTGCCCGAACACAACTGCACTGCCCTAATCCCTGAAACACCACCCCCAGCACGACCCCCTACACTGCCCGAACACCACTGCTCTGCTCTAAACCCTAAAACACCATCCCCAGCACGACCCCATACACTGCCCGAATACCACTGCACTTCCCTAAACCCAAAAACACCAGCCTCAGCATGAACCCCTACACGGCCCGAACACCATTGCACTGCCCTAAACCCTAAAATACCACTCCAGCATGTCCCCCTACACTGCCAAAACACCCCTGCACTGCCCTAAACCCTGAAACACCAGCCCCCGCACGACCCCCTACACTGCCCAAACACCACTGCACTGCCCTAAGCCCTGAAACACCATCCCCAGCACGACCCCCTACTCTGCCCGAACAACACTGCACTGCCCTAAACCCTGAAACACCATCCCTGCACAACTGCCTATACTGCCCGAACACCACTGCACTGCCCTAAAGCCTAAAACACCACCCCCAGCACAACCGCCTACACTGCCCAAACACCACAGCTCTGCCCTAAACCCTGAAACACCACTCCAGCACGACCCCCTACACTGTCCGAATACCACTGCTCTGCCCTAAACCCTAAAACACCAGCCCCAGCATGACCCCCTACACTGCCCGAACACCACTGCACTGCCCTAAACCCTAAAACACCAGCCTCAGCACGACCCCCCCACTGCCCGAACACCACTGCACTACCCTAAAGCCTAAAATACCACCCCAGCATCACCCCCACACTGCCCGAACACCACTTCACTGCCCTAATCCCTAAAACACCACCCCCAGCACGACCCCCTACACTGCCCGAACACCACTGCTCTGTCCTAAACCCTGAAACACCACCCCAGTACGATCCCCTACACTGCCCGAACACTTCTGCACTGCCCTAAACCCTGAACACCAGCCCAAGCACGACCCGCTACACTGCCCAAACACGACTGCACTGCCCTACACCCTGAAACACCAGGCCCAGCACGACCCCCTACACTTCCCGAACACCACTGCAATGCCCTAAAACCTGAAACATCACCCCCAGCAAGACCCTCTACACTGCCCGAACGCCACTGCACTGCCCTAAACTCTGAAACACCACCTCAGCAATATGCCCTACACTGCCCAAACACCACTGCACTAAACCCTGAACCACCACCCCCTGCATGACCCCCTACACTGCCCGAACACCACTGCACTGCCCTAAACCATAAAACACTACCCCCAGAATGACCCCTACACTGCTCGAACACCACCGCACAGCCCTAAACCCTGAAACACCCACCTTAAAACACCACCTCCAGCACGACCCCCTACACTGCCTGAAAACCACTGCACTGCCCTAAATCCTGAAACACCACCACCCAGCACGACCTCCTACACTGCCTGAACACCACTGCACTGCCCGAAACCCTTAAACACCACCCTCAGCAAGACCCCCTACACTGCCCAAACACTACTGCACTGCCCTAAACCCTGAAACACCACCTCCAGCAAGATTCCCTAAACTGTCCGAACACCACTGCACTAAACCCTGAAACACCACCCCCTGCACGAGCCCCTACACTGTCCGAACACCATTGCACTGCCCTAAACCCTGAAACAACAGCCCCAGCACAACCCCCTACACTGCCCTAACACCACTGCATGGCCCTAAGCCCAGAAACACCAGGCAGAGAACGACCCCCTACACAGCCCGAACATCACTGCACTGCCCTAAACCCTGAAATACCAGCCCCAGCATGACCCCTACAGTGCCGGAACACCACTGCACTGCCCTAAACCCTGAAACACCAGTACCAACACGACCCCCTACACTGCCTGAACACCACTGCACTGCCCGAAACCCCACCCTCTGCAAGACCCCCTAGACTGCCCGAACACCACTGCACTGCCCTAATCCCTGAAACACCACCCCCGCAAGACCCCCTACATTGCCCAAACACAACTGCCCTAAACCCTGAAACACCACCCCCAGCAAGAACCCTATACTGCCCAAACATCACTGCACTGCCCTAAACCCTGAAACACCAGCCCCAGCACGACCACCTACACTGCCCGAACACGACTACGCTGCCCTAAACTCTGAAACACCAGCCCCAGCATGACCCCCTACACTGCCTGAACACCACTGCACTGCCCTAATCCCAGAAACACCAGCCCCAAAACGACCCCCTACAGTGTCCGAACACCACTGCACTACCCTAAACCCTAAAATACCACCCCAGCATGACCCCCTACACTGCCCGAACACCACTTCACTGCCCTAAACCCTAAACCAACTCCCGCAGCACGACCCCCTACACTGCCTGAACACCACTGCACTGTCCTAAACCCTGAAACACCACCCCCAGTACGATCCCCTTCACTGCCCGAACACTTCTGCACTGCCCTAAACCCTGAACACCAGTCCAAGCACGACCCCCTACACTGCCCGAACACCACTGCACTGCCCTAAACCCTGAAACACCAGCGCCAGCATGACCCCCTACACTTCCCGAACACCACTGCACTGCTGTAAACCCTGAAACACCACCCCCAGCAAGACCTCCTACACTGCCCAAACACCACTGCTCTGTCCTAAAACCTGAAACACCACCCCAGCAATATGCCCTCCACTGCCCAAGCACCACTGCACAAAACCCTGAAACACTACCCCCTACACATCCCCCCACACTGCCCGAACACCACTGCACTGCCCTAAACCCTGAAACACCACCCCCAGCAAGACCCCCTGCACTGCCTGAACACCACTGCACTGCCCTAAACCCTGAAACACCACCCCCTGCATGACCCCCTATACTGCCCGAACACCACTGCACTGCCCTAACCCTAAAACACCCCCCCCAGCAAGACCCCCTACACTGCCTGAACACCACTGCACTGCCCTAAAGCCTGAAACACCAGCCCCAGCACGACCCCCTATACTGCCCGAACACCACTGCACTGCCCTTAACCCTGAAAAATCAGCCCCAGCATGACCCCTTACACTGCCTGAACACCACTGCCCTAAACATTGAAACACCAGCCCCAGTACACCCCATGCACTGCCCGAACACCACAGCACTGCCCTAAACCCTGAAACACTACCCCCTGCACGACCCCCTATACTGCTCGAACCCCACTGCACTGCCCTAAACCCTAAAGCTCCACCCCCAGCACGACCCTCTACACTGCCCAAACACCACTGCACTGCCCTAAACCCTAAAACTCCACCCCCAGCACTACCCTCTACACTGCCCGAACACCACTGCACTGCCCTTAACCTTGAAACATCAGCCCCAGCATGACCCCTTACACTGCCTGAACACCACTGCCCTAAACACTGAAACACCAGCCCCAGTACACCCCATGCACTGCCCGAACACCACAGCACTGCCCTAAACCCTAAAACACCACCCCAGCACGACCCCCTACACTGCCCGAACACCACTGCTCTGCCCTAAACCCTAAAACACCAGCCCCAGCACGACCCCCTACACTGCCCAAACACCACTGCACTGCCCTAAACCCTGAAACATCAGCCTCAGCATGACCCCCTTCATTGCCCGAACACCACTGCACTGCCCTAAACCCTAAAATACCACCCCAGCAGGACCCCCTACCCTGCCCGAACACCTCTTCACTGCCCTAAACCCTAAAACACCAGCCCCAACACTATCCCCTACACTGCCTGAACACCACTGCACTGCCCTAAACCCTGAAACAGCCGCCCCAGCACGACCCCCTACACTGCCCAAACACTACTGCACTGCCCTAAGCCCTTAAATACCAGCCCCAGCACGACCCCCTACACTGCCCAAACAACACTGCACTGCCCTAAATCACGAAACACCAGCCCCAGCTTGACCCCTACCCTGTCCAAACACCACTGCACTGCCATAAACCCTGAAACTCCAGCCCTAGCACGACCACCTACACTTCCTAACCACCACTACACTGCCCTAAACCCTGAAACACCACCCCCCGGCAAGACCCCCTACACTGCCCGAACGCCACTGCACTGCCCTAAACCCTGAAACACCATCACTGCACAACCCCCTATACTGCCCGAACACCACTGCACTGCCCTAAACCCTAAAACACCACCCCCAGCATGACTGCCTACACTGCCCAAACACCACAGCTCTGCCCTAAACCCTGAAACACCACCCCAGCACGACCCCCTATACTGTCTGAATACCACTGCTCTGCCCTAAACACTAAAACACCAGCCCCAGCATGACCCCCTACACTGCCCGACCACCTCTGCACTGCCCTAAACCCTAAAACACCAGCCTCAGCACGACCCCCCCACTGCCCAAACACCACTGCACTACCCTAAACTCTGAAACACCATCCCTGCACAACCCCCTATACTGTTCGAATAAAACTGCTTTGCCCTAAACCCTAAAACACCAGCCCCAGCATGACCCCCTACACTGCCCGAACACCACTGCACTGCCCTAAACCCTAAAACACCAGCCTCAGCACGACCCCCCCACTGTCCAAACACCACTGCACTACCCTAAACCTTAAAATACCACCCCAGCATCACCCCTACACTGCCCGAACACCACTTCACTGCCCTAATCCATAAAACACCACCCCAGCATGACCCCCTACACTGCCCGAACACCACTGCCCTGCCCTAAACCCTGAAACACCAGCACCAGCACGACCCCCTACACTGCCCAAACACCACTGCACTGCCCTAAGCCCTGAAACACCAGCCCCAGCATGACCCCCTACACTGCCCGAACAACACTGCACTGCCCTAAAGCCCAAAACACCAGCCCCAGCATGACCCCCTACACTGCTCAAACACCACTGCACTGCCCTAAACCCTGAAACACCTGCTCAGCACTTACCCCGTACACTTCCCGAACACCACTGCACTGCCCTAAACCCTGAAACATCACCCTTCAGCAAGACCCCCTGCACTGCCCGAACGCCACTGCACTGCCCTAAACTCTGAAACACCACCCCAGCAATATGCCCTACACTGCCCAAACACCACTGCCCTAAACCCTGAAACACCAGCCACAGCACGACACCCTACCCTGCCCGAACACCACTGCACTGCCCTAATCCCAGAAACAACAGCCCCAAAACGACCCCCTACAGTGTCCGAACACCACTGCACTACACTAAACCCTAAAATACCACCCCAGCATGACCCCCTACACTGCCCGAACACCACTTCACTGCCCTAAACCCTAAAACAACTCCAGCAGCACGACCCCCTACACTGCCTGAACACCACTGCACTGTCCTAAACCCTGAAACACCACCCCCAGTACGATCCCCTTCACTGCCCGAACACTTCTGCACTGCCCTCAACCCTGAACACCAGTCCAAGCACGACCCCCTACACTGCCCGAACACCACTGCACTGCCCTAAACCCTGAAACACCAGCGCCAGCATGACCCCCTACACTTCCCGAACACCACTGCACTGCCGTAAACCCTGAAACACCACCCCCAGCAAGATCTCCTACACTGCCCAAACACCACTGCTCTGTCCTAAACCCAGAAACACCACCCCAGCAATATGCCCTCCACTCCCCAAGCACCACTGCACAAAACCCTGAAACACTACCCCCTACACATCCCCCTACACTGCCCGAACACCACTGCACTGCCCTAAACCCTGAAACACCACCCCCTGCACGACCCCCTAAACTGCCCGAACACCACTGCACTGCCCTAAACCCTAAAACACCACCCCCAGCACGACCCCCTACACTGCCCGAACACCACTGCACTGCCCTAAAGCCTGAAACACCAGCCCCAGCACGACCCCCTATACTGCCCGAACACCACTGCACTGCCCTTAACCCTGAAACATCAGCCCCAGCATGACCCCTTACACTGCCTGAACACCACTGCCCTAAACACTGAAACACCAGCCCCAGTACACCCCATGCACTGCCCGAACACCACAGCACTGCCCTAAACCCTGAAACACTACTCCCTGCACGACCCCCTATACTGCTCGAACCCCACTGCACTGCCCTAAACCCTAAAACTCCACCCCCAGCACGACCCTCTACACTGCCCAAACACCACTGCTCTGCCCTAAACCCTGAAACACCACCCCAGCACGACCCCCTACACTGCCCAAACACCACTGCTCTGCCCTAAACCCTAAAACACCAGCCCCAGCACGACCCCCTACACTGCCCAAACACCACTGCACTGCCCTAAACCCTAAAACACCAGCCTCAGCATGACCCCCTTCATTGCCCGAACACCACTGCACTGCCCTAAACCCTAAAATACCACCCCAGCATCACCCCCACACTGCCCGAACACCACTTCACTGTCCTAATCCATAAAACACCACCCCAGCACGACCCCCTACACTGCCCGAACACCACTGCTCTGTCCTAAACCCTGAAACACCTCCCCCAGTACGATCCCCTACACTGCCCGAACACTTCTGCACTGCCCTAAACCCTGAACACCAGCCCAAGCACGACCCCTACACTGCCCGAACAACACTGCACTGCCCTAAACCCCGAAACACCAGCCCCAGCATGACCCCCTACACTGCTCAAACACCCCTGCACTGCCCTAAACCCTGAAACACCTGCCCAGCACGACCCCGTACACTTCCCGAACACCACTGCACTGCCCTAAACCCTGAAACATCACCCCCAGCAAGACCCCCTGCACTGCCCGAACGCCACTGCACTGCCCTAAACTCTGAAACACCACCCCAGCATGACCCCCTACACTGCCCGAACAACACTGCACTGCCCTAAACCCTGAAACACCAGCCCCAGCATGACCCCTACACTGCCCGAACACCACTGCACTGCCTTTAACCCTGAAACATCAGCCCCAGCACGACCCCTTACACTGCCTGAACACCACTGCTCTAAACACTGAAACACCAGCCCCCGTACACCCCATACACTGTCAAAACACCACTGCACTGCCCTAAACCCTGAAACACCAGCCACAGCATGACACCCTACCCTGCCCGAACACGACTGCACTGTCCTAAACCCTGAAACACCACCCCCTGCACGAAACCCTACATTACCCAAACACCATGGCACTGCCCTAAACCCTGAAACCCCACCCCCAGCGCGACCCCCTACACTGCCTGAACACCACTGCACTGCCCTATACCCTGAAACACCACCCCCAGTAAGACCCCATACACTCCCCGAACATCACTGCCCTAAACCCTGAAAAACCACCCCCAGAAAGAACCCCTACAGTGCCCAAACACCACTGCACTGCCCTAAACCCTGAAACATCACCCCAGCACGACCCCTACACTGCCCGAACAGCACTGCACTGCCCCAAACCCAGAAACAACAGCTCCAGCACAACCCCCTACACTGCCCTAACACCACTGCACTGCCCTAAGCCCAGAAACACCAGCCCCAGAACATCCCCCTACACAGCCCGAACACGACTGCACTGCCCTAAACCCTGAAACACCAGCACCAACACGACCCCCTACACTGCCCGAACAACACTGCTCTGCCCTAAACCCTAAAACACCAGCCCCAGCACGACCCCCTACACTGCCCGAACACCACTGCACTGCCCTAAACCCTAAAACACCAGCCTCAGCATGACCCCCTACATGGGCCAAACACCACTGCACTGCCATAAACCCTAAAATACCACCCCAGCATGACCCCCTACACTACCCGAACACCACTTCACTGCCCTAAACCCTAAAACACCAGCCCCAGCTTGACCCCCTACACTGCCCGAACACCCCTGCACTGCCCTAAACCCTAAAACACCAGGCCCAGCACGACCCCCTACACTGCCCAAACACCACTGCACTGCCCTAAGCCCTGAAACACCAGCCCCAGCACGACCCCCTACAATGCCCGAACAACACTGCACTCCCCTAAACCACGAAACACCAGCCCCAGCACGACCCCCTACACTGCCCAAACACCATTGCACTGCCCTAAACCCTGAAACACCAGCCCCAGCACGACCCCCTACAATGCCTGAACAACACTGCACTCCCCTAAACCATAAAACACCAGCCCCAGCACGACCCCCTACACTGCCCAAACACCATTGCACTGCCCTAAACCCTGAAACACCAGCTCCAGCACAACCCCCTACACTGCCCTAACACCACTGCACTGCCCTAAGCCCAGAAACACCAGCCCCAGAACATCCCCCTACACAGCCCGAACACCACTGCACTGCCCTAAACCCTGAAACACCAGCACCAACACGACCCCCTACACTGCCCGAACAACACTGCTCTGCCCTAAACCCTAAAACACCAGCCCCAGCACGACCCCCTACACTGCCCGAACACCACTGCACTGCCCTAAACCCTAAAACACCAGCCTCAGCATGACCCCCTACATGGGACAAACACCACTGCACTGCCATAAACCATAAAATACCACCCCAGCATGACCCCCTACACTACCCGAACACCACTTCACTGCCCTAAACCCTAAAACACCAGCCCCAGCACGACCCCCTACACTGCCCAAACACCCCTGCACTGCCCTAAACCCTAAAACACCAGGCCCAGCACGACCCCCTACACTGCCCAAAAACCACTGCACTGCCCTAAGCCCTGAAACACCAGCCCCAGCACGACCCCCTACAATGCCCGAACAACACTGCACTCCCCTAAACCACAAAACACCAGCCCCAGCACGACCCCCTACACTGCCCAAACACCATTGCACTGCCCTAAACCCTGAAACACCAGCCCCAGCACGACCCCCTACACTGCCCGAATACCACTGCACTGCCATAAACCCTAAAACATCAGCCTCAGCATGACCCCCCACACGGCCCGAACACCACTGCACTGCCCTAAACCGTAAAATACCACCCCAGCATGAACCCCTACACTGCCCGAACACCCCTACACTGCCCTAAACCCTGAAACATCAGCCCCAGCACGACCCCTTACGCTGCCTGAACGCCGCAGCCCTATACACTGAAACACCAGCCCCAGTACAACCCCTGCACTGCCCGAACACCACAGCTCTGCCCTAAACCCTGAAACACCACCCCCTGCACGACCCCCTATACTGCCTGAACACCACTGCACTGCCCTAAACCCTAAAACACCACCCCCAGCACCACCCTCTGCACTGCCCAAACACCATTGCTCTTCCCTAAACCCTGGAACACCACCCCAGCATGTCCCCATACACTGCCCGAACAACACTGCTCTGCCCTAAACCCTAAAACACCAGCGCCAGCATGACCCCCTACACTGCGCAAACACCACTGTACTGCCCTAAACCCTGAAACACCAGCCCCAGCATGACCCCCTACACTTCCCAAACACTACTGCACTGCCCTAAGCCCTGAAACACCAGCCCCAGCACGACCCAGCCCCAGCACGACCCCTACACTGCCCGAACAACACTGCACTGCCGTAAACCATGAAACACCAGCCCCAGCATGACTCCCTACACTGCCCAAACACCACTGTACTGCCCTAAACCCTGAAACACCAGCCCCAGCATGACCCCCTACACTTCCCAAACACTACTGCACTGCCCTAAACCCTGAAACACCACCCCCAGCAAGACCCCCTATACTGCCCGAATTCCACTGCACTGCCATAAACCCTGAAACACCACCCCAGCAATATGCCCTCCACTGCCCGAACACCACTGCACTAAACCCTGAAACACTACCCCTACACAATCCCCTACACTGCCCGAACACCACTGCACTGCGCTAAACCCTGAAACACCACCCCCAGCAAGACCCCCTGTACTGCCTGAACACCACTGCACTGCCCTAAATCCTGAAACACCACCCCCCAGCAAGACCCCCTTCACTGCTCGAACGCCACTACACAGCCCTAAACCCTGAAACACCACCCCAGCAATACGCCCTACACTGCCCGAACACCACTGCACTAAACCCTGAAACACCATCCCCTGCACGACCCCCTACACTGCCCGAACACCACTGCACTGCCCTAAACCCTAAAACACTACCCCCAGCAAGACCCCCTACACTGCTCGAACACCACCACACAGCCATAAACCCTGAAACACCAACCCTAAAACACAACCCCAGCACGACCCCCTACACTGCCTGAAGTCCACTGCATTGCCCTTAACCCTGAAACACCACCTCCAGCAAGATGCCCTAAACTGTCCGAACACCCCTGCACTAAGCCCTGAAACACCACCCCCGCACAACCCCCTACACTGCCTGAACATCACTACACTGCCCTAAACCCTGAAACACCTCCCCCTGCATGACCCCCTACACTGCTTAAACACCACTGCACTGACGTAAACCCTGAAACACCACCCCCAGGACGACCCCCTACACTGCGCAACACCACTGCACTGCCCTAAACCCTAAAACACCACCCCCAGAACGACCCCTACACTGCCCAAACACCACTGCACTGCCCTAAACCCTGAAACACCAGCCCCAAAACGACACCCTACACTGCCCGAACACCACTGCACTGCCCTAAACCCTGAAACACCAGCCCCAGCATGACCCCTACAGTGCCCGAACACCACTGCACTGCCCTAAACTCTGAAACACCAGCGCCAACACGACCCCCTACACTGCCCGAACCCCACTGCACTGCCCAAAACCCCACCCCCAGCAAGACCCCCTAGACTGCCCTAACACTACTGCACTGCCCTAATCCCTGAAACACCACCCCCAGCAAGACCCTCTAAACTGCCCGAACACCACTGCCCTAAACCCTGAAACACCACCCCCAGCAAGAACCCTATACTGCCCGAACATCACTGCCCTAAACCCTGAAACATCAGCCCCAGCACGACCACCTACACAGCCCGAACACCACTGCACTGCCCTAAACTCTGAAACACCAGTCCTAGCATGACCCCCTACACTGCCCGAACACCACTGCACTGCCCTACTCCCAGAAACACCATTCCCAAAACGACCCCCTACAGTGTCCGAACACCACTGCACTACCCTAAACCCTAAAATACCACCCCAGCATGAGCCCCTACACTGCCCAAACAACACTTCACTGCCCTAAACCGTAAAACACCACCCCAGTACGATCCCCTACACTACCAGAACACTTCTGCACTGCCCTAAACCCTGAACACCAGCCCAAGCACAACCCCTACACTGCCCGAACACTACTGCACTGCCCTAAACCCTGAAACACCACCCCCTGCACAACCCTCTACACAGCCCGAACACCACTGCACTGCCCTAAACCCTAAAACACCACCCCCAGCACAATGCTGTACACTGCTCAAACACCACTGCGCTTCCCTGAACCCTGAAACACCACCCCAGCACGACGCCCTACACTGCCCGAACACCACTGCTCTGCCCTCAACCCTAAAACACCAGCCCCAGCACAACCCCCTACACTGCCCGAACACCACTGCACTACCCTAAACCCTAAAACACCAGCCTCAGCATGACCCCCTACATGGGCCAAACACCACTGCACTGCCCTAAACCCTAAAATACCACCCCAGCATGACCCCCTACATTACCCGAACACCACTTCACTGCCCTAAACCCTAAAACACCAGCCCCAGCACGACCCCCTACACTGCCCGAACTCCACTGCACTGCCCTAAACCCTGAAACACCACCCCAGGAATACGCGCTTGTTAGACCTGGCACCTTGGCGTGAGTCTCCCTTCCTCTTTTTGTCGCTGTGCCTCATGTGTTTTTATGGTGTTGGCCGCTCAGGGCACTGTGCCACTGCCAACCAGTGCCACAGTGCAAGTACTCCCTAGGTAAATTGTATATGTTGATTGAAATCCATGATTGGCTTATTTGGTTTACTATCAGACCCCAGTAAAATGCACTAGGAGTGCCAGGGCGTGTCAATACAAATACCGCTGGTGGGCTTGCAGCACTGGTTGTGCCACCGACAGAAGCGGCCTAGTAAGATGTGTCTAGGGTCTGCCACTGCAGAACCCGCGTGCAGTCTGGGACTGTCGCGCTGACTGCGCAAGTGCCCCCACTTGCCAGTCCTTAAACCTTCCCTTAACTTCATATCAGTCACCCCTATGGTAGGCCCAAGGGCAGGGTGCGTTGTAAGTCTAAGGTAGGACAAGCCTTGATTTAACGGCCTGTCCTCATAGTGAATTACCGCCATATTCATTGTTCACTATGCAAGGCTACCCTGCCCTCCTAGGCCAGAATGGGCTGTTGAGATCGTTACATCCTATGATCCTAACAGGCCCAGGGAACATGGTAGGAGATCGAGTTTAGTATGCCTGAACTCAGAATAATAATGTACACCGTCTCGTGAGGTTTATTTTAATATTCCGCGTTTGCAAATGCCGCTTTTAAAAAGCTGGCCTTTGCTTGCCTAAACCATTTCAGCCGCCTCTGCGCGATGTGTATCTGCTGTCTGGCTGCGTGAGTGACAGGACAGGAAGCACCCAGATGGGCCGGGCCAGGTAGGCCAGTAAAGAATAGGACGATCGCCAGGTAGATGGGTGGGAGGAGTGCCCCTGAGCTTTGAATAGGGCTGTGCTCTGCCCCCACGATGCCGGCTCCGCCCCCTGTGGAGCGTTTGAGGACTCTGCCCTGCACCTTGAATGAAAGAACCTGCATCGCGTAAACAAAGTGCTCCAGAACTGGAATGAGCTAGGCAAGGGCCCCCCGGCCTGAGAGAACAAAATAATTATGGTATAAATGAAGAAGCCCTGCTCCTAAGAAATTAGATCCTGCTACAAGACGAACCTCTGCCTGAGGAGAAGGAACCAAGGAACTGTAGGAGGAGTACTGTCCCTGACCTGGGGGATTGGCCTACAGTGGTTGCCCTGCTGCTGAAGGAGAGGAGAAAGACTGCTGATAAACTTTGCTTCAACTTATGCTGTTTAAGATCTCCAAGGGCTTGTGCGGAGCTTGCCCCCTGAACGAAGTCCCAGGACCAGTGGACTTCACCGCCGAGTGGGAGAGCAGGAAAACGGACCGTTTTCCCTGCCCTCTGGAAGAGAACTGCTGCCGGCGCTTCTGAACCGAAGCGCACTTTTCCTGAAGCTTGCACCCACGGTCCGGCCCAAACAACGTGATTGTGGCCCCTCTACGAGCCGTAGCTTGCACCGCAAAGGAGGGTCTCACCCCGCCTGAGCATCATGACTATTGGCCCCTACGAGTCGCAACTCGCACCGTGAAGGAAGGCCTGTGACCGTACTTGCTTTGCCCCCTACAAACCACATTTGCCTGCGTACGCGCCTTCCCTCTGCTTTGGGGAAAGCTGCGGCGCGTGTGGCGATTCTGTGCGTCTCCCCGGTGAGGAGCGTACAAGTGTTTGTGCCCCGCAGCGTGATCTTCCAGCGACCCACCACCGGCACGGTGCGAACGCCGCCCCAGCTGAAGAGTGCCCCCGGATGCCCGTCTTCTGAGCCTGCAAACCCAAGGTCGCCGAGTACCGTAGTACGCATCGCCTGGACAACCTCGCATCCCCGCACTGAAAGCTGCGCTACCTTCGCGCCGACTTCCAAAGAATAAGGTACTGTGCCCGATCGCACCTCGAGGTGCATGCTCCCCCTTGGAGCGCCGCTGAGCAAGTGAGACCCGTTCCCCCATCCGAACCGGGAACGAAGTGCACGGACCGTGTAACCATACGCTGAACTAAGAACTCTTTTGACTAATAGTATTGTGGGCCCGTTTTACACGTTATTTGGGTCTTGTGATTAAGTCTGCTTATATAAAGAAGTCTATTTGTGATACATCCCGTGTGGAGTCCATTTGTGGGGGTAACATTGAATTGATGTATGTGATCACAACTGCTTAACCATTACGCCTGCGATAACGCCTTGTCTGCTCGCGCCAAGCTACCTAGAGGGTGAGCAGGGGTTATTAAAGGAGTGTAACCCCTTACCCTGACTGGAAGAAAGGTTCCCTGCTTGGCATTAGTACCCACTGGTGCCAACTAGAGAATCTGGATTCTAACATTGGTGGTCAGCGGTGAGGATTCTGAATTTGCATTTGTGATTTATGTACAGCAATTTTTTGTGAAACACCACATAGTGAGTTCAGACCCATAACGTAGCCATCCACATACTTTTTACTTTTTGTTTTGCTGGAAATCGCCAGTTGTTAAGGAAATCATGCCTGGTTCAGCCGTGGTGGAGAGAGCAGAATCTGTAGTCTCTGACATTGAAGGTATTGAATGGGAAGAAGAGAGACTAGAGACCTACACCAAGAACCAGCTGAGAGGCTTCTGCAGGCGATTCAAAGTCCCCACTGTTGGATGTAAGCTCAAGACCGATTTACTCAAGGCGCTGAGGGCCTGGATTGAGTCAAGGGCCCCAGGAGATGTGGTAATTGTTGAGCCAGCAGAAAGTGTCCAGAGTTTTGGGAGAGGCCTGTCGCCAGAGGAGTTGGCCGACAGGAAGGAAACCAGAGCTCATGAAATGGAGATGGCAAAACTAAAATTGAATGGGCAACTGGAGCTGGAGAGTAAAAAGCTGGCTCTGGAAGAGAGAAGAATCCAAATGGAGCATGAAATGAAATTGAGGGAATTAGATCTGAAAGCTAAAAGTTTAGAGTCTTCTCCCTCTGGAGGCAGCACACCGTCAGTGCAGGCAGAAGCGAGAGTGTACATACCCAATGATGTGGTTAAGGAATTATTAAAAAATGATGACATAGTGCAGCGGTTCAAGGCCTATGAGGTAGCCTTGTCTTCCCACCGGGTCCCTGAGAAAGATTGGGGAGCGGGGTTGTGGGGACGGTTCCTTAGTGAGGGGCGGGATACACTGCTAGATTTACCCTCAGATGATCATAATTGCTATCCCCATATGAAGGCTGCTTTGATGTCTAGGTATGGGTTGACCCCTGAGTTGTATAGGCAAAGGTTCAGGGGTTGCACCAAGATCCAAAACAGTACGTATGTTGAGTATGTGACTTTTTTTTGCAGAGCACTGGATGGTTGGGTGAAGGGTAGCAAAGTTAATGATTTTCATGGGCTTCTTGATTTAATGGCATGGGAGCACTTGTCCAGTAATTGTTTTCCTGAGCTACGCCAATACCTGATTGATAGTAGGCTGACTAACCCTAGGAAGCTTGCTGAGGAGGCGGACCGCTGGGTCAGTACCAGGGTCCACAAGGGTCACGTGGGAGATTCCGCCAAAGGTGGGCAGGGTCCCCAGCAGAAGAGTGGGGGGGACAAGGGTAACCAGAGGAAGTTCCCAAAAAGGCCCCAAAGTAATCCCCAAGGGAACTAAGGGAAAGGTTCTCAGCCTCCCCCTCCCCAGAAACCGTCCGGGGCCCCGACAGGTCCTCCTGTTCAGAAGGGGCCCGTCAAATGTTACAAGTGTGGTAACATGGGGCATTATGCCTCTGACATAAAATGTCCTTTGTTTGGTAAACCAGCACCCACTGGTGCTACTCCCCGGCAGGTGGCTAGTGTAGCCTTGGGGGAGGAGATGGGTGTCCAAGGTGGGTGGGGTCCCACAGAGATGTCCCTTGTCTCATTAGGAGATTGTGAAGTGGTCCCCCAAACCCAGCTGCCTGAGAACACTAAGAATTACAGGCAGTGGCTGACCATAAATGGCCGTAGAGTGGAAGCTTTGAGAGACACAGGAGCCAGTGTGACAGCTGTCAAGTGTCACCTGGAGTCTCAAGAGCAGGTTGTCCCAGGACCATTCTATCCAGTTGTTGCCGCTGACAACACAGAGAGCCACTGCCCAGTGGCTCAGGTTCCCTTTGAGTGGGGGGGGGTCTCTGGTACTCTTCAGGTAGCTGTGAGGCCCGCCATGCCTGTAGACTGTCTGTTAGGGAACGATTTGGAGAGGTCGCCTAGGGCTAAGGTGGAGCGGAGTGCTCACCTGGAGATGTTGGGTATGCCGGATTGGGCGTGTGTCACCACACGATCCATGGCAGCAAGTAAAGGTGCTCAAGAGGTCCTGGAGCCTGAGAGGGAGGCCCAGTGACCGGCCTTAAAGAGAAGGAGCAGGGGGCGCTGGAAACCGGCCCCTGAAGTTCCCACGGCCCAGGAGGAAGCAGACCTTGAGGGGGATGCCCTGGAGCCTACCAGGGAGCAGATAGCTGAACTGGGAGACCTGCCTGAGCTGACCCATTGGCAGCAGGAAGGAGGTCCCTCCAGGGAGGATTTTTGTAAGGCACAGAAGGAGTGCCCTTCTCTTGTGGGTATTCGGCAGCAGGCTGCAGACCAGGCCGCAGGTGATCAGTCTGGGTCACATTTCATTTACTGGGAGAACGACCTCCTGTATACAGAGCCTAAGGTTGCTGAGCCTGGGTCAGCCCGTGCGCTGGTGGTACCCCAGGAATTCAGAGCCTTCCTACTGGGGCTGGCTCACGATGTGCCATTGGCAGGGCATTTGGGGCAGGACAAGACCTTTGAGAGGCTTGTCACCCACTTTTATTGGCCTCAAATGCGCAGGAGTTCAGACACTCACTGCAGGACCTGTCAGACTTGCCAGGCAAGTGGAAAGAGTGGAAGGAAGCAGAAGGCTCCACTCCAGCCATTCCCTGTGGTCGGTACCCCATTCCAGCGAGTGGGGATTGACATTGTAGGGCCACTGGACCCCAGGACAGCGATGGGCAATAGGTTCATCCTGGTCCTGGTAGACCATGCCACCCGGTACCCGGAAGCCATCCCTCTGAGGACAGTGACGGCCCCCATGGTGGGACGAGCGCTGATGGGAATTTTCTCCAGAGTGGGATTCCCTCTAGAGGTGGTGTCTGACCGGGGTACCAATTTCATGTCCAAGTACATGAGATCCCTTTGGCAAGAGTGTGGTGTAACCTACAAGTTCACCACACCTTACCACCCCCAAGGAAACGGGTTGGTTGAGAGATTCAACCGAACCCTAAAAGGCATGATAATGGGCCTAGAAGGACCCATGAGGCGCAAGTGGGACGTCCTCTTACCATGCCTTCTCTTTGCTTACCGTGAGGTGCCACAGAAGTCTCTGGGGTTCA
This sequence comes from Triturus cristatus, assembly GCF_964204655.1. Lineage (NCBI taxonomy): Eukaryota > Metazoa > Chordata > Amphibia > Caudata > Salamandridae > Triturus > Triturus cristatus. Next base: position 867,867,608 of record NC_140579.1, on the reverse strand, counting down.
GTCCCTTTGAGCTTCTGTACGGCCACCCAGTGCGAGGACCTCTAAGTCTGGTCAAGGAAGGCTGGGAGCAATCTCCCAGGAAACCTCCCCAGAATGTATATAGTTACATGCTGGCCTTCAGGAATCAGACTAGGCGATTCAGACAACTTGCTGAGGCAAATCTGGAAGCCAGCCAGGAGGAGATGAAGCGGTGGTACGACCAGAACGCCACTCTGGTAGAGCTTCAGCCTGGACAGAAGGTGTGGGTCTTGGCCCCCGTGGAGCCATGTGCGCTCCAGGATAAGTGGACCGGTCCCTTTGAGGTTGTGGAGCGCAAGAGTCCTGTTACCTACGTGGTGGACCTGAAGTCTCCTAGGAACCCCTTGAGGGTCCTACATGTCAACCCCCACTTGGAGAGGTCCCAAGTGGACATGCACTTGGCAACAGATGCTGGGATGGAAGAGGAGACCGAGCCTCTTCCTGACCTCCTGTCAGTCCAGGAGCAAGATGGGTCAGTGGACGGTGTCGTCCTCTCTTCCGCCCTGACCCCAGAGCAACAGAATGATTGTCGCCAGTTGCAGGGACAATTTTGTGACCAGTTTTCCCTGGTTCCCAGTGTCACTGATTGGTGCGTCCATGATGTGGACACTGGGGATAGTCCATCTGTGAGGCACAAGGCCTACAGGGTGACTGACAGGGTGAGGGCCTGCATCAAGGAGGAGGTCTCCAAGATGTTTGCACTCGGGGTAATTGAGTCCTCCAGCAGTCCTTGGGCCAGCCCAGTGGTCTTGGTCCCAAAGGCTGCAGCGCCGGGAGCCACACCCGAACTCCGGTTCTGTGTGGACTACAGAGGACTCAATTCGGTCACTAGGACTGACGACCACCCCATCCCCAGAGCTGATGAGCTCATAGATCGGCTAGGGGCTGCCAACTACATCAGCACGTTTGATTTGACATCTGGGTACTGGCAGATCGCCTTGACCGATGGGGCCAAAGAGAGGTCTGCATTCTCCACCCCTGATGGGCATTACCAGTTCCGGGTTATGCCCTTTGGGATGAAGAATGCCCCTGCCACCTTCCAGAGGTTGGTCAACCAGGTGTTGGTTGGGCTGGATTCGTTCAGTGCCGCCTACCTGGATGACATCGCGGTGTTCAGCTCCACGTGGGAGGAACACCTGCGCCACCTCTGGGAAGTGTTGTTGGCACTGCGCAAGGCAGGCCTCACGATCAAGGCGAGTAAGTGCCAGATCGGGCAGGGTTCAGTGGTGTACTTGGGACACCAAGTTGGGAGTGGCCAGGTGGCACCCCTTCAGCCCAAGATAGAAACCATCCTGAATTGGGAGTCGCCCAAAACCCAGACGGAGGTGAGAGCCTTCCTAGGTCTCACCGGGTACTACAGGAGGTTTGTCAAGGGGTATGGCAACATTGTTGCCCCCTTGACAGCGCTGACTTCTAAGAAGCAGCCCAGAAAAGTGATTTGGACTGACACCTGTCAGAAATCTTTTGAGGCCCTGAAAGCTGCTATGTGCGCGGCGCCCGTGCTTTTGGCTCCCAACTTCTCCAAAGAGTTTATCGTTCAGACAGACGCTTCAGAGCATGGTGTGGGGGCTGTTCTTTCACAGATTAATGAGGAGGGCCTAGATCAACCTGTAGCCTTTATTAGCAGGAGGTTACTACCACGGGAACAGAGTTGGAGTGCTATTGAGCGTGAGGCATTTGCTGTGGTCTGGGCACTGAAGAAGCTAAGACCCTACTTATTTGGGTCTCACTTCCTGGTTCAGACAGACCACAGGCCCCTCAGATGGTTGATGCATATGAGGGGTGAGAATCCAAAGCTGTTGAGGTGGTCCATTTCCCTACAGGGTATGGATTTCACGGTGGAACATCGCCCTGGTACAGATCACGCCAATGCTGACGGTCTGTCCAGATTTTTCATCCTTAGTTATGAGGAACTCCCTGGGGTAGGGTAGTTCTCCCCACTTTTCAGCTGGAGGGGACACGTGTTAGACCTGGCACCTTGGCGTGAGTCTCCCTTCCTCTTTTTGTCGCTGTGCCTCATGTGTTTTTATGGTGTTGGCCGCTCAGGGCACTGTGCCACTGCCAACCAGTACCACAGTGCAAGTGCTCCCTAGGTAAATTGTATATGTTGATTGAAATCCATGATTGGCTTATTTGGTTTACTATCAGACCCCAGTAAAATGCACCAGGAGTGCCAGGGCGTGTAAATACAAATACCGCTGGTGGGCTCGCAGCACTGGTTGTGCCACCCACAGAAGCGGCCTAGTAAGATGTGTCTAGGGTCTGCCACTGCAGAACCCGCGTGCAGTCTGGGACTGTTGACCTGACTGCGCAAGTGCCCCCACTTGCCAGTCCTTAAACCTTCCCTTAACTTCATATCAGTCACCCCTATGGTAGGCCCAAGGGCAGGGTGCGTTGTAAGTCTAAGGTAGGACAAGCCTTGATTTAATGGCCTGTCCTCATAGTGAATTACCGCCATATTTGTTGTTCACTATGCAAGGCTACCCTGTTCTCCTAGGCCAGAATGGGCTGTTGAGATTGTTACATCCTATGATCCTAACAGGCCCAGGGAACATGGTAGGAGATCGAGTTTAGTATGCCTGAACTCAGAATAATAATGTACACCTTCTCGTGAGGTTTATTTTAATATTCCGCGTTTGCAAATGCCGCTTTTAGAAAGCTGGCCTTTGCTTGCCTAAACCATTTCAGCCGCCTCTGCGCGATGTGTATCTGCTGTCTGGCTGCGTGAGTGACAGGACTGGAAGCACCCAGATGGGCGGGGCCAGGTAGGCCAGTAAAGAATAGGACGATCGCCAGGTAGATGGGTGGGAGGAGTGCCCCTGAGCTTTGAATAGGGCTGTGCTCTGCCCCCACGATGCCGGCTCCGCCCCCTGTGGAGCGTCTGAGGACTCTGCCCTGCACCTTGAATGAAAGAACCTGCATCGCGTAAACAAAGTGCTCCAGAACTGGAATGAGCTAGGCAAGGGCCCACCTGGCCTGAGAGAACAAAAGAATTATGGTATAAATGAAGGAGCCCTGCTCCTAAGAAATTAGATCCTGCTACAAGACGAACCTCTGCCTGAGGAGAAGGAACCAAGGAACTGTAGGAGGAGTACTGTCCCTGACCTGGGGGATTGGCCTACAGTGGTTGCCCTGCTGCAGAAGGAGAGGAGAAAGACTGCTGATAAACTTTGCTTCAACTTGTGCTGTTTAAGATCTCCAAAGCTTGTGCGGAGCTTGCCCCCTGAACGAAGTCCCAGGACCAGTGGACTTCACCGCCGAGTGGGAGAGCAGGAAAACGGATCGTTTTCCCTGCCCTCTGGAAGAGAACTGCTGCCGGCGCTTCCGAACCAAAGCGCACTTTCCCTGAAGCTTGCACCCACGATCCGGCCCAAACAACGTGATTGTGGCCCCTATACGAGCCGTAGCTCGCACCGCAAAGGAGGGTCTCACCCCCCCTGAGCATCGTGACTTTTGGCCCCTACGAGTCGCAAATCACAACGTGAAGGAAGGCCTGTGACCGTACTTGCTTTGCCCCCTATGAACCACATTTGCCTGCGTACGCGCCTTCCCTCTGCTTTGGGGAAAGCTGCGGCGCGTGTGGCGATTCTGTGCGTCTCCACGGTGAGGAGCGTACGAGTGTTTGTGCCCCGCAGCGTGATCTTCCAGCGACCCACCACTGGCACGGCGCGAACGCCGCCCCAGCTGAAGAGTGCCCCCGGATGCCCGTCTTCTGAGCCTGCAAACCCAAGGTCGCCGAGTACCGTAGTACGCATCGCCTGGACAACCTCGCATCCCCGCACTGAAAGCTGTGCTGACTTCGCGCCGACTTCCAAAGAATAAGGTACTGTGCCCGATCGCACCTCGAGGTGCACGCTCCCCCTTGGAGCGCCGCTGAGAAAGTGAGACCCGTTCCCCCATCCGAACCGGGAACGAAGTGCACGGACCGTGTTACCATACGCTGAACTAAGAACTCTTTTGACAAATAGTATTGTGGGCCCGTTTTACACGTTATTTGGGTCTTGTGATTAAGTCTGCTTATATAAAGGAGTCTATTTTTGATACATCCCGTGTGGAGTCCATTTGTGGGGGTAACATTGAATTGATGTATGTGATCACAACTACTTAACCATTACGCCTGCGATAACGCCTTGTCTGCTCGCGCCAAGCTACCTAGAGGGTGAGCAGGGGTTATTAAAGGAGTGTAACCCCTTAGCCTGACTGGAAGAAAGGTTCCCTGCTTGGCATTAGTACCCACTGGTGCCAACTAGAGAATCTCGATTCTAACAGCCCTCCACTGCCCGAACACCACTGCCCTAAACCCTAAAACACCACCCCCAGCATGACCCCCTATACTGCTCGAACACCACCACACAGCCATAAACCCTGAAACACCAACCCTAAAACACGACCCCAGCACGACCCCCTACACTGCCTGAAGTCCACTGCACTGCCCTAATCCCTGAAACACCACCCCCAGCAAGACCCCCTACACTGCCCAAACACCACTGCACTGCCCTAAACCCTAAAACTCCACCCCCAGCATGACCCCCTACACTGCTCGAACACCACCACACCGCCATAAACACTGAAACACCAACCCTAAAACACGACCCCAGCACGACCCCCTACAGTGCCTGAAGTCCACTGCACTTCCCTAAACCCTGAAACACCACCTCCAGCAAAATGCCCTAAACTGTCCGAACACCCCTGCACTAAGCCCTGAAACACCACCCCCTGCACGACCCCCTACACTGCCCGAACATCACTACACTGCCCAAACCCTGAAACACCTCCCCCTGCATGACCCCCTACACTGCTTAAACACCACTGCACTTCCGTAAACCCTGAAACACCACCCCCAGGACGACCCCCTACACTGCACAACACCACTGCACTGTCCTAAACCCTAAAACACCACCCCCAGAACGACCCCTACACTGCCCAAACACCACTGCACTGCCCTAAACCCTGACACTCCAGCCCCAGCACGACCCCCTACACTGTCCGAACACCACTGCACTGCCCTAAACCCTGAAACAACAGCCCCAGCACGACCCCCTACACTGCCCAAAAACCACTGCACTGCCCTAAACCCTAAAACACCAGCCCCAGCACGACCCCCTACACTGCCCGAACACCACTGCACTGCCCTTAACCCTGAAACATCAGCCCCAGCACAACCCCTTACACTGCCTGAACAGCACTGCCCTAAACACTGAAACACCAGCCCCAGTTCACCCCGTACACTGTCAAAACAACACTGCACTGCCCTAAACCCTGAAACACCTGCCCCAGCACGGTCCACTACACAGCCCAAACACCACTGCACTGCCCTAAACCGTGAAACACCAGCCACAGCACGACACCCTACACTGGCCGAACACCACTGCACTGTCCTAAACCCTGAAACACCACCCCCTTCACCACCCCCTACATTGCCCGAACACCACTGCACTGCCCTAAACCCTGAAACCCCAACCTCCGCACGACCCCCTACACTGCCCGAACACCACTGCACTGCCCTATACCCTGAAACACCACCCCCAGCAAGACCCCATACACTCCCCGAATATCACTGTGCTAAATACTGAAACACCACCCCCAGCAAGACCCCCTACACTGCCCAAACACCACTGCACTGCCCTAAACCCTGAAACATCACCCCCAGCACGACCCCCTATTTAGCCAAAAACACCACTGCACTGCCCTAAACCCTGAAACACCAGCCCCAGCACGACCCCCTACACTGCCCGAACACCACTGCACTGCCCTAAATCCAGAAACACCAGCCCCAGAACGACACCCTACACTGCCCGAACACCACTGCACTGCCCTAAACCCTGAAACACCAGCCCAAGCATGACCCCTACACTGCCCGAACACCACTGCACTGCCCGAAACCCAACCCCCAGCAAGACCCCCTAGACTGCCCTAACACTACTACACTGCCCTAATCCCTGAAACACCACCCCCAGCAAGAACCCTATACTGCCCGAACATCACTGCCCTAAACCCTGAAACACCAGCCCCAGAACGACCACCTACACTGCCCGAACACCACTACACTGCCCTAATCCCAGAAACACCATCCCCAAAACGACCCCCTACAGTGTCCGAACACCACTGCACTACCCTAAACCCTAAAATACCACCCCAGCATGACCCCCTACACTGCCCGAACACCACTTCACTGCCCTAAACCCTAAAACACCACCCCCAGCACGATCCCTACACTGCCCGAACACCACTGTACTGTCCTAAACCCTGAAACACCACCCCAGTACGATCCCCTACACTACCAGAACACTTCTGCACTGCCCTAAACCCTGAACACCAACCCAAGCACGACCCATACACTGCCCGAACACTACTGCACTGCCCTAAACCCAGAAACACCACCCCCTGCACAACCCTCTATACTGCCCGAACACCACTGCACTGCCCTAAACCCTAAAACACCACCCCCAGCACGATGCTGTACACTGCTCAAACACCACTGCTCTGCCCTGAACCCTGAAACACCACCCCAGCACGACGCCCTACACTGCCCGAACACCACTGCTCTGCCCTAAACCCTAAAACACCATCCCCAGCACAACCCCCTACACTGCCCGAACACCACTGCACTGCCCTAAACCCTAAAACACCAGCCTCAGCATGAACCCCTACATGGGCCAAACACCACTGCAGTGCCCTAAACCCTAAAATACAACCCCTGCATGACCCCCTACACTACCCGAACACAACTTCACTGCCCTAAACACTAAAACACCAGCCCCAGCACGAGCCCCTACACTGCCCGAACACCCCTGCACTGCCCTAAACCCTGAAACACCAGCCCCAGCACGACCCCCTACACTGCCCAAACACCGCTGCACTGCCCTACACCCTGAAACACCAGCCCCAGCATAACCCCCTACACTTCCCAAACACCACTGCACTGCCGTAAACCCTGAAACACCACCCCCAGCAAGGCCCCCTACACTGCCCGAACACCACTGCACTGCCCGAAACCCTGAAACATCACCCCAGCAATACGCCATCCACTGCCCGAACACCACTGCACTAAACCCTGAAACACTGCCCCCTACACGTCCCCCTACACTGCCCGAACACCACTGCACTGCCCTAAACCCTGACACACCACCCCCAGCAAGACCCCCTGCACTGTCTGAACACCACTACACTGCCCTAAACCCTGTAACACCACCCCCAGCACGACCCCCATATACTGCCCGAACACCACTGCACAGCCTAAACCCTAAAACACCACCCACAGTACGACCCCCTACACTGCCCGAACACCACTGCACTGCCCTAAACCCTAAATCACCACCACCAGCACGACCCCCTACACTGCCCGAACACCACTGCTCTGCCCTAAACCCTTAAACACCAGCCCCAGCATGACCCCCTACACCGCCCAAACACCACTGCACTGCCCTAAACCCTAAAACACCAGCCTCAGCACGACCCCCTACACTGCCCGAACACCACTGCACTACCCTAAACCCTAAAATACAACCCCAGCATGACCTCCTACACTGCCCGAACACCACTTCACTACCCTAAACCCTAAAACACCACCCCCAGCACGACCCCCTACACTGCTCGAACACCACTGCACTGCCCTAAACCCTAAAATACAACCCCTGCATGACCCCCTACACTGCCCGAACACCACTTCACTGCCCTAAACCCTAAAACACCAGCCCCAGCACGAGCCCCTACACTTCCCAAACACCACTGCACTGCCGTAAACCCTGAAACACCACCCCCAGCAAGACCCCCTACACTGCCCGAACAACACTGCACTGCCCTAAACCATGAAACACCTGCCCCAGCACGACCCCCTACACTGCCCAAACACCACTGCACTGCCCTAAACCCTGAAACACCAGCCCCAGCATAACCCCCTACACTTCCCAAACACCACTGCACTGCCGTAAACCCTGAAACACCACCCCCAGCAAGACCCCCTACACTGCCCGAACACCACTGCACTGCCCTCAACCCTGAAACACCACCCCAGCAATACGCCCTCCACTGCCCGAACACCACTGCACTAAACCCTGTAACACTGCCCCTACACGTCCCTCTACTCTGCCCGAAAACCACTGCACTGCCCTAAACCCTGAAACACCACTGAATCCCATTTCTAACAACCACCCCCAGCAAGACCCCTTGCACTGTCTGAACACCACTACACTGCCCTAAACCCTGTAACACCACCCCCAGCACGACCCCCTATACTGCCCGAACACCACTGCACAGCCTAAACCCTAAAACACCACCCACAGCACGACCCCCTACACTGCCCGAACACCACTGCACTGCCCTAAACCCTAAATCACCACCACCAGCACGACCCCCTACACTGCCCGAACACCACTGCTCTGCCCTAAACCCTAAAACACCAGCCTCAGCATGACCCCCTACACCGCCCGAACAACACTGCATTGTTCTAAACCCTGAAACCCCACCCCATACACTCCCCGAATATCACTGTGCTAAATACTGAAACACCACCCCCAGCAAGACCCCCTACACTGCCCAAACACCACTGCACTGCCCTAAACCCTGAAACATCACCCCCAGCACGACCCCCTATTTTGCCAAAAACACCACTGCACTGCCCTAAACCCTGAAACACCAGCCCCAGCACGACCCCCTACACTGCCCGAACACTTCTACACTGCCCTAAACCCTAATCACGAGCCCAAGCACAACCCCCTACACTGCCCGAACACCACTGCACTATCCTAAACCCTAAAATACAACCCCAGCATGACCCCCTACACTGCCCAAACACCACTTCACTGCCCTAAACCCTAAAACACCACCCCCAGCACGACCCCCTACACTGCCCAAACACAACTGCACTGCCCTAAACCCTGAAACACCATCCCCAGCATGACCCCCTACACTGCCCGAACACCACTGCACTGCCCTAAACTGTGAAACACCAGCCCCAGCATGACCCCTTACACTGCCTGAACTCCACTGCCCAAAACACTGAAACACCAGCCCCAGTGCTCCCCCTACACTGCCCTAACACCGCAGCACTGCCCTCAGCCCTGAAACACCAGCCCTAGCACGACCCCCTACACTGCTCGAACACCACTACACTGCCCTAAACCCTTTAACACCTCCCCCTGCATGACCCCCTACAGTGCTTAAACATCACTGCACTGCCCTAAACCCTAAAACACCACCCGCAGCAGGACCCCGTACACTGCCCGAAAACCACTGCACTGCCCTAAACCCAGAAACACCAGCCCCAGCACGACCCCCTACACTGCCCAAACACCACTGCACTGCCCTAATTCCAGAAACACCAGCCCCAAAACGACCCCCTACATTGTCCGAACACAACTGCACTGCCAGAAACCCTGAAACACCAGCCCCAGCATGACCGTTACACTGCCCCAACACCACTGCACTGCCCTAAACCCTGAAACATCACCCCCAGCACGACCCCCTATTTTGCCAAAAACACCACTGCACTGCCCTAAACCCTGAAACACCAGCCCCAGCACGACCCCCTACACTGCCCGAACACTTCTACAGTGCCCTAAACCCTAAACACGAGCCCAAGCACAACCCCCTACACTGCCCGAACACCACTGCACTATCCTAAACCCTAAAATACAACCCCAGCATGACCCCCTACACTGCCCAAACACCACTTCACTGCCCTAAACCCTAAAACACCACCCCCAGCACGACCCCCTACACTGCCAAAACACAACTGCACTGCCCTAAACCCTGAAACACCATCCCCAGCACGACCCCCTACACTTCCTGAACACCACTGCACTGCCCTAAACTGTGAAACACCAGCCCCAGCATGACCCCCTACACTGCCCGAACACCACTGCACTGCCCTAAACTGTGAAACACCAGCCCCAGCATGACCCCTTACACTGCCTGAACTCCACTGCCCAAAACACTGAAACACCAGCCCCAGTGCTCCCCCTACACTGCCCTAACACCGCAGCACTGCCCTCAGCCCTGAAACACCAGCCCTAGCACGACCCCCTACACTGCTCGAACACCACTACACTGCCCTAAACCCTTTAACACCTCCCCCTGCATGACCCCCTACAGTGCTTAAACATCACTGCACTGCCCTAAACCCTAAAACACCACCCGCAGCAGGACCCCGTACACTGCCCGAAAACCACTGCACTGCCCTAAACCCAGAAACACCAGCCCCAGCACGACCCCCTACACTGCCCAAACACCACTGCACTGCCCTAATTCCAGAAACACCAGCCCCAAAACGACCCCCTACATTGTCCGAACACAACTGCACTGCCAGAAACCCTGAAACACCAGCCCCAGCATGACCGTTACACTGCCCCAACACCACTGCACTGCCCTAAACCCTGAAACACCATCCTAGCACGACCCCCTACACTGCCAAACACCACTGCACTGCCCTAAACCCGAAAACACCATCCCCAGTACGACCACCTACACTGCCCGAACACCACTGTACTGCTCTAAACCCTGAAATACCAACCTTAAAACACCACCCCCAGCATGACCCCTACACTGCCTGAACAGAACTGCAATGCCCTAAACCCTGAAACACCAGCCCCAGCACGACCCCCTACACTGTCCGAACACCACTGCACTGCCCTTAACCCTGAAACATCAGCCCCAGCACGACCCCTTACAATGCCTGAACACCACTTCCCTAAACACTGAAACACCAGCCCCAGTTCGACCCCCTACACTGCCGAAACACCACTGCGCTGCCCTGAACCCCGAAACACCAGCCCCAGCATGGCCCCCTATACTGCCCGAACACCACTGCAATGCCCTAAACCCTGAAACCCCAGCCCCGAAACTACACCCTACACTGCCCGAACACCACTGCACTGCCCTAAACCATGAAACACCACCCCCTGCATAACCCCCTACATTACCCGAACACCACTGCACTGCCCTAAACCCTGAAACACCACCCCCAGCTCGACCCCCTACACTGCCCGAACACGACTTCTCTGCCCTAAACCCTGAAACACCACCCCCAGCAAGACCCCCTACACTGCCCGAACAACACTGCACTACCCTAAACCCTGAAATACCGGCCCCAGCATGACCCCCTACACTGCCCAAACACTACTGCACTGCCCTAAACCCTGAAACACCAGCCCCAGCACTACCCCCTCCACTGCCCGAACACCACTGTACGAAACACTGAAACACCACCCCAGCAAGACCCCCTACACTGACCGAACACCACTGCACTGCTCTAAACCCTGATACACCACCCCATCAATATGCCCTACACTTCCCAAACACCACTGCACTAAACACTGAAACACTACCCCCTGCACGACCCCCTATACTCTCCGAACACCACTGCACTGCCCTAAACCCTTAAACACCACCCCCAGCTTGACCCCGTACACTGCCAGAACACCACTGCACTGCCCTAAACCCCGAAACACCAACCCTAAAACACCACCCCCAGCACGACCCCCTACACTGCCTGAACACCACTGCACTGCCCTCAACTCTGAAACACCAGCCCAGTACAACCCCCTACTCTACCCGAACACCACTGCACTGCCCTAAACCCTAAAACACCAGCCTCAGCACGACCCCCTACACTGCCTGAACACCACTGCACTGTCCTAAGCCCTGAAACACCAGCCCAAGCATGACCCCCTACACTGCCCGAACAACACTGCACTGCCCTAAACCCTGAAACACCAGCCCCAGCACGACCCCCTACACTGCCCGAACACCAGTGCACTGCCCTAAACCTCGAAACACCAGCCCCAGCATGACCCCATACACTGCACGAACACCACTGCACTACCCTGAACCACCACCCCCAGCAAGACCCCCTACACTGCCCGTACACCACTGCACTGCCCTAAACCCTGAAACACCACCCCAGCAATACGCCCTACACTGCCCAAACCCCACTGCACTAAACACTGAAACACCACCCCTTGCACGACCCCCTACACTGCCCGAACACCACTGCACTGCCCTAAACCCTGAAACAACACCCCCAGCATGACCCCCTACACTGCCCGAACACCACTGCACTGCCCTAAACCCTGAAACACCAGCCCCAGCATGACCCTTGTTGGACAGGCCACATGAAGGGCTTGCTCCCTCCCCGCATGACAGGGCCCGAGCCCCGGCCCTCCAGGTGTTACCCACAGAAACAACCCACACCCCGTCTCCAGACGGGACTCCTGCCCCCGGACATCTCTGTATCATGGGGCCGAACCACTACCGGCTCCCTCTCCCGGCCCGGCCGCCATCTTGGACACTGCACCACGAGGCCGCGTGGCCTCAGCTCGACCCTAACCCTGGGCCTGGCCAGGCCCCGACATCCCGGCACCACCATCCACCCAGGAGGTGAACGGACCACTTGGCAGGTCGATGGGAGAAAGAAGTGTCGATGGCTCTCCCCCGCCAGGTGCCGATCGCCCCCCAGCTCCCCCGGGCGCTGGCTCCACCCCCCTGCTGGGTGTCTGGACTCCCTCATCCCGGACCTCCCGACCTCCAAGTGCGAGGGTCCGGACATCAAAGGGCGCCAGACCTATAACTGGGGCAGCTCCAGAGCAGGAAGGCAGTTGTATCCTGGAGTCGAGAGACACCGAGAAGAACTCATCCTTGACGGACTACCGGCGCTGCCGTAGCCCTGCCTTGTGAACTATCATCCTGCCTGCTGGCGCTGCCGCGGCCTTCTGCATCCTCCATCCTCGTCGGGACCTGCTGGCGCTGCCGCGGACCGTTGTAACTACCACCTTCATCGGGACCTGCTGGCGCTGCCGCGGACCGTTGTAACTACCACCTTCATTGGGACCTGCTGGCGCTGCCACGGACCGTTGTAACTACCACCTTCGTTGGGACCTGCTGGCGCTGCCGCGGACCGTTGTAACCACCACCTTCATCGGGACCTGCTGGCGCTGCCGCGGACCGTGTAACGACCACCTTCACCGGGACCTGCTGGCGCTGCCGCGGCCCGTCCAGCTAGAACTCCGAGCTCGAGGATTGTGAGCTATCCATCATATCATCGCATCTACCAGATTGGTAACAAGACTGTCCCGCTACCCCCTTTCCCAACCAAGAGACTAGAATCGAGGGGACCCCTGAGTCCTGACCTCCTTGTACCACTCTATCGTACCTAAAGATTGCTTATAAAGAACGTTAAACCTTATCTTTGTGTGGTGTACATCTGTGGGGGGGAAGTTACTCGTCTGTACGATCGCTGGAGACGGCTCTCCCCGGAGACCTCTCCCCTTGTCCTCGGCCGACCCTCCCGGTCCGTCTAACATTGGTGGCCAGCGGCGCGATCCGAATCAAGGCGTAATCGTACAGAGAGTAGCTCACCCCACGACGAAACCACAATGTCAACCAAAGAAAGCGGATCCACCGAGAAATTCCAGATGGAGAAATTGGAAGAGTACAGCCATCGTGAATTGAAACAATTCTGCATTGAACTAGGCATTGCTACCACCGGCCTGAGTACCAAAGACGATTTCAAGCACGCCATTAAGTCGTGGGCAGAAACCGGGGCCGCGAGATCCCCGGACCAAAACATTGCAGCATCAGAGAGGAACACCACGGCTCCCGAGGAGCGAAGAACGGGTCTCTCGCAGGAAGAGATCCAAGAGAGAGAAAAAAGCAGACTACATGAGCTAGAAATGGCACGGCTCAAAATGGACGGTGAACTAAAATTAGCCGAACAAAAACTGAACTTAGAACATCTGCGGCTCCGAGAAGAACGGGAAGAAAAACAGAGGCAGAGAGAGCTCGAAGAAAATAGATTAGCGTACGAACACGAGCGCAAACTGGCAGAAATAGACCTACGGAAGCAGAACAAAGAACTGGAGGTGCCCGAGCGACCGCGCACCCCGGGAGCGACAGAAAAGAAAGTCCACATCCCCAAGGATGTCGTTCGAGAGTATGTCCGAGAGGACGACATACAACAGTGGTTCAAGGCCTACGAGATCGCCATGACCTCCCACCGGATCGATCGAAGTGACTGGGGAGCCGGTCTATGGGGGAGGTTCGTCAATGAAGGCCGCGATGGCCTGTTACAGCTCCCAGACCATCTGATGTCATCCTATGACCACATGAAGGCTGCCCTCCTCACCCGATATGGGCTCACACCCGAAATGTACCGCCAGAGGTTCCGAGACTGCACCCGGATCCCGGGTACAACTTGGGTTGAATATGTCAACTATTTCAGCCGAGCCTTCGAGGGTTGGATCAAGGGAAGCCACGTAACGACCTACGAGCAACTTTTTAATCTCATGGTGTGGGAGCACCTCTCTAACAACTGCTTCGTCGAGCTCAGGCAGCACCTCCTCGACAGTAAATTGACTGACCCACGGCAACTCGCCGCCGAAGCTGACCGGTGGGAAAGCACCCGAGTGGGCCGGAGAGGGCCGCACGAACAGAACCGGAACAACCAAGGTCAGCACCGTCCCCGAGGAGGAGGAGGAGGCCAGGGACGAGGAAGAGACACCGTCCCGGCCACTCCCGCAGCCAGCACCCCGCCCCCGGCTAGCCGGGGCAACCCCCCGATGCGGCCGGGGTTCCGAGCCAATGTCACGTGTCACCGATGCCAGCGAGTCGGCCACTACGCCAATGACCCGAACTGTCCACAGAACCAAACTCCGAGACCCCGCCAGGTAGCTGCCGCCGCCCTAGGGGGAGAACAAATCTCCGAAGAACAGGAAGAATACGAGCAGGAACAACAAGAGTGGGAACCGGCCGCCATGGTTCTAGCGTGCCTAGGGGAAAGAGACATGGTCCCGCGGGCTCCCCTACCCGCCAACACCAGAAAATATAGTCAGTGGGTGAACATTAATGGACGCCGGGCCGAAGCACTACGTGACACGGGGGCCAGTGTGACGGCCGTCCGCTGTCACCTGATAAAACCAGAGCAGATCCTGCCGAACATTCTCTGCCCCGTCCGTTCAGCCGACAATTCGGAGAGTCTATGTCGGATGGCCTGCGTCCCCTTCGAATGGGGAGGAGTCTCCGTCATGTTGAAGGTGACGGTCCGAGATGATGCCCCCGTGGACTGTCTCCTGGGGAATGATCTTGAGAGTTCCCCGTGGGCCGCCGTAGAAAGAAAAGAGCACCTGGGGATGTTGGGCCTCCCGGACTGGGCGTGCGTAACCACCCGGTCCCTGGCCGCCCGTGCCATCCCCCGACCAGAAGAACCAGAATGGCCAGCACCTCCTCCCCCGATCGCTCCAGTAGAGGACACCGACCATACCGACCCCCCAGAGCAAACCCCCGAAGGGCTCGCTCAGCCCCAGGACCTTCCCAACCTGGCTCAGTGGCGTCAAGAAGGGGGGCCCACCCAGGAACAGTTCCATCAAGAACAGAAGACCTGTCCCTCCCTCGAGGGACTCCGCCAGCAAGCCCTCGCCCAGAGCGCAGGGGACACCACCGGAGCCCATTGGATCTATAGGGACAACGACCTATTGTACAGTGAACAGAGAATCGCGGAGTTAGGGGCAAGTCGAGTGCTGGTGGTGCCCCTCCGTTTTAGAGACTTCCTGTTAAATTTGGCCCACGACGTCCCTCTGGCTGGACACCTGGGCCAGGACAAAACCTACAGTCGCCTGGTGACCCACTTTTTCTGGCCGAAGATGAGAAACGACGTCCTCAACCACTGCCGGTCCTGCCCCACGTGCCAGGCCAGCGGGAAGAGCAGCCGCAAACTCAAAGCACCTCTGCAACCCTTCCCAGTTGTCACCACCCCGTTCGAGAGGGTGGGAATAGACATTGTGGGGCCCCTGGACCCCCGTACAGCACAAGGACATCGGTTCATCCTGGTACTGGTGGACCACGCCACCCGCTACCCCGAGGCTGTGCCCCTGCGAACTGTAACAGCCCCGGTGGTCGGCCGGGCCTTAATGGGGATCTTCTCCCGGGTGGGCTTCCCCCGAGAAGTCGTCAGCGACAGAGGCACAAACTTTATTTCAAAGTATATGAAGTCCCTCTGGCAACAGTGCGGGGTCACCTACCGGTTCACGACCCCCTATCACCCTCAAGGAAACGGACTAGTCGAGCGGTTCAACCGCACGCTCAAGGGAATGATTGGGGGATTGGAAGAGCCCCTCCGTCGCCAGTGGGATGTACTACTTCCGTGCCTCCTCTTCGCCTATCGAGAAGTTCCCCAGAAGTCCCTCGGCTTTAGCCCTTTCGAACTCTTGTACGGGCACCCTGTGCGAGGGCCCCTCAGCCTAGTCAAAGAAGGTTGGGAGATGGCCCCCCTAAAGACCCCTCCAGACGTCTTCAAGTACCTCCTGACCCTACGCAATCAGACCAGGCGATTCAGAGAAATGGCGAAAGCGAACCTTGAGGCCAGTCAGGAGGACATGAAAAAATGGTACAATCAAAATGCCTCCTCCATCGAATTCGAACCTGGCCAACAAGTGTGGGTGATGTCCCCCACCGAACCATGTGCCTTGCAGGACAAGTGGACGGGGCCCTTCAAAGTGGTCGAACGCAAGAGCCCCGTCACCTATCTCATCGATATGGAATCTCCCCGGAACCCCCTCCGGGTCCTCCACACTAACAGACTCAAACCCCACTTTGTGCGCTCGGAGCTCAGCCTCCTGATGGCTACAGACAGTGGAGCGGAAGAAGACTCCGAGCCTCTCCCTGATCTCCTGAAGACTCGTGAGAAAGATGGTTCCGTGGACGGGGTCCGGCTCTCCGATGCCCTCACCCCGGAACAGCGCCACGGCTGCCGGGACCTCCTGCTGCAGTTTGCTACCTTGTTTTCCCTCACCCCAGGGGTCACCCCCTGGTGCTTGCACGACGTGGACACTGGGGACAGTCCCCCTATCAGACACCGGGTGTACCGCGTACCAGATCGGGTACGGGCCTGCATCCAAGAGGAGGTATCAAAGATGCTCACGCTCGGGGTCATCGAGCCCTCGGACAGCCCCTGGGCCAGCCCGGTCGTGCTGGTCCCCAAAGCTGCTGCCCCCGGCACCACTCCTGAGCTCCGATTCTGCGTCGACTATCGGGGCTTGAATGCTGTCACCAGAACCGACGCTCATCCCATCCCCCGAGCGGATGAACTGATCGACCGCATGGGGGCTGCCCGCTACCTCAGCATCTTCAACCTGACAGCGGGCTACTGGCAGATCGGTCTCACACCCCGGGCTCAAGAACGATCCGCCTTTTCTACCCCCGATGGCCACTACCACTTCAAAGTCATGCCCTTCGGCATGAAGAATGCCCCAGCTACCTTTCAGCGACTGGTGAACCAGGTCTTGGCGGGGCTCGAGGAGTTCAGCGCCGCCTACCTGGACGATATCGCTGTGTACAGCCGCCACTGGTCCGACCACCTCCACCACCTCCGAGAGGTCCTGCAGGCCCTCCAACGGGCTGGCCTCACAATCAAGGCCAGCAAGTGCCAAATTGGTCAGGGGTCCGTGACCTATCTCGGACACCAGGTGGGAAGCGGTCTGGTGGCCCCTCTGCAACTCAAAATCGCTGCCATCCAGTCCTGGCAGCCTCCAGTCACGCAGACCAAGGTCCGAGCCTTCTTGGGGCTCACCGGCTACTACCGGCGGTTCGTGAGGGACTATGGCAGCATTGTGGGGCCCCTCACGGGACTCACATCCAAAAACCACCCGAAGAAGGTCAACTGGACCCCAGACTGTCAAGCGGCCTTCGAGAAGCTGAAAGCCGCCATGTGCACTGCCCCTGTGCTCCAGGCCCCCGACTACAGTTGGGAATTCATCGTACAAACAGATGCCTCCGACCATGGCATCGGGGCGGTCCTCTCCCAGCTGAACTCCGAGGGACTTGACCAACCGGTGGCCTTCATCAGCAGACGCCTCCTGGCCTGAGAACAGCGCTGGAGCACCATCGAGAGGGAGGCCTTCGCAGTGGTGTGGGCCCTCAAAAAGCTCCGGCCCTATCTCTTCGGTACCCACTTCCGGGTGCAAACAGATCATCGACCCCTGCAGTGGCTAATGCAGATGCGGGGGGAAAACCCCAAACTATTGCGTTGGTCCATCTCCCTGCAGGGGATGGACTTCACTGTGGAACATCGACCGGGCCAAGACCACGCCAACGCAGATGGCCTGTCACGCTTTTTCCGCCTCGACGAGGAGAGTCCCCAAGAGGATGGGTGACTCTCCCCGCCTTCAGCTGGGGGGGACGCATGTTGGACAGGCCACATGAAGGGCTTGCTCCCTCTCCGCATGACAGGGCCCGAGCCCCGGCCCTCCAGGTGTTACCCACAGAAACAACCCGCACCCCGTCTCCAGACGGGACTCCTGCCCCCGGACATCTCTGTCTCATGGGGCCGAACCACTACCGGCTCCCTCGCCCGGCCCGGCCGCCATCTTGGACACTGCACCACGAGGCCGCGTGGCCTCAGCTCGACCCTAACCCTGGGCCTGGCCAGGCCCCGACATCCCGGCACCACCATCCACCCAGGAGGTGAACGGACCACTTGGCAGGTCGATGGGAGAAAGAAGTGTCGATGGCTCTCCCCCGCCAGGTGCCGATCGCCCCCCAGCTCCCCCGGGCGCTGGCTCCACCCCCCTGCTGGGTGTCTGGACTCCCTCATCCCGGACCTCCCGACCTCCAAGTGCGAGGGTCCGGACATCAAAGGGCGCCAGACCTATAACTGGGGCAGCTCCAGAGCAGGAAGGCAGTTGTATCCTGGAGTCGAGAGACACGAGAAGAACTCATCCTTAACGGACTACCGGCGCTGCCGTAGCCCTGCCTTGTGAACTATCATCCTGCCTGCTGCCGCTGCCGCGGCCTTCTGCATCCTCCATCCTCGTCGGGACCTGCTGGCGCTGCCGCGGACCGTTGTAACTACCACCTTCATCGGGACCTGCTGGCGCTGCCGCGGACCGTTGTAACTACCACCTTCATTGGGACCTGCTGGCGCTGCCGCGGACCGTTGTAACTACCACCTTCGTTGGGACCTGCTGGCGCTGCCGCGGACCGTTGTAACCACCACCTTCATCGGGACCTGCTGGCGCTGCCGCGGACCGTGTGACGACCACCTTCACCGGGACCTGCTGGCGCTGCCGCGGCCCGTCCAGCTAGAACTCCGAGCTCGAGGATTGTGAGCTATCCATCATATCATTGCATCTACCAGATTGGTAACAAGACTGTCCCGCTACCCCCTTTCCCAACCAAGAGACTAGAATCGAGGGGACCCCTGAGTCCTGACCTCCTTGTACCACTCTATCGTACCTAAAGATTGCTTATAAAGAACGTTAAACCTTATCTTTGTGTGGTGTACATCTGTGGGGGGGAAGTTACTCGTCTGTACGATCGCTGGAGACGGCTCTCCCCGGAGACCTCTCCCCTTGTCCTCGGCCGACCCTCCCGGTCCGTCTAACAACCCTCTACACTGCCCGAACACCACTGCAATGCCCTAAACCCTGAAACACCAGCCCCAGCACTACCCCCTACACTGCCTGAACACCACTGCACTGAGCTAAACCCTGAAGCACCAGCCCCAGCACGACCCCCTACACTGCCCGAACACCACTGCACTGCCCTTAATCCTGAAACATCATCCCCAGCACGACCCTTTACACTGTCTGAACACCACTGCCATAAACACTGAAACACCTGCCCCTACACTGCCGAAACACCACTGTACTGCCCTAAACCCTTGTCCTCGGCCGACCCTCCCGGTCCGTCTAACAACCCTCTACACTGCCCGAACACCACTGCAATGCCCTAAACCCTGAAACACCAGCCCCAGCACGGCCCCCTATACTGCCCGAACACCACTGCACTGCCCTAAACCCTGAAACACCACCCCCAGCATGACCCCCTACACTGTCTGAACACCACTGCTCTGCCCTAAACCCTGAAACACCAACCCCAGCAAGACCCCTTACACTCCCCGAACATCACTGCCCTAAACCCTGAAACACCAACCCCAGCAAGACCCCCTACACTCCCCAAACATCACTGCCCTAAACCCTGAAACACCACCCCCAGCAAGACCCCCTACACTACCCGAACACCACTGCACTGCCCTAAACCCAAAAACACCAGCCCCAGAACGACCCACTATACTGCACGAACGTCACTGCACTGCCCTAAATCCTGAAACACCAGCCCCAGCGCGACCCCTTCAGTGCCCGAACACCCATGCACTGCCCTAAACCCTGAAAAAACAGCCCCAGCAAGACCCCCTAGACTGCCCGAACACCACTGCACTGCCCTATTCCCTGAAACACCAGCTCCAGCAAGACCCCCTAGACTGCCCGAACACCACTGCACTGCCCTAATTCCTTAAACACCACACTCAGCAAGAACCCTACACTGCCCGAACACCACTGCACTGCCCTAAACCCTGAAACACCACCCCCAGCAAGACCTCCTAGACTGCCCGAACACCACTGCACTGCACTAAACCCTGAAACACCAGCCCCAGCACAACCCCCTACACTGCCCGAACACCACTGCGCTGCCCTAATCCCAGAAACACCAGCCCCATAATAACCCCCTACAGTGTCCGAAAACAACTGCACTGCCCTAAACCCTAAAACACCAGCACCAGCACGACCCTTACACTGCCCGAACACCACTGCACTGCACTAAACCCTGAAACACCAGCCCCAGTATGACCCCCTACACTGCCCAAACACCAGTGCACTGCCCTAATCCCAGAAACACCAGCCCCATAATGACCCCCCACAGTGTCCGAAAACAACTGCACTGCCCTAAACCCTGAAACACCAGCAACAGCACAACCCTTACACTGCCCGAACACCACTGCACTGCCCTAAACCCTGAAACACCAGCCCTATCACGGCCCCCTATTCTGCCCGAACACCACTGCACTGCCCTAAACCATGAAACACCAGCCCCAGCACGACCCCCTACACTGCCCGAACACCACTGCACTGCCCTAATCCCTGAAACACCAGCCCCAGCACGACCCGCTACACTGCCCGAACAACACTGCACTGCCCTAAACCATGAAATACCAGTCCCAGCACGACCCCCTACACTGCCTGAACACCACTGCACTGCCCTAAGCCCTGAAACACCAGCCCCAGCACGACCCCTTACACTGCCCGAACAACACTGCACTGCCCTAAACCCTGGAACACCAGCCCCAGCACGACATCCTACACTACCCGAACACTACTGCACTGCACAAAAAACAGAAACACCAGCCCCAGCACGACCCCCTACACTGCCCGAACACCACTGCACTACCCTAAACCCTGAAACTCCACCCCAGCAATATGCCCTACACTTCCCGAACACCAATGCACTAAACACTGAAACTCCACCCCCTGCATGACCCCTACACTGCCCGAACACCACTGCACTGCCCTAAACCCTAAAACACTACCCCCAGCATGACCCCTACACTACTGAACACCACTGCACTGCTCTAAACCCAGAAACACTAGCCCCAGAACGACCCACTATACTGCACAAACACCACTGCACTGCCCTAAACCCTGAAACACCAGCCCCAGCGCGACCCCTAGAGTGCCCGAACACCCGTGCACTGCCCTAAACCCTGAAACAACAGCCCCAGCATAGCCACCTACACTGCCCGAACACCACTTCACTGCCTAAACCCTGAAACACCAGCCCCAGCCCGACCCCCTACACTGCCCGAACACCACTGCGCTGCCCTAAACCCTGAAACACCACCCCCAGCAAGACCCCCTAGACTGCCCAAACACCACTGCACTGCCCTAATCCCTGAAACACCAGCCCCAGCAAGACCACCTACGCTGCCCGAACTTCACTGCCCTAAACCCTGAAACACCACTCCCAGCAAGACCCACTAGACTGCCCGAACACCACAGCACTGCCCTAATCCCTTAAACACCACACCCAGCAAGACCCCCTACACTGCCCAAACACCATTGCACTGCCCTAAACCCTGAAACACCACCCCCAGCAAGACCCTCTAGACTGCCCGAACACCACTGCACTGCACTAAACCCTGAAACACCAGCCCCAGCACAACCCCCTACACTGCCCGAATACCACTGCGCTGCCCAAAACCCCAAAACACCAGCCCCAGTATGACCCCTTCCACTGCCCAAACACCAGTGCACTGCCCTAATCCCAGAAACACCAGCCCCATTATGACCCCCTACAGTGTCCGAAAACAACTGCACTGCCCTAAACCCTGAAACACCAGCAACAGCACGACCCTTACACTGCCCGAACACCACTGCACTGCCCTAAACCCTGAAACACCAGCCCTATCACGGCCCCCTACACTGCCCGAACACCACTGCACTGCCCTAAACCATGAAACACCAGCCCCAGTACTACCCCTTACACTGCCCGAACACCACAGCACTGCCCTAATCCCTGAAACACCAGCCCCAGCACGACCCGCTACACTGCCCGAACAACACTGCACTGCCCTAAACCATGAAATACCAGTCCCAGCACGACCCCCTACACTGCCTGAACACCACTGCCCTAAACCCTGAAACACCACCCCCAGCAAGACACCCTACACTACCCGAACACCACTGCACTGCCCTAAACCCAGAAACACCAGCCCCAGAACGACCCACTATACTGCACGAACACCACTGCACTCCCCTAAACCCTGAAACACCAGCCCCAGCGCGACCCCTTCAGTGCCCGAACACCCGTGCACTGCCCTAAACCCTGAAACAACAGCCCCAGCACAGCCACCTACACTGCCCGAACACCACTTCACTGCCCTAAACCGTGAAACACCAGCCCCAGCACGACCCCCTACACTGCCCGAACACCACTGCACTGCCCTAAACCCTGAAACACCACCCCCAGCAAGACCCCCTAGACTGCCCAAACACCACTAGACTGCCCTAATCCCTGAAACACCACCCCCAGCAAGACCCCCTACACTGCCCGAACACCACTGCACTGCCCTAAACCCTGAAACACCACCCCCAGCAAGACCCCCTAGACTGCCCAAACACCACTGCACTGCCCTAAACGCTGAAACACCACTCCCAGCAAGACCCCCTAGACTGCCCGAACACCACTGCACTGCCCTATTCCCTGAAACACCAGCTCCAGCAAGACCACCTACGCTGCCCGAACACCACTGCCCTAAACCCTGAAACACCACTCCCAGCAAGACCCCCTAGACTGCCCGAACACCACTGCACTGCCCTAATTCCTTAAACACCACACTCAGCAAGACCCCCTACACTGCCCGAACACCACTGCACTGCCCTAAACCCTGAAACACCACCCCCAGCAAGACCTCCTAGACTGCCCGAACACCACTGCACTGCACTAAACCCTGAAACACCAGCCCCAGCACAACCCCCTACACTGCCCGAACACCACTGCGCTGGCCTAATCCCAGAAACACCAGCCCCATAATGACCCCCTACAGTGTCCGAAAACAACTGCACTGCCCTAAACCCTAAAACACCAGCACCAGCACGACCCTTACACTGCCCGAACACCACTGCACTGCACTAAACCCTGAAACACCAGCCCCAGTATGACCCCCTACACTGCCCAAACACCAGTGCACTACCCTAATCCCAGAAACACCAGCCCCATAATGACCCCCCACAGTGTCCGAAAACAACTGCACTGCCCTAAACCCTGAAACACCAGCAACAGCACGACCCTTACACTGCCCGAACACCACTGCACTGCCCTAAACCCTGAAACACCAGCCCTATCACGGCCCCCTATTCTGCCCGAACACCACTGCACTGCCCTAAACCATGAAACACCAGCCCCAGCACGACCCCCTACACTGCCTGAACACCACTGCACTGCCCTAAGCCCTGAAACACCAGCCCCAGCACGACCCCTAACACTGCCCGAACAACACTGCACTGCCCTAAACCCTGAAACACCAGCCCCAGCACGACATCCTACACTACCCGAACACTACTGCACTGCACTAAAACCTGAAACACCAGCCCCAGCACGACCCCCTACACTGCCCGAACACCACTGCACTACCCTAAACCCTGAAACTCCACCCCAGCAATATGCCCTGCAATTCCCGAACACCAATGCACTAAACACTGAAACTCCACCCCCTGCATGACCCCTACACTGCCCGAACACCACTGCACTGCCCTAAACCCTAAAACACTACCCCCAGCATGACCCCTACACTACCGAACACCACTGCACTGCTCTAAACCCAGAAACACTAGCCCCAGAACGACCCACTATACCGCACAAACACCACTGAACTGCCCTAAACCCTGAAACACCAGCCCCAGCGTGACCCCTACAGTGCCCGAACACCCGTGCACTGCCCTAAACCCTGAAACAACAGCCCCAGCATAGCCACCTACACTGCCCGAACACCACTTCACTGCCTAAACCCTGAAACACCAGCCCCAGCCCGACCCCCTACACTGCCCGAACACCACTGCGCTGCCCTAAACCCTGAAACACCACCCCCAGCAAGACCCCCTAGACTGCCCAAACACCACTGCACTGCCCTAATCCCTGAAACACCAGCCCCAGCAAGACCACCTACGCTGCCCGAACTTCACTGCCCTAAACCCTGAAACACCACTCCCAGCAAGACCCACTAGACTGCCCGAACACCACAGCACTGCCCTAATCCCTTAAACACCACACCCAGCAAGACCCCCTACACTGCCCAAACACCATTGCACTGCCCTAAACCCTGAAACACCACCCCCAGCAAGACCCTCTAGACTGCCCGAACACCACTGCACTGCACTAAACCCTGAAACACCAGCCCCAGCACAACCCCCTACACTGCCCGAATACCACTGCGCTGCCCAAAACCCCAAAACACCAGCCCCAGTATGACCCCCTACACTGCCCAAACACCAGTGCACTGCCCTAATCCCAGAAACACCAGCCCCATTATGACCCCCTACAGTGTCCGAAAACAACTGCACTGCCCTAAACCCTGAAACACCAGCAACAGCACGACCCTTACACTGCCCGAACACCACTGCACTGCCCTAAACCCTGAAACACCATCCCTATCACGGCCCCCTACACTGCCCGAACACCACTGCACTGCCCTAAACCATGAAACACCAGCCCCAGCACTACCCCTTACACTGCCCGAACACCACAGCACTGCCCTAATCCCTGGAACACCAGCCCCAGCACGACCCGCTACACTGCCCGAACAACACTGCACTGCCCTAAACCATGAAATACCAGTCCCAGCACGACCCCCTACACTGCCTGAACACCACTGCCCTAAACCCTGAAACACCACCCCCAGCAAGACACCCTACACTACCCGAACACCACTGCACTGCCCTAAACCCAGAAACACCAGCCCCAGAACGACCCACTATACTGCAAGAACACCACTGCACTGCCCTAAACCCTGAAACACCAGCCCCAGCGCGACCCCTTCAGTGCCCGAACACCCGTGCACTGCCCTAAACCCTGAAACAACAGCCCCAGCACAGCCACCTACACTGCCCGAACACCACTTCACTGCCCTAAACCGTGAAACACCAGCCCCAGCACGACCCCCTACACTGCCCGAACACCACTGCACTGCCCTAAACCCTGAAACACCACCCCCAGCAAGACCCCCTAGACTGCCCAAACACCACTAGACTGCCCTAATCCCTGAAACACCACCCCCAGCAAGACCCCCTACACTGCCCGAACACCACTGCACTGCCCTAAACCCTGAAACACCACCCCCAGCAAGACCCCCTAGACTGCCCAAACACCACTGCACTGCCCTAAACGCTGAAACACCACTCCCAGCAAGACCCCCTAGACTGCCCGAACACCACTGCACTGCCCTATTCCCTGAAACACCAGCTCCAGCAAGACCACCTACGCTGCCCGAACACCACTGCCCTAAACCCTGAAACACCACTCCCAGCAAGACCCCCTAGACTGCCCGAACACCACTGCACTGCCCTAATTCCTTAAACACCACACTCAGCAAGACCCCCTACACTGCCCGAACACCACTGCACTGCCCTAAACCCTGAAACACCACCCCCAGCAAGACCTCCTAGACTGCCCGAACACCACTGCACTGCACTAAACCCTGAAACACCAGCCCCAGCACAACCCCCTACACTGCCCGAACACCACTGCGCTGGCCTAATCCCAGAAACACCAGCCCCATAATGACCCCCTACAGTGTCCGAAAACAACTGCACTGCCCTAAACCCTAAAACACCAGCACCAGCACGACCCTTACACTGCCCGAACACCACTGCACTGCACTAAACCCTGAAACACCAGCCCCAGTATGACCGCCTACACTGCCCAAACACCAGTGCACTGCCCTAATCCCAGAAACACCAGCCCCATAATGACCCCCCACAGTGTCCGAAAACAACTGCACTGCCCTAAACCCTGAAACACCAGCAACAGCACGACCCTTACACTGCCCGAACACCACTGCACTGCCCTAAACCCTGAAACACCAGCCCTATCACGGCCCCCTATTCTGCCCGAACACCACTGCACTGCCCTAAACCATGAAACACCAGCCCCAGCACGACCCCCTACACTGCCCGAACACCACTGCACTTCCCTAATCCCTGAAACACCAGCCCCAGCACGACCCGCTACACTGCCCGAACAACACTGCACTGCCCTAAACCATGAAATACCAGTCCCAGCACGACCCCCTACACTGCCTGAACACCACTGCACTGCCCTAAGCCCTGAAACACCAGCCCCAGCACGACCCCTAACACTGCCCGAACAACACTGCACTGCCCTAAACCCTGAAACACCAGCCCCAGCACGACATCCTACACTACCCGAACACTACTGCACTGCACTAAAACCTGAAACACCAGCCCCAGCACGACCCCCTACACTGCCCGAACACCACTGCACTACCCTAAACCCTGAAACTCCACCCCAGCAATATGCCCTGCAATTCCCGAACACCAATGCACTAAACACTGAAACTCCACCCCCTGCATGACCCCTACACTGCCCGAACACCACTGCACTGCCCTAAACCCTAAAACACTACCCCCAGCATGACCCCTACACTACCGAACACCACTGCACTGCTCTAAACCCAGAAACACTAGCCCCAGAACGACCCACTATACTGCACAAACACCACTGCACTGCCCTAAACCCTGAAACACCAGCCCCAGCGTGACCCCTACAGTGCCCGAACACCCGTGCACTGCCCTAAACCCTGAAACAACAGCCCCAGCATAGCCACCTACACTGCCCGAACACCACTTCACTGCCTAAACCCTGAAACACCAGCCCCAGCCCGACCCCCTACACTGCCCGAACACCACTGCGCTGCCCTAAACCCTGAAACACCACCCCCAGCAAGACCCCCTAGACTGCCCAAACACCACTGCACTGCCCTAATCCCTGAAACACCAGCCCCAGCAAGACCACCTACGCTGCCCGAACTTCACTGCCCTAAACCCTGAAACACCACTCCCAGCAAGACCCACTAGACTGCCCGAACACCACAGCACTGCCCTAATCCCTTAAACACCACACCCAGCAAGACCCCCTACACTGCCCAAACACCACTGCACTGCCCTAAACCCTGAAACACCACCCCCAGCAAGACCCTCTAGACTGCCCGAACACCACTGCACTGCACTAAACCCTGAAACACCAGCCCCAGCACAACCCCCTACACTGCCCGAACACCACTGCGCTGCCCTAAACCCTGAAACACCAGCCCCAGTATGACCCCCTACACTGCCCGAACACCAGTGCACTGCCCTAATCCCAGAAACACCAGCCCCGTAATGACCCCCTACAGTGTCCGAACACAACTGCACTGCCCTAAACCCTGAAACACCAGCACCAGCATGACCCTTACACTGCCCGAACACCATTGCACTGCCCTAAACCCTGAAACACCAGCCCTATCACGGCCCCCTACACTGCCCAAACACCACTGCACTGCCCTAAACCATGAAACACCAGCCCCAGCACGACCCCCTACACTGCCCGAACACCACTGCACTGCCCTAATCCCCGAAACACCAGCCCCAGCACGACCCGCTACACTGCCCGAACAACACTGCACTGCCCTAAACCATGAAATACCAGCCCCAGCACTACCCCTACACTGCCCGAACGCCACTGCACTGAGCTAAACCCTGAAGCACATGCCCCAGCACGACCCCCTACACTGCCCAAACACCACTGCACTGAAGTTAATCCCGAAACATCATCCCCAGCATGACCCTTTACACTGTCTGAACACCACTGCCCTAAACACTGAAACACCAGCCCCAGTACGACCCCCTACACTGCCGAAACACCACTGTACTGCCCTAAACCCTGAAACACCAGCCCCAGCACGGCCCCCTATACTGCCCGAACACCACTGCAATGTCCTAAACCCTGAAACCCCAGCCCCAGCACTACACCCTACTCTGCCAGAACACCACTGCACTGCCCTAAACCATGAAACACCACCCCCTGCACAACCCCCTACATTGCCCGTACACCACTGCACTGCCCTAAACCCTGAAACACCACCCCCAGCATGACCCCCTACACTGTCCGAACACTACTGCTCTGCCCTAAACCCTGAAACACCACCCCCAGCAAGACCCCTTACACTCCCCGAACATCACTGCCCTAAACCCTGAAACACCAACCCCAGCAAGACCCCCTACACTCCCCAAACATCACTGCCCTAAACCCTAAAACACCGCCCCCAGCAAGACCCCCTACACTACCGAACACCACTGCACTGCCCTAAACCCAGAAACACTAGCCCCAGAACGACACACTATACTGCACGAACACCACTGCACTGCCCAAAACCCTGAAACACCAGCCCCAGCGCGACCCCTACAGTGCCCGAACACCACTGCGCTGTCCTAAACCCTGAAACACCACCCCCAGCAAGACCCCCTAGACTGCCCAAACACCACTGCACTGCCCTAATCCCTGAAACACCAGCCCCAGCAAGACCACCTACACTGCCCGAACACCCCTGCACTGCCCTAAACCCTGAAACACCACTCCCAGCAAGACCCCCTAGACTGCCCGAACACCACTGCACTGCCCTAATCCCTTAAACACCACACCCAGCAAGCCCCCCTACACTGCCCGAACACCCCTGCACTGCCCTAAACCCTGAAACACCACCCCCAGCAAGACCCTCTAGACTGCCCGAACACCACTGCACTGCACTAAACCCTGAAACACCAGCCCCAGCACAACCCCCTACACTTCCCGAACACCACTGCGCTGCCCTAAACCCTGAAACACCAGCCCCAGTATGACCCCCTACACTGCCCGAACACCAGTGCACTGCCCTAATCTCAGAAACACCAGGCCCATAATGACCCCCTACAGTGTCCGAACACAACTGCACTGCCCTAAACCCTGAAACACCAGCACTAGCACGACCCTTACACTGCCCGAACACCACTGCACTGCCCTAAACCCTGAAACACCAGCCCTATCACGGCCCCCTACACTGCCCGAACACCACTGCACTGCCCTAAACCATGAAACACCAGCCCCAGCACTACCCCTTACACTGCCCGAACACCACAGCACTGCCCTAATCCCTGAAACACCAGCCCCAGCACGACCCGCTACACTGCCCGAACAACACTGCACTGCCCTAAACCATGAAATACCAGTCCCAGCACGACCCCCTACACTGCCTGAACACCACTGCCCTAAACCCTGAAACACCACCCCCAGCAAGACACCCTACACTACCCGAACACCACTGCACTGCCCTAAACCCAGAAACACCAGCCCCAGAACGACCCACTATACTGCACGAACACCACTGCACTGCCCTAAACCCTGAAACACCAGCCCCAGCGCGACCCCTTCAGTGCCCGAACACCCGTGCACTGCCCTAAACCCTGAAACAACAGCCCCAGCACAGCCACCTACACTGCCCGAACACCACTGCACTGCCCTTAATCCTGAAACATCATCCCCAGCACGACCCTTTACACTGTCTGAACACCACTGCCCTAAACACTGAAACACCAGCCCCAGTACGACCCCCTACACTGCCAAAACACCACTGTACTGCCCTAAACCCTGAAACACCAGCCCCAGCACGGCCCCCTATACTGCCCGAACACCACTGCAATGTCCTAAACCCTGAAACCCCAGCCCCAGCACTACACCCTACACTGCCCGAACAACACTGCACTGCCCTAAACCATGAAACACCACCCCCTGCACAACCCCCTACATTGCCCGTACACCACTGCACTGCCCTAAACCCTGAAACACCACCCCCAGCATGACCCCCTACACTGTCTGAACACCACTGCTCTGCCCTAAACCCTGAAACACCACCCCCAGCAAGACCCCTTACACTCCCCGAACATCACTGCCCTAAACCCTGAAACACCAACCCCAGCAAGACCCCCTACACTCCCCAAACATCACTGCCCTAAACCCTGAAACACCGCCCCCAGCAAGACCCCCTACACTACCGAACACCACTGCATTGCCCTAAACCCAGAAACACTAGCCCCAGAACGACCCACTATACTGCACGAACACCACTGCACTGCCCTAAACCCTGAAACACCACCCCCAGCACGATCCCTACACTGCCTGAACACCACTGTACTGTCCTAAACCCTAAAACACCACCCCAGTACGATCCCCTACACTACCAGAACACTTCTGCACTGCCCTAAACCCTGAACACCAACCCAAGCACGACCCATACACTGCCCGAACACTACTGCACTGCCCTAAACCCAGAAACACCACCCCCTGCACAACCCTCTATACTGCCCGAACACCACTGCACTGCCCTAAACCCTAAAACACCACCCCCAGCACGATGCTGTACACTGCTCAAACACCACTGCTCTGCCCTGAACCCTGAAACACCACCCCAGCACGACGCCCTACACTGCCCGAACACCACTGCTCTGCCCTAAACCCTAAAACACCATCCCCAGCACAACCCCCTACACTGCCCGAACACCACTGCACTGCCCTAAACCCTAAAACACCAGCCTCAGCATGAACCCCTACATGGGCCAAACACCACTGCAGTGCCCTAAACCCTAAAATACAACCCCTGCATGACCCCCTACACTACCCGAACACAACTTCACTGCCCTAAACACTAAAACACCAGCCCCAGCACGAGCCCCTACACTGCCCGAACACCCCTGCACTGCCCTAAACCCTGAAACACCAGCCCCAGCACGACCCCCTACACTGCCCAAACACCGCTGCACTGCCCTACACCCTGAAACACCAGCCCCAGCATAACCCCCTACACTTCCCAAACACCACTGCACTGCCGTAAACCCTGAAACACCACCCCCAGCAAGGCCCCCTACACTGCCCGAACACCACTGCACTGCCCGAAACCCTGAAACATCACCCCAGCAATACGCCATCCACTGCCCGAACACCACTGCACTAAACCCTGAAACACTGCCCCCTACACGTCCCCCTACACTGCCCGAACACCACTGCACTGCCCTAAACCCTGACACACCACCCCCAGCAAGACCCCCTGCACTGTCTGAACACCACTACACTGCCCTAAACCCTGTAACACCACCCCCAGCACGACCCCATATACTGCCCGAACACCACTGCACAGCCTAAACCCTAAAACACCACCCACAGTACGACCCCCTACACTGCCCGAACACCACTGCACTGCCCTAAACCCTAAATCACCACCACCAGCACGACCCCCTACACTGCCCGAACACCACTGCTCTGCCCTAAACCCTTAAACACCAGCCCCAGCATGACCCCCTACACCGCCCAAACACCACTGCACTGCCCTAAACCCTAAAACACCAGCCTCAGCACGACCCCCTACACTGCCCGAACACCACTGCACTACCCTAAACCCTAAAATACAACCCCAGCATGACCTCCTACACTGCCCGAACACCACTTCACTACCCTAAACCCTAAAACACCACCCCCAGCACGACCCCCTACACTGCTCGAACACCACTGCACTGCCCTAAACCCTAAAATACAACCCCTGCATGACCCCCTACACTGCCCGAACACCACTTCACTGCCCTAAACCCTAAAACACCAGCCCCAGCACGAGCCCCTACACTTCCCAAACACCACTGCACTGCCGTAAACCCTGAAACACCACCCCCAGCAAGACCCCCTACACTGCCCGAACAACACTGCACTGCCCTAAACCATGAAACACCTGCCCCAGCACGACCCCCTACACTGCCCAAACACCACTGCACTGCCCTAAACCCTGAAACACCAGCCCCAGCATAACCCCCTACACTTCCCAAACACCACTGCACTGCCGTAAACCCTGAAACACCACCCCCAGCAAGACCCCCTACACTGCCCGAACACCACTGCACTGCCCTCAACCCTGAAACACCACCCCAGCAATACGCCCTCCACTGCCCGAACACCACTGCACTAAACCCTGTAACACTGCCCCTACACGTCCCTCTACTCTGCCCGAAAACCACTGCACTGCCCTAAACCCTGAAACACCACTGAATCCCACTTCTAACAACCACCCCCAGCAAGACCCCTTGCACTGTCTGAACACCACTACACTGCCCTAAACCCTGTAACACCACCCCCAGCACGACCCCCTATACTGCCCAAACACCACTGCACAGCCTAAACCCTAAAACACCACCCACAGCACGACCCCCTACACTGCCCGAACACCACTTCACTGCCCTAAACCCTAAATCACCACCACCAGCACGACCCCCTACACTGCCCGAACACCACTGCTCTGCCCTAAACCCTAAAACACCAGCCTCAGCATGACCCCCTACACCGCCCGAACAACACTGCATTGTTCTAAACCCTGAAACCCCACCCCATACACTCCCCGAATATCACTGTGCTAAATACTGAAACACCACCCCCAGCAAGACCCCCTACACTGCCCAAACACCACTGCACTGCCCTAAACCCTGAAACATCACCCCCAGCACGACCCCCTATTTTGCCAAAAACACCACTGCACTGCCCTAAACCCTGAAACACCAGCCCCAGCACGACCCCCTACACTGCCCGAACACTTCTACACTGCCCTAAACCCTAATCACGAGCCCAAGCACAACCCCCTACACTGCCCGAACACCACTGCACTATCCTAAACCCTAAAATACAACCCCAGCATGACCCCCTACACTGCCCAAACACCACTTCACTGCCCTAAACCCTAAAACACCACCCCCAGCACGACCCCCTACACTGCCCAAACACAACTGCACTGCCCTAAACCCTGAAACACCATCCCCAGCATACCCCCTACACTGCCCGAACACCACTGCACTGCCCTAAACTGTGAAACACCAGCCCCAGCATGACCCCTTACACTGCCTGAACTCCACTGCCCAAAACACTGAAACACCAGCCCCAGTGCTCCCCCTACACTGCCCTAACACCGCAGCACTGCCCTCAGCCCTGAAACACCAGCCCTAGCACGACCCCCTACACTGCTCGAACACCACTACACTGCCCTAAACCCTTTAACACCTCCCCCTGCATGACCCCCTACAGTGCTTAAACATCACTGCACTGCCCTAAACCCTAAAACACCACCCGCAGCAGGACCCCGTACACTGCCCGAAAACCACTGCACTGCCCTAAACCCAGAAACACCAGCCCCAGCACGACCCCCTACACTGCCCAAACACCACTGCACTGCCCTAATTCCAGAAACACCAGCCCCAAAACGACCCCCTACATTGTCCGAACACAACTGCACTGCCAGAAACCCTGAAACACCAGCCCCAGCATGACCGTTACACTGCCCCAACACCACTGCACTGCCCTAAACCCTGAAACATCACCCCCAGCACGACCCCCTATTTTGCCAAAAACACCACTGCACTGCCCTAAACCCTGAAACACCAGCCCCAGCACGACCCCCTACACTGCCCGAACACTTCTACACTGCCCTAAACCCTAAACACGAGCCCAAGCACAACCCCCTACACTGCCCGAACACCACTGCACTATCCTAAACCCTAAAATACAACCCCAGCATGACCCCCTACACTGCCCAAACACCACTTCACTGCCCTAAACCCTAAAACACCACCCCCAGCACGACCCCCTACACTGCCAAAACACAACTGCACTGCCCTAAACCCTGAAATACCATCCCCAGCACGACCCCCTACACTTCCTGAACACCACTGCACTGCCCTAAACTGTGAAACACCAGCCCCAGCATGACCCCCTACACTGCCCGAACACCACTGCACTGCCCTAAACTGTGAAACACCAGCCCCAGCATGACCCCTTACACTGCCTGAACTCCACTGCCCAAAACACTGAAACACCAGCCCCAGTGCTCCCCCTACACTGCCCTAACACCGCAGCACTGCCCTCAGCCCTGAAACACCAGCCCTAGCACGACCCCCTACACTGCTCGAACACCACTACACTGCCCTAAACCCTTTAACACCTCCCCCTGCATGACCCCCTACAGTGCTTAAACATCACTGCACTGCCCTAAACCCTAAAACACCACCCGCAGCAGGACCCCGTACACTGCCCGAAAACCACTGCACTGCCCTAAACCCAGAAACACCAGCCCCAGCACGACCCCCTACACTGCCAAACACCACTGCACTGCCCTAATTCCAGAAACACCAGCCCCAAAACGACCCCCTACATTGTCCGAACACAACTGCACTGCCAGAAACCCTGAAACACCAGCCCCAGCATGACCGTTACACTGCCCCAACACCACTGCACTGCCCTAAACCCTGAAACACCATCCTAGCACGACCCCCTACACTGCCAAACACCACTGCACTGCCCTAAACCCGAAAACACCATCCCCAGTACGACCACCTACACTGCCCGAACACCACTGTACTGCTCTAAACCCTGAAATACCAACCTTAAAACACCACCCCCAGCATGACCCCTACACTGCCTGAACAGAACTGCAATGCCCTAAACCCTGAAACACCAGCCCCAGCACGACCCCCTACACTGTCCGAACACCACTGCACTGCCCTTAACCCTGAAACATCAGCCCCAGCACGACCCCTTACAATGCCTGAACACCACTTCCCTAAACACTGAAACACCAGCCCCAGTTCGACCCCCTACACTGCCGAAACACCACTGCGCTGCCCTGAACCCCGAAACACCAGCCCCAGCATGGCCCCCTATACTGCCCGAACACCACTGCAATGCCCTAAACCCTGAAACCCCAGCCCCGAAACTACACCCTACACTGCCCGAACACCACTGCACTGCCCTAAACCATGAAACACCACCCCCTGCATAACCCCCTACATTACCCGAACACCACTGCACTGCCCTAAACCCTGAAACACCACCCCCAGCTCGACCCCCTACACTGCCCGAACACGACTTCTCTGCCCTAAACCCTGAAACACCACCCCCAGCAAGACCCCCTACACTGCCCGAACAACACTGCACTACCCTAAACCCTGAAATACCGGCCCCAGCATGACCCCCTACACTGCCCAAACACTACTGCACTGCCCTAAACCCTGAAACACCAGCCCCAGCACTACCCCCTCCACTGCCCGAACACCACTGTACGAAACACTGAAACACCACCCCAGCAAGACCCCCTACACTGACCGAACACCACTGCACTGCTCTAAACCCTGATACACCACCCCATCAATATGCCCTACACTTCCCAAACACCACTGCACTAAACACTGAAACACTACCCCCTGCACGACCCCCTATACTCTCCGAACACCACTGCACTGCCCTAAACCCTTAAACACCACCCCCAGCTTGACCCCGTACACTGCCAGAACACCACTGCACTGCCCTAAACCCCGAAACACCAACCCTAAAACACCACCCCCAGCACGACCCCCTACACTGCCTGAACACCACTGCACTGCCCTCAACTCTGAAACACCAGCCCAGTACAACCCCCTACTCTACCCGAACACCACTGCACTGCCCTAAACCCTAAAACACCAGCCTCAGCACGACCCCCTACACTGCCTGAACACCACTGCACTGTCCTAAGCCCTGAAACACCAGCCCAAGCATGACCCCCTACACTGCCCGAACAACACTGCACTGCCCTAAACCCTGAAACACCAGCCCCAGCACGACCCCCTAAACTGCCCGAACACCAGTGCACTGCCCTAAACCTCGAAACACCAGCCCCAGCATGACCCCATACACTGCACGAACACCACTGCACTACCCTGAACCACCACCCCCAGCAAGACCCCCTACACTGCCCGTACACCACTGCACTGCCCTAAACCCTGAAACACCACCCCAGCAATACGCCCTACACTGCCCAAACCCCACTGCACTAAACACTGAAACACCACCCCTTGCATGACCCCCTACACTGCCCGAACACCACTGCACTGCCCTAAACCCTGAAACAACACCCCCAGCATGACCCCCTACACTGCCCGAACACCACTGCACTGCCCTAAACCCTGAAACACCAGCCCCAGCATGACCCTTGTTGGACAGGCCACATGAAGGGCTTGCTCCCTCCCCGCATGACAGGGCCCGAGCCCCGGCCCTCCAGGTGTTACCCACAGAAACAACCCGCACCCCGTCTCCAGACGGGACTCCTGCCCCCGGACATCTCTGTATCATGGGGCCGAACCACTACCGGCTCCCTCTCCCGGCCCGGCCGCCATCTTGGACACTGCACCACGAGGCCGCGTGGCCTCAGCTCGACCCTAACCCTGGGCCTGGCCAGGCCCCGACATCCCGGCACCACCATCCACCCAGGAGGTGAACGGACCACTTGGCAGGTCGATGGGAGAAAGAAGTGTCGATGGCTCTCCCCCGCCAGGTGCCGATCGCCCCCCAGCTCCCCCGGGCGCTGGCTCCACCCCCCTGCTGTGTGTCTGGACTCCCTCATCCCGGACCTCCCGACCTCCAAGTGCGAGGGTCCGGACATCAAAGGGCGCCAGACCTATAACTGGGGCAGCTCCAGAGCAGGAAGGCAGTTGTATCCTGGAGTCGAGAGACACCGAGAAGAACTCATCCTTGACGGACTACCGGCGCTGCCGTAGCCCTGCCTTGTGAACTATCATCCTGCCTGCTGGCGCTGCCGCGGCCTTCTGCATCCTCCATCCTCGTCGGGACCTGCTGGCGCTGCCGCGGACCGTTGTAACTACCACCTTCATCGGGACCTGCTGGCGCTGCCGCGGACCGTTGTAACTACCACCTTCATTGGGACCTGCTGGCGCTGCCACGGACCGTTGTAACTACCACCTTCGTTGGGACCTGCTGGCGCTGCCGCGGACCGTTGTAACCACCACCTTCATCGGGACCTGCTGGCGCTGCCGCGGACCGTGTAACGACCACCTTCACCGGGACCTGCTGGCGCTG
Source organism: Triturus cristatus (assembly GCF_964204655.1). Taxonomy (NCBI): domain Eukaryota; kingdom Metazoa; phylum Chordata; class Amphibia; order Caudata; family Salamandridae; genus Triturus; species Triturus cristatus. Next base: position 867,830,309 of record NC_140579.1, on the reverse strand, counting down.
CCGCGGCCCGTCCAGCTAGAACTCCGAGCTCGAGGATTGTGAGCTATCCATCATATCATCGCATCTACCAGATTGGTAACAAGACTGTCCCGCTACCCCCTTTCCCAACCAAGAGACTAGAATCGAGGGGACCCCTGAGTCCTGACCTCCTTGTACCACTCTATCGTACCTAAAGATTGCTTATAAAGAACGTTAAACCTTATCTTTGTGTGGTGTACATCTGTGGGGGGGAAGTTACTCGTCTGTACGATCGCTGGAGACGGCTCTCCCCGGAGACCTCTCCCCTTGTCCTCGGCCGACCCTCCCGGTCCGTCTAACATTGGTGGCCAGCGGCGCGATCCGAATCAAGGCGTAATCGTACAGAGAGTAGCTCACCCCACGACGAAACCACAATGTCAACCAAAGAAAGCGGATCCACCGAGAAATTCCAGATGGAGAAATTGGAAGAGTACAGCCATCGTGAATTGAAACAATTCTGCATTGAACTAGGCATTGCTACCACCGGCCTGAGTACCAAAGACGATTTCAAGCACGCCATTAAGTCGTGGGCAGAAACCGGGGCCGCGAGATCCCCGGACCAAAACATTGCAGCATCAGAGAGGAACACCACGGCTCCCGAGGAGCGAAGAACGGGTCTCTCGCAGGAAGAGATCCAAGAGAGAGAAAAAAGCAGACTACATGAGCTAGAAATGGCACGGCTCAAAATGGACGGTGAACTAAAATTAGCCGAACAAAAACTGAACTTAGAACATCTGCGGCTCCGAGAAGAACGGGAAGAAAAACAGAGGCAGAGAGAGCTCGAAGAAAATAGATTAGCGTACGAACACGAGCGCAAACTGGCAGAAATAGACCTACGGAAGCAGAACAAAGAACTGGAGGTGCCCGAGCGACCGCGCACCCCGGGAGCGACAGAAAAGAAAGTCCACATCCCCAAGGATGTCGTTCGAGAGTATGTCCGAGAGGACGACATACAACAGTGGTTCAAGGCCTACGAGATCGCCATGACCTCCCACCGGATCGATCGAAGTGACTGGGGAGCCGGTCTATGGGGGAGGTTCGTCAATGAAGGCCGCGATGGCCTGTTACAGCTCCCAGACCATCTGATGTCATCCTATGACCACATGAAGGCTGCCCTCCTCACCCGATATGGGCTCACACCCGAAATGTACCGCCAGAGGTTCCGAGACTGCACCCGGATCCCGGGTACAACTTGGGTTGAATATGTCAACTATTTCAGCCGAGCCTTCGAGGGATGGATCAAGGGAAGCCACGAAACGACCTACGAGCAACTTTTTAATCTCATGGTGTGGGAGCACCTCTCTAACAACTGCTTCGTCGAGCTCAGGCAGCACCTCCTCGACAGTAAATTGACTGACCCACGGCAACTCGCCGCCGAAGCTGACCGGTGGGAAAGCACCCGAGTGGGCCGGAGAGGGCCGCACGAACAGAACCGGAACAACCAAGGTCAGCACCGTCCCCGAGGAGGAGGAGGAGGCCAGGGACGAGGAAGAGACACCGTCCCGGCCACTCCCGCAGCCAGCACCCCGCCCCCGGCTAGCCGGGGCAACCCCCTGATGCGGCCGGGGTTCCGAGCCAATGTCACGTGTCACCGATGCCAGCGAGTCGGCCACTACGCCAATGACCCGAACTGTCCACAGAACCAAACTCCGAGACCCCGCCAGGTAGCTGCCGCCGCCCTAGGGGGAGAACAAATCTCCGAAGAACAGGAAGAATACGAGCAGGAACAACAAGAGTGGGAACCGGCCGCCATGGTTCTAGCGTGCCTAGGGGAAAGAGACATGGTCCCGCGGGCTCCCCTACCCGCCAACACCAGAAAATATAGTCAGTGGGTGAACATTAATGGACGCCGGGCCGAAGCACTACGTGACACGGGGGCCAGTGTGACGGCCGTCCGCTGTCACCTGATAAAACCAGAGCAGATCCTGCCGAACATTCTCTGCCCCGTCCGTTCAGCCGACAATTCGGAGAGTCTATGTCGGATGGCCTGCGTCCCCTTCGAATGGGGAGGAGTCTCCGGCATGTTGAAGGTGACGGTCCGAGATGATGCCCCCGTGGACTGTCTCCTGGGGAATGATCTTGAGAGTTCCCCGTGGGCCGCCGTAGAAAGAAAAGAGCACCTGGGGATGTTGGGCCTCCCGGACTGGGCGTGCGTAACCACCCGGTCCCTGGCCGCCCGTGCCATCCCCCGACCAGAAGAACCAGAATGGCCAGCACCTCCTCCCCCGATCGCTCCAGTAGAGGACACCGACCATACCGACCCCCCAGAGCAAACCCCCGAAGGGCTCGCTCAGCCCCAGGACCTTCCCAACCTGGCTCAGTGGCGTCAAGAAGGGGGGCCCACCCAGGAACAGTTCCATCAAGAACAGAAGACCTGTCCCTCCCTCGAGGGACTCCGCCAGCAAGCCCTCGCCCAGAGCGCAGGGGACACCACCGGAGCCCATTGGATCTATAGGGACAACGACCTATTGTACAGTGAACAGAGAATCGCGGAGTTAGGGGCAAGTCGAGTGCTGGTGGTGCCCCTCCGTTTTAGAGACTTCCTGTTAAATTTGGCCCACGACGTCCCTCTGGCTGGACACCTGGGCCAGGACAAAACCTACAGTCGCCTGGTGACCCACTTTTTCTGGCCGAAGATGAGAAACGACGTCCTCAACCACTGCCGGTCCTGCCCCACGTGCCAGGCCAGCGGGAAGAGCAGCCGCAAACTCAAAGCACCTCTGCAACCCTTCCCAGTTGTCACCACCCCGTTCGAGAGGGTGGGAATAGACATTGTGGGGCCCCTGGACCCCCGTACAGCACAAGGACATCGGTTCATCCTGGTACTGGTGGACCACGCCACCCGCTACCCCGAGGCTGTGCCCCTGCGAACTGTAACAGCCCCGGTGGTCGGCCGGGCCTTAATGGGGATCTTCTCCCGGGTGGGCTTCCCCCGAGAAGTCGTCAGCGACAGAGGCACAAACTTTATTTCAAAGTATATGAAGTCCCTCTGGCAACAGTGCGGGGTCACCTACCGGTTCACGACCCCCTATCACCCTCAAGGAAACGGACTAGTCGAGCGGTTCAACCGCACGCTCAAGGGAATGATTGGGGGATTGGAAGAGCCCCTCCGTCGCCAGTGGGATGTACTACTTCCGTGCCTCCTCTTCGCCTATCGAGAAGTTCCCCAGAAGTCCCTCGGCTTTAGCCCTTTCGAACTCTTGTACGGGCACCCTGTGCGAGGGCCCCTCAGCCTAGTCAAAGAAGGTTGGGAGATGGCCCCCCTAAAGACCCCTCCAGACGTCTTCAAGTACCTCCTGACCCTACGCAATCAGACCAGGCGATTCAGAGAAATGGCGAAAGCGAACCTTGAGGCCAGTCAGGAGGACATGAAAAAATGGTACAATCAAAATGCCTCCTCCATCGAATTCGAACCTGGCCAACAAGTGTGGGTGATGTCCCCCACCGAACCATGTGCCTTGCAGGACAAGTGGACGGGGCCCTTCAAAGTGGTCGAACGCAAGAGCCCCGTCACCTATCTCATCGATATGGAATCTCCCCGGAACCCCCTCCGGGTCCTCCACACTAACAGACTCAAACCCCACTTTGTGCGCTCGGAGCTCAGCCTCCTGATGGCTACAGACAGTGGAGCGGAAGAAGACTCCGAGCCTCTCCCTGATCTCCTGAAGACTCGTGAGAAAGATGGTTCCGTGGACGGGGTCCGGCTCTCCGATGCCCTCACCCCGGAACAGCGCCACGGCTGCCGGGACCTCCTGCTGCAGTTTGCTACCTTGTTTTCCCTCACCCCAGGGGTCACCCCCTGGTGCTTGCACGACGTGGACACTGGGGACAGTCCCCCTATCAGACACCGGGTGTACCGCGTACCAGATCGGGTACGGGCCTGCATCCAAGAGGAGGTATCAAAGATGCTCACGCTCGGGGTCATCGAGCCCTCGGACAGCCCCTGGGCCAGCCCGGTCGTGCTGGTCCCCAAAGCTGCTGCCCCCGGCACCACTCCTGAGCTCCGATTCTGCGTCGACTATCGGGGCTTGAATGCTGTCACCAGAACCGACGCTCATCCCATCCCCCGAGCGGATGAACTGATCGACCGCATGGGGGCTGCCCGCTACCTCAGCATCTTCAACCTGACAGCGGGCTACTGGCAGATCGGTCTCACACCCCGGGCTCAAGAACGATCCGCCTTTTCTACCCCCGATGGCCACTACCACTTCAAAGTCATGCCCTTCGGCATGAAGAATGCCCCAGCTACCTTTCAGCGACTGGTGAACCAGGTCTTGGCGGGGCTCGAGGAGTTCAGCGCCGCCTACCTGGACGATATCGCTGTGTACAGCCGCCACTGGTCCGACCACCTCCACCACCTCCGAGAGGTCCTGCAGGCCCTCCAACGGGCTGGCCTCACAATCAAGGCCAGCAAGTGCCAAATTGGTCAGGGGTCCGTGACCTATCTCGGACACCAGGTGGGAAGCGGTCTGGTGGCCCCTCTGCAACTCAAAATCGCTGCCATCCAGTCCTGGCAGCCTCCAGTCACGCAGACCAAGGTCCGAGCCTTCTTGGGGCTCACCGGCTACTACCGGCGGTTCGTGAGGGACTATGGCAGCATTGTGGGGCCCCTCACGGGACTCACATCCAAAAACCACCCGAAGAAGGTCAACTGGACCCCAGACTGTCAAGCGGCCTTCGAGAAGCTGAAAGCCGCCATGTGCACTGCCCCTGTGCTCCAGGCCCCCGACTACAGTCGGGAATTCATCGTACAAACAGATGCCTCCGACCATGGCATCGGGGCGGTCCTCTCCCAGCTGAACTCCGAGGGACTTGACCAACCGGTGGCCTTCATCAGCAGACGCCTCCTGGCCTGAGAACAGCGCTGGAGCACCATCGAGAGGGAGGCCTTCGCAGTGGTGTGGGCCCTCAAAAAGCTCCGGCCCTATCTCTTCGGTACCCACTTCCGGGTGCAAACAGATCATCGACCCCTGCAGTGGCTAATGCAGATGCGGGGGGAAAACCCCAAACTATTGCGTTGGTCCATCTCCCTGCAGGGGATGGACTTCACTGTGGAACATCGACCGGGCCAAGACCACGCCAACGCAGATGGCCTGTCACGCTTTTTCCGCCTCGACGAGGAGAGTCCCCAAGAGGATGGGTGACTCTCCCCGCCTTCAGCTGGGGGGGACGCATGTTGGACAGGCCACATGAAGGGCTTGCTCCCTCTCCGCATGACAGGGCCCGAGCCCCGGCCCTCCAGGTGTTACCCACAGAAACAACCCGCACCCCGTCTCCAGACGGGACTCCTGCCCCCGGACATCTCTGTCTCATGGGGCCGAACCACTACCGGCTCCCTCGCCCGGCCCGGCCGCCATCTTGGACACTGCACCACGAGGCCGCGTGGCCTCAGCTCGACCCTAACCCTGGGCCTGGCCAGGCCCCGACATCCCGGCACCACCATCCACCCAGGAGGTGAACGGACCACTTGGCAGGTCGATGGGAGAAAGAAGTGTCGATGGCTCTCCCCCGCCAGGTGCCGATCGCCCCCCAGCTCCCCCGGGCGCTGGCTCCACCCCCCTGCTGGGTGTCTGGACTCCCTCATCCCGGACCTCCCGACCTCCAAGTGCGAGGGTCCGGACATCAAAGGGCGCCAGACCTATAACTGGGGCAGCTCCAGAGCAGGAAGGCAGTTGTATCCTGGAGTCGAGAGACACGAGAAGAACTCATCCTTGACGGACTACCGGCGCTGCCGTAGCCCTGCCTTGTGAACTATCATCCTGCCTGCTGGCGCTGCCGCGGCCTTCTGCATCCTCCATCCTCGTCGGGACCTGCTGGCGCTGCCGCGGACCGTTGTAACTACCACCTTCATCGGGACCTGCTGGCGCTGCCGCGGACCGTTGTAACTACCACCTTCATTGGGACCTGCTGGCGCTGCCGCGGACCGTTGTAACTACCACCTTCGTTGGGACCTGCTGGCGCTGCCGCGGACCGTTGTAACCACCACCTTCATCGGGACCTGCTGGCGCTGCCGCGGACCGTGTGACGACCACCTTCACCGGGACCTGCTGGCGCTGCCGCGGCCCGTCCAGCTAGAACTCCGAGCTCGAGGATTGTGAGCTATCCATCATATCATTGCATCTACCAGATTGGTAACAAGACTGTCCCGCTACCCCCTTTCCCAACCAAGAGACTAGAATCGAGGGGACCCCTGAGTCCTGACCTCCTTGTACCACTCTATCGTACCTAAAGATTGCTTATAAAGAACGTTAAACCTTATCTTTGTGTGGTGTACATCTGTGGGGGGGAAGTTACTCGTCTGTACGATCGCTGGAGACGGCTCTCCCCGGAGACCTCTCCCCTTGTCCTCGGCCGACCCTCCCGGTCCGTCTAACAACCCTCTACACTGCCCGAACACCACTGCAATGCCCTAAACCCTGAAACACCAGCCCCAGCACTACCCCCTACACTGCCTGAACACCACTGCACTGAGCTAAACCCTGAAGCACCAGCCCCAGCACGACCCCCTACACTGCCCGAACACCACTGCACTGCCCTTAATCCTGAAACATCATCCCCAGCACGACCCTTTACACTGTCTGAACACCACTGCCATAAACACTGAAACACCTGCCCCTACACTGCCGAAACACCACTGTACTGCCCTAAACCCTTGTCCTCGGCCGACCCTCCCGGTCCGTCTAACAACCCTCTACACTGCCCGAACACCACTGCAATGCCCTAAACCCTGAAACACCAGCCCCAGCACGGCCCCCTATACTGCCCGAACACCACTGCACTGCCCTAAACCCTGAAACACCACCCCCAGCATGACCCCCTACACTGTCTGAACACCACTGCTCTGCCCTAAACCCTGAAACACCAACCCCAGCAAGACCCCTTACACTCCCCGAACATCACTGCCCTAAACCCTGAAACACCAACCCCAGCAAGACCCCCTACACTCCCCAAACATCACTGCCCTAAACCCTGAAACACCACCCCCAGCAAGACCCCCTACACTACCCGAACACCACTGCACTGCCCTAAACCCAAAAACACCAGCCCCAGAACGACCCACTATACTGCACGAACGTCACTGCACTGCCCTAAATCCTGAAACACCAGCCCCAGCGCGACCCCTTCAGTGCCCGAACACCCATGCACTGCCCTAAACCCTGAAAAAACAGCCCCAGCAAGACCCCCTAGACTGCCCGAACACCACTGCACTGCCCTATTCCCTGAAACACCAGCTCCAGCAAGACCCCCTAGACTGCCCGAACACCACTGCACTGCCCTAATTCCTTAAACACCACACTCAGCAAGAACCCTACACTGCCCGAACACCACTGCACTGCCCTAAACCCTGAAACACCACCCCCAGCAAGACCTCCTAGACTGCCCGAACACCACTGCACTGCACTAAACCCTGAAACACCAGCCCCAGCACAACCCCCTACACTGCCCGAACACCACTGCGCTGCCCTAATCCCAGAAACACCAGCCCCATAATAACCCCCTACAGTGTCCGAAAACAACTGCACTGCCCTAAACCCTAAAACACCAGCACCAGCACGACCCTTACACTGCCCGAACACCACTGCACTGCACTAAACCCTGAAACACCAGCCCCAGTATGACCCCCTACACTGCCCAAACACCAGTGCACTGCCCTAATCCCAGAAACACCAGCCCCATAATGACCCCCCACAGTGTCCGAAAACAACTGCACTGCCCTAAACCCTGAAACACCAGCAACAGCACAACCCTTACACTGCCCGAACACCACTGCACTGCCCTAATCCCTGAAACACCAGCCCTATCACGGCCCCCTATTCTGCCCGAACACCACTGCACTGCCCTAAACCATGAAACACCAGCCCCAGCACGACCCCCTACACTGCCCGAACACCACTGCACTGCCCTAATCCCTGAAACACCAGCCCCAGCACGACCCGCTACACTGCCCGAACAACACTGCACTGCCCTAAACCATGAAATACCAGTCCCAGCACGACCCCCTACACTGCCTGAACACCACTGCACTGCCCTAAGCCCTGAAACACCAGCCCCAGCACGACCCCTTACACTGCCCGAACAACACTGCACTGCCCTAAACCCTGGAACACCAGCCCCAGCACGACATCCTACACTACCCGAACACTACTGCACTGCACAAAAAACAGAAACACCAGCCCCAGCACGACCCCCTACACTGCCCGAACACCACTGCACTACCCTAAACCCTGAAACTCCACCCCAGCAATATGCCCTACACTTCCCGAACACCAATGCACTAAACACTGAAACTCCACCCCCTGCATGACCCCTACACTGCCCGAACACCACTGCACTGCCCTAAACCCTAAAACACTACCCCCAGCATGACCCCTACACTACCGAACACCACTGCACTGCTCTAAACCCAGAAACACTAGCCCCAGAACGACCCACTATACTGCACAAACACCACTGCACTGCCCTAAACCCTGAAACACCAGCCCCAGCGCGACCCCTAGAGTGCCCGAACACCCGTGCACTGCCCTAAACCCTGAAACAACAGCCCCAGCATAGCCACCTACACTGCCCGAACACCACTTCACTGCCTAAACCCTGAAACACCAGCCCCAGCCCGACCCCCTACACTGCCCGAACACCACTGCGCTGCCCTAAACCCTGAAACACCACCCCCAGCAAGACCCCCTAGACTGCCCAAACACCACTGCACTGCCCTAATCCCTGAAACACCAGCCCCAGCAAGACCACCTACGCTGCCCGAACTTCACTGCCCTAAACCCTGAAACACCACTCCCAGCAAGACCCACTAGACTGCCCGAACACCACAGCACTGCCCTAATCCCTTAAACACCACACCCAGCAAGACCCCCTACACTGCCCAAACACCATTGCACTGCCCTAAACCCTGAAACACCACCCCCAGCAAGACCCTCTAGACTGCCCGAACACCACTGCACTGCACTAAACCCTGAAACACCAGCCCCAGCACAACCCCCTACACTGCCCGAATACCACTGCGCTGCCCAAAACCCCAAAACACCAGCCCCAGTATGACCCCTTCCACTGCCCAAACACCAGTGCACTGCCCTAATCCCAGAAACACCAGCCCCATTATGACCCCCTACAGTGTCCGAAAACAACTGCACTGCCCTAAACCCTGAAACACCAGCAACAGCACGACCCTTACACTGCCCGAACACCACTGCACTGCCCTAAACCCTGAAACACCAGCCCTATCACGGCCCCCTACACTGCCCGAACACCACTGCACTGCCCTAAACCATGAAACACCAGCCCCAGCACTACCCCTTACACTGCCCGAACACCACAGCACTGCCCTAATCCCTGAAACACCAGCCCCAGCACGACCCGCTACACTGCCCGAACAACACTGCACTGCCCTAAACCATGAAATACCAGTCCCAGCACGACCCCCTACACTGCCTGAACACCACTGCCCTAAACCCTGAAACACCACCCCCAGCAAGACACCCTACACTACCCGAACACCACTGCACTGCCCTAAACCCAGAAACACCAGCCCCAGAACGACCCACTATACTGCACGAACACCACTGCACTCCCCTAAACCCTGAAACACCAGCCCCAGCGCGACCCCTTCAGTGCCCGAACACCCGTGCACTGCCCTAAACCCTGAAACAACAGCCCCAGCACAGCCACCTACACTGCCCGAACACCACTTCACTGCCCTAAACCGTGAAACACCAGCCCCAGCACGACCCCCTACACTGCCCGAACACCACTGCACTGCCCTAAACCCTGAAACACCACCCCCAGCAAGACCCCCTAGACTGCCCAAACACCACTAGACTGCCCTAATCCCTGAAACACCACCCCCAGCAAGACCCCCTACACTGCCCGAACACCACTGCACTGCCCTAAACCCTGAAACACCACCCCCAGCAAGACCCCCTAGACTGCCCAAACACCACTGCACTGCCCTAAACGCTGAAACACCACTCCCAGCAAGACCCCCTAGACTGCCCGAACACCACTGCACTGCCCTATTCCCTGAAACACCAGCTCCAGCAAGACCACCTACGCTGCCCGAACACCACTGCCCTAAACCCTGAAACACCACTCCCAGCAAGACCCCCTAGACTGCCCGAACACCACTGCACTGCCCTAATTCCTTAAACACCACACTCAGCAAGACCCCCTACACTGCCCGAACACCACTGCACTGCCCTAAACCCTGAAACACCACCCCCAGCAAGACCTCCTAGACTGCCCGAACACCACTGCACTGCACTAAACCCTGAAACACCAGCCCCAGCACAACCCCCTACACTGCCCGAACACCACTGCGCTGGCCTAATCCCAGAAACACCAGCCCCATAATGACCCCCTACAGTGTCCGAAAACAACTGCACTGCCCTAAACCCTAAAACACCAGCACCAGCACAACCCTTACACTGCCCGAACACCACTGCACTGCACTAAACCCTGAAACACCAGCCCCAGTATGACCCCCTACACTGCCCAAACACCAGTGCACTGCCCTAATCCCAGAAACACCAGCCCCATAATGACCCCCCACAGTGTCCGAAAACAACTGCACTGCCCTAAACCCTGAAACACCAGCAACAGCACGACCCTTACACTGCCCGAACACCACTGCACTGCCCTAAACCCTGAAACACCAGCCCTATCACGGCCCCCTATTCTGCCCGAACACCACTGCACTGCCCTAAACCATGAAACACCAGCCCCAGCACGACCCCCTACACTGCCTGAACACCACTGCACTGCCCTAAGCCCTGAAACACCAGCCCCAGCACGACCCCTAACACTGCCCGAACAACACTGCACTGCCCTAAACCCTGAAACACCAGCCCCAGCACGACATCCTACACTACCCGAACACTACTGCACTGCACTAAAACCTGAAACACCAGCCCCAGCACGACCCCCTACACTGCCTGAACACCACTGCACTACCCTAAACCCTGAAACTCCACCCCAGCAATATGCCCTGCAATTCCCGAACACCAATGCACTAAACACTGAAACTCCACCCCCTGCATGACCCCTACACTGCCCGAACACCACTGCACTGCCCTAAACCCTAAAACACTACCCCCAGCATGACCCCTACACTACCGAACACCACTGCACTGCTCTAAACCCAGAAACACTAGCCCCAGAACGACCCACTATACTGCACAAACACCACTGAACTGCCCTAAACCCTGAAACACCAGCCCCAGCGTGACCCCTACAGTGCCCGAACACCCGTGCACTGCCCTAAACCCTGAAACAACAGCCCCAGCATAGCCACCTACACTGCCCGAACACCACTTCACTGTCTAAACCCTGAAACACCAGCCCCAGCCCGACCCCCTACACTGCCCGAACACCACTGCGCTGCCCTAAACCCTGAAACACCACCCCCAGCAAGACCCCCTAGACTGCCCAAACACCACTGCACTGCCCTAATCCCTGAAACACCAGCCCCAGCAAGACCACCTACGCTGCCCGAACTTCACTGCCCTAAACCCTGAAACACCACTCCCAGCAAGACCCACTAGACTGCCCGAACACCACAGCACTGCCCTAATCCCTTAAACACCACACCCAGCAAGACCCCCTACACTGCCCAAACACCATTGCACTGCCCTAAACCCTGAAACACCACCCCCAGCAAGACCCTCTAGACTGCCCGAACACCACTGCACTGCACTAAACCCTGAAACACCAGCCCCAGCACAACCCCCTACACTGCCCGAATACCACTGCGCTGCCCAAAACCCCAAAACACCAGCCCCAGTATGACCCCCTACACTGCCCAAACACCAGTGCACTGCCCTAATCCCAGAAACACCAGCCCCATTATGACCCCCTACAGTGTCCGAAAACAACTGCACTGCCCTAAACCCTGAAACACCAGCAACAGCACGACCCTTACACTGCCCGAACACCACTGCACTGCCCTAAACCCTGAAACACCATCCCTATCACGGCCCCCTACACTGCCCGAACACCACTGCACTGCCCTAAACCATGAAACACCAGCCCCAGCACTACCCCTTACACTGCCCGAACACCACAGCACTGCCCTAATCCCTGAAACACCAGCCCCAGCACGACCCGCTACACTGCCCGAACAACACTGCACTGCCCTAAACCATGAAATACCAGTCCCAGCACGACCCCCTACACTGCCTGAACACCACTGCCCTAAACCCTGAAACACCACCCCCAGCAAGACACCCTACACTACCCGAACACCACTGCACTGCCCTAAACCCAGAAACACCAGCCCCAGAACGACCCACTATACTGCAAGAACACCACTGCACTGCCCTAAACCCTGAAACACCAGCCCCAGCGCGACCCCTTCAGTGCCCGAACACCCGTGCACTGCCCTAAACCCTGAAACAACAGCCCCAGCACAGCCACCTACACTGCCCGAACACCACTTCACTGCCCTAAACCGTGAAACACCAGCCCCAGCACGACCCCCTACACTGCCCGAACACCACTGCACTGCCCTAAACCCTGAAACACCACCCCCAGCAAGACCCCCTAGACTGCCCAAACACCACTAGACTGCCCTAATCCCTGAAACACCACCCCCAGCAAGACCCCCTACACTGCCCGAACACCACTGCACTGCCCTAAACCCTGAAACACCACCCCCAGCAAGACCCCCTAGACTGCCCAAACACCACTGCACTGCCCTAAACGCTGAAACACCACTCCCAGCAAGACCCCCTAGACTGCCCGAACACCACTGCACTGCCCTATTCCCTGAAACACCAGCTCCAGCAAGACCACCTACGCTGCCCGAACACCACTGCCCTAAACCCTGAAACACCACTCCCAGCAAGACCCCCTAGACTGCCCGAACACCACTGCACTGCCCTAATTCCTTAAACACCACACTCAGCAAGACCCCCTACACTGCCCGAACACCACTGCACTGCCCTAAACCCTGAAACACCACCCCCAGCAAGACCTCCTAGACTGCCCGAACACCACTGCACTGCACTAAACCCTGAAACACCAGCCCCAGCACAACCCCCTACACTGCCCGAACACCACTGCGCTGGCCTAATCCCAGAAACACCAGCCCCATAATGACCCCCTACAGTGTCCGAAAACAACTGCACTGCCCTAAACCCTAAAACACCAGCACCAGCACGACCCTTACACTGCCCGAACACCACTGCACTGCACTAAACCCTGAAACACCAGCCCCAGTATGACCCCCTACACTGCCCAAACACCAGTGCACTGCCCTAATCCCAGAAACACCAGCCCCATAATGACCCCCCACAGTGTCCGAAAACAACTGCACTGCCCTAAACCCTGAAACACCAGCAACAGCACGACCCTTACACTGCCCGAACACCACTGCACTGCCCTAAACCCTGAAACACCAGCCCTATCACGGCCCCCTATTCTGCCCGAACACCACTGCACTGCCCTAAACCATGAAACACCAGCCCCAGCACGACCCCCTACACTGCCCGAACACCACTGCACTTCCCTAATCCCTGAAACACCAGCCCCAGCACGACCCGCTACACTGCCCGAACAACACTGCACTGCCCTAAACCATGAAATACCAGTCCCAGCACGACCCCCTACACTGCCTGAACACCACTGCACTGCCCTAAGCCCTGAAACACCAGCCCCAGCACGACCCCTAACACTGCCCGAACAACACTGCACTGCCCTAAACCCTGAAACACCAGCCCCAGCACGACATCCTACACTACCCGAACACTACTGCACTGCACTAAAACCTGAAACACCAGCCCCAGCACGACCCCCTACACTGCCCGAACACCACTGCACTACCCTAAACCCTGAAACTCCACCCCAGCAATATGCCCTGCAATTCCCGAACACCAATGCACTAAACACTGAAACTCCACCCCCTGCATGACCCCTACACTGCCCGAACACCACTGCACTGCCCTAAACCCTAAAACACTACCCCCAGCATGACCCCTACACTACCGAACACCACTGCACTGCTCTAAACCCAGAAACACTAGCCCCAGAACGACCCACTATACTGCACAAACACCACTGCACTGCCCTAAACCCTGAAACACCAGCCCCAGCGTGACCCCTACAGTGCCCGAACACCCGTGCACTGCCCTAAACCCTGAAACAACAGCCCCAGCATAGCCACCTACACTGCCCGAACACCACTTCACTGCCTAAACCCTGAAACACCAGCCCCAGCCCGACCCCCTACACTGCCCGAACACCACTGCGCTGCCCTAAACCCTGAAACACCACCCCCAGCAAGACCCCCTAGACTGCCCAAACACCACTGCACTGCCCTAATCCCTGAAACACCAGCCCCAGCAAGACCACCTACGCTGCCCGAACTTCACTGCCCTAAACCCTGAAACACCACTCCCAGCAAGACCCACTAGACTGCCCGAACACCACAGCACTGCCCTAATCCCTTAAACACCACACCCAGCAAGACCCCCTACACTGCCCAAACACCACTGCACTGCCCTAAACCCTGAAACACCACCCCCAGCAAGACCCTCTAGACTGCCCGAACACCACTGCACTGCACTAAACCCTGAAACACCAGCCCCAGCACAACCCCCTACACTGCCCGAACACCACTGCGCTGCCCTAAACCCTGAAACACCAGCCCCAGTATGACCCCCTACACTGCCCGAACACCAGTGCACTGCCCTAATCCCAGAAACACCAGCCCCGTAATGACCCCCTACAGTGTCCGAACACAACTGCACTGCCCTAAACCCTGAAACACCAGCACCAGAATGACCCTTACACTGCCCGAACACCATTGCACTGCCCTAAACCCTGAAACACCAGCCCTATCACGGCCCCCTACACTGCCCAAACACCACTGCACTGCCCTAAACCATGAAACACCAGCCCCAGCACGACCCCCTACACTGCCCGAACACCACTGCACTGCCCTAATCCCCGAAACACCAGCCCCAGCACGACCCGCTACACTGCCCGAACAACACTGCACTGCCCTAAACCATGAAATACCAGCCCCAGCACTACCCCTACACTGCCCGAACGCCACTGCACTGAGCTAAACCCTGAAGCACATGCCCCAGCACGACCCCCTACACTGCCCAAACACCACTGCACTGAAGTTAATCCCGAAACATCATCCCCAGCATGACCCTTTACACTGTCTGAACACCACTGCCCTAAACACTGAAACACCAGCCCCAGTACGACCCCCTACACTGCCGAAACACCACTGTACTGCCCTAAACCCTGAAACACCAGCCCCAGCACGGCCCCCTATACTGCCCGAACACCACTGCAATGTCCTAAACCCTGAAACCCCAGCCCCAGCACTACACCCTACTCTGCCAGAACACCACTGCACTGCCCTAAACCATGAAACACCACCCCCTGCACAACCCCCTACATTGCCCGTACACCACTGCACTGCCCTAAACCCTGAAACACCACCCCCAGCATGACCCCCTACACTGTCCGAACACTACTGCTCTGCCCTAAACCCTGAAACACCACCCCCAGCAAGACCCCTTACACTCCCCGAACATCACTGCCCTAAACCCTGAAACACCAACCCCAGCAAGACCCCCTACACTCCCCAAACATCACTGCCCTAAACCCTAAAACACCGCCCCCAGCAAGACCCCCTACACTACCGAACACCACTGCACTGCCCTAAACCCAGAAACACTAGCCCCAGAACGACACACTATACTGCACGAACACCACTGCACTGCCCAAAACCCTGAAACACCAGCCCCAGCGCGACCCCTACAGTGCCCGAACACCACTGCGCTGTCCTAAACCCTGAAACACCACCCCCAGCAAGACCCCCTAGACTGCCCAAACACCACTGCACTGCCCTAATCCCTGAAACACCAGCCCCAGCAAGACCACCTACACTGCCCGAACACCCCTGCACTGCCCTAAACCCTGAAACACCACTCCCAGCAAGACCCCCTAGACTGCCCGAACACCACTGCACTGCCCTAATCCCTTAAACACCACACCCAGCAAGCCCCCCTACACTGCCCGAACACCCCTGCACTGCCCTAAACCCTGAAACACCACCCCCAGCAAGACCCTCTAGACTGCCCGAACACCACTGCACTGCACTAAACCCTGAAACACCAGCCCCAGCACAACCCCCTACACTTCCCGAACACCACTGCGCTGCCCTAAACCCTGAAACACCAGCCCCAGTATGACCCCCTACACTGCCCGAACACCAGTGCACTGCCCTAATCTCAGAAACACCAGCCCCATAATGACCCCCTACAGTGTCCGAACACAACTGCACTGCCCTAAACCCTGAAACACCAGCACTAGCACGACCCTTACACTGCCCGAACACCACTGCACTGCCCTAAACCCTGAAACACCAGCCCTATCACGGCCCCCTACACTGCCCGAACACCACTGCACTGCCCTAAACCATGAAACACCAGCCCCAGCACTACCCCTTACACTGCCCGAACACCACAGCACTGCCCTAATCCCTGAAACACCAGCCCCAGCACGACCCGCTACACTGCCCGAACAACACTGCACTGCCCTAAACCATGAAATACCAGTCCCAGCACGACCCCCTACACTGCCTGAACACCACTGCCCTAAACCCTGAAACACCACCCCCAGCAAGACACCCTACACTACCCGAACACCACTGCACTGCCCTAAACCCAGAAACACCAGCCCCAGAACGACCCACTATACTGCACGAACACCACTGCACTGCCCTAAACCCTGAAACACCAGCCCCAGCGCGACCCCTTCAGTGCCCGAACACCCGTGCACTGCCCTAAACCCTGAAACAACAGCCCCAGCACAGCCACCTACACTGCCCGAACACCACTGCACTGCCCTTAATCCTGAAACATCATCCCCAGCACGACCCTTTACACTGTCTGAACACCACTGCCCTAAACACTGAAACACCAGCCCCAGTACGACCCCCTACACTGCCAAAACACCACTGTACTGCCCTAAACCCTGAAACACCAGCCCCAGCACGGCCCCCTATACTGCCCGAACACCACTGCAATGTCCTAAACCCTGAAACCCCAGCCCCAGCACTACACCCTACACTGCCCGAACAACACTGCACTGCCCTAAACCATGAAACACCACCCCCTGCACAACCCCCTACATTGCCCGTACACCACTGCACTGCCCTAAACCCTGAAACACCACCCCCAGCATGACCCCCTACACTGTCTGAACACCACTGCTCTGCCCTAAACCCTGAAACACCACCCCCAGCAAGACCCCTTACACTCCCCGAACATCACTGCCCTAAACCCTGAAACACCAACCCCAGCAAGACCCCCTACACTCCCCAAACATCACTGCCCTAAACCCTGAAACACCGCCCCCAGCAAGACCCCCTACACTACCGAACACCACTGCACTGCCCTAAACCCAGAAACACTAGCCCCAGAACGACCCACTATACTGCACGAACACCACTGCACTGCCCTAAACCCTGAAACACCACCCCCAGCACGATCCCTACACTGCCCGAACACCACTGTACTGTCCTAAACCCTGAAACACCACCCCAGTACGATCCCCTACACTACCAGAACACTTCTGCACTGCCCTAAACCCTGAACACCAACCCAAGCACGACCCATACACTGCCCGAACACTACTGCACTGCCCTAAACCCAGAAACACCACCCCCTGCACAACCCTCTATACTGCCCGAACACCACTGCACTGCCCTAAACCCTAAAACACCACCCCCAGCACGATGCTGTACACTGCTCAAACACCACTGCTCTGCCCTGAACCCTGAAACACCACCCCAGCACGACGCCCTACACTGCCCGAACACCACTGCTCTGCCCTAAACCCTAAAACACCATCCCCAGCACAACCCCCTACACTGCCCGAACACCACTGCACTGCCCTAAACCCTAAAACACCAGCCTCAGCATGAACCCCTACATGGGCCAAACACCACTGCAGTGCCCTAAACCCTAAAATACAACCCCTGCATGACCCCCTACACTACCCGAACACAACTTCACTGCCCTAAACACTAAAACACCAGCCCCAGCACGAGCCCCTACACTGCCCGAACACCCCTGCACTGCCCTAAACCCTGAAACACCAGCCCCAGCACGACCCCCTACACTGCCCAAACACCGCTGCACTGCCCTACACCCTGAAACACCAGCCCCAGCATAACCCCCTACACTTCCCAAACACCACTGCACTGCCGTAAACCCTGAAACACCACCCCCAGCAAGGCCCCCTACACTGCCCGAACACCACTGCACTGCCCGAAACCCTGAAACATCACCCCAGCAATACGCCATCCACTGCCCGAACACCACTGCACTAAACCCTGAAACACTGCCCCCTACACGTCCCCCTACACTGCCCGAACACCACTGCACTGCCCTAAACCCTGACACACCACCCCCAGCAAGACCCCCTGCACTGTCTGAACACCACTACACTGCCCTAAACCCTGTAACACCACCCCCAGCACGACCCCCATATACTGCCCGAACACCACTGCACAGCCTAAACCCTAAAACACCACCCACAGTACGACCCCCTACACTGCCCGAACACCACTGCACTGCCCTAAACCCTAAATCACCACCACCAGCACGACCCCCTACACTGCCCGAACACCACTGCTCTGCCCTAAACCCTTAAACACCAGCCCCAGCATGACCCCCTACACCGCCCAAACACCACTGCACTGCCCTAAACCCTAAAACACCAGCCTCAGCACGACCCCCTACACTGCCCGAACACCACTGCACTACCCTAAACCCTAAAATACAACCCCAGCATGACCTCCTACACTGCCCGAACACCACTTCACTACCCTAAACCCTAAAACACCACCCCCAGCACGACCCCCTACACTGCCCGAACACCACTTCACTGCCCTAAACCCTAAAACACCAGCCCCAGCACGAGCCCCTACACTTCCCAAACACCACTGCACTGCCGTAAACCCTGAAACACCACCCCCAGCAAGACCCCCTACACTGCCCGAACAACACTGCACTGCCCTAAACCATGAAACACCTGCCCCAGCACGACCCCCTACACTGCCCAAACACCACTGCACTGCCCTAAACCCTGAAACACCAGCCCCAGCATAACCCCCTACACTTCCCAAACACCACTGCACTGCCGTAAACCCTGAAACACCACCCCCAGCAAGACCCCCTACACTGCCCGAACACCACTGCACTGCCCTCAACCCTGAAACACCACCCCAGCAATACGCCCTCCACTGCCCGAACACCACTGCACTAAACCCTGTAACACTGCCCCTACACGTCCCTCTACTCTGCCCGAAAACCACTGCACTGCCCTAAACCCTGAAACACCACTGAATCCCATTTCTAACAACCACCCCCAGCAAGACCCCTTGCACTGTCTGAACACCACTACACTGCCCTAAACCCTGTAACACCACCCCCAGCACGACCCCCTATACTGCCCGAACACCACTGCACAGCCTAAACCCTAAAACACCACCCACAGCACGACCCCCTACACTGCCCGAACACCACTGCACTGCCCTAAACCCTAAATCACCACCACCAGCACGAGCCCCTACACTGCCCGAACACCACTGCTCTGCCCTAAACCCTAAAACACCAGCCTCAGCATGACCCCCTACACCGCCCGAACAACACTGCATTGTTCTAAACCCTGAAACCCCACCCCATACACTCCCCGAATATCACTGTGCTAAATACTGAAACACCACCCCCAGCAAGACCCCCTACACTGCCCAAACACCACTGCACTGCCCTAAACCCTGAAACATCACCCCCAGCACGACCCCCTATTTTGCCAAAAACACCACTGCACTGCCCTAAACCCTGAAACACCAGCCCCAGCACGACCCCCTACACTGCCCGAACACTTCTACACTGCCCTAAACCCTAATCACGAGCCCAAGCACAACCCCCTACACTGCCCGAACACCACTGCACTATCCTAAACCCTAAAATACAACCCCAGCATGACCCCCTACACTGCCCAAACACCACTTCACTGCCCTAAACCCTAAAACACCACCCCCAGCACGACCCCCTACACTGCCCAAACACAACTGCACTGCCCTAAACCCTGAAACACCATCCCCAGCATGACCCCCTACACTGCCCGAACACCACTGCACTGCCCTAAACTGTGAAACACCAGCCCCAGCATGACCCCTTACACTGCCTGAACTCCACTGCCCAAAACACTGAAACACCAGCCCCAGTGCTCCCCCTACACTGCCCTAACACCGCAGCACTGCCCTCAGCCCTGAAACACCAGCCCTAGCACGACCCCCTACACTGCTCGAACACCACTACACTGCCCTAAACCCTTTAACACCTCCCCCTGCATGACCCCCTACAGTGCTTAAACATCACTGCACTGCCCTAAACCCTAAAACACCACCCGCAGCAGGACCCCGTACACTGCCCGAAAACCACTGCACTGCCCTAAACCCAGAAACACCAGCCCCAGCACGACCCCCTACACTGCCCAAACACCACTGCACTGCCCTAATTCCAGAAACACCAGCCCCAAAACGACCCCCTACATTGTCCGAACACAACTGCACTGCCAGAAACCCTGAAACACCAGCCCCAGCATGACCGTTACACTGCCCCAACACCACTGCACTGCCCTAAACCCTGAAACATCACCCCCAGCACGACCCCCTATTTTGCCAAAAACACCACTGCACTGCCCTAAACCCTGAAACACCAGCCCCAGCACGACCCCCTACACTGCCCGAACACTTCTACACTGCCCTAAACCCTAAACACGAGCCCAAGCACAACCCCCTACACTGCCCGAACACCACTGCACTATCCTAAACCCTAAAATACAACCCCAGCATGACCCCCTTCACTGCCCAAACACCACTTCACTGCCCTAAACCCTAAAACACCACCCCCAGCACGACCCCCTACACTGCCAAAACACAACTGCACTGCCCTAAACCCTGAAACACCATCCCCAGCACGACCCCCTACACTTCCTGAACACCACTGCACTGCCCTAAACTGTGAAACACCAGCCCCAGCATGACCCCCTACACTGCCCGAACACCACTGCACTGCCCTAAACTGTGAAACACCAGCCCCAGCATGACCCCTTACACTGCCTGAACTCCACTGCCCAAAACACTGAAACACCAGCCCCAGTGCTCCCCCTACACTGCCCTAACACCGCAGCACTGCCCTCAGCCCTGAAACACCAGCCCTAGCACGACCCCCTACACTGCTCGAACACCACTACACTGCCCTAAACCCTTTAACACCTCCCCCTGCATGACCCCCTACAGTGCTTAAACATCACTGCACTGCCCTAAACCCTAAAACACCACCCGCAGCAGGACCCCGTACACTGCCCGAAAACCACTGCACTGCCCTAAACCCAGAAACACCAGCCCCAGCACGACCCCCTACACTGCCCAAACACCACTGCACTGCCCTAATTCCAGAAACACCAGCCCCAAAACGACCCCCTACATTGTCCGAACACAACTGCACTGCCAGAAACCCTGAAACACCAGCCCCAGCATGACCGTTACACTGCCCCAACACCACTGCACTGCCCTAAACCCTGAAACACCATCCTAGCACGACCCCCTACACTGCCAAACACCACTGCACTGCCCTAAACCCGAAAACACCATCCCCAGTACGACCACCTACACTGCCCGAACACCACTGTACTGCTCTAAACCCTGAAATACCAACCTTAAAACACCACCCCCAGCATGACCCCTACACTGCCTGAACAGAACTGCAATGCCCTAAACCCTGAAACACCAGCCCCAGCACGACCCCCTACACTGTCCGAACACCACTGCACTGCCCTTAACCCTGAAACATCAGCCCCAGCACGACCCCTTACAATGCCTGAACACCACTTCCCTAAACACTGAAACACCAGCCCCAGTTCGACCCCCTACACTGCCGAAACACCACTGCGCTGCCCTGAACCCCGAAACACCAGCCCCAGCATGGCCCCCTATACTGCCCGAACACCACTGCAATGCCCTAAACCCTGAAACCCCAGCCCCGAAACTACACCCTACACTGCCCGAACACCACTGCACTGCCCTAAACCATGAAACACCACCCCCTGCATAACCCCCTACATTACCCGAACACCACTGCACTGCCCTAAACCCTGAAACACCACCCCCAGCTCGACCCCCTACACTGCCCGAACACGACTTCTCTGCCCTAAACCCTGAAACACCACCCCCAGCAAGACCCCCTACACTGCCCGAACAACACTGCACTACCCTAAACCCTGAAATACCGGCCCCAGCATGACCCCCTACACTGCCCAAACACTACTGCACTGCCCTAAACCCTGAAACACCAGCCCCAGCACTACCCCCTCCACTGCCCGAACACCACTGTACGAAACACTGAAACACCACCCCAGCAAGACCCCCTACACTGACCGAACACCACTGCACTGCTCTAAACCCTGATACACCACCCCATCAATATGCCCTACACTTCCCAAACACCACTGCACTAAACACTGAAACACTACCCCCTGCACGACCCCCTATACTCTCCGAACACCACTGCACTGCCCTAAACCCTTAAACACCACCCCCAGCTTGACCCCGTACACTGCCAGAACACCACTGCACTGCCCTAAACCCCGAAACACCAACCCTAAAACACCACCCCCAGCACGACCCCCTACACTGCCTGAACACCACTGCACTGCCCTCAACTCTGAAACACCAGCCCAGTACAACCCCCTACTCTACCCGAACACCACTGCACTGCCCTAAACCCTAAAACACCAGCCTCAGCACGACCCCCTACACTGCCTGAACACCACTGCACTGTCCTAAGCCCTGAAACACCAGCCCAAGCATGACCCCCTACACTGTCCGAACAACACTGCACTGCCCTAAACCCTGAAACACCAGCCCCAGCACGACCCCCTACACTGCCCGAACACCAGTGCACTGCCCTAAACCTCGAAACACCAGCCCCAGCATGACCCCATACACTGCACGAACACCACTGCACTACCCTGAACCACCACCCCCAGCAAGACCCCCTACACTGCCCGTACACCACTGCACTGCCCTAAACCCTGAAACACCACCCCAGCAATACGCCCTACACTGCCCAAACCCCACTGCACTAAACACTGAAACACCACCCCTTGCACGACCCCCTACACTGCCCGAACACCACTGCACTGCCCTAAACCCTGAAACAACACCCCCAGCATGACCCCCTACACTGCCCGAACACCACTGCACTGCCCTAAACCCTGAAACACCAGCCCCAGCATGACCCTTGTTGGACAGGCCACATGAAGGGCTTGCTCCCTCCCCGCATGACAGGGCCCGAGCCCCGGCCCTCCAGGTGTTACCCACAGAAACAACCCGCACCCCGTCTCCAGACGGGACTCCTGCCCCCGGACATCTCTGTATCATGGGGCCGAACCACTACCGGCTCCCTCTCCCGGCCCGGCCGCCATCTTGGACACTGCACCACGAGGCCGCGTGGCCTCAGCTCGACCCTAACCCTGGGCCTGGCCAGGCCCCGACATCCCGGCACCACCATCCACCCAGGAGGTGAACGGACCACTTGGCAGGTCGATGGGAGAAAGAAGTGTCGATGGCTCTCCCCCGCCAGGTGCCGATCGCCCCCCAGCTCCCCCGGGCGCTGGCTCCACCCCCCTGCTGCGTGTCTGGACTCCCTCATCCCGGACCTCCCGACCTCCAAGTGCGAGGGTCCGGACATCAAAGGGCGCCAGACCTATAACTGGGGCAGCTCCAGAGCAGGAAGGCAGTTGTATCCTGGAGTCGAGAGACACCGAGAAGAACTCATCCTTGACGGACTACCGGCGCTGCCGTAGCCCTGCCTTGTGAACTATCATCCTGCCTGCTGGCGCTGCCGCGGCCTTCTGCATCCTCCATCCTCGTCGGGACCTGCTGGCGCTGCCGCGGACCGTTGTAACTACCACCTTCATCGGGACCTGCTGGCGCTGCCGCGGACCGTTGTAACTACCACCTTCATTGGGACCTGCTGGCGCTGCCACGGACCGTTGTAACTACCACCTTCGTTGGGACCTGCTGGCGCTGCCGCGGACCGTTGTAACCACCACCTTCATCGGGACCTGCTGGCGCTGCCGCGGACCGTGTAACGACCACCTTCACCGGGACCTGCTGGCGCTGCCGCGGCCCGTCCAGCTAGAACTCCGAGCTCGAGGATTGTGAGCTATCCATCATATCATCGCATCTACCAGATTGGTAACAAGACTGTCCCGCTACCCCCTTTCCCAACCAAGAGACTAGAATCGAGGGGACCCCTGAGTCCTGACCTCCTTGTACCACTCTATCGTACCTAAAGATTGCTTATAAAGAACGTTAAACCTTATCTTTGTGTGGTGTACATCTGTGGGGGGGAAGTTACTCGTCTGTACGATCGCTGGAGACGGCTCTCCCCGGAGACCTCTCCCCTTGTCCTCGGCCGACCCTCCCGGTCCGTCTAACATTGGTGGCCAGCGGCGCGATCCGAATCAAGGCGTAATCGTACAGAGAGTAGCTCACCCCACGACGAAACCACAATGTCAACCAAAGAAAGCGGATCCACCGAGAAATTCCAGATGGAGAAATTGGAAGAGTACAGCCATCGTGAATTGAAAC
Source organism: Triturus cristatus (assembly GCF_964204655.1). Taxonomy (NCBI): domain Eukaryota; kingdom Metazoa; phylum Chordata; class Amphibia; order Caudata; family Salamandridae; genus Triturus; species Triturus cristatus. Next base: position 867,805,594 of record NC_140579.1, on the reverse strand, counting down.
AATTCTGCATTGAACTAGGCATTGCTACCACCGGCCTGAGTACCAAAGACGATTTCAAGCACGCCATTAAGTTGTGGGCAGAAACCGGGGCCGCGAGATCCCCGGACCAAAACATTGCAGCATCAGAGAGGAACACCACGGCTCCCGAGGAGCGAAGAACGGGTCTCTCGCAGGAAGAGATCCAAGAGAGAGAAAAAAGCAGACTACATGAGCTAGAAATGGCACGGCTCAAAATGGACGGTGAACTAAAATTAGCCGAACAAAAACTGAACTTAGAACATCTGCGGCTCCAAGAAGAACGGGAAGAAAAACAGAGGCAGAGAGAGCTCGAAGAAAATAGATTAGCGTACGAACACGAGCGCAAACTGGCAGAAATAGACCTACGGAAGCAGAACAAAGAACTGGAGGTGCCCGAGCGACCGCGCACCCCGGGAGCGACAGAAAAGAAAGTCCACATCCCCAAGGATGTCGTTCGAGAGTATGTCCGAGAGGACGACATACAACAGTGGTTCAAGGCCTACGAGATCGCCATGACCTCCCACCGGATCGATCGAAGTGACTGGGGAGCCGGTCTATGGGGGAGGTTCGTCAATGAAGGCCGCGATGGCCTGTTACAGCTCCCAGACCATCTGATGTCATCCTATGACCACATGAAGGCTGCCCTCCTCACCCGATATGGGCTCACACCCGAAATGTACCGCCAGAGGTTCCGAGACTGCACCCGGATCCCGGGTACAACTTGGGTTGAATATGTCAACTATTTCAGCCGAGCCTTCGAGGGTTGGATCAAGGGAAGCCACGTAACGACCTACGAGCAACTTTTTAATCTCATGGTGTGGGAGCACCTCTCTAACAACTGCTTCGTCGAGCTCAGGCAGCACCTCCTCGACAGTAAATTGACTGACCCACGGCAACTCGCCGCCGAAGCTGACCGGTGGGAAAGCACCCGAGTGGGCCGGAGAGGGCCGCACGAACAGAACCGGAACAACCAAGGTCAGCACCGTTCCCGAGGAGGAGGAGGAGGCCAGGGACGAGGAAGAGACACCGTCCCGGCCACTCCCGCAGCCAGCACCCCGCCCCCGGCTAGCCGGGGCAACCCCCCGATGCGGCCGGGGTTCCGAGCCAATGTCACGTGTCACCGATGCCAGCGAGTCGGCCACTACGCCAATGACCCGAACTGTCCACAGAACCAAACTCCGAGACCCCGCCAGGTAGCTGCCGCCGCCCTAGGGGGAGAACAAATCTCCGAAGAACAGGAAGAATACGAGCAGGAACAACAAGAGTGGGAACCGGCCGCCATGGTTCTAGCGTGCCTAGGGGAAAGAGACATGGTCCCGCGGGCTCCCCTACCCGCCAACACCAGAAAATATAGTCAGTGGGTGAACATTAATGGACGCCGGGCCGAAGCACTACGTGACACGGGGGCCAGTGTGACGGCCGTCCGCTGTCACCTGATAAAACCAGAGCAGATCCTGCCGAACATTCTCTGCCCCGTCCGTTCAGCCGACAATTCGGAGAGTCTATGTCGGATGGCCTGCGTCCCCTTCGAATGGGGAGGAGTCTCCGGCATGTTGAAGGTGACGGTCCGAGATGATGCCCCCGTGGACTGTCTCCTGGGGAATGATCTTGAGAGTTCCCCGTGGGCCGCCGTAGAAAGAAAAGAGCACCTGGGGATGTTGGGCCTCCCGGACTGGGCGTGCGTAACCACCCGGTCCCTGGCCGCCCGTGCCATCCCCCGACCAGAAGAACCAGAATGGCCAGCACCTCCTCCCCCGATCGCTCCAGTAGAGGACACCGACCATACCGACCCCCCAGAGCAAACCCCCGAAGGGCTCGCTCAGCCCCAGGACCTTCCCAACCTGGCTCAGTGGCGTCAAGAAGGGGGGCCCACCCAGGAACAGTTCCATCAAGAACAGAAGACCTGTCCCTCCCTCGAGGGACTCCGCCAGCAAGCCCTCGCCCAGAGCGCAGGGGACACCACCGGAGCCCATTGGATCTATAGGGACAACGACCTATTGTACAGTGAACAGAGAATCGCGGAGTTAGGGGCAAGTCGAGTGCTGGTGGTGCCCCTCCGTTTTAGAGACTTCCTGTTAAATTTGGCCCACGACGTCCCTCTGGCTGGACACCTGGGCCAGGACAAAACCTACAGTCGCCTGGTGACCCACTTTTTCTGGCCGAAGATGAGAAACGACGTCCTCAACCACTGCCGGTCCTGCCCCACGTGCCAGGCCAGCGGGAAGAGCAGCCGCAAACTCAAAGCACCTCTGCAACCCTTCCCAGTTGTCACCACCCCGTTCGAGAGGGTGGGAATAGACATTGTGGGGCCCCTGGACCCCCGTACAGCACAAGGACATCGGTTCATCCTGGTACTGGTGGACCACGCCACCCGCTACCCCGAGGCTGTGCCCCTGCGAACTGTAACAGCCCCGGTGGTCGGCCGGGCCTTAATGGGGATCTTCTCCCGGGTGGGCTTCCCCCGAGAAGTCGTCAGCGACAGAGGCACAAACTTTATTTCAAAGTATATGAAGTCCCTCTGGCAACAGTGCGGGGTCACCTACCGGTTCACGACCCCCTATCACCCTCAAGGAAACGGACTAGTCGAGCGGTTCAACCGCACGCTCAAGGGAATGATTGGGGGATTGGAAGAGCCCCTCCGTCGCCAGTGGGATGTACTACTTCCGTGCCTCCTCTTCGCCTATCGAGAAGTTCCCCAGAAGTCCCTCGGCTTTAGCCCTTTCGAACTCTTGTACGGGCACCCTGTGCGAGGGCCCCTCAGCCTAGTCAAAGAAGGTTGGGAGATGGCCCCCCTAAAGACCCCTCCAGACGTCTTCAAGTACCTCCTGACCCTACGCAATCAGACCAGGCGATTCAGAGAAATGGCGAAAGCGAACCTTGAGGCCAGTCAGGAGGACATGAAAAAATGGTACAATCAAAATGCCTCCTCCATCGAATTCGAACCTGGCCAACAAGTGTGGGTGATGTCCCCCACCGAACCATGTACCTTGCAGGACAAGTGGACGGGGCCCTTCAAAGTGGTCGAACGCAAGAGCCCCGTCACCTATCTCATCGATATGGAATCTCCCCGGAACCCCCTCCGGGTCCTCCACACTAACAGACTCAAACCCCACTTTGTGCGCTCGGAGCTCAGCCTCCTGATGGCTACAGACAGTGGAGCGGAAGAAGACTCCGAGCCTCTCCCTGATCTCCTGAAGACTCGTGAGAAAGATGGTTCCGTGGACGGGGTCCGGCTCTCCGATGCCCTCACCCCGGAACAGCGCCATGGCTGCCGGGACCTCCTGCTGCAGTTTGCTACCTTGTTTTCCCTCACCCCAGGGGTCACCCCCTGGTGCTTGCACGACGTGGACACTGGGGACAGTCCCCCTATCAGACACCGGGTGTACCGCGTACCAGATCGGGTACGGGCCTGCATCCAAGAGGAGGTATCAAAGATGCTCACGCTCGGGGTCATCGAGCCCTCGGACAGCCCCTGGGCCAGCCCGGTCGTGCTGGTCCCCAAAGCTGCTGCCCCCGGCACCACTCCTGAGCTCCGATTCTGCGTCGACTATCGGGGCTTGAATGCTGTCACCAGAACCGACGCTCATCCCATCCCCCGAGCGGATGAACTGATCGACCGCATGGGGGCTGCCCGCTACCTCAGCATCTTCAACCTGACAGCGGGCTACTGGCAGATCGGTCTCACACCCCGGGCTCAAGAACGATCCGCCTTTTCTACCCCCGATGGCCACTACCACTTCAAAGTCATGCCCTTCGGCATGAAGAATGCCCCAGCTACCTTTCAGCGACTGGTGAACCAGGTCTTGGCGGGGCTCGAGGAGTTCAGCGCCGCCTACCTGGACGATATCGCTGTGTACAGCCGCCACTGGTCCGACCACCTCCACCACCTCCGAGAGGTCCTGCAGGCCCTCCAACGGGCTGGCCTCACAATCAAGGCCAGCAAGTGCCAAATTGGTCAGGGGTCCGTGACCTATCTCGGACACCAGGTGGGAAGCGGTCTGGTGGCCCCTCTGCAACTCAAAATCGCTGCCATCCAGTCCTGGCAGCCTCCAGTCACGCAGACCAAGGTCCGAGCCTTCTTGGGGCTCACCGGCTACTACCGGCGGTTCGTGAGGGACTATGGCAGCATTGTGGGGCCCCTCACGGGACTCACATCCAAAAACCACCCGAAGAAGGTCAACTGGACCCCAGACTGTCAAGCGGCCTTCGAGAAGCTGAAAGCCGCCATGTGCACTGCCCCTGTGCTCCAGGCCCCCGACTACAGTCGGGAATTCATCGTACAAACAGATGCCTCCGACCATGGCATCGGGGCGGTCCTCTCCCAGCTGAACTCCGAGGGACTTGACCAACCGGTGGCCTTCATCAGCAGACGCCTCCTGGCCTGAGAACAGCGCTGGAGCACCATCGAGAGGGAGGCCTTCGCAGTGGTGTGGGCCCTCAAAAAGCTCCGGCCCTATCTCTTCGGTACCCACTTCCGGGTGCAAACAGATCATCGACCCCTGCAGTGGCTAATGCAGATGCGGGGGGAAAACCCCAAACTATTGCGTTGGTCCATCTCCCTGCAGGGGATGGACTTCACTGTGGAACATCGACCGGGCCAAGACCACGCCAACGCAGATGGCCTGTCACGCTTTTTCCGCCTCGACGAGGAGAGTCCCCAAGAGGATGGGTGACTCTCCCCGCCTTCAGCTGGGGGGGACGCATGTTGGACAGGCCACATGAAGGGCTTGCTCCCTCTCCGCATGACAGGGCCCGAGCCCCGGCCCTCCAGGTGTTACCCACAGAAACAACCCGCACCCCGTCTCCAGACGGGACTCCTGCCCCCGGACATCTCTGTCTCATGGGGCCGAACCACTACCGGCTCCCTCGCCCGGCCCGGCCGCCATCTTGGACACTGCACCACGAGGCCGCGTGGCCTCAGCTCGACCCTAACCCTGGGCCTGGCCAGGCCCCGACATCCCGGCACCACCATCCACCCAGGAGGTGAACGGACCACTTGGCAGGTCGATGGGAGAAAGAAGTGTCGATGGCTCTCCCCCGCCAGGTGCCGATCGCCCCCCAGCTCCCCCGGGCGCTGGCTCCACCCCCCTGCTGGGTGTCTGGACTCCCTCATCCCGGACCTCCCGACCTCCAAGTGCGAGGGTCCGGACATCAAAGGGCGCCAGACCTATAACTGGGGCAGCTCCAGAGCAGGAAGGCAGTTGTATCCTGGAGTCGAGAGACACGAGAAGAACTCATCCTTGACGGACTACCGGCGCTGCCGTAGCCCTGCCTTGTGAACTATCATCCTGCCTGCTGGCGCTGCCGCGGCCTTCTGCATCCTCCATCCTCGTCGGGACCTGCTGGCGCTGCCGCGGACCGTTGTAACTACCACCTTCATCGGGACCTGCTGGCGCTGCCGCGGACCGTTGTAACTACCACCTTCATTGGGACCTGCTGGCGCTGCCGCGGACCGTTGTAACTACCACCTTCGTTGGGACCTGCTGGCGCTGCCGCGGACCGTTGTAACCACCACCTTCATCGGGACCTGCTGGCGCTGCCGCGGACCGTGTGACGACCACCTTCACCGGGACCTGCTGGCGCTGCCGCGGCCCGTCCAGCTAGAACTCCGAGCTCGAGGATTGTGAGCTATCCATCATATCATTGCATCTACCAGATTGGTAACAAGACTGTCCCGCTACCCCCTTTCCCAACCAAGAGACTAGAATCGAGGGGACCCCTGAGTCCTGACCTCCTTGTACCACTCTATCGTACCTAAAGATTGCTTATAAAGAACGTTAAACCTTATCTTTGTGTGGTGTACATCTGTGGGGGGGAAGTTACTCGTCTGTACGATCGCTGGAGACGGCTCTCCCCGGAGACCTCTCCCCTTGTCCTCGGCCGACCCTCCCGGTCCGTCTAACAACCCTCTACACTGCCCGAACACCACTGCAATGCCCTAAACCCTGAAACACCAGCCCCAGCACTACCCCCTACACTGCCTGAACACCACTGCACTGAGCTAAACCCTGAAGCACCAGCCCCAGCACGACCCCCTACACTGCCCGAACACCACTGCACTGCCCTTAATCCTGAAACATCATCCCCAGCACGACCCTTTACACTGTCTGAACACCACTGCCATAAACACTGAAACACCTGCCCCTACACTGCCGAAACACCACTGTACTGCCCTAAACCCTTGTCCTCGGCCGACCCTCCCGGTCCGTCTAACAACCCTCTACACTGCCCGAACACCACTGCAATGCCCTAAACCCTGAAACACCAGCCCCAGCACGGCCCCCTATACTGCCCGAACACCACTGCACTGCCCTAAACCCTGAAACACCACCCCCAGCATGACCCCCTACACTGTCTGAACACCACTGCTCTGCCCTAAACCCTGAAACACCAACCCCAGCAAGACCCCTTACACTCCCAGAACATCACTGCCCTAAACCCTGAAACACCAACCCCAGCAAGACCCCCTACACTCCCCAAACATCACTGCCCTAAACCCTGAAACACCACCCCCAGCAAGACCCCCTACACTACCCGAACACCACTGCACTGCCCTAAACCCAAAAACACCAGCCCCAGAACGACCCACTATACTGCACGAACGTCACTGCACTGCCCTAAATCCTGAAACACCAGCCCCAGCGCGACCCCTTCAGTGCCCGAACACCCATGCACTGCCCTAAACCCTGAAAAAACAGCCCCAGCAAGACCCCCTAGACTGCCCGAACACCACTGCACTGCCCTATTCCCTGAAACACCAGCTCCAGCAAGACCCCCTAGACTGCCCGAACACCACTGCACTGCCCTAATTCCTTAAACACCACACTCAGCAAGAACCCTACACTGCCCGAACACCACTGCACTGCCCTAAACCCTGAAACACCACCCCCAGAAAGACCTCCTAGACTGCCCGAACACCACTGCACTGCACTAAACCCTGAAACACCAGCCCCAGCACAACCCCCTACACTGCCCGAACACCACTGCGCTGCCCTAATCCCAGAAACACCAGCCCCATAATAACCCCCTACAGTGTCCGAAAACAACTGCACTGCCCTAAACCCTAAAACACCAGCACCAGCACGACCCTTACACTGCCCGAACACCACTGCACTGCACTAAACCCTGAAACACCAGCCCCAGTATGACCCCCTACACTGCCCAAACACCAGTGCACTGCCCTAATCCCAGAAACACCAGCCCCATAATGACCCCCCACAGTGTCCGAAAACAACTGCACTGCCCTAAACCCTGAAACACCAGCAACAGCACAACCCTTACACTGCCCGAACACCACTGCACTGCCCTAAACCCTGAAACACCAGCCCTATCACGGCCCCCTATTCTGCCCGAACACCACTGCACTGCCCTAAACCATGAAACACCAGCCCCAGCACGACCCCCTACACTGCCCGAACACCACTGCACTGCCCTAATCCCTGAAACACCAGCCCCAGCACGACCCGCTACACTGCCCGAACAACACTGCACTGCCCTAAACCATGAAATACCAGTCCCAGCACGACCCCCTACACTGCCTGAACACCACTGCACTGCCCTAAGCCCTGAAACACCAGCCCCAGCACGACCCCTTACACTGCCCGAACAACACTGCACTGCCCTAAACCCTGGAACACCAGCCCCAGCACGACATCCTACACTACCCGAACACTACTGCACTGCACAAAAAACAGAAACACCAGCCCAAGCACGACCCCCTACACTGCCCGAACACCACTGCACTACCCTAAACCCTGAAACTCCACCCCAGCAATATGCCCTACACTTCCCGAACACCAATGCACTAAACACTGAAACTCCACCCCCTGCATGACCCCTACACTGCCCGAACACCACTGCACTGCCCTAAACCCTAAAACACTACCCCCAGCATGACCCCTACACTACCGAACACCACTGCACTGCTCTAAACCCAGAAACACTAGCCCCAGAACGACCCACTATACTGCACAAACACCACTGCACTGCCCTAAACCCTGAAACACCAGCCCCAGCGCGACCCCTAGAGTGCCCGAACACCCGTGCACTGCCCTAAACCCTGAAACAACAGCCCCAGCATAGCCACCTACACTGCCCGAACACCACTTCACTGCCTAAACCCTGAAACACCAGCCCCAGCCCGACCCCCTACACTGCCCGAACACCACTGCGCTGCCCTAAACCCTGAAACACCACCCCCAGCAAGACCCCCTAGACTGCCCAAACACCACTGCACTGCCCTAATCCCTGAAACACCAGCCCCAGCAAGACCACCTACGCTGCCCGAACTTCACTGCCCTAAACCCTGAAACACCACTCCCAGCAAGACCCACTAGACTGCCCGAACACCACAGCACTGCCCTAATCCCTTAAACACCACACCCAGCAAGACCCCCTACACTGCCCAAACACCATTGCACTGCCCTAAACCCTGAAACACCATCCCCAGCAAGACCCTCTAGACTGCCCGAACACCACTGCACTGCACTAAACCCTGAAACACCAGCCCCAGCACAACCCCCTACACTGCCCGAATACCACTGCGCTGCCCAAAACCCCAAAACACCAGCCCCAGTATGACCCCTTCCACTGCCCAAACACCAGTGCACTGCCCTAATCCCAGAAACACCAGCCCCATTATGACCCCCTACAGTGTCCGAAAACAACTGCACTGCCCTAAACCCTGAAACACCAGCAACAGCACGACCCTTACACTGCCCGAACACCACTGCACTGCCCTAAACCCTGAAACACCAGCCCTATCACGGCCCCCTACACTGCCCGAACACCACTGCACTGCCCTAAACCATGAAACACCAGCCCCAGCACTACCCCTTACACTGCCCGAACACCACAGCACTGCCCTAATCCCTGAAACACCAGCCCCAGCACGACCCGCTACACTGCCCGAACAACACTGCACTGCCCTAAACCATGAAATACCAGTCCCAGCACGACCCCCTACACTGCCTGAACACCACTGCCCTAAACCCTGAAACACCACCCCCAGCAAGACACCCTACACTACCCGAACACCACTGCACTGCCCTAAACCCAGAAACACCAGCCCCAGAACGACCCACTATACTGCACGAACACCACTGCACTCCCCTAAACCCTGAAACACCAGCCCCAGCGCGACCCCTTCAGTGCCCGAACACCCGTGCACTGCCCTAAACCCTGAAACAACAGCCCCAGCACAGCCACCTACACTGCCCGAACACCACTTCACTGCCCTAAACCGTGAAACACCAGCCCCAGCACGACCCCCTACACTGCCCGAACACCACTGCACTGCCCTAAACCCTGAAACACCACCCCCAGCAAGACCCCCTAGACTGCCCAAACACCACTAGACTGCCCTAATCCCTGAAACACCACCCCCAGCAAGACCCCCTACACTGCCCGAACACCACTGCACTGCCCTAAACCCTGAAACACCACCCCCAGCAAGACCCCCTAGACTGCCCAAACACCACTGCACTGCCCTAAACGCTGAAACACCACTCCCAGCAAGACCCCCTAGACTGCCCGAACACCACTGCACTGCCCTATTCCCTGAAACACCAGCTCCAGCAAGACCACCTACGCTGCCCGAACACCACTGCCCTAAACCCTGAAACACCACTCCCAGCAAGACCCCCTAGACTGCCCGAACACCACTGCACTGCCCTAATTCCTTAAACACCACACTCAGCAAGACCCCCTACACTGCCCGAACACCACTGCACTGCCCTAAACCCTGAAACACCACCCCCAGCAAGACCTCCTAGACTGCCCGAACACCACTGCACTGCACTAAACCCTGAAACACCAGCCCCAGCACAACCCCCTACACTGCCCGAACACCACTGCGCTGGCCTAATCCCAGAAACACCAGCCCCATAATGACCCCCTACAGTGTCCGAAAACAACTGCACTGCCCTAAACCCTAAAACACCAGCACCAGCACGACCCTTACACTGCCCGAACACCACTGCACTGCACTAAACCCTGAAACACCAGCCCCAGTATGACCCCCTACACTGCCCAAACACCAGTGCACTGCCCTAATCCCAGAAACACCAGCCCCATAATGACCCCCCACAGTGTCCGAAAACAACTGCACTGCCCTAAACCCTGAAACACCAGCAACAGCACGACCCTTACACTGCCCGAACACCACTGCACTGCCCTAAACCCTGAAACACCAGCCCTATCACGGCCCCCTATTCTGCCCGAACACCACTGCACTGCCCTAAACCATGAAACACCAGCCCCAGCACGACCCCCTACACTGCCTGAACACCACTGCACTGCCCTAAGCCCTGAAACACCAGCCCCAGCACGACCCCTAACACTGCCCGAACAACACTGCACTGCCCTAAACCCTGAAACACCAGCCCCAGCACGACATCCTACACTACCCGAACACTACTGCACTGCACTAAAACCTGAAACACCAGCCCCAGCACGACCCCCTACACTGCCCGAACACCACTGCACTACCCTAAACCCTGAAACTCCACCCCAGCAATATGCCCTGCAATTCCCGAACACCAATGCACTAAACACTGAAACTCCACCCCCTGCATGACCCCTACACTGCCCGAACACCACTGCACTGCCCTAAACCCTAAAACACTACCCCCAGCATGACCCCTACACTACCGAACACCACTGCACTGCTCTAAACCCAGAAACACTAGCCCCAGAACGACCCACTATACTGCACAAACACCACTGAACTGCCCTAAACCCTGAAACACCAGCCCCAGCGTGACCCCTACAGTGCCCGAACACCCGTGCACTGCCCTAAACCCTGAAACAACAGCCCCAGCATAGCCACCTACACTGCCCGAACACCACTTCACTGCCTAAACCCTGAAACACCAGCCCCAGCCCGACCCCCTACACTGCCCGAACACCACTGCGCTGCCCTAAACCCTGAAACACCACCCCCAGCAAGACCCCCTAGACTGCCCAAACACCACTGCACTGCCCTAATCCCTGAAACACCAGCCCCAGCAAGACCACCTACGCTGCCCGAACTTCACTGCCCTAAACCCTGAAACACCACTCCCAGCAAGACCCACTAGACTGCCCGAACACCACAGCACTGCCCTAATCCCTTAAACACCACACCCAGCAAGACCCCCTACACTGCCCAAACACCATTGCACTGCCCTAAACCCTGAAACACCACCCCCAGCAAGACCCTCTAGACTGCCCGAACACCACTGCACTGCACTAAACCCTGAAACACCAGCCCCAGCACAACCCCCTACACTGCCCGAATACCACTGCGCTGCCCAAAACCCCAAAACACCAGCCCCAGTATGACCCCCTACACTGCCCAAACACCAGTGCACTGCCCTAATCCCAGAAACACCAGCCCCATTATGACCCCCTACAGTGTCCGAAAACAACTGCACTGCCCTAAACCCTGAAACACCAGCAACAGCACGACCCTTACACTGCCCGAACACCACTGCACTGCCCTAAACCCTGAAACACCATCCCTATCACGGCCCCCTACACTGCCCGAACACCACTGCACTGCCCTAAACCATGAAACACCAGCCCCAGCACTACCCCTTACACTGCCCGAACACCACAGCACTGCCCTAATCCCTGAAACACCAGCCCCAGCACGACCCGCTACACTGCCCGAACAACACTGCACTGCCCTAAACCATGAAATACCAGTCCCAGCACGACCCCCTACACTGCCTGAACACCACTGCCCTAAACCCTGAAACACCACCCCCAGCAAGACACCCTACACTACCCGAACACCACTGCACTGCCCTAAACCCAGAAACACCAGCCCCAGAACGACCCACTATACTGCACGAACACCACTGCACTGCCCTAAACCCTGAAACACCAGCCCCAGCGCGACCCCTTCAGTGCCCGAACACCCGTGCACTGCCCTAAACCCTGAAACAACAGCCCCAGCACAGCCACCTACACTGCCCGAACACCACTTCACTGCCCTAAACCGTGAAACACCAGCCCCAGCACGACCCCCTACACTGCCCGAACACCACTGCACTGCCCTAAACCCTGAAACACCACCCCCAGCAAGACCCCCTAGACTGCCCAAACACCACTAGACTGCCCTAATCCCTGAAACACCACCCCCAGCAAGACCCCCTACACTGCCCGAACACCACTGCACTGCCCTAAACCCTGAAACACCACCCCCAGCAAGACCCCCTAGACTGCCCAAACACCACTGCACTGCCCTAAACGCTGAAACACCACTCCCAGCAAGACCCCCTAGACTGCCCGAACACCACTGCACTGCCCTATTCCCTGAAACACCAGCTCCAGCAAGACCACCTACGCTGCCCGAACACCACTGCCCTAAACCCTGAAACACCACTCCCAGCAAGACCCCCTAGACTGCCCGAACACCACTGCACTGCCCTAATTCCTTAAACACCACACTCAGCAAGACCCCCTACACTGCCCGAACACCACTGCACTGCCCTAAACCCTGAAACACCACCCCCAGCAAGACCTCCTAGACTGCCCGAACACCACTGCACTGCACTAAACCCTGAAACACCAGCCCCAGCACAACCCCCTACACTGCCCGAACACCACTGCGCTGGCCTAATCCCAGAAACACCAGCCCCATAATGACCCCCTACAGTGTCCGAAAACAACTGCACTGCCCTAAACCCTAAAACACCAGCACCAGCACGACCCTTACACTGCCCGAACACCACTGCACTGCACTAAACCCTGAAACACCAGCCCCAGTATGACCCCCTACACTGCCCAAACACCAGTGCACTGCCCTAATCCCAGAAACACCAGCCCCATAATGACCCCCCACAGTGTCCGAAAACAACTGCACTGCCCTAAACCCTGAAACACCAGCAACAGCACGACCCTTACACTGCCCGAACACCACTGCACTGCCCTAAACCCTGAAACACCAGCCCTATCACGGCCCCCTATTCTGCCCGAACACCACTGCACTGCCCTAAACCATGAAACACCAGCCCCAGCACGACCCCCTACACTGCCCGAACACCACTGCACTTCCCTAATCCCTGAAACACCAGCCCCAGCACGACCCGCTACACTGCTCGAACAACACTGCACTGCCCTAAACCATGAAATACCAGTCCCAGCACGACCCCCTACACTGCCTGAACACCACTGCACTGCCCTAAGCCCTGAAACACCAGCCCCAGCACGACCCCTAACACTGCCCGAACAACACTGCACTGCCCTAAACCCTGAAACACCAGCCCCAGCACGACATCCTACACTACCCGAACACTACTGCACTGCACTAAAACCTGAAACACCAGCCCCAGCACGACCCCCTACACTGCCCGAACACCACTGCACTACCCTAAACCCTGAAACTCCACCCCAGCAATATGCCCTGCAATTCCCGAACACCAATGCACTAAACACTGAAACTCCACCCCCTGCATGACCCCTACACTGCCCGAACACCACTGCACTGCCCTAAACCCTAAAACACTACCCCCAGCATGACCCCTACACTACCGAACACCACTGCACTGCTCTAAACCCAGAAACACTAGCCCCAGAACGACCCACTATACTGCACAAACACCACTGCACTGCCCTAAACCCTGAAACACCAGCCCCAGCGTGACCCCTACAGTGCCCGAACACCCGTGCACTGCCCTAAACCCTGAAACAACAGCCCCAGCATAGCCACCTACACTGCCCGAACACCACTTCACTGCCTAAACCCTGAAACACCAGCCCCAGCCCGACCCCCTACACTGCCCGAACACCACTGCGCTGCCCTAAACCCTGAAACACCACCCCCAGCAAGACCCCCTAGACTGCCCAAACACCACTGCACTGCCCTAATCCCTGAAACACCAGCCCCAGCAAGACCACCTACGCTGCCCGAACTTCACTGCCCTAAACCCTGAAACACCACTCCCAGCAAGACCCACTAGACTGCCCGAACACCACAGCACTGCCCTAATCCCTTAAACACCACACCCAGCAAGACCCCCTACACTGCCCAAACACCACTGCACTGCCCTAAACCCTGAAACACCACCCCCAGCAAGACCCTCTAGACTGCCCGAACACCACTGCACTGCACTAAACCCTGAAACACCAGCCCCAGCACAACCCCCTACACTGCCCGAACACCACTGCGCTGCCCTAAACCCTGAAACACCAGCCCCAGTATGACCCCCTACACTGCCCGAACACCAGTGCACTGCCCTAATCCCAGAAACACCAGCCCCGTAATGACCCCCTACAGTGTCCGAACACAACTGCACTGCCCTAAACCCTGAAACACCAGCACCAGCATGACCCTTACACTGCCCGAACACCATTGCACTGCCCTAAACCCTGAAACACCAGCCCTATCACGGCCCCCTACACTGCCCAAACACCACTGCACTGCCCTAAACCATGAAACACCAGCCCCAGCACGACCCCCTACACTGCCCGAACACCACTGCACTGCCCTAATCCCCGAAACACCAGCCCCAGCACGACCCGCTACACTGCCCGAACAACACTGCACTGCCCTAAACCATGAAATACCAGCCCCAGCACTACCCCTACACTGCCCGAACGCCACTGCACTGAGCTAAACCCTGAAGCACATGCCCCAGCACGACCCCCTACACTGCCCAAACACCACTGCACTGAAGTTAATCCCGAAACATCATCCCCAGCATGACCCTTTACACTGTCTGAACACCACTGCCCTAAACACTGAAACACCAGCCCCAGTACGACCCCCTACACTGCCGAAACACCACTGTACTGCCCTAAACCCTGAAACACCAGCCCCAGCACGGCCCCCTATACTGCCCGAACACCACTGCAATGTCCTAAACCCTGAAACCCCAGCCCCAGCACTACACCCTACTCTGCCAGAACACCACTGCACTGCCCTAAACCATGAAACACCACCCCCTGCACAACCCCCTACATTGCCCGTACACCACTGCACTGCCCTAAACCCTGAAACACCACCCCCAGCATGACCCCCTACACTGTCCGAACACTACTGCTCTGCCCTAAACCCTGAAACACCACCCCCAGCAAGACCCCTTACACTCCCCGAACATCACTGCCCTAAACCCTGAAACACCAACCCCAGCAAGACCCCCTACACTCCCCAAACATCACTGCCCTAAACCCTAAAACACCGCCCCCAGCAAGACCCCCTACACTACCGAACACCACTGCACTGCCCTAAACCCAGAAACACTAGCCCCAGAACGACACACTATACTGCACGAACACCACTGCACTGCCCAAAACCCTGAAACACCAGCCCCAGCGCGACCCCTACAGTGCCCGAACACCACTGCGCTGTCCTAAACCCTGAAACACCACCCCCAGCAAGACCCCCTAGACTGCCCAAACACCACTGCACTGCCCTAATCCCTGAAACACCAGCCCCAGCAAGACCACCTACACTGCCCGAACACCCCTGCACTGCCCTAAACCCTGAAACACCACTCCCAGCAAGACCCCCTAGACTGCCCGAACACCACTGCACTGCCCTAATCCCTTAAACACCACACCCAGCAAGCCCCCCTACACTGCCCGAACACCCCTGCACTGCCCTAAACCCTGAAACACCACCCCCAGCAAGACCCTCTAGACTGCCCGAACACCACTGCACTGCACTAAACCCTGAAACACCAGCCCCAGCACAACCCCCTACACTTCCCGAACACCACTGCGCTGCCCTAAACCCTGAAACACCAGCCCCAGTATGACCCCCTACACTGCCCGAACACCAGTGCACTGCCCTAATCTCAGAAACACCAGCCCCATAATGACCCCCTACAGTGTCCGAACACAACTGCACTGCCCTAAACCCTGAAACACCAGCACTAGCACGACCCTTACACTGCCCGAACACCACTGCACTGCCCTAAACCCTGAAACACCAGCCCTATCACGGCCCCCTACACTGCCCGAACACCACTGCACTGCCCTAAACCATGAAACACCAGCCCCAGCACTACCCCTTACACTGCCCGAACACCACAGCACTGCCCTAATCCCTGAAACACCAGCCCCAGCACGACCCGCTACACTGCCCGAACAACACTGCACTGCCCTAAACCATGAAATACCAGTCCCAGCACGACCCCCTACACTGCCTGAACACCACTGCCCTAAACCCTGAAACACCACCCCCAGCAAGACACCCTACACTACCCGAACACCACTGCACTGCCCTAAACCCAGAAACACCAGCCCCAGAACGACCCACTATACTGCACGAACACCACTGCACTGCCCTAAACCCTGAAACACCAGCCCCAGCGCGACCCCTTCAGTGCCCGAACACCCGTGCACTGCCCTAAACCCTGAAACAACAGCCCCAGCACAGCCACCTACACTGCCCGAACACCACTGCACTGCCCTTAATCCTGAAACATCATCCCCAGCACGACCCTTTACACTGTCTGAACACCACTGCCCTAAACACTGAAACACCAGCCCCAGTACGACCCCCTACACTGCCAAAACACCACTGTACTGCCCTAAACCCTGAAACACCAGCCCCAGCACGGCCCCCTATACTGCCCGAACACCACTGCAATGTCCTAAACCCTGAAACCCCAGCCCCAGCACTACACCCTACACTGCCCGAACAACACTGCACTGCCCTAAACCATGAAACACCACCCCTGCACAACCCCCTACATTGCCCGTACACCACTGCACTGCCCTAAACCCTGAAACACCACCCCCAGCATGACCCCCTACACTGTCTGAACACCACTGCTCTGCCCTAAACCCTGAAACACCACCCCCAGCAAGACCCCTTACACTCCCCGAACATCACTGCCCTAAACCCTGAAACACCAACCCCAGCAAGACCCCCTACACTCCCCAAACATCACTGCCCTAAACCGTGAAACACCGCCCCCAGCAAGACCCCCTACACTACCGAACACCACTGCACTGCCCTAAACCCAGAAACACTAGCCCCAGAACGACCCACTATACTGCACGAACACCACTGCACTGCCCTAAACCCTGAAACACCAGCCCCAGCGCGACCCCTACAGTGCCCGAACACCCGTGCACTGCCCTAAACCCTGAAACAACAGCCCCAGCACAGCCACCTACACTGCCCGAACACCACTTCACTGCCCTAAACCCTGAAACACCAGCCCCAGCACGACCCCCTACACTGCCCGAACACCACTGCGCTGTCCTAAACCCTGAAATACCACCCCCAGCAAGACCCCCTAGACTGCCCAAACACCTCTGCACTGCCCTAATCGCTGAAACACCAGCCCCAGCAAGACCACCTACGCTGCCTGAACTTCACTGCCCTAAACCCTGAAACACCACTCCTAGCAAGACCCCTAGACTGCCCGAACACCACTGCACTGCCCTAATCCCTTAAACACCACACCCAGCAAGACCCCCTACACTGCCCGAACACCACTGCACTGCCCTAAACCCTGAAACACCACCCCCAGCAAGACCCTCTAGACTGCCCGAACACCACTGCACTGCACTAAATCCTGAAACACCAGCCCCAGCACAACCCCCTACACTGCCCGAACACCACTGCGCTGCCCTAAACCCTGAAACACCAGCCCCAGTTTGACCCCCTACACTGCCCGAACACCAGTGCACTGCCCTAATCCCAGAAACACCAGCCCCATAATGACCCCCTACAGTGTCCGAACACAACTGCACTGCCCTAAACCCTGAAACACCAGCACTAGCACGACCCTTACACTGCCCGAACACCACTGCACTGCCCTAAACCCTGAAACACCAGCCCTATCACGGCCCCCTACACTTTCCGAACACTACTGCACTGCACTAAACCCTGAAACACGAGCCCCAGCAAGACCCCCTATACTGCCCGAACACTACTGCACTTCCCTAAACCCTGAAACTCCACCCCAGCAATATGCCCTACACTTCCCGAACACCAATGCACTAAACACTGAAACTCCACCCCCTGCATGACCCCCTACACTGCGCGGACACCACTGCACTGCCGTAAACCCTAAAACACCACCCCCAGCATGACCCCTACACTGCCCGAACACCACTGCATTGCCCTCAACCCTGAAACACCAACCCTAAAACACCAGCCCCAGCACGACCCCCTACACTGCCCGAACACCACTGCGCTGCCCTAAACCCTGAAACACCAGCCCCAGTATGACCCCCTACACTGCCCGAACACCAGTGCACTGCCCTAATCCCAGAAACACCAGCCCCATAATGACCCCCTACAGTGTCTGAACACAACTGCACTGCCCTAAACCCTGAAACACCAGCACTAGCACGACCCTTACACTGCCCGAATAACACTGCACTGACCTAAACCCTGAAACACCAGCCCCAGCACGACATCCTACACTGCCCGAACACTACTGCACTGCACTAAACCCTGAAACACGAGCCCCAGCAAGACCCCCTACACTGCCCGAACACCACTGTACTTCCCTAAACCCTGAAACTCCACCCCAGCAATATGCCCTACACTGCCCGAACACCACTGCATTGCCCTCAACCCTGAAACACCAACCCTAAAACACCAGCCCGAGCACGACCCCCTACACTGCCCGAACACCACTGCGCTGCCCTAAACCCTGAAACACCATCCCCATCACGACCCCCTACACTGCCCAAACACCACTGCACTGCCCTTAATCCTGAAACATCATCCCCAGCACGACCCTTTACACTGTCTGAACACCACTGCCCTAAACACTGAAACACTAGCCCTAGTACGACCCCCTACACTGCCGAAACACCACTGTACTGCCCTAAACTCTGAAACACCAGCCCCAGCACGGCCCCCTATACTGCCCAAACACCACTGCACTGCCCTAAACCCTGAAACCCCAGCCCCAGCACTACCGCCTACACTGCCTAAATGCCACTGCACTGAGCTAAACCCTGAAGCACATGCCCCAGCACGACCCCCTACACTGCCCAAACACCACTGCACTGCCGTTAATCCTGAAACATCATCCCCAGCACGACCCCCTACACTGTCCGAACACCACTGCTCTGCCCTAAACCCTGAAACACCACCCCCAGCAAGACCCCTTACACTCCCCGAACATCACTGCCCTAAACCCTGAAACACCAACCCCAGCAAGACCCCCTACACTCCCCAAACATCAATGCCCTAAACCCAGAAACACCGCCCCCAGCAAGACCCCCTACACTACCGAACACCACTGCACTGCCCTAAACCCAGAAACACTAGCCCCAGAACGACACACTATACTGCACGAACACCACTGCACTGCCCTAAACCCTGAAACACCAGCCCCAGCGCGACCCCTACAGTGCCCGAACACCACTGCGCTGTCCTAAACCCTGAAACACCACCCCCAGCAAGACCCCCTAGACTGCCCAAACACCACTGCACTGCCCTAATCCCTGAAACACCAGCCCCAGCAAGACCACCTACGCTGCCCGAACTTCACTGCCCTAAACCCTGAAACACCACTCCCAGCAAGACCCACTAGACTGCCCGAACACCACTGCTCTGCCCTAATCCCTTAAACACCACACCCAGTATGACCCCCTACACTGCCCGAACACCAGTGCACTGCCCTAATCCCAGAAACACCAGCCCCATAATGACCCCCTACAGTGTCCGAACACAACTGCACTGCCCTAAACCCTGAAACACCAGCACTAGCACGACCTTTACACTGCCCGAACACCACTGCACTGCCCTAAACCCTGAAACACCAGCCCTATCACGGCCCCCTACACTGCCCGAGCACTACTGCACTGCCCTAAACCATGAAACACCAGCCCCAGCACGACCCCCTACACTGCCCGAACACCACTGCACTGCCCTAATCCCTGAAACACCAGCCCCAGCACGACCCACTACACTGCCCGAACAACACTGCACTGCCCTAAACCATGAAATACCAGCCCCAGCACGACCCCCTACACTGCCCGAACACCACTGCACTGCCCTAAGCCCTGAAACACCAGCCCCAGCATGACCCCTTACACTGCCCGAACAACACTGCACTGACCTAAACCCTGAAACACCAGCCCCAGCACGACATCCTACACTGCCCGAACACTACTGCACTGCACTAAACCCTGGAACACGAGCCCCAGCAAGACCCCCTACACTGCCCGGACACCACTGCACTGCCCTAAACCCTAAAACACCACCCCCAGCATGACCCCTACACTGCCCGAACACCACTGCATTGCCCTCAACCCTGAAACACCAATCCTAAAAACCAGCCCCAGCACGACCCCCTACACTGCCCGAACACCACTGCAATGCCCTAAACCCTGATACACCATCCCCAGCACGACCCCCTACACTGCCCGAACACCACTGCACTGCCCTTAATCCTGAAACATCATCCCCAGCACGACCCTTTACACTGTCTGAACACCACTGCCCTAAACACTGAAACACCAGCCCTAGTACGACCCCCTACACTGCCGAAACACCACTGTACTGCCCTAAACTCTGAAACACCAGCCCCAGCACGGCCCCCTATACTGCCCGAACACCACTGCACTGCCCTAAACCCTGAAACCCCAGCCCCAGCCCCAGAACTACACCCTACACTGCCCGAACACCACTGCACTGCCCTAAACCATGAAACACCAACCCCTGCACAACCCCCTACATTGCCCGTACACCACTGCACTGCCCTACACCCTGAAACACCACCCCCAGCATGACCCGCTACACTGTCCGAACACCACTACTCTGCCCTAAACCCTGAAACACCAGCCCCAGCACGACCCGCTACACTGCCCGAACAACACTGCACTGCCCTAAACCATGAAATACCAGCCCCAGCACTACCCCCTACACTGCCTGAACGCCACTGCACTGAGCTAAACCCTGAAGCACATGCACCAGCACGACCCCCTACACTGCCCAAACACCACTGCACTGCCGTTAATCCTGAAACATCATCCCCAGCACGACCCTTTACACTGTCTGAACACCACTGCCCTAAACACTGAAACACCAGCCCCAGTACGACCCCCTACACTGCCAAAACACCACTGTACTGCCCTAAACCCTGAAACACCAGCCCCAGCACGGCCCCCTATACTGCCCGAACACCACTGCAATGTCCTAAACCCTGAAACCCCAGCCCCAGCACTACACCCTACACTGCCCGAACACCACTGCACTGCCCTAAACCATGAAACACCACCCCCTGCACAACCCCCTACATTGCCCGTACACCACTGCACTGCCCTAAACCCTGAAACACCACCCCCAGCATGACCCCCTACACTGTCTGAACACCACTGCTCTGCCCTAAACCCTGAAACACCACCCCCAGCAAGACCCCTTACACTCCCCGAACATCACTGCCCTAAACCCTGAAACACCAACCCCAGCAAGACCCCCTACACTCCCAAACATCACTGCCCTAAACCCTGAAACACCGCCCCCAGCAAGACCCCCTACACTACCGAACACCACTGCACTGCCCTAAACCCAGAAACACTAGCCCCAGAACGACCCACTATACTGCACGAACACCACTGCACTGCCCTAAACCCTGAAACACCAGCCCCAGCGCGACCCCTACAGTGCCCGAACACCCGTGCACTGCCCTAAACCCTGAAACAACAGCCCCAGCACAGCCACCTACACTGCCCGAACACCACTTCACTGCCCTAAACCCTGAAACACCAGCCCCAGCACGACCCCCTACACTGCCCGAACACCACTGCGCTGTCCTAAACCCTGAAATACCACCCCCAGCAAGACCCCCTAGACTGCCCAAACACCTCTGCACTGCCCTAATCCCTGAAACACCAGCCCCAGCAAGACCACCTACACTGCCTGAACTTCACTGCCCTAAACCCTGAATCACCACTCCCAGCAAGACCCCCTAGACTGCCCGAACACCACTGCACTGCCCTAATCCCTTAAACACCACACCCAGCAAGACCCCCTACACTGCCCGAACACCACTGCACTGCCCTAAACCCTGAAACACCACCCCCAGCAAGACCCTCTAGACTGCCCGAACACCACTGCACTGCACTAAATCCTGAAACACCAGCCCCAGCACAACCCCCTACACTGCCCGAACACCACTGCGCTGCCCTAAACCCTGAAACACCAGCCCCAGTATGACCCCCTACACTGCCCGAACACCAGCGCACTGCCCTAATCCCAGAAACACCAGCCCCATAATGACCCCCTACAGTGTCCGAACACAACTGCACTGCCCTAAACCCTGAAACACCAGCACTAGCACGACCCTTCCACTGCCCGAACACCACTGCAATGCCCTAAACCCTGAAACACCAGCCCTATCACGGCCCCCTACACTGCCCGAACACTACTGCACTGCACTAAACCCTGAAACACGAGCCCCAGCAAGACCCCCTACACTGCCCGATCACCACTGCACTTCCCTAAACCCTGAAACTCCACCCCAGCAATATGCCCTACACTTCCCGAACACCAATGCACTAAACACTGAAACTCCACCCCCTGCATGACCCCCTACACTGCCCGGACACCACTGCACTGCCGTAAACCCTAAAACACCACCCCCAGCATGACCCCTACACTGCCCGAACACCACTGCATTGCCCTCAACCCTGAAACACCAACCCTAAAACACCAGCCCCAGCATGACCCCCTACACTGCCCGAACACCACTGCGCTGCCCTAAACCCTGAAACACCAGCCCCAGTATGACCCCCTACACTGCCCGAACACCAGTGCTCTGCCCTAATCCCATAAACACCAGCCCCATAATGACCCCCTACAGTGTCCGAACACAACTGCACTGCCCTAAACCCTGAAACACCAGCACTAGCACGACCCTTACACTGCCCGAATAACACTGCACTGACCTAAACCCTGAAACACCAGCCCCAGCACGACATCCTACACTGCCCGAACACTACTGCACTGCACAAACCCTGAAACACGAGCCCCAGCAAGACCCCCTACACTGCCCGAACACAACTGTACTTCCCTAAACCCTGAAACTCCACCCCAGCAATATGCCCTACACTTCCCGAACACCAATGCACTAAACACTGAAACTCCACCCCCTGCATGACCCCCTACACTGCCCGGACAACACTGCACTGCCCTAAACCCTAAAACACCACCCCCAGCATGACCCCTACACTGCCCGAACACCACTGCATTGCCCTCAACCCTGAAACACCAACCCTAAAACACCAGCCCCAGCACGACCCCCTACACTGCCCGAACACCACTGCAATGCCCTAAACCCTGAAACACCATCCCCATCACGACCCCCTACACTGCCCAAACACCACTGCACTGCCCTTAATCCTGAAACATCATCCCCAGCACGACCCTTTACACTGTCTGAACACAACTGCCCTAAACACTGAAACACTAGCCCTAGTACGACCCCCTACACTGCCGAAACACCACTGTACTGCCCTAAACTCTGAAACACCAGCCCCAGCACGGCCCCCTATACTGCCCGAACACCACTGCACTGCCCTAAACCCTGAAACCCCAGCCCCAGCACTACCACCTACACTGCCTAAATGCCACTGCACTGAGCTAAACCCTGAAGCACATGCCCCAGCACGACCCCCTACACTGCCCAAACACAACTGCACTGCCGTTAATCCTGAAACATCATCCCCAGCACGACCCCCTACACTGTCCGAACACCACTGCTCTGCCCTAAACCCTGAAACACCACCCCCAGCAAGACCCCTTACACTCCCCGAACATCACTGCCCTAAACCCTGAAACACCAACCCCAGCAAGACCCCCTACACTCCCCAAACATCACTGCCCTAAACCCTGAAACACCGCCCCCAGCAAGACCCCCTACACTACCGAACACCACTGCACTGCCCTAAACCCAGAAACACTAGCCCCAGAACGACACACTATACTGCACGAACACCACTGCACTGCCCTAAACCCTGAAACACCAGCCCCAGCGCGACCCCTACAGTGCCCGAACACCACTGCGCTGTCCTAAACCCTGAAACACCACCCCCAGCAAGACCCCCTAGACTGCCCAAACACCACTGCACTGCCCTAATCCCTGAAACACCAGCCCCAGCAAGACCACCTACGCTGCCCGAACTTCACTGCCCTAAACCCTGAAACACCACTCCCAGCAAGACCCCCTAGACTGCCCGAACACCACTGCTCTGCCCTAATCCCTTAAACACCACACCCAGCAAGACCCCCTACACTGCCCGAACACCCCTGCACTGCCCTAAACCCTGAAACACCACCCCCAGCAAGACCCTCTGGACTGCCCGAACACCACTGCACTGCACTAAACCCTGAAACACCAGCCCCAGCACAACCCCCTACACTTCCCGAACACCACTGCGCTGCCCTAAACCCTGAAACACCAGCCCCAGTATGACCCCCTACACTGCCCGAACACCAGTGCACTGCCCTAATCCCAGAAACACCAGCCCCATAATGACCCCCTACAGTGTCCGAACACAACTGCACTGCCCTAAACCCTGAAACACCAGCACTAGCACGACCCTTACACTGCCCGAACACCACTGCACTGCCCTAAACCCTGAAACACCAGCCCTATCACGGCCCCCTACACTGCCCGAACACCACTGCACTGCCCTAAACCATGAAACACCAGCCCCAGCACGACCCCCTACACTGCCCGAACACCACTGCACTGCCCTAATCCCTGAAACACCAGCCCCAGCACGACCCGCTACACTGCCCGAACTACACTGCACTGCCCTAAACCATGAAATCCCAGCCCCAGCACGACCCCTACACTGCCCGAACACCACTGCACTGCCCTAAACCCTGAAACACCAGCCCCAGCATGACCCCCTACACTGCCCGAACACCACTGCACTTCCCTAAACCCTGAAACTCCACCCCAGCAATATGCCCTACACTTCCCGAACACCAATGCACTAAAAACTGAAACTCCACCCCCTGCAAGACCCCCTACACTGCCCGGACACCACTGCACTGCCCTAAACCCTAAAACACCACCCCCAGCATGACCCCTACACTGCCCGAACACCACTGCATTGCCCTCAACCCGGAAACACCAACCCTAAAAACCAGCCCCAGCACGACCCCCTACACTGCCCGAACACCACTGCAATGCCCTAAACCCTGAAACACCATCCCCAGCACGACCCCCTACACTGCCCGAACACCACTGCACTGCCCTTATTCCTGAAACATCATCCCCAGCACGACCCTTTACACTGTCTGAACACCACTGCCCTAAACACTGAAACACCAGCCCTAGTACGACCCCCTACACTGCCGAAACACCACTGTACTGCCCTAAACTCTGAAACACCAGCCCCAGCATGGCCCCCTATACTGCCCGAACACCACTGCACTGCCCTAAACCCTGAAACCCCAGCCCCAGCCCCAGCCCCAGCACTACACCCTACACTGCCTGAACACCACTGCACTGCCCTAAACCCTGAAACACCCCCCCCAGCATGACCCGCTACACTGTCCGAACACCACTACTCTGCCCTAAACCCTGAAACACCAGCCCGAGCACTACCCCCTACACTGCCTGAACGCCACGGCACTGAGCTAAACCCTGAAGCACATGCCCCAGCACGACCCCCTACACTGCCCAAACACCACTGCACTTCCTGTAAATCCTGAAACATCATCCCCAGCACGACCCTTTACAATGTCTGAACACCACTGCCGTAAACACTGAAACACCAGCCCCAGTACGACCCCCTACACTGCCAAAACACCACTGTACTGCCCTAAACCCTGAAACACCAGCCCCAGCACGGCCCCCTATACTGCCCGAACACCACTGCAATGTCCTAAACCCTGAAACCCCAGCCCCAGCACTATACCCTACACTGCCCGAACACCACTGCACTGCCCTAAACCATGAAACACCACCCCCTGCACAACCCCCTACATTGCCCGTACACCACTGCACTGCCCTAAACCCTGAAACACCACCCCCAGCATGACCCCCTACACTGTCTGAACACCACTGCTCTGCCCTAAACCCTGAAACACCACCCCCAGCAAGACCCCTTACACTCCCCGAACATCACTGCCCTAAACCCTGAAACACCAACCCCAGCAAGACCCCCTACACTCCCCAAACATCACTGCCCTAAACCCTGAAACACCGCCCCCAGCAAGACCCCCTACACTACCGAACACAACTGCACTGCCCTAAACCCAGAAACACTAGCCCCAGAACGACCCACTATACTGCACGAACACCACTGCACTGCCCTAAACCCTGAAACACCAGCCCCAGCGCGACCCCTACAGTGCCCGAACACCCGTGCACTGCCCTAAACCCTGAAACAACAGCCCCAGCACAACCACCTACACTGCCCGAACACCACTTCACTGCCCTAAACCCTGAAACACCAGCCCCAGCACGACCCCCTACACTTCCCGAACACCACTGCGCTGTCCTAAACCCTGAAACACCACCCCCAGCAAGACCCCCTAGACTGCCCAAACACCACTGCACTGCCCTAATCCCTGAAACACCAGCCCCAGCAAGACCACCTACGCTGCCTGAACTTCACTGCCCTAAACCCTGAAACACCACTCCCAGCAAGACCCCCTAGACTGCCCGAACACCACTGCACTGCCCTAATCCCTTAAACACCACACCCAGCAAGACCCCCTACACTGCCCGAACACCACTGCACTGCCCTAAACCCTGAAACACCACCCCCAGCAAGACCCTCTAGACTGCCCGAACACCACTGCACTGCACTAAATCCTGAAACACCAGCCCCAGCACAACCCCCTACACTGCCCGAACACCACTGCGCTGCCCTAAACCCTGAAACACCAGCCCCAGTATGACCCCCTACACTGCCCGAACACCAGTGCACTGCCCTAATCCCGTGAAACACCAGCCCCATAATGACCCCCTACAGTGTCCGAACACAACTGCACTGCCCTAAACCCTGAAACACCAGCACTAGCACGACCCTTACACTGCCCGAACACCACTGCACTGCCCTAAACCCTGAAACACCAGCCCTATCACGGCCCCCTGCACTGCCCGAACACTACTGCACTGCACTAAACCCTGAAACACGAGCCCCAGCAAGACCCCCTACACTGCCCGAACACCACTGCACTTCCCTAAACCCTGAAACTCCACCCCAGCAATATGCCCTACACTTCCCGAACACCAATGCACTAAACACTGAAACTCCACCACCTGCATGACCCCCTACACTGCCCGGACACCACTGCACTGCCCTAAAACCTAAAACACCACCCCCAGCATGACCCCTACACTGCCTGCATTGCCCTCAACCCTGAAACACCAACCCTAAAACACCAGCCCCAGCACGACCCCCTACACTGCCCGAACACCACTGCGCTGCCCTAAACCCTGAAACACCAGCCCCAGTATGACCCCCTACACTGCCCGAACACCAGTGCACTGCCCTAATCCCAGAAACACCAGCCCCATAATGACCCCCTACAGTGTCCGAACACAACTGCACTGCCCTAAACCCTGAAACACCAGCACTAGCACGACCCTTACACTGCTCGAATAACACTGCACTGACCTAAACCCTGAAACACCAGCCCCAGCACGACATCCTACACTGCCCGAACACTACTGCACTGCACTAAACCCTGAAACACGAGCCCCAGCAGGACCCCCTACACTGCCCGGACACCACTGCACTTCCCTAAACCCTGAAACTTCACCCCAGCAATATGCCCTACACTTCCCGAACACCAATGCACTAAACATTGAAACTCCACCCCCTGCATGACCCCCTACACTGCCCGGACAACACTGCACTGCCCTAAACCCTAAAATACCACCCCCAGCATGACCCCTACACTGCCCGAACACCACTGCATTGCCCTCAACCCTGAACCACCAACCCTAAAACACCAGCCCCAGCACGACCCCCTACACTGCCCGAACACCACTGCGCTGCCCTAAACCCTGAAACACCAGCCCCAGTATGACCCCCTACACTGCCCGAACACCAGTGCACTGCCCTAATCCCAGAAACACCAGCCCCATAATGACCCCCTACAGTGTCGGAACACAACTGCACTGCCCTAAACCCTGAAACACCAGCACTAGCACGACCCTTACACTGCCCGAATAACACTGCACTGACCTAAACCCTGAAACACCAGCCCCAGCATGACATCCTACACTGCCCAAACACTACTGCACTGCACTAAACCCTGAAACACGAGCCCCAGCAAGACCCCCTACACTGCCCGAACACCACTGTACTTCCCTAAACCCTGAAACTCCACCCCAGCAATATGCCCTACACTTCCCGAACACCAATGCACTAAACACTGAAACTCCACCCCCTGCATGACCCACTACACTGCCCGGACAACACTGCACTGCCCTAAACCCTAAAACCCCCAGCATGACCCCTACACTGCCCGAACACCACTGCATTGCCCTCAACCCTGAAACACCAACCCTAAAACCAGCCCCAGCACGACCCCCTACACTGCCCGAAAACCACTGCAATGCCCTAAACCCTGAAACACCATCCCCAGCACGACCCCCTACACTGCCCGAACACCACTGCACTGCCCTTATTCCTGAAACATCATCCCCAGCACGACCCTTTACACTGTCTGAACACCACTGCCCTAAACACTGAAACACCAGCCCTAGTACGACCCCCTACTCTGCCGAAACACCACCGTACTGCCCTAAACTCTGAAACACCAGCCCCAGCACGGCCCCCTATACTGCCCGAACACCACTGCACTGCCCTAAACCCTGAAACCCCAGCCCCAGCCCCAGCACTACACCCTACACTGCCCGAACACCACTGCACTGCCCTAAACCATGAAACACCAACCCCTGCACAACCCCCTACATTGCCCGTACACCACTGCACTGCCCTAAACCCTGAAACACCACCCCCAGCATGACCCGCTACACTGTCCGAACACCACTACTCTGCCCTAAACCCTGAAACACCAGCCCCAGCACTACCCCCTACACTGCCTGAACGCCACGGCACTGAGCTAAACCCTGAAGCACATACCCCAGCACGACCCCCTACACTGCCCAAACACCACTGCACTGCCGTTAATCCTGAAACATCATCCCCAGCACGACCCTTTACAATGTCTGAACACCACTGCCCTAAACACTAAAACACCAGCCCCAGTACGACCCCCTACACTGCCAAAACACCACTGTACTGCCCTAAACCCTGAAACACCAGCCCCAGCACGGCCCCCTATACTGCCCAAACACCACTGCAATGTCCTAAACCCTGAAACCCCAGCCCCAGCACTACACCCTACACTGCCCGAACACCACTGCACTGCCCTAAACCATGAAACACCAACCCCTGCACAACCCCCTACATTGTCCGTACACCACTGCACTGCCCTAAACCCTGAAACACCACCCCCAGCATGACCCCCTACACTGTCTGAACACCACTGCTCTGCCCTAAACCCTGAAACACCACCCCCAGCAAGACCCCTTACACTCCCCGAACATCACTGCCCTAAACCCTGAAACTCCACCCCCAGCAAGACCCCCTACACTCCCCAAACATCACTGCCCTAAACCCTGAAACACCGCCCCCAGCAAGACCCCCTACACTACCGAACACCACTGCACTGCCCTAAACCCAGAAACACTAGCCCCAGAACGACCCACTATACTGCACGAACACCACTGCACTGCCCTAAACCCTGAAACACAAGCCCCAGCGCGACCCCTACAGTGCCCGAACACCCGTGCACTGCCCTAAACCCTGAAACAACAGCCCCAGCACAACCACCTACACTGCCCGAACACCACTTCACTGCCCTAAACTCTGAAACACCAGCCCCAGCACGACCCCCTACACTGCCCGAACACCACTGCGCTGTCCTAAACCCTGAAACACCACCCCCAGCAAGACCCCCTAGACTGCCCAAACACCACTGCACTGCCCTAATCCCTGAAACACCAGCCCCAGCAAGACCACCTACGCTGCCTGAACTTCACTGCCCTAAACCCTGAAACACCACTCCCAGCAAGACCCCCTAGAATGCCCGAACACCACTGAACTGCCCTAATCCCTTAAACACCACACCCAGCAAGACCCCCTACACTGCCCGAACACCACTGCACTGCCCTAAACCCTGAAACACCACCCCCAGCAAGACCCTCTAGACTGCCCGAACACCACTGCACTGCACTAAATCCTGAAACACCAGCCCCAGCACAACCCCCTACACTGCCCGAACACCACTGCGTTGCCCTAAACCCTGAAACACCAGCCCCAGTATGACCCCCTACACTGCCCGAACACCAGTGCACTGCCCTAATCCCGTGAAACACCAGCCCCATAATGACCCCCTACAGTGTCCGAACACAACTGCACTGCCCTAAACCCTGAAACACCAGCACTAGCACGACCCTTACACTGCCCGAACACCACTGCACTGCCCTAAACCCTGAAACACCAGCCCTATCACGGCCCCCTGCACTGCCCGAACACTACTGCACTGCACTGCACTAAACCCTGAAACACGAGCCCCAGCAAGACCCCCTACACTGCCCGAACACCACTGCACTTCCCTAAACCCTGAAACTCCACCCCAGCAATATGCCCTACACTTCCCGAGCACCAATGCACTAAACACTGAAACTCCACCCCCTGCATGACCCCCTACACTGCTCGGACACCACTGCACTGCCCTAAACCCTAAAACACCACCCCCAGCATAACCCCTACACTGCCCGAACACCACTGCATTGCCCTCAACCCTGAAACACCAACCCTAAAACACCAGCCCCAGCACGACCCCCTACACTGCCCGAACACCACTGCGCTGCCCTAAACCCTGAAACACCAGCCCCAGTATGACCCCCTACACTGCCCGAACACCAGTGCACTGCCCTAATCCCAGAAACACCAGCCCCATAATGACCCCCTACAGTGTCCGAACACAACTGCACTGCCCTAAACCCTGAAACACCAGCACTAGCACGACCCTTACACTGCCCGAATAACACTGCACTGACCTAAACCCTGAAACACCAGCCCCAGCACGACATCCTACACTGCCCGAACACTACTGCACTGCACTAAACCCTGAAACACGAGCCCCAGCAAGACCCCCTACACTGCCCGGACACCACTACACTTCCCTAAACCCTGAAACTCCACCCCAGCAATATGCCCTACACTTCCCGAACACCAATGCACTAAACACTGAAACTCCACCCCCTGCATGACCCCCTACACTGCCCGGACAACACTGCACTGCCCTAAACCCTAAAACACCACCCCCAGCATGACCCCTACACTGCCCGAACACCACTGCATTGCCCTCAACCCTGAAACACCAACCCTAAAACACCAGCCCCAGCACGACCCCCTACACTGCCCGAACACCACTGCGCTGCCCTAAACCCTGAAACACCAGCCCCAGTATGACCCCCTACACTGCCCGAACACCAGTGCACTGCCCTAATCCCAGAAACACCAGCCCCATAATGACCCCCTACAGTGTCGGAACACAACTGCACTGCCCTAAACCCTGAAACACCAGCACTAGCACGACCCTTACACTGCCCGAATAACACTGCACTGACCTAAACCCTGAAACACCAGCCCCAGCACGACATCCTACACTGCCCAAACACTACTGCACTGCACTAAACCCTGAACCACGAGCCCCAGCAAGACCCCCTACACTGCCCGAACACCACTGTACTTCCCTAAACCCTGAAACTCCACCCCAGCAATATGCCCTACACTTCCCGAACACCAATGCACTAAACACTGAAACTCCACCCCCTGCATGACCCCCTACACTGCCCGGACAACACTGCACTGCCCTAAACCCTAAAACCCCCAGCATGACCCCTACACTGCCCGAACACCACTGCATTGCCCTCAACCCTGAAACACCAACCCTAAAACCAGCCCCAGCACGACCCCCTACACTGCCCGAACACCACTGCAATGCCCTAAACCCTGAAACACCATCCCCAGCACGACCCCCTACACTGCCCGAACACCACTGCACTGCCCTTATTCCTGAAACATCATCCCCAGCACGACCCTTTACACTGTCTGAACACCACTGCCCTAAACACTGAAACACCAGCCCTAGTACGACCCCCTACACTGCCGAAACACCACTGTACTGCCCTAAACTCTGAAACACCAGCCCCAGCACAGCCCCCTATACTGCCCGAACACCACTGCACTGCCCTAAACCCTGAAACCCCAGCCCCAGCCCCAGCACTACACCCTACACTGCCCGAACACCACTGCACTGCCCTAAACCATGAAACACCAACCCCTGCACAACCCCCTACATTGCAAGTACACCACTGCACTGCCCTAAACCCTGAAACACCACCCCCAGCATTACCCGCTACACTGTCCGAACACCACTACTCTGCCCTAAACCCTGAAACACCAGCCCCAGCACTACCCCCTACACTGCCTGAACGCCACGGCACTGAGCTAAACCCTGAAGCACATACCCCAGCACGACCCCCTACACTGCCCAAACACCACTGCACTGCCGTTAATCCTGAAACATCATCCCCAGCACGACCCTTTACAATGTCTGAACACCACTTCCCTAAACACTGAAACACCAGCCCCAGTACGACCCCCTACACTGCCAAAACACCACTGTACTGCCCTAAACCCTGAAACACCAGCCCCAGCACGGCCCCCTATACTGCCCGAACACCACTGCAATGTCCTAAACCCTGAAACCCCAGCCCCAGCACTACACCCTACACTGCCCAAACACCACTGCACTGCCCTAAACCATGAAACACCACCCCCTGCACAACCCCCTACATTGCCCGTACACCACTGCACTGCCCTAAACCCTGAAACACCACCCCCAGCATGACCCCCTACACTGTCTGAACACCACTGCTCTGCCCTAAACCCTGAAACACCACCCCCAGCAAGACCCCTTACACTCCCCGAACATCACTGCCCTAAACCCTGAAACACCAACCCCAGCAAGACCCCCTACACTCCCCAAACATCACTGCCCTAAACCCTGAAACACCGCCCCCAGCAAGACCCCCTACACTACCGAACACCACTGCACTGCCCTAAACCCAGAAACACTAGCCCCAGAACGACCCACTATACTGCACGAACACCACTGCACTGCCCTAAACCCTGAAACACCAGCCCCAGCGCGACCCCTACAGTGCCCGAACACCCGTGCACTGCCCTAAACCCTGAAACAACAGCCCCAGCACAACCACCTACACTGCCCGAACACCACTTCACTGCCCTAAACCCTGAAACACCAGCCCCAGCACGACCCCCTACACTGCCCGAACACCACTGCGCTGTCCTAAACCCTGAAACACCACCCCCAGCAAGACCCCCTAGACTGCCCAAACACCACTGCACTGCCCTAATCCCTGAAACACCAGCCCCAGCAAGACCACCTACGCTGCCTGAACTTCACTGCCCTAAACCCTGAAACACCACTCCCAGCAAGACCCCCTAGACTGCCCGAACACCACTGCACTGCCCTAATCCCTTAAACACCACACCCAGCAAGACCCCCTACACTGCCCGAACACCACTGCACTGCCCTAAACCCTGAAACACCACCCCCAGCAAGACCCTCTAGACTGCCCGAACACCACTGCACTGCACTAAATCCTGAAACACCAGCCCCAGCACAACCCCCTACACTGCCC
The DNA here is from genome assembly GCF_964204655.1 of Triturus cristatus. NCBI lineage: Eukaryota > Metazoa > Chordata > Amphibia > Caudata > Salamandridae > Triturus > Triturus cristatus. The sequence goes on along the minus strand of NC_140579.1, from coordinate 867,771,887 downwards.
GAACACCACTGCGCTGCCCTAAACCCTGAAACACCAGCCCCAGTATGACCCCCTACACTGCCCGAACACCAGTGCACTGCCCTAATCCCGTGAAACACCAGCCCCATAATGACCCCCTACAGTGTCCGAACACAACTGCACTGCCCTAAATCCTGAAACACCAGCACTAGCACGACCCTTACACAGCCCGAACACCACTACACTGCCCTAAACCCTGAAACACCAGCCCTATCACGGCCCCCTACACTGCCCGAACACTACTGCACTGCACTAAACCCTGAAACACGAGCCCCAGCAAGACCCCCTACACTGCCCGAACACCACTGCACTTCCCTAAACCCTGAAACTCCACCCCAGCAATATGCCCTACACTTCCCGAACACCAATGCACTAAACACTGAAACTCCACCCCCTGCATGACCCCCTACACTGCCCGGACACCACTGCACTGCCCTAAACCCTAAAACACCACCCCCAGCATGACCCCTACACTGCCCGAACACCATTGCATTGCCCTCAACCCTGAAACACCAACCCTAAAACACCAGCCCCAGCACGACCCCCTACACTGCCCGAACACCACTGCGCTGCCCTAAACCCTGAAACACCAGCCCCAGTATGACCCCCTACACTGCCCGAACACCAGTGCACTGCCCTAATCCCAGAAACACCAGCCCCATAATGACCCCCTACAGTGTCCGAACACAACTGCACTGCCCTAAACCCTGAAACACCAGCACTAGCACGACCCTTACACTGCCCGAATAACACTGCACTGACCTAAACCCTGAAACACCAGCCCCAGCACGACATCCTACACTGCCCGAACACTACTGCACTGCACTAAACCCTGAAACACGAGCCCCAGCAAGACCCCCTACACTGCCCGGACACCACTGCACTTCCCTAAACCCTGAAACTCCACCCCAGCAATATGCCCTACACTTCCCGAACACCAATGCACTAAACACTGAAACTCCACCCCCTGCATGACCCCCTACACTGCCCGGACAACACTGCACTGCCCTAAACCCTAAAACACCACCCCCAGCATGACCCCTACACTGCCCGAACACCACTGCATTGCCCTCAACCCTGAAACACCAACCCTAAAACACCAGCCCCAGCACGACCCCCTACACTGCCCGAACACCACTGCAATGCCCTAAAGCCTGAAACACCATCCCCAGCACGACCCCCTACACTGCCCAAACACCACTGCACTGCCCTTAATCCTGAAACATCATCCCCAGCACGACCCTTTACACTGTCTGAACACCACTGCCCTAAACACTGAAACACCAGCCCTAGTATGACCCCCTACACTGCCGAAAAACCACTGTACTGCCCTAAACCCTGAAACACCAGCCCCAGCACGGCCCCCTATACTGCCCGAACACCACTGCACTGCCCTAAACCCTGAAACCCCAGCCCCAGCACTACACCCTACACTGCCCGAACACCACTGCACTGCCCTAAACCATGAAACACCAACCCCTGCACAACCCCCTACATTGCCCGTACACCACTGCACTGCCCTAAACCCTGAAACACCACCCCCAGCATGACCCGCTACACTGTCTGAACACCACTGCTCTGCCCTAAACCCTGAAACACCACCCCCAGCAAGACCCCTTACACTCCCCGAACATCACTGCCCTAAACCCTGAAACACCAACCCCAGCAAGACCCCCTACACTCCCCAAACATCACTGCCCTAAACCCTGAAACACCGCCCCCAGCAAGACCCCCTACACTACCGAACACCACTGCACTGCCCTAAACCCAGAAACACTAGCCCCAGAACGACCCACTATACTGCACGAACACCACTGCACTGCCCTAAACCCTGAAACACCAGCCCCAGCGCGACCCCTACAGTGCCCGAACACCCGTGCACTGCCCTAAACCCTGAAACAACAGCCCCAGCACAACCACCTACACTGCCCGAACACCACTTCACTGCCCTAAACCCTGAAACACCAGCCCCAGCACGACCCCCTACACTGCCCGAACACCACTGCGCTGTCCTAAACCCTGAAACACCACCCCCAGCAAGACCCCCTAGACTGCCCAAACACCACTGCACTGCCCTAATCCCTGAAACACCAGCCCCAGCAAGACCACCTACGCTGCCTGAACTTCACTGCCCTAAACCCTGAAACACCACTCCCAGCAAGACCCCCTAGACTGCCCGAACACCACTGCACTGCCCTAATCCCTTAAACACCACACCCAGCAAGACCCCCTACACTGCCCGAACACCACTGCACTGCCCTAAACCCTGAAACACCACCCCCAGCAAGACCCTCTAGACTGCCCGAACACCACTGCACTGCACTAAATCCTGAAACACCAGCCCCAGCACAACCCCCTACACTGCCCGAACACCACTGCGCTGCCCTAAACCCTGAAACACCAGCCCCAGTATGACCCCCTACACTGCCCGAACACCAGTGCACTGCCCTAATCCCGTGAAACACCAGCCCCATAATGACCCCCTACAGTGTCCGAACACAACTGCACTGCCCTAAATCCTGAAACACCAGCACTAGCACGACCCTTACACAGCCCGAACACCACTACACTGCCCTAAACCCTGAAACACCAGCCCTATCACGGCCCCCTACACTGCCCGAACACTACTGCACTGCACTAAACCCTGAAACACGAGCCCCAGCAAGACCCCCTACACTGCCCGAACACCACTGCACTTCCCTAAACCCTGAAACTCCACCCCAGCAATATGCCCTACACTTCCCGAACACCAATGCACTAAACACTGAAACTCCACCCCCTGCATGACCCCCTACACTGCCCGGACACCACTGCACTGCCCTAAACCCTAAAACACCACCCCCAGCATGACCCCTACACTGCCCGAACACCATTGCATTGCCCTCAACCCTGAAACACCAACCCTAAAACACCAGCCCCAGCACGACCCCCTACACTGCCCGAACACCACTGCGCTGCCCTAAACCCTGAAACACCAGCCCCAGTATGACCCCCTACACTGCCCGAACACCAGTGCACTGCCCTAATCCCAGAAACACCAGCCCCATAATGACCCCCTACAGTGTCCGAACACAACTGCACTGCCCTAAACCCTGAAACACCAGCACTAGCACGACCCTTACACTGCCCGAATAACACTGCACTGACCTAAACCCTGAAACACCAGCCCCAGCACGACATCCTACACTGCCCGAACACTACTGCACTGCACTAAACCCTGAAACACGAGCCCCAGCAAGACCCCCTACACTGCCCGGACACCACTGCACTTCCCTAAACCCTGAAACTCCACCCCAGCAATATGCCCTACACTTCCCGAACACCAATGCACTAAACACTGAAACTCCACCCCCTGCATGACCCCCTACACTGCCCGGACAACACTGCACTGCCCTAAACCCTAAAACACCACCCCCAGCATGACCCCTACACTGCCCGAACACCACTGCATTGCCCTCAACCCTGAAACACCAACCCTAAAACACCAGCCCCAGCACGACCCCCTACACTGCCCGAACACCACTGCAATGCCCTAAAGCCTGAAACACCATCCCCAGCACGACCCCCTACACTGCCCAAACACCACTGCACTGCCCTTAATCCTGAAACATCATCCCCAGCACGACCCTTTACACTGTCTGAACACCACTGCCCTAAACACTGAAACACCAGCCCTAGTATGACCCCCTACACTGCCGAAAAACCACTGTACTGCCCTAAACTCTGAAACACCAGCCCCAGCACGGCCCCCTATACTGCCTGAACACCACTGCACTGCCCTAAACCCTGAAACCCCAGCCCCAGCACTACACCCTACACTGCCCGAACACCACTGCACTGCCCTAAACCATGAAACACCAACCCCTGCACAACCCCCTACATTGCCCGTACACCACTGCACTGCCCTAAACCCTGAAACACCACCCCCAGCATGACCCGCTACACTGTCTGAACACCACTACTCTGCCCTAAACCCTGAAACACCAGCCCCAGCATGACCCGCTACACTGCCCGAACAACACTGCACTGCCCTAAACCATGAAATACCAGCCCCAGCACTACCCCCTACACTGCCTGAATGCCACTGCACTGAGCTAAACCCTGAAGCACATGCCCCAGCACGACCCCCTACACTGCCCAAACACCACTGCACTGCCGTTAATCCTGAAACATCATCCCCAGCACGACCCTTTACACTGCCCGAACACCACTGCAATGTCCTAAGCCCTGAAACCCCAGCCCCAGCACTATACCCTACACTGCCCGAACACCACTGCACTGCCCTAAACCATGAAACACTACCCCCTGCACAACCCCCTACATTGCCCGTACACCACTGCACTGCCCTAAACCCTGAAACACCACCCCCAGCATGACCCCCTACACTGTCCGAACACCACTGCTCTGCCCTAAACCCTGAAACACCACCCCCAGCAAGACCCCTTACACTCCCCGAACATCACTGCCCTAAACCCTGAAACACCAACCCCAGCAAGACCCCCTACACTCCCCAAACATCACTGCCCTAAACCCTGAAACACCGCCCCCAGCAAGACCCCCTACACTACCGAACACCACTGCACTGCCCTAAACTCAGAAACACTAGCCCCAGAACGACCCACTATACTGCACGAACACCACTGCACTGCCCTAAACCCTGAAACACCAGCCCCAGCGCGACCCCTACAGTGCCCAAACACCCGTGCACTGCCCTAAACCCTGAAACAACAGCCCCAGCACAGCCACCTACACTGCCCGAACACCACTTCACTGCCCTAAACCCTGAAACACCAGCCCCAGCACGACCCCCTACACTGCCCGAACACCACTGCGCTGTCCTAAACCCTGAAACACCACCCCCAGCAAGACCCCCTAGACAGCCCAAACACCACTGCACTGCCCTAATCCCTGAAACACCAGCCCCAGCAAGACCACCTACGCTGCCTGAACTTCACTGCCCTAAACCCTGAAACACCACTCCCAGCAAGACCCCCTAGACTGCCCGAACACCACTACACTGCCCTAATCCCTTAAACACCACACCCAGCAAGACCCCCTACACTGCCCGAACACCACTGCACTGCCCTAAACCCTGAAACACCACCCCCAGCAAGATCCTCTAGACTGCCCGTACACCACTGCACTGCACTAAACCCTGAAACACCAGCCCCAGCACAACCCCCTACACTGCCCGAACACCACTGCGCTGCCCTAAACCCTGAAACACCAGCCCCAGTATGACCCCCTACACTGCCCGAACACCAGTGCACTGCCCTAATCCCAGAAACACCAGCCCCTTAATGACCCCCTACAGTGTCCGAACACAACTGCACTGCCCTAAACCCTGAAACACCAGCACTAGCACGACCCTTACACTGCCCGAACACCACTGCACTGCCCTAAACACTGAAACACCAGCCCTATCACGGCCCCCTACACTGCCCGAACACCACTGCACTGCCCTAAACCATGAAACACCAGCCCCAGCACGACCCCCTACACTGCCCGAACACCACTGCACTGCCCTAATCCCTGAAACACCAGCCCCAGCACGACCCGCTACACTGCCCGAACAACACTGCACTGCCCTAAACCATGAAATACCAGCCCCAGCACGACCCCCTACACTGCCCAAACACCACTGCACTGCCCTAAGCCCTGAAACACCATCCCCAGCATGACCCCTTACACTGCCCGAACAACACTGCACTGACCTAAACCCTGAAACACCAGCCCCAGCACGACATCCTACACTGCCCGAACACTACTGCACTGCACTAAACCCTGAAACACGAGCCCCAGCAAGACCCCCTACACTGCCCGAACACCACTGCACTTCCCTAAACCCTGAAACTCCACCCCAGCAATATGCCCTACACTTCCCGAACACCAATGCACTAAACACTGAAACTCCACCCCCTGCATGACCCCCTACACTGCCCGGACACCACTGCACTGCCCTAAACCCTAAAACACCACCCCCAGCATGACCCCTACACTGCCCGAACACCACTGCATTGCCCTCAACCCTGAAACACCAACCCTAAAACACCAGCCCCAGCACAACCCCCTACACTGCCCGAACACCACTGCAATGCCCTAAACCCTGAAACACCATCCCCAGCATGACCCCCTACACTGCCAGAACACCACTGCACTGCCCTTAATCCTGAAACATCATCCCCAGCACGACCCTTTACACTGTCTGAACACCACTGCCCTAAACACTGAAACACCAGCCCTAGTACGACCCCCTACACTGCCGAAACACCACTGTACTGCCCTAAACTCTGAAACACCAGCCCCAGCACAGCCCCCTATCCTGCCCGAACACCACTGCACTGCCCTAAACCCTGAAACCCCAGCCCCAGCACTACACCCTACACTGCCCGAACACCACTGCACTGCCCTAAACCATGAAACACCAACCCCTGCACAACCCCTACATTGCCCGTACACCACTGCACTGCCCTAAACCCTGAAACACCACCCCCAGCATGACCCGCTACACTGTCCGAACACCACTACTCTGCCCTAAACCCTGAAACACCACCCCCAGCAAGATGCCCTAAACTGTCCGAACACCACTGCACTGCACTAAACCCTGAAACACGAGCCCCAGCAAGACCCCCTACACTGCCCGAACACCACTGCACTTCCCTAAACCCTGAAACTCCACCCCAGCAATATGCCCTACACTTCCCGAACACCAATGCACTAAACACTGAAACTCCACCCCCTGCATGACCCCCTACACTGCCCGGACACCACTGCACTGCCCTAAACCCTAAAACACCACCCCCAGCATGACCCCTACACTGCCCGAACACCACTGCATTGCCCTCAACCCTGAAACACCAGCCCTAAAACACCAGCCCCAGCACGACCCCCTACACTGCCCGAACACCACTGCAATGCCCTAAACCCTGAAACACCATCCCCAGCACGACCCCCTATACTGCCCGAACACCACTGCACTGCCCTTAATCCTGAAACATCATCCCCAGCATGACCCTTTACACTGTCTGAACACCACTGCCCTAAACACTGAAACACCAGCCCTAGTACGACCCCCTACACTGCCGAAACACCACTGTACTGCCCTAAACTCTGAAACACCAGCCCCAGCACGGCCCCCTATACTGCCCGAACACCACTGCACTGCCCTAAACCCTGAAACCCCAGCCCCAGCACTACACCCTACACTGCCCGAACACTACTGCACTGCCCTAAACCATGAAACACCAACCCCTGCACAACCCCCTACATTGCCCGTACACCACTGCACTGCCCTAAACCCTGAAACACCACCCCCAGCATGACCCGCTACACTGTCTGAACACCACTACTCTGCCCTAAACCCTGAAACACCAGCCCCAGCACGACCCGCTACACTGCCCGAACAACACTGCACTGCCCTAAACCATGAAATACCAGCCCCAGCACTACCCCCTACACTGCCTGAATGCCACTGCACTGAGCTAAACCCTGAAGCACATGCCCCAGCACGACCCCCTACACTGCCCAAACACCACTGCACTGCCGTTAATCCTGAAACATCATCCCCAGCACGACCCTTTACACTGTCTGAACACCACTGCCCTAAACACTGAAACACCAGCCCCAGTACGACCCCCTACACTGCCGAAACACCACTGTACTGCCCTAAACCCTGAAACACCAGCCCCAGCACGGCCCCCTATACTGCCCGAACACCACTGCAATGTCCTAAACCCTGAAACCCCAGCCCCAGCACTACACCCTACACTGCCCGAACACCACTGCACTGCCCTAAACCATGAAACACCACCCCCTGCACAACCCCCTACATTGCCCGTACACCACTGCACTGCCCTAAACCCTGAAACACCACCCCCAGCATGACCCCCTACACTGTCCGAACACCACTGCTCTGCCCTAAACCCTGAAACACCACCCCCAGCGAGACCCCTTACACTCCCTGAACATCACTGCCCTAAACCCTGAAACACCAACCCCAGCAAGACCCCCTACACTCCCCAAACAGCACTGCCCTAAACCCTGAAACACCGCCCCCAGCAAGACCCCCTACACTACCGAACACCACTGCACTGCCCTAAACCCAGAAACAATAGCCCCAGAACGACCCACTATACTGCACGAACACCACTGCACTGCCCTAAACCCTGAAACACCAGCCCCAGCGCGACCCCTACAGTGCCCGAAAACCCGTGCACTGCCTTAAACCCTGAAACAACGGCCCCAGCACAGCCAAATTTTCAAATTTATTTATTATGTTTTGGCTCTCAAAGAGGGCCACATAAGCATGTACAAACAAAACAACACAGTCATCAACAATACAAAAATCATAAAACATAGTATTCAAATCGTAATAGGTACACTGCAAACCAGCAATCCCACATGGCCAGGCCGGCACAATCTTCCAGAGAATTTAATAAATATCTAAAAATCCTTTAAAAAAGTTAAAAACATAGGCACAAAACATTTCATTTGGTGGGCAATAAAGTGCATGAAGAAAATCTTGTAAAGTGACAATGCTAAGGCGAAGACAAATTACTTTAAGCCATCTCTTGCGCAAGCTTCGTAACATAGGACAAATCAAAAGTACATGTATACAGTCCTGATTATTTAATTTACATAGGTTGCACAACGGTGAAGTGCCGTACCATTTAGACAACAACACATTAAGAGGGATTAAGTCATAACGTAATAAAAACCAAAACCTACGAATCCCATGTGGGAGATTCCACTGGGCATACGGTTGGGGCTGTTTCAACCTATAGGAGGAGACCAGCAGCTCCACATTCCTTTTATCTCCAACTGTTTTTATGTCGGATTGAAAACAATACTCCCACGAGGCCTCCCTAAGGACCTGCTTTAACTGCGTGGGAGAGTAGGAGAAAAGAGCGCTTTCATCCAATCTAAGGATATTCACAGCCCTTCTAAAATTGTTAACAAGTTTAGAGAACTCCTTAAAATTGCCCAAAAGTTCATTTTTGAGTAGGACTCGCAGGGTTCCTTCTCTCGCTCTGGCTAAGTTGGCGACCCACCTTATTAAGGCACACAGCCCCTGAACCCAGGCACTTCTGAGTCCGAAATCCAGCCTACACGCAGCCAGTGAACAAGCATTATTAAAATTCGAGAGGGATCTTAGGAGTTTTCCCTCGGTCTTATTGCAAAAGTCCCAATATTTTATCTCAATTATTTCTATACCGTACAAGATGGTTGCGGGGATTTTAGCTCTAAATACTTCTAGAAGACTAGAGAAATGTCTTTTCCCCGTTGCCAGGTATAGGGACTTTAACCCATTACCTTGGGCAAGAGCTTTGCAGGAGCAATGCTCTATATGAGAATTCTCGCTCATGTTGGATGAGAATATTTTCCCTAAAAACGTATAACAAGTTACGACCTCCAATCTAAGCCCTCCGATGGCCCAACCGAAATTTGTAGAGCGACATTTCTTCCTACCCGCAATACACATCACTTTACTTTTATTAATATTGATCTTCATATAATGCTCGCCAGCAAAGTCCTGAAGAGCCTGAAGCCTGTTGGCCAGACCCGCAGGAGTTAAATCGAGCAATAAAACATCATCGGCATACATCAGACAGGCTATTGGCACCCCTCCTATCAACGGTGCGATCCCCTCACTACGGGACACAGCTGCAGGGAGGTCAGTTGTATATAGGGAGAACAACAGGGGCGCCAATAAGCAGCCCTGTTTAAGGCCATTCTGAGATGGTATTTTAGCCGACAACCCCCTTTCACCCCCCATTAAGACCCTACACCAGGTCTCAGTGTGTAGAGCCCGTACCAAGTCCAGTAGGGGAGGAGGGACACCCATCCCCATCAATTTTCTCCACAGCGTACCCCGATCCACTTTATCGAACGCTGTGGAGAAGTCTATGAAAGCGGCATATACAACACCCCCTCTAACCTGGACATATTTATCAGTAATAACCTGAAGGGCTGTAAGGTTATCCAGAGTGCCATGTTCCCTACGGAAGCCAGTCTGTTCCAGCGGCAAAATGTTGCGCTCCTCAACCCAATCGGAGAGAGATCTCAGGAGACATTTCGCAAAGACCTTTCCGATGGAGTCGAGGAGCGCAATCATGCGATAGTTACTGGGGTTGTCCCTTGCTCCCTTTTTGAAGATAGGGACCAGAATGCTTCCCCTCCACGATGCAGGGACACATTTAGAAAAATGGCATGCCCTAAACAGGGGATACAAGATTTTACTCCAGGTTGAAGGGTCTTGTTTTAGGACCGTCATCGGGAGCTCATCCGGTCCCATAGCCCCAGAGGATCTCATGTTTTTTATAGCCAACTCGATGTCCTTCTCAGAGGGAGAGAAGACTGAGGCCTCAGGTGCGACATGCATGAAATTATCCACACCCATGGTCCCAATTCCTGCATACAATTCTCGGATGTGAGAGGACCATAGATCTTCGGATATAGCTACGGGAGTAGGAGAGTGACGCGTACCACATCCTTTCCCGATTATTGCCCAAAAATCTTTACTGTTGCCTTGAGCAGCAGATTCCCTTAATTTGATCCATACTTCATCCTCCCTGTCCCTTTTAATTTTTCGCTTAAGTCTGCTTCTCTTTCTTTTTAACCTAGCAATATCTTTCCCACGTTCCAATATCCTTTCAAGGTACTGTGCCCGGATAAGTTTGTTTAATTCCCTATTCAGCTTATGGAGAGTTAGAGGAACTACCTCTCCTTTTTTCTTAGGGGGAACAGTTTTATTAGCATTCAATAAAATTTTTGCCATGAGTTCCTCAAAACAAATTATTTCATTTCCGTTCCACTCTTCTAATTCCCTAAGGGTATCGGTCAGTAACTCCTGGACCCCATTAATGGCAGCGTTATTCCAGAAGCATCTTCCAGATGACGATTGGAAGGTAGCCTCCCTGCCCTTTAGCGACCAGGACGCCGTATTCATAGAGTTTAATGCAATTAATAATGACAGTATACTATGGTCGCTCAGGGTCGTGGGTATAATCTCTAAGTCAAGAATCTGGGGGAAAAGACTATAGCTGGCGATAGCATAGTCCAAAATTGATGCCCCAAAGGGGGATTTATGGGTATGGCTTGCGGGGGCGTCGGATGGAAATCTACCATTTAAGATAATGCCATCCCCGATCACTAATTCTTTTAACAAAATCTTCCCCCTTTTATTTGTCTTTAAATTTTCAGGGAAGAGCGTCTGGGGGATGCCATATGCTTCCTCCTTAGCTTTATCCCTGAAAAGGTTTAGACTTGCGTTTGAAACTTTACAATTCAAGTCACCGATAAGCAAAGTTACAGGGAAAGGAGGCGAATTTTTTATCTTATCCATGTACAGGAGAACCCGCTGCAAATTCTCATTAAAACATTCCTCAGGCGGAATATACACGTTAAAAATTACCATGGAATATTTTATATTGTCATAGAACAAATTTTCTAAAGTTATTGTGTGGAAGAGTCCACTGGGATCAATATAATGTGAAAATCTCCATTGAAACTTATTTGATAGTAAACAGGCAAGCCCCCCCCTAGCATGCCCTTTCTTTGAGGACGCAGCCGGAACTTCCAGAACGTAAAAATCTTTTAAAGGCGTTAACCTATCTGTGCACCATGTTTCCTGAATGCATAGTATATCCGCCTCCAGAGTAGATAAAAAAGTCATTTTCTCCGGGCTGCTATGGAATCCGGCCGCATTCCAGGAAATTATATTTAAGGCTGGGTTAAAGATGGTGGAACAATTTGGGGTTATCCTTATTTTTTGTTGAGAGTGCACTATGTAGCCAATTCCACCGATTATTATCATCATTGTGTATAGAATTCTCAATTAGTGGAAGAGGCTTCACGTGCGATACTATACGTTTTCCCCTGGATACCCAAATTTTCAGGTCTCTCAGAGGAGGAGAGGTTACCCCGTTTTGTTCACCACCCCTCAACCCCTGCTTATCGAAAAGATTTGGCTTGCCTGGGGTAGATATAGGTAGTATATCAATACCTAAGCGTTGAAAGTTTTCGGCCTGTTCTAGTATCAGATTTGTTATAATGGGAGAGTAAAATTTCACCCGAGTACTCAGAACCCGACTACTACCCAACAAGGTTACCAATTCAATGTCTCTAGACTGGATGTGGTGGAGACATTCAATTTCACTAAAACATTTAAGGAGCCAGGCTCTATTCAATAAGAGGTCAGTATCAAATAATAGGACGAAATCTAATACACGCACATCCACAGGAGCCTTAGCCATACTTGCAGGCCGGGCCGGAGGGCAAGTCATTACAGAGTCAATAGTTACCACAAAGGGGGGGGCCAAAGGGTTTAAAAACCCAGATAAGTTAGAAGTTGGACCTTCACAAGCACTCCGAGAAGGAGAGCCAGGGAGAGAGCCCCCAATAAGTGGTAAATCCTCCAGGGGAGGCAGGCTGCTTTGTTCAAATTCCTCCTCCACCAAAGCTGAAGAGGTTAAATTCACACCAATGTCCATTTTTAAAGCAGTAGAGAAGGATTCCCCCTTCCTTATTTCAATCTCCCTTGTCTCTGGGCTTTTTTGGAAAATGATCCTCCGTTGCTTCTTCTTTCTATACTTTCGTGTGGGTTTCCTCTTGCTGGCTTTGATACTTTTTTGTTTACCATATGTTCTCTTTTCTTTGTTGACCTCCAACTTATCGACCAGGAGGTCTTTTCCACCATCCGAGACAAAGATTGGGAATAGTTCCTGAACCGGTTTGGATCCTGGCAAAACTTCATCCTCCTCCTCTATCTCCAGGACTAAATTCTTGATACAGTTAGAGGCTGCAGTATAGGTCAACTCCTTATGAGGGACCATAGAAAACTCTTCATTTTTCTTATTTGGTTCGCTTCTAATGTCTTTAAGTTTCCTCTCAGATGCAGCTTGTTCAGACTTAAGGGGAACGACCTTACTCGCATCCGGCACTTTCTGCAGCAATACCTTTAAAATCTGGGTAACTGAATCAAGGATGCAGTCCGAGCTGCCAACAAACTTCCCTAGAAGCAGCAAGATTGAGGCAAGGAGTTGTTCCAGCGCGATCATAGACTCGGAGATCGGCTTTTCTCGTGCTTCTGCAGTACGGATGTTATCCAGGAGGTTGAGGTCAGGGCTCTTGGAAGAGTTTAACAAGTCAGAAATCTCATGGCTATTTAGCAACGGGGTGCTACTATACAGCATTAACCCTGATGGGGTGGCTCCCCCCTGACCTTTAAATTGCTCCAGGGATTCCACTTTGGCAGGGCTTACGTAACGTCCCCAAAGTTCCAGATCAATGGATAGTGCAGACAGGTCATCCCCCTGCCTGTCATTCATTGAGAACTGAGGGGTCGATGGTATGTGCACTGGGTCACTTATCTTTATCAACTTCCCATCTGTAAGGTCCCGCACGGGAGACCCTTCTGCCATAATTTGGGGGGCCCCCTGCTGGACCTGGAAAAATCGAGGCACAGAGGTAGTTGGAGCATAGACTTCCAAGGCTTTAGTATCAAGATTGCGTGGAGTTGCACATTTTGGCTTTTTTATACCAGATGGCATCCAAAGTTCAGATAACAAACATTGTCTTTTTAAAGGTGGGATGGTTGCATCCTTGTCTTTTATATGGAAGGTAGTTGGAGTCTGGGCAGGATTTTCTCCCACTACTCTTCCTGAGCGTAAAGTTTTAGACATTTTCCACAGTAATTGGTAAGAGATGTAACAATGTAAAATAAATAAAATCTGGAGTTGATTCAGTCACTGGCGCAGCAGGAAGGGTGCAGTATAACTATCACAGTGTTTGCATCACATAACCCTACTACTCTATTGGGCACGATTGCAAACAAACACTCACAGAGTAACAAAGTACAGTAAATATAAGAAGTAAGGGACCGGGGCCGGCCCGGCCTACCTCGGTCACTGAGGGCCACAGAGGGCCCGCCCTTTGCCCGGGCTTAGCCCGGCGCCGCCCGCGCGCGTCCCGCGACGCGGAGGGAGCTTCAGCGTTTTAAGCGCCTCCGGGCGCGAATGCGGCAGGAAGTTGGCCGCTATGCAGCCTGGGAGCTGTAGTCTCCCCCCGTCTCAACCGCGATGCCAGGAAGCGGCGTCGGGGGAGACCCGCAGCGTCAGGGACCCAGGAGCGGCAAGAGCACCAACAGAGAAGTCAGCGGGAAGTCAGCGGGACCGCAGGTGAGTACAGGCTCCTCTCGCAAAGTTCACCCGCTCCTCCGAGGGAGCTTCAGCGTTTTAAGCGCCTCCGGGCGCGAATGCGGCAGGAAGTTGGCCGCTATGCAGCCTGGGAGCTGTAGTCTCCCCCCGTCTCAACCGCGATGCCAGGAAGCGGCGTCGGGGGAGACCCGCAGCGTCAGGGACCCAGGAGCGGCAAGAGCACCAACAGAGAAGTCAGCGGGAAGTCAGCGGGACCGCAGGTGAGTACAGGCTCCTCTCGCAAAGTTCACCCGCTCCTCCGAGGGAGCTTCAGCGTTTTAAGCGCCTCCGGGCGCGAATGCGGCAGGAAGTTGGCCGCTATGCAGCCTGGGAGCTGTAGTCTCCCCCCGTCTCAACCGCGATGCCAGGAAGCGGCGTCGGGGGAGACCCGCAGCGTCAGGGACCCAGGAGCGGCAAGAGCACCAACAGAGAAGTCAGCGGGAAGTCAGCGGGACCGCAGGTGAGTACAGGCTCCTCTCGCAAAGTTCACCCCAGCACAGCCACCTACACTGCCCGAACACCACTTCACTGCCCTAAACCCTGAAACACCAGCCCCAGCACGACCCCCTACACTGCCCGAACACCACTGCGCTGTCCTAAACCCTGAAACACCACCCCCAGCAAGACCCCCTAGACTGCCCAAACACCACTGCACTGCCCTAATCCCTGAAACACCAGCCCCAGCAAGACCACCTACGCCGCCTGAACTTCACTGCCCTAAACCCTGAAACACCACTCCCAGCAAGACCCACTAGACTGCCCGAACACCACTGCACTGCCCTAATCCCTTAAACACCACACCCAGCAAGACCCCCTACACTGCCCGAACACCACTGCACTGCCCTAAACCCTGAAACACCACCCCCAGCAAGACCCTCTAGACTGCCCGAACACCACTGCACTGCACTAAACCCTGAAACACCAGCCCCAGCACAACCCCCTACACTGCCCGAACACCACTGCGCTGCCCTAAACCCTGAAACACCAGCCCCAGTATGACCCCCTACACTGCCCGAACACCAGTGCACTGCCCTAATCCCAGAAACACCAGCCCCTTAATGACCCCCTACAGTGTCCGAACACAACTGCACTGCCCTAAACCCTGAAACACCAGCACTAGCAGGACCCTTACACTGCCCGAACACCACTGCACTGCCCTAAACCCTGAAACACCAGCCCTATCACGGCCCCCTACACTGCCCGAACACCACTGCACTGCCCTAAACCATGAAACACCAGCCCCAGCACGACCCCCTACACTGCCCGAACACAACTGCACTGCCCTAATCCCTGAAACACCAGCCCCAGCACGACCCGCTACACTGCCCGAACAACACTGCACTGCCCTAAACCATGAAATACCAGCCCCAGCACGACCCCCTACACTGCCCGAACACCACTGCACTGCCCTAAGCCCTGAAACACCAGCCCCAGCATGACCCCTTACACTGCCCGAACAACACTGCACTGACCTAAACCCTGAAACACCAGCCCCAGTACGACATCCTACACTGCCCGAACACTACTGCACTGCACTAAACCCTGAAACACGAGCCCCAGCAAGACCCCCTACACTGCCCGAACACCACTGCATTGCCCTCATCCCTGAAACACCAACCCTAAAACACCAGCCCCAGCACGACCCCCTACACTGCCCGAACACCACTGCGCTGCCCTAAACCCTGAAACACCAGCCCCAGTATGACCCCCTACACTGCCCGAACACCAGTGCACTGCCCTAATCCCAGAAACACCAGCCCCATAATGACCCCCTACAGTGTCCGAACACAACTGCACTGCCCTAAACCCTGAAACACCAGCACTAGCACGACCCTTACACTGCCCGAATAACACTGCACTGACCTAAACCCTGAAACACCAGCCCCAGCACGACATCCTACACTGCCCGAACACTACTGCACTGCACTAAACCCTGAAACACGAGCCCCAGCAAGACCCCCTACACTGCTCGGACACCACTGCACTTCCCTAAACCCTGAAACTCCACCCCAGCAATATGCCCTACACTTCCCGAACACCAATGCACTGAACACTGAAACTCCACCCCCTGCATGACCCCCTACACTGCTCGGACACCACTGCACTGCCCTAAACCCTAAAACACCACCCCCAGCATAACCCCTACACTGCCCGAACACCACTGCATTGCCCTCAACCCTGAAACACCAACCCTAAAACACCAGCCCCAGCACGACCCCCTACACTGCCCGAACACCACTGCGCTGCCCTAAACCCTGAAACACCAGCCCCAGTATGACCCCCTACACTGCCCGAACACCAGTGCACTGCCCTAATCCCAGAAACACCAGCCCCATAATGACCCCCTACAGTGTCCGAACACAACTGCACTGCCCTAAACCCTGAAACACCAGCACTAGCACGACCCTTACACTGCCCGAATAACACTGCACTGACCTAAACCCTGAAACACCAGCCCCAGCACGACATCCTACACTGCCCAAACACTACTGCACTGCACTAAACCCTGAAACATCATCCCCAGCACGACCCTTTACACTGTCTGAACACCACTGCCCTAAACACTGAAACACCAGCCCTAGTACGACCCCCTACACTGCCGAAACACCACTGTACTGCCCTAAACTCTGAAACACCAGCCCCAGCACGGCCCCCTATACTGCCCGAACACCACTGCACTGCCCTAAACCCTGAAACCCCAGCCCCAGCCCCATCACTACACCCTACACTGCCCGAACACCACTGCACTGCCCTAAACCATGAAACACCAACCCCTGCACAACCCCCTACATTGCCCGTACACCACTGCACTGCCCTAAACCCTGAAACACCACCCCCAGCATGACCCGCTACACTGTCCGAACACCACTACTCTGCCCTAAACCCTGAAACACCAGCCCCAGCACTACCCCCTACACTGCCTGAACGCCACGGCACTGAGCTAAACCCTGAAGCACATGCCCCAGCACGACCCCCTACACTGCCCAAACACCACTGCACTGCTGTTAATCCTGAAACATCATCCCCAGCATGACCCTTTACAATGTCTGAACACCACTGCCCTAAACACTGAACACCAGCCCCAGTACGACCCCCTACACTGCCAAAGCACCACTGTACTGCCCTAAACCCTGAAACACCAGCCCCAGCACGGCCCCCTATACTGCCCGAACACCACTGCAATGTCCTAAACCCTGAAACCCCAGCCCCAGCACTACACCCTACACTGCCCGAACACCACTGCACTGCCCTAAACCATGAAACACCACCCCCTGCACAACCCCCTACATTGCCCGTACACCACTGCACTGCCCTAAACCCTGAATCACCACCCCCAGCATGACCCCCTACACTGTTGGAACACCACTGCTCTGCCCTAAACCCTGAAACACCACCCCCAGCAAGACCCCTTACACTCCCCGAACATCACTGCCCTAAACCCTGAAACACCAACCCCAGCAACACCCCCTACACTCCCCAAACATCACTGCCCTAAACCCTGAAACACCGCCCCCAGCAAGACCCCCTACACTACCGAACACCACTGCACTGCCCTAAACCCAGAAACACTAGCCCCAGAACGACCCACTATACTGCACGAACACCACTGCACTGCCCTAAACCCTGAAACACCAGCCCCAGCGCGATCCCTACAGTGCCCGAACACCCGTGCACTGCCCTAAACCCTGAAACAACAGCCCCAGCACAACCACCTACACTGCCCGAACACCACTTCACTGCCCTAAACCCTGAAACACCAGCCCCAGCACGACCCCCTACACTGCCCGAACACCACTGCGCTGTCCTAAACCCTGAAACACCACCCCCAGCAAGACCCCCTAGACTGCCCAAACACCACTGCACTACCCTAATCCCTGAAACACCAGCCCCAGCAAGACCACCTACGCTGCCTGGACTTCACTGCCCTAAACCCTGAAACACCACTCCCAGCAAGACCCCCTAGACTGCCCGAACACCACTGCACTGCCCTAATCCCTTAAACACCACACCCAGCAAGACCCCCTACACTGCCCGAACACCACTGCACTGCCCTAAACCCTGAAACACCACCCCCAGCAAGACCCTCTAGACTGCCCGAACACCACTGCACTGCACTAAATCCTGAAACACCAGCCCCAGCACAACCCCTACACTGCCCGAACACCACTGCGCTGCCCTAAACCCTGAAACACCAGCCCCAGTATGACCCCCTACACTGCCCGAACACCAGTGCACTGCCCTAATCCAGTGAAACACCAGCCACATAATGACCCCCTACAGTGTCCGAACACAACTGCACTGCCCTAAACCCTGAAACACCAGCACTAGCACGACCCTTACACTGCCCGAACACCACTGCACTGCCCTAAACCCTGAAACACCAGCCCTATCACGGCCCCCTACACTGCCCGAACACTACTGCACTGCACTAAACCCTGAAACACGAGCCCCAGCAAGACCCCCTACACTGCCCGAACACCACTGCACTTCCCTAAACCCTGAAACTCCACCCCAGCAATATGCCCTACACTTCCCGAACACCAATGCACTAAACACTGAAACTCCACCCCCTGCATGACCCCCTACACTGCCCGGACACCACTGCACTGCCCTAAACCCTAAAACACCACCCCCAGCATGACCCCTACACTGCCCGAACACCACTGCATTGCCCTCAACCCTGAAACACCAACCCTAAAACACCAGCCCCAGCACGACCCCCTACACTGCCCGAACACCACTGCGCTGCCCTAAACCCTGAAACACCAGCCCCAGTATGACCCCCTACACTGCCCGAACACCAGTGCACTGCCCTAATCCCAGAAACACCAGCCCCATAATGACCCCCTACAGTGTCCGAACACAACTGCACTGCCCTACACCCTGAAACACCAGCACTAGCACGACCCTTACACTGCCCGAATAACACTGCACTGACCTAAACCCTGAAACACCAGCCCCAGCACGACATCCTACACTGCCCGAACACTACTGCACTGCACTAAACCCTGAAACACGAGCCCCAGCAAGACCCCCTACACTGCCCAGACACCACTGCACTTCCCTAAACCCTGAAACTCCACCCCAGCAATATGCCCTACAATTCCCGAACACCAATGCACTAAACACTGAAACTCCACCCCCTGCATGACCCCCTACACTGCCCGGACAACGCTGCACTGCCCTAAACCCTAAAACACCACCCCCAGCATGACCCCTACACTGCCCGAACACCACTGCATTGCCCTCAACCCTGAAACACCAACCCTAAAACACCAGCCCCAGCACGACCCCCTACACTGCCCGAACACCACTGCAATGCCCTAAAGCCTGAAACACCATCCCCAGCACGACCCCCTACACTGCCCGAACACCACTGCACTGCCCTTAATCCTGAAACATCATCCCCAGCACGACCCTTTACACTGTCTGAACACCACTGCCCTAAACACTGAAACACCAGCCCTAGTACGACACCCTACACTGCTGAAACACCACTGTACTGCCCTAAACTCTGAAACACCAGCCCCAGCACGGCCCCCTATACTGCCTGAACACCACTGCACTGCCCTAAACCCTGAAACCCCAGCCCCAGCACTACACCCTACACTGCCCGAACACCACTGCACTGCCCTAAACCATGAAACACCAACCCCTGCACAACCCCCTACATTGCCCGTACACCACTGCACTGCCCTAAACCCTGAAACACCACCCCCAGCATGACCCGCTACACTGTCTGAACACCACTACTCTGCCCTAAACCCTGAAACACCAGCCCCAGCACGACCCGCTACACTGCCCGAACAACACTGCACTGCCCTAAACCATGAAATACCAGCCCCAGCACTACCCCCTACACTGCCTGAATGCCACTGCACTGAGCTAAACCCTGAAGCACATGCCCCAGCACGACCCCCTACACTGCCCAAACACCACTGCACTGCCGTTAATCCTGAAACATCATCCCCAGCACGACCCTTTACTCTGTCTGAACACCACTGCCCTAAACACTGAAACACCAGCCCCAGTACGACCCCCTACACTGCCGAAACACCACTGTACTGCCCTAAACCATGAAACACCAGCCCCAGCACGGCCCCCTATACTGCCCGAACACCACTGCAATGTCCTAAACCCTGAAACCCCAGCCCCAGCACTACACCCTACACTGCCCGAACACCACTGCACTGCCTTAAACCATGAAACACTACCCCCTGCACAACCCCCTACATTGCCCGTACACCACTGCACTGCCCTAAACCCTGAAACACCACCCCCAGCATGACCCCCTACACTGTCCGAACACCACTGCTCTGCCCTAAACCCTGAAACACCACCCCCAGCAAGACCCCTTACACTCCCCGAACATCACTGCCCTAAACCCTGAAACACCAACCCCAGCAAGACCCCCTACACTCCCCAAACATCACTGCCCTAAACCCTGAAACACCGCCCCCAGCAAGACCCCCTACACTACCGAACACCACTGCACTGCCCTAAACTCAGAAACACTAGCCCAAGAACGACCCACTATACTGCACGAACACCACTGCACTGCCCTAAACCCTGAAACACCAGCCCCAGCGCGACCCCTACAGTGCCCGAACACCCGTGCACTGCCCTAAACCCTGAAACAACAGCCCCAGCACAGCCACCTACACTGCCAGAACACCACTTCACTGCCCTAAACCCTGAAACACCAGCCCCAGCACGACCCCCTACACTGCCCGAACACCACTGCGCTGTCCTAAACCCTGAAACACCACCCCCAGCAAGACCCCCCTAGACAGCCCAAACACCACTGCACTGCCCTAATCCCTGAAACACCAGCCCCAGCAAGACCACCTACGCTGCCTGAACTTCACTGCCCTAAACCCTGAAACACCACTCCCAGCAAGACCCCCTAGACTGCCCGAACACCACTGCACTGCCCTAATCCCTTAAACACCACACCCAGCAAGACCCCCTACACTGCCCGAACACCACTGCACTGCCCTAAACCCTGAAACACCACCCCCAGCAAGACCCTCTAGACTGCCCGAACACCACTGCACTGCACTAAACCCTGAAACACCAGCCCCAGCACAACCCCCTACACTGCCCGAACACCACTGCACTGCCCTAAAGCCTGAAACACCAGCCCCAGTATGACCCCCTACACTGCCCGAACACCAGTGCACTGCCCTAATCCCAGAAACACCAGCCCCTTAATGACCCCCTACAGTGTCCGAACACAACTGCACTGCCCTAAACCCTGAAACACCAGCACTAGCACGACCCTTACACTGCCCGAACACCACTGCACTGCCCTAAACACTGAAACACCAGCCCTATCACGGCCCCCTACACTGCCCGAACACCACTGCACTGCCCTAAACCATGAAACACCAGCCCCAGCACGACCCCCTACACTGCCCGAACACCACTGCACTGCCCTAATCCCTGAAACACCAGCCCCAGCACGACCCGCTACACTGCCCGAACAACACTGCACTGCCCTAAACCATGAAATACCAGCCCCAGCACGACCCCCTACACTGCCTGAACACCACTGCACTGCCCTAAGCCCTGAAACACCATCCCCAGCATGACCCCTTACACTGCCCGAACAACACTGCACTGACCTAAACCCTGAAACACCAGCCCTAGCACGACATCCTACACTGCCCGAACACTACTGCACTGCACTAAACCCTGAAACACGAGCCCCAGCAAGACCCCCTACACTGCCCGAACACCACTGCACTTCCCTAAACCCTGAAACTCCACCCCAGCAATATGCCCTACACTTCCCGAACACCAATGCACTAAACACTGAAACTCCACCCCCTGCATGACCCCCTACACTGCCCGGACACCACTGCACTGCCCTAAACCCTAAAACACCACCCCCAGCATGACCCCTACACTGCCCGAACACCACTGCATTGCCCTCAACCCTGAAACACCAACCCTAAAACACCAGCCCCAGCACAACCCCCTACACTGCCCGAACACCACTGCAATGCCCTAAACCCTGAAACACCATCCCCAGCATGACCCCTACACTGCCAGAACACCACTGCACTGCCCTTAATCCTGAAACATCATCCCCAGCATGACCCTTTACACTGTCTGAACACCACTGCCCTAAACACTGAAACACCAGCCCTAGTACGACCCCCTACACTGCCGAAACACCACTGTACTGCCCTAAACTCTGAAACACCAGCCCCAGCACAACCCCCTATACTGCCCGAACACCACTGCACTGCCCTAAACCCTGAAACCCCAGCCCCAGCACTACACCCTACACTGCCCGAACACCACTGCACTGCCCTAAACCATGAAACACCAACCCCTGCACAACCCCCTACATTGCCCGTACACCACTGCACTGCCCTAAACCCTGAAACACCACCCCCAGCATGACCCGCTACACTGTCCGAACACCACTACTCTGCCCTAAACCCTGAAACACCACCCCCAGCAAGATGCCCTAAACTGTCCGAACACCACTGCACTGCACTAAACCCTGAAACACGAGCCCCAGCAAGACCCCCTACACTGCCCGAACACCACTGCACTTCCCTAAACCCTGAAACTCCACCCCAGCAATATGCCCTACACTTCCCGAACACCAATGCACTAAACACTGAAACTCCACCCCCTGCATGACCCCCTACACTGCCCGGACACCACTGCACTGCCCTAAACCCTAAAACACCACCCCCAGCATGACCCCTACACTGCCCGAACACCACTGCATTGCCCTCAACCCTGAAACACCAACCCTAAAACACCAGCCCCAGCACGACCCCCTACACTGCCCGAACACCACTGCAATGCCCTAAACCCTGAAACACCATCCCCAGCACGACCCCCTACACTACCCGAACACCACTGCACTGCCCTTAATCCTGAAACATCATCCCCAGCACGACCCTTTACACTGTCTGAACACCACTGCCCTAAACACTGAAACACCAGCCCTAGTACGACCCCCTACACTGCTGAAACACCACTGTACTGCCCTAAACTCTGAAACACCAGCCCCAGCACGGCCCCCTATACTGCCTGAACACCACTGCACTGCCCTAAACCCTGAAACCCCAGCCCCAGCACTACACCCTACACTGCCCGAACACCACTGCACTGCCCTAAGCCATGAAACACCAACCCCTGCACAACCCCCTACATTGCCCGTACACCACTGCACTGCCCTAAACCCTGAAACACCACCCCCAGCATGACCCGCTACACTGTCTGAACACCACTACTCTGCCCTAAACCCTGAAACACCAGCCCCAGCACGACCCGCTACACTGCCCGAACACCACTGCACTGCCCTTAATCCTGAAACATCATCCCCAGCACGACCCTTTACACTGTCTGAACACCACTGCCCTAAACACTGAAACACCAGCCCCAGCACGGCCCCCTATACTGCCTGAACACCACTGCACTGCCCTAAACCCTGAAGCCCCAGCCCCAGCACTACACCCTACACTGCCCGAACACCACTGCACTGCCCTAAACCATGAAACACCAACCCCTGCACAACCCCCTACATTGCCCGTACACCACTGCACTGCCCTAAACCCTGAAACACCACCCCCAGCATGACCCGCTACACTGTCTGAACACCACTACTCTGCCCTAAACCCTGAAACACCAGCCCCAGCACGACCCGCTACACTGCCCGAACAACACTGCACTGCCCTAAACCATGAAATACCAGCCCCAGCACTACCCCCTACACTGCCTGAATGCCACTGCACTGAGCTAAACCCTGAAGCACATGCCCCAGCACGACCCCCTACACTGCCCAAACACCACTGCACTGCCGTTAATCCTGAAACATCATCCCCAGCACGACCCTTTACACTGTCTGAACACCACTGCCCTAAACACTGAAACACCAGCCCCAGTACGACCCCCTACACTGCCGAAACACCACTGTACTGCCCTAAACCCTGAAACACCAGCCCCAGCACGGCCCCCTATACTGCCCGAACACCACTGCAATGTCCTAAACCCTGAAACCCCAGCCCCAGCACTACACCCTACACTGCCCGAACACCACTGCACTGCCCTAAACCATGAAACACCACCCCCTGCACAACCCCCTACATTGCCCGTACACCACTGCACTGCCCTAAACCCTGAAACACCACCCCCAGCATGACCCCCTACACTGTCCGAACACCACTGCTCTGCCCTAAACCCTGAAACACCACCCCCAGCGAGACCCCTTACACTCCCTGAACATCACTGCCCTAAACCCTGAAACACCAACCCCAGCAAGACCCCCTACACTCCCCAAACAGCACTGCCCTCAACCCTGAAACACCGCCCCCAGCAAGACCCCCTACACTACCGAACACCACTGCACTGCCCTAAACCCAGAAACAATAGCCCCAGAACGACCCACTATACTGCACGAACACCACTGCACTGCCCTAAACCCTGAAACACCAGCCCCAGCGCGACCCCTACAGTGCCCGAAAACCCGTGCACTGCCTTAAACCCTGAAACAACGGCCCCAGCACAGCCACCTACACTGCCCGAACACCACTTCACTGCCCTAAACCCTGAAACACCAGCCCCAGCACGACCCCCTACACTGCCCGAACACCACTGCGCTGTCCTAAACCCTGAAACACCACCCCCAGCAAGACCCCCTAGACTGCCCAAACACCACTGCACTGCCCTAATCCCTGAAACACCAGCCCCAGCAAGACCACCTACGCCGCCTGAACTTCACTGCCCTAAACCCTGAAACACCACTCCCAGCAAGACCCCCTAGACTGCCCGAACACCACTGCACTGCCCTAATCCCTTAAACACCACACCCAGCAAGACCCCCTACACTGCCCGAACACCACTGCACTGCCCTAAACCCTGAAACACCACCCCCAGCAAGACCCTCTAGACTGCCCGAACACCACTGCACTGCACTAAACCCTGAAACACCAGCCCCAGCACAACCCCCTACACTGCCCGAACACCACTGCGCTGCCCTAAACCCTGAAACACCAGCCCCAGTATGACCCCCTACACTGCCCGAACACCAGTGCACTGCCCTAATCCCAGAAACACCAGCCCCTTAATGACCCCCTACAGTGTCCGAACACAACTGCACTGCCCTAAACCCTGAAACACCAGCACTAGCAGGACCCTTACACTGCCCGAACACCACTGCACTGCCCTAAACCCTGAAACACCAGCCCTATCACGGCCCCCTACACTGCCCGAACACCACTGCACTGCCCTAAACCATGAAACACCAGCCCCAGCACGACCCCCTACACTGCCCGAACACAACTGCACTGCCCTAATCCCTGAAACACCAGCCCCAGCACGACCCGCTACACTGCCCGAACAACACTGCACTGCCCTAAACCATGAAATACCAGCCCCAGCACGACCCCCTACACTGCCCGAACACCACTGCACTGCCCTAAGCCCTGAAACACCAGCCCCAGCATGACCCCTTACACTGCCCGAACAACACTGCACTGACCTAAACCCTGAAACACCAGCCCCAGTACGACATCCTACACTGCCCGAACACTACTGCACTGCACTAAACCCTGAAACACGAGCCCCAGCAAGACCCCCTACACTGCCCGAACACCACTGCACTTCCCTAAACCCTGAAACTCCACCCCAGGAATATGCCCTACACTTCCCGAACACCAATGCACTAAACACTGAAACTCCACCCCCTGCATCACCCCCTACACTGCCCGGACACCACTGCACTGCCCTAAACCCTAAAACACCACCCCCAGCATGACCCCTACACTGCCCGAACACCACTGCATTGCCCTCATCCCTGAAACACCAACCCTAAAGTACCAGCCCCAGCACGACCCCCTACACTGCCCGAACACCACTGCGCTGCCCTAAACCCTGAAACACCAGCCCCAGTATGACCCCCTACACTGCCCGAACACCAGTGCACTGCCCTAATCCCAGAAACACCAGCCCCATAATGACCCCCTACAGTGTCCGAACACAACTGCACTGCCCTAAACCCTGAAACACCAGCACTAGCACGACCCTTACACTGCCCGAATAACACTGCACTGACCTAAACCCTGAAACACCAGCCCCAGCACGACATCCTACACTGCCCGAACACTACTGCACTGCACTAAACCCTGAAACACGAGCCCCAGCAAGACCCCCTACACTGCTCGGACACCACTGCACTTCCCTAAACCCTGAAACTCCACCCCAGCAATATGCCCTACACTTCCCGAACACCAATGCACTGAACACTGAAACTCCACCCCCTGCATGACCCCCTACATTGCCCGGACAACACTGCACTGCCCTAAACCCTAAAACACCACCCCCAGCATGACCCCTACACTGCCCGAACACCACTGCATTGCCCTCAACCCTGAAACACCAACCCTAAAACACCAGCCCCAGCACGACCCCCTACACTGCCCGAACACCACTGCGCTGCCCTAAACCCTGAAACACCAGCCCCAGTATGACCCCCTACACTGCCCGAACACCAGTGCACTGCCCTAATCCCAGAAACACCAGCCCCATAATGACCCCCTACAGTGTCCGAACACAACTGCACTGCCCTAAACCCTGAAACACCAGCACTAGCACGACCCTTACACTGCCCGAATAACACTGCACTGACCTAAACCCTGAAACACCAGCCCCAGCACGACATCCTACACTGCCCAAACACTACTGCACTGCACTAAACCCTGAAACATCATCCCCAGCACGACCCTTTACACTGTCTGAACACCACTGCCCTAAACACTGAAACACCAGCCCTAGTACGACCCCCTACACTGCCGAAACACCACTGTACTGCCCTAAACTCTGAAACACCAGCCCCAGCACGGCCCCCTATACTGCCCGAACACCACTGCACTGCCCTAAACCCTGAAACCCCAGCCCCAGCCCCATCACTACACCCTACACTGCCCGAACACCACTGCACTGCCCTAAACCCTGAAACACCAGCCCCAGCACGACCCCCTACACTGCCCGAACACCACTGCGCTGTCCTAAACCCTGAAACACCACCCCCAGCAAGACCCCCTAGACTGCCCAAACACCACTGCACTACCCTAATCCCTGAAACACCAGCCCCAGCAAGACCACCTACGCTGCCTGGACTTCACTGCCCTAAACCCTGAAACACCACTCCCAGCAAGACCCCCTAGACTGCCCGAACACCACTGCACTGCCCTAATCCCTTAAACACCACACCCAGCAAGACCCCCTACACTGCCCGAACACCACTACACTGCCCTAAACCCTGAAACACCACCCCCAGCAAGACCCTCTAGACTGCCCGAACACCACTGCACTGCACTAAATCCTGAAACACCAGCCCCAGCACAACCCCTACACTGCCCGAACACCACTGCGCTGCCCTAAACCCTGAAACACCAGCCCCAGTATGACCCCCTACACTGCCCGAACACCAGTGCACTGCCCTAATCCAGTGAAACACCAGCCACATAATGACCCCCTACAGTGTCCGAACACAACTGCACTGCCCTAAACCCTGAAACACCAGCACTAGCACGACCCTTACACTGCCCGAACACCACTGCACTGCCCTAAACCCTGAAACACCAGCCCTATCACGGCCCCCTACACTGCCCGAACACTACTGCACTGCACTAAACCCTGAAACGCGAGCCCCAGCAAGACCCCCTACACTGCCCGAACACCACTGCACTTCCCTAAACCCTGAAACTCCACCCCAGCAATATGCCCTACACTTCCCGAACACCAATGCACTAAACACTGAAACTCCACCCCCTGCATGACCCCCTACACTGCCCGGACACCACTGCACTGCCCTAAACCCTACAACACCACCCCCAGCATGACCCCTA
Organism: Triturus cristatus; assembly: GCF_964204655.1. Classification (NCBI taxonomy): domain Eukaryota; kingdom Metazoa; phylum Chordata; class Amphibia; order Caudata; family Salamandridae; genus Triturus; species Triturus cristatus. The sequence continues at coordinate 867,743,797 of NC_140579.1, read as the reverse complement.
CACTGCCCGAACACCACTGCATTGCCCTCAACCCTGAAACACCAACCCTAAAACACCAGCCCCAGCACGACCCCCTACACTGCCCGAACACCACTGCGCTGCCCTAAACCCTGAAACACCAGCCCCAGTATGACCCCCTACACTGCCCGAACACCAGTGCACTGCCCTAATCCCAGAAACACCAGCCCCATAATGACCCCCTACAGTGTCCGAACACAACTGCACTGCCCTACACCCTGAAACACCAGCACTAGCACGACCCTTACACTGCCCGAATAACACTGCACTGACCTAAACCCTGAAACACCAGCCCCAGCACGACATCCTACACTGCCCGAACACTACTGCACTGCACTAAACCCTGAAACACGAGCCCCAGCAAGACCCCCTACACTGCCCAGACACCACTGCACTTCCCTAAACCCTGAAACTCCACCCCAGCAATATGCCCTACAATTCCCGAACACCAATGCACTAAACACTGAAACTCCACCCCCTGCATGACCCCCTACACTGCCCGGACAACGCTGCACTGCCCTAAACCCTAAAACACCACCCCCAGCATGACCCCTACACTGCCCGAACACCACTGCATTGCCCTCAACCCTGAAACACCAACCCTAAAACACCAGCCCCAGCACGACCCCCTACACTGCCCGAACACCACTGCAATGCCCTAAAGCCTGAAACACCATCCCCAGCACGACCCCCTACACTGCCCGAACACCACTGCACTGCCCTTAATCCTGAAACATCATCCCCAGCACGACCCTTTACACTGTCTGAACACCACTGCCCTAAACACTGAAACACCAGCCCTAGTACGACACCCTACACTGCTGAAACACCACTGTACTGCCCTAAACTCTGAAACACCAGCCCCAGCACGGCCCCTATACTGCCTGAACACCACTGCACTGCCCTAAACCCTGAAACCCCAGCCCCAGCACTACACCCTACACTGCCCGAACACCACTGCACTGCCCTAAACCATGAAACACCAACCCCTGCACAACCCCCTACATTGCCCGTACACCACTGCACTGCCCTAAACCCTGAAACACCACCCCCAGCATGACCCGCTACACTGTCTGAACACCACTACTCTGCCCTAAACCCTGAAACACCAGCCCCAGCACGACCCGCTACACTGCCCGAACAACACTGCACTGCCCTAAACCATGAAATACCAGCCCCAGCACTACCCCCTACACTGCCTGAATGCCACTGCACTGAGCTAAACCCTGAAGCACATGCCCCAGCACGACCCCCTACACTGCCCAAACACCACTGCACTGCCGTTAATCCTGAAACATCATCCCCAGCACGACCCTTTACTCTGTCTGAACACCACTGCCCTAAACACTGAAACACCAGCCCCAGTACGACCCCCTACACTGCCGAAACACCACTGTACTGCCCTAAACCATGAAACACCAGCCCCAGCACGGCCCCCTATACTGCCCGAACACCACTGCAATGTCCTAAACCCTGAAACCCCAGCCCCAGCACTACACCCTACACTGCCCGAACACCACTGCACTGCCCTAAACCATGAAACACTACCCCCTGCACAACCCCCTACATTGCCCGTACACCACTGCACTGCCCTAAACCCTGAAACACCACCCCCAGCATGACCCCCTACACTGTCCGAACACCACTGCTCTGCCCTAAACCCTGAAACACCACCCCCAGCAAGACCCCTTACACTCCCCGAACATCACTGCCCTAAACCCTGAAACACCAACCCCAGCAAGACCCCCTACACTCCCCAAACATCACTGCCCTAAACCCTGAAACACCGCCCCCAGCAAGACCCCCTACACTACCGAACACCACTGCACTGCCCTAAACTCAGAAACACTAGCCCAAGAACGACCCACTATACTGCACGAACACCACTGCACTGCCCTAAACCCTGAAACACCAGCCCCAGCGCGACCCCTACAGTGCCCGAACACCCGTGCACTGCCCTAAACCCTGAAACAACAGCCCCAGCACAGCCACCTACACTGCCAGAACACCACTTCACTGCCCTAAACCCTGAAACACCAGCCCCAGCATGACCCCCTACACTGCCCGAACACCACTGCGCTGTCCTAAACCCTGAAACACCACCCCCAGCAAGACCCCCCTAGACAGCCCAAACACCACTGCACTGCCCTAATCCCTGAAACACCAGCCCCAGCAAGACCACCTACGCTGCCTGAACTTCACTGCCCTAAACCCTGAAACACCACTCCCAGCAAGACCCCCTAGACTGCCCGAACACCACTGCACTGCCCTAATCCCTTAAACACCACACCCAGCAAGACCCCCTACACTGCCCGAACACCACTGCACTGCCCTAAACCCTGAAACACCACCCCCAGCAAGATCCTCTAGACTGCCCGAACACCACTGCACTGCACTAAACCCTGAAACACCAGCCCCAGCACAACCCCCTACACTGCCCGAACACCACTGCACTGCCCTAAAGCCTGAAACACCAGCCCCAGTATGACCCCCTACACTGCCCGAACACCAGTGCACTGCCCTAATCCCAGAAACACCAGGCCCTTAATGACCCCCTACAGTGTCCGAACACAACTGCACTGCCCTAAACCCTGAAACACCAGCACTAGCACGACCCTTACACTGCCCGAACACCACTGCACTGCCCTAAACACTGAAACACCAGCCCTATCACGGCCCCCTACACTGCCCGAACACCACTGCACTGCCCTAAACCATGAAACACCAGCCCCAGCACGACCCCCTACACTGCCCGAACACCACTGCACTGCCCTAATCCCTGAAACACCAGCCCCAGCACGACCCGCTACACTGCCCGAACAACACTGCACTGCCCTAAACCATGAAATACCAGCCCCAGCACGACCCCCTACACTGCCTGAACACCACTGCACTGCCCTAAGCCCTGAAACACCATCCCCAGCATGACCCCTTACACTGCCCGAACAACACTGCACTGACCTAAACCCTGAAACACCAGCCCTAGCACGACATCCTACACTGCCCGAACACTACTGCACTGCACTAAACCCTGAAACACGAGCCCCAGCAAGACCCCCTACACTGCCCGAACACCACTGCACTTCCCTAAACCCTGAAACTCCACCCCAGCAATATGCCCTACACTTCCCGAACACCAATGCACTAAACACTGAAACTCCACCCCCTGCATGACCCCCTACACTGCCCGGACACCACTGCACTGCCCTAAACCCTAAAACACCACCCCCAGCATGACCCCTACACGGCCCGAACACCACTGCATTGCCCTCAACCCTGAAACACCAACCCTAAAACACCAGCCCCAGCACAACCCCCTACACTGCCCGAACACCACTGCAATGCCCTAAACCCTGAAACACCATCCCCAGCCTGACCCCTACACTGCCAGAACACCACTGCACTGCCCTTAATCCTGAAACATCATCCCCAGCATGACCCTTTACACTGTCTGAACACCACTGCCCTAAACACTGAAACACCAGCCCTAGTACGACCCCCTACACTGCCGAAACACCACTGTACTGCCCTAAACTCTGAAACACCAGCCCCAGCACAACCCCCTATACTGCCCGAACACCACTGCACTGCCCTAAACCCTGAAACCCCAGCCCCAGCACTACACCCTACACTGCCCGAACACCACTGCACTGCCCTAAACCATGAAACACCAACCCCTGCACAACCCCCTACATTGCCCGTACACCACTGCACTGCCCTAAACCCTGAAACACCACCCCCAGCATGACCCGCTACACTGTCCGAACACCACTACTCTGCCCTAAACCCTGAAACACCACCCCCAGCAAGATGCCCTAAACTGTACGAACACCACTGCACTGCACTAAACCCTGAAACACGAGCCCCAGCAAGACCCCCTACACTGCCCGAACACCACTGCACTTCCCTAAACCCTCAAACTCCACCCCAGCAATATGCCCTACACTTCCCGAACACCAATGCACTAAACACTGAAACTCCACCCCCTGCATGACCCCCTACACTGCCCGGACACCACTGCACTGCCCTAAACCCTAAAACACCACCCCCAGCATGACCCCTACACTGCCCGAACACCACTGCATTGCCCTCAACCCTGAAACACCAACCCTAAAACACCAGCCCCAGCACGACCCCCTACACTGCCCGAACACCACTGCAATGCCCTAAACCCTGAAACACCATCCCCAGCACGACCCCCTACACTACCCGAACACCACTGCACTGCCCTTAATCCTGAAACATCATCCCCAGCACGACCCTTTACACTGTCTGAACACCACTGCCCTAAACACTGAAACACCAGCCCTAGTACGACCCCCTACACTGCTGAAACACCACTGTACTGCCCTAAACTCTGAAACACCAGCCCCAGCACGGCCCCCTATACTGCCTGAACACCACTGCACTGCCCTAAACCCTGAAACCCCAGCCCCAGCACTACACCCTACACTGCCCGAACACCACTGCACTGCCCTAAGCCATGAAACACCAACCCCTGCACAACCCCCTACATTGCCCGTACACCACTGCACTGCCCTAAACCCTGAAACACCACCCCCAGCATGACCCGCTACACTGTCTGAACACCACTACTCTGCCCTAAACCCTGAAACACCAGCCCCAGCACGACCCGCTACACTGCCCGAACACCACTGCACTGCCCTTAATCCTGAAACATCATCCCCAGCACGACCCTTTACACTGTCTGAACACCACTGCCCTAAACACTGAAACACCAGCCCCAGCACGGCCCCCTATACTGCCCGAACACCACTGCACTGCCCTAAACCCTGAAGCCCCAGCCCCAGCACTACACCCTACACTGCCCGAACACCACTGCACTGCCCTAAACCATGAAACACCAACCCCTGCACAACCCCCTACTTTGCCTGTACACCACTGCACTGCCCTAAACCCTGAAACACCACCCCCAGCATGACCCGCTACACTGTCTGAACACCACTACTCTGCCCTAAACCCTGAAACACCAGCCCCAGCACGACCAGCTACACTGCCCGAACAACACTGCACTGCCCTAAACCATGAAATACCAGCCCCAGCACTACCCCCTACACTGCCTGAATGCCACTGCACTGAGCTAAACCCTGAAGCACATGCCCCAGCACGACCCCCTACACTGCCCAAACACCACTGCACTGCCGTTAATCCTGAAACATCATCCCCAGCACGACCCTTTACACTGTCTGAACACCACTGCCCTAAACACTGAAACACCAGCCCCAGTACGACCCCCTACACTGCCGAAACACCACTGTACTGCCCTAAACCCTGAAACACCAGCCCCAGCACGGCCCCCTATACTGCCCGAACACCACTGCAATGTCCTAAACCCTGAAACCCCAGCCCCAGCACTACACCCTACACTGCCCGAACACCACTGCACTGCCCTAAACCATGAAACACCACCCCCTGCACAACCCCCTACATTGCCCGTACACCACTGCACTGCCCTAAACCCTGAAACACCACCCCCAGCATGACCCCCTACACTGTCCGAACACCACTGCTCTGCCCTAAACCCTGAAACACCACCCCCAGCGAGACCCCTTACACTCCCTGAACATCACTGCCCTAAACCCTGAAACACCAACCCCAGCAAGACCCCCTACACTCCCCAAACAGCACTGCCCTAAACCCTGAAACACCGCCCCCAGCAAGACCCCCTACACTACCGAACACCACTGCACTGCCCTAAACCCAGAAACAATAGCCCCAGAACGACCCACTATACTGCACGAACACCACTGCACTGCCCTAAACCCTGAAACACCAGCCCCAGCGCGACCCCTACAGTGCCCGAAAACCCGTGCACTGCCTTAAACCCTGAAACAACGGCCCCAGCACAGCCACCTACACTGCCCGAACACCACTTCACTGCCCTAAACCCTGAAACACCAGCCCCAGCACGACCCCCTACACTGCCCGAACACCACTGCGCTGTCCTAAACCCTGAAACACCACCCCCAGCAAGACCCCCTAGACTGCCCAAACACCACTGCACTGCCCTAATCCCTGAAACACCAGCCCCAGCAAGACCACCTACGCCGCCTGAACTTCACTGCCCTAAACCCTGAAACACCACTCCCAGCAAGACCCACTAGACTGCCCGAACACCACTGCACTGCCCTAATCCCTTAAACACCACACCCAGCAAGACCCCCTACACTGCCCGAACACCACTGCACTGCCCTAAACCCTGAAACACCACCCCCAGCAAGACCCTCTAGACTGCCCGAACACCACTGCACTGCACTAAACCCTGAAACACCAGCCCCAGCACAACCCCCTACACTGCCCGAACACCACTGCGCTGCCCTAAACCCTGAAACACCAGCCCCAGTATGACCCCCTACACTGCCCGAACACCAGTGCACTGCCCTAATCCCAGAAACACCAGCCCCTTAATGACCCCCTACAGTGTCCGAACACAACTGCACTGCCCTAAACCCTGAAACACCAGCACTAGCAGGACCCTTACTCTGCCCGAACACCACTGCACTGCCCTAAACCCTGAAACACCAGCCCTATCACGGCCCCCTACACTGCCCGAACACCACTGCACTGCCCTAAACCATGAAACACCAGCCCCAGCACGACCCCCTACACTGCCCGAACACAACTGCACTGCCCTAATCCCTGAAACACCAGCCCCAGCACGACCCGCTACACTGCCCGAACAACACTGCACTGCCCTAAACCATGAAATACCAGCCCCAGCACGACCCCCTACACTGCCCGAACACCACTGCACTGCCCTAAGCCCTGAAACACCAGCCCCAGCATGACCCCTTACACTGCCCGAACAACACTGCACTGACCTAAACCCTGAAACACCAGCCCCAGTACGACATCCTACACTGCCCGAACACTACTGCACTGCACTAAACCCTGAAACACGAGCCCCAGCAAGACCCCCTACACTGCCCGAACACCACTGCACTTCCCTAAACCCTGAAACTCCACCCCAGGAATATGCCCTACACTTCCCGAACACCAATGCACTAAACACTGAAACTCCACCCCCTGCATCACCCCCTACACTGCCCGGACACCACTGCACTGCCCTAAACCCTAAAACACCACCCCCAGCATGACCCCTACACTGCCCGAACACCACTGCATTGCCCTCATCCCTGAAACACCAACCCTAAAACACCAGCCCCAGCACGACCCCCTACACTGCCCGAACACCACTGCGCTGCCCTAAACCCTGAAACACCAGCCCCAGTATGACCCCCTACACTGCCCGAACACCAGTGCACTGCCCTAATCCCAGAAACACCAGCCCCATAATGACCCCCTACAGTGTCCGAACACAACTGCACTGCCCTAAACCCTGAAACACCAGCACTAGCACGACCCTTACACTGCCCGAATAACACTGCACTGACCTAAACCCTGAAACACCAGCCCCAGCACGACATCCTACACTGCCCGAACACTACTGCACTGCACTAAACCCTGAAACACGAGCCCCAGCAAGACCCCCTACACTGCTCGGATACCACTGCACTTCCCTAAACCCTGAAACTCCACCCCAGCAATATGCCCTACACTTCCCGAACACCAATGCACTGAACACTGAAACTCCACCCCCTGCATGACCCCCTACACTGCCCGGACAACACTGCACTGCCCTAAACCCTAAAACACCACCCCCAGCATGACCCCTACACTGCCCGAACACCACTGCATTGCCCTCAACCCTGAAACACCAACCCTAAAACACCAGCCCCAGCACGACCCCCTACACTGCCCGAACACCACTGCGCTGCCCTAAACCCTGAAACACCAGCCCCAGTATGACCCCCTACACTGCCCGAACACCAGTGCACTGCCCTAATCCCAGAAACACCAGCCCCATAATGACCCCCTACAGTGTCCGAACACAACTGCACTGCCCTAAACCCTGAAACACCAGCACTAGCACGACCCTTACACTGCCCGAATAACACTGCACTGACCTAAACCCTGAAACACCAGCCCCAGCACGACATCCTACACTGCCCAAACACTACTGCACTGCACTAAACCCTGAAACATCATCCCCAGCACGACCCTTTACACTGTCTGAACACCACTGCCCTAAACACTGAAACACCAGCCCTAGTACGACCCCCTACACTGCCGAAACACCACTGTACTGCCCTAAACTCTGAAACACCAGCCCCAGCACGGCCCCCTATACTGCCCGAACACCACTGCACTGCCCTAAACCCTGAAACCCCAGCCCCAGCCCCATCACTACACCCTACACTGCCCGAACACCACTGCACTGCCCTAAACCATGAAACACCAACCCCTGCACAACCCCCTACATTGCCCGTACACCACTGCACTGCCCTAAACCCTGAAACACCACCCCCAGCATGACCCGCTACACTGTCCGAACACCACTACTCTGCCCTAAACCCTGAAACACCAGCCCCAGCACTACCCCCTACACTGCCTGAACGCCACGGCACTGAGCTAAACCCTGAAGCACATGCCCCAGCACGACCCCCTACACTGCCCAAACACCACTGCACTGCTGTTAATCCTGAAACATCATCCCCAGCATGACCCTTTACAATGTCTGAACACCACTGCCCTAAACACTGAAACACCAGCCCCAGTACGACCCCCTACACTGCCAAAGCACCACTGTACTGCCCTAAACCCTGAAACACCAGCCCCAGCACGGCCCCCTATACTGCCCGAACACCACTGCAATGTCCTAAACCCTGAAACCCCAGCCCCAGCACTACACCCTACACTGCCCGAACACCACTGCACTGCCCTAAACCATGAAACACCACCCCCTGCACAACCCCCTACATTGCCCGTACACCACTGCACTGCCCTAAACCCTGAATCACCACCCCCAGCATGACCCCCTACACTGTCTGAACACCACTGCTCTGCCCTAAACCCTGAAACACCACCCCCAGCAAGACCCCTTACACTCCCCGAACATCACTGCCCTAAACCCTGAAACACCAACCCCAGCAACACCCCCTACACTCCCCAAACATCACTGCCCTAAACCCTGAAACACCGCCCCCAGCAAGACCCCCTACACTACCGAACACCACTGCACTGCCCTAAACCCAGAAACACTAGCCCCAGAACGACCCACTATACTGCACGAACACCACTGCACTGCCCTAAACCCTGAAACACCAGCCCCAGCGCGACCCCTACAGTGCCCGAACACCCTTGCACTGCCCTAAACCCTGAAACAACAGCCCCAGCACAACCACCTACACTGCCCGAACACCACTTCACTGCCCTAAACCCTGAAACACCAGCCCCAGCACGACCCCCTACACTGCCCGAACACCACTGCGCTGTCCTAAACCCTGAAACACCACCCCCAGCAAGACCCCCTAGACTGCCCAAACACCACTGCACTACCCTAATCCCTGAAACACCAGCCCCAGCAAGACCACCTACGCTGCCTGGACTTCAATGCCCTAAACCCTGAAACACCACTCCCAGCAAGACCCCCTAGACTGCCCGAACACCACTGCACTGCCCTAATCCCTTAAACACCACACCCAGCAAGACCCCCTACACTGCCCGAACACCACTGCACTGCCCTAAACCCTGAAACACCACCCCCAGCAAGACCCTCTAGACTGCCCGAACACCACTGCACTGCACTAAATCCTGAAACACCAGCCCCAGCACAACCCCTACACTGCCCGAACACCACTGCGCTGCCCTAAACCCTGAAACACCAGCCCCAGTATGACCCCCTACACTGCCCGAACACCAGTGCACTGCCCTAATCCAGTGAAACACCAGCCACATAATGACCCCCTACAGTGTCCGAACACAACTGCACTGCCCTAAACCCTGAAACACCAGCACTAGCACGACCCTTACACTGCCCGAACACCACTGCACTGCCCTAAACCCTGAAACACCAGCCCTATCACGGCCCCCTACACTGCCCGAACACTACTGCACTGCACTAAACCCTGAAACACGAGCCCCAGCAAGACCCCCTACACTGCCCGAACACCACTGCACTTCCCTAAACCCTGAAACTCCACCCCAGCAATATGCCCTACACTTCCCGAACACCAATGCACTAAACACTGAAACTCCACCCCCTGCATGACCCCCTACACTGCCCGGACACCACTGCACAGCCCTAAACCCTAAAACACCACCCCCAGCATGACCCCTACACTGCCCGAACACCACTGCATTGCCCTCAACCCTGAAACACCAACCCTAAAACACCAGCCCCAGCACGACCCCCTACACTGCCCGAACACCACTGCGCTACCCTAAACCCTGAAACACCAGCCCCAGTATGACCCCCTACACTGCCCGAACACCAGTGCACTGCCCTAATCCCAGAAACACCAGCCCCATAATGACCCCCTACAGTGTCCGAACACAACTGCACTGCCCTACACCCTGAAACACCAGCACTAGCACGACCCTTACACTGCCCGAATAACACTGCACTGACCTAAACCCTGAAACACCAGCCCCAGCACGACATCCTACACTGCCCGAACACTACTGCACTGCACTAAACCCTGAAACACGAGCCCCAGCAAGACCCCCTACACTGCCCAGACACCACTGCACTTCCCTAAACCCTGAAACTCCACCCCAGCAATATGCCCTACAATTCCCGAACACCAATGCACTAAACACTGAAACTCCACCCCCTGCATGACCCCCTACACTGCCCGGACAACACTGCACTGCCCTAAACCCTAAAACACCACCCCCAGCATGACCCCTACACTGCCCGAACACCACTGCATTGCCCTCAACCCTGAAACACCAACCCTAAAACACCAGCCCCAGCACGACCCCCTACACTGCCCGAACACCACTGCAATGCCCTAAAGCCTGAAACACCATCCCCAGCACGACCCCCTACACTGCCCGAACACCACTGCACTGCCCTTAATCCTGAAACATCATCCCCAGCACGACCCTTTACACTGTCTGAACACCACTGCCCTAAACACTGAAACACCAGCCCTAGTACGACACCCTACACTGCTGAAACACCACTGTACTGCCCTAAACTCTGAAACACCAGCCCCAGCACGGCCCCCTATACTGCCTGAACACCACTGCACTGCCCTAAACCCTGAAACCCCAGCCCCAGCACTACACCCTACACTGCCCGAACACCACTGCACTGCCCTAAACCATGAAACACCAACCCCTGCACAACCCCCTACATTGCCCGTACACCACTGCACTGCCCTAAACCCTGAAACACCACCCCCAGCATGACCCGCTACACTGTCTGAACACCACTACTCTGCCCTAAACCCTGAAACACCAGCCCCAGCACGACCCGCTACACTGCCCGAACAACACTGCACTGCCCTAAACCATGAAATACCAGCCCCAGCACTACCCCCTACACTGCCTGAATGCCACTGCACTGAGCTAAACCCTGAAGCACATGCCCCAGCACGACCCCCTACACTGCCCAAACACCACTGCACTGCCGTTAATCCTGAAACATCATCCCCAGCACGACCCTTTACTCTGTCTGAACACCACTGCCCTAAACACTGAAACACCAGCCCCAGTACGACCCCCTACACTGCCGAAACACCACTGTACTGCCCTAAACCATGAAACACCAGCCCCAGCACGGCCCCCTATACTGCCCGAACACCACTGCAATTTCCTAAACCCTGAAACCCCAGCCCCAGCACTACACCCTACACTGCCCGAACACCACTGCACTGCCCTAAACCATGAAACACTACCCCCTGCACAACCCCCTACATTGCCCGTACACCACTGCACTGCCCTAAACCCTGAAACACCACCCCCAGCATGACCCCCTACACTGTCCGAACACCACTGCTCTGCCCTAAACCCTGAAACACCACCCCCAGCAAGACCCCTTACACTCCCCGAACATCACTGCCCTAAACCCTGAAACACCAACCCCAGCAAGACCCCCTACACTCCCCAAACATCACTGCCCTAAACCCTGAAACACCGCCCCCAGCAAGACCCCCTACACTACCGAACACCACTGCACTGCCCTAAACTCAGAAACACTAGCCCAAGAACGACCCACTATACTGCACGAACACCACTGCACTGCCCTAAACCCTGAAACACCAGCCCCAGCGCGACCCCTACAGTGCCCGAACACCCGTGCACTGCCCTAAACCCTGAAACAACAGCCCCAGCACAGCCACCTACACTGCCAGAACACCACTTCACTGCCCTAAACCCTGAAACACCAGCCCCAGCACGACCCCCTACACTGCCCGAACACCACTGCGCTGTCCTAAACCCTGAAACACCACCCCCAGCAAGACCCCCCTAGACAGCCCAAACACCACTGCACTGCCCTAATCCCTGAAACACCAGCCCCAGCAAGACCACCTACGCTGCCTGAACTTCACTGCCCTAAACCCTGAAACACCACTCCCAGCAAGACCCCCTAGACTGCCCGAACACCACTGCACTGCCCTAATCCCTTAAACACCACACCCAGCAAGACCCCCTACACTGCCCGAACACCACTGCACTGCCCTAAACCCTGAAACACCACCCCCAGCAAGACCCTCTAGACTGCCCGAACACCACTGCACTGCACTAAACCCTGAAACACCAGCCCCAGCACAACCCCCTACACTGCCCGAACACCACTGCACTGCCCTAAAGCCTGAAACACCAGCCCCAGTATGACCCCCTACACTGCCCGAACACCAGTGCACTGCCCTAATCCCAGAAACACCAGCCCCTTAATGACCCCCTACAGTGTCCGAACACAACTGCACTGCCCTAAACCCTGAAACACCAGCACTAGCACGACCCTTACACTGCCCGAACACCACTGCACTGCCCTAAACACTGAAACACCAGCCCTATCACGGCCCCCTACACTGCCCGAACACCACTGCACTGCCCTAAACCATGAAACACCAGCCCCAGCACGACCCCCTACACTGCCCGAACACCACTGCACTGCCCTAATCCCTGAAACACCAGCCCCAGCACGACCCGCTACACTGCCCGAACAACACTGCACTGCCCTAAACCATGAAATACCAGCCCCAGCACGACCCCCTACACTGCCTGAACACCACTGCACTGCCCTAAGCCCTGAAACACCATCCCCAGCATGACCCCTTACACTGCCCGAACAACACTGCACTGACCTAAACCCTGAAACACCAGCCCTAGCACGACATCCTACACTGCCCGAACACTACTGCACTGCACTAAACCCTGAAACACGAGCCCCAGCAAGACCCCCTACACTGCCCGAACACCACTGCACTTCCCTAAACCCTGAAACTCCACCCCAGCAATATGCCCTACACTTCCCGAACACCAATGCACTAAACACTGAAACTCCACCCCCTGCATGACCCCCTACACTGCCCGGACACCACTGCACTGCCCTAAACCCTAAAACACCACCCCCAGCATGACCCCTACACTGCCCGAACACCACTGCATTGCCCTCAACCCTGAAACACCAACCCTAAAACACCAGCCCGGGCACAACCCCCTACACTGCCCGAACACCACTGCAATGCCCTAAACCCTGAAACACCATCCCCAGCATGACCCCTACACTGCCAGAACACCACTGCACTGCCCTTAATCCTGAAACATCATCCCCAGCATGACCCTTTACACTGTCTGAACACCACTGCCCTAAACACTGAAACACCAGCCCTAGTACGACCCCCTACACTGCCGAAACACCACTGTACTGCCCTAAACTCTGAAACACCAGCCCCAGCACAACCCCCTATACTGCCCGAACACCACTGCACTGCCCTAAACCCTGAAACCCCAGCCCCAGCACTACACCCTACACTGCCCGAACACCACTGCACTGCCCTAAACCATGAAACACCAACCCCTGCACAACCCCCTACATTGCCCGTACACCACTGCACTGCCCTAAACCCTGAAACACCACCCCCAGCATGACCCGCTACACTGTCCGAACACCACTACTCTGCCCTAAACCCTGAAACACCACCCCCAGCAAGATGCCCTAAACTGTCCGAACACCACTGCACTGCACTAAACCCTGAAACACGAGCCCCAGCAAGACCCCCTACACTGCCCGAACACCACTGCACTTCCCTAAACCCTGAAACTCCACCCCAGCAATATGCCCTACACTTCCCGAACACCAATGCACTAAACACTGAAACTCCACCCCTTGCATGACCCCCTACACTGCCCGGACACCACTGCACTGCCCTAAACCCTAAAACACCACCCCCAGCATGACCCCTACACTGCCCGAACACCACTGCATTGCCCTCAACCCTGAAACACCAACCCTAAAACACCAGCCCCAGCACGACCCCCTACACTGCCCGAACACCACTGCAATGCCCTAAACCCTGAAACACCATCCCCAGCACGACCCCCTACACTACCCGAACACCACTGCACTGCCCTTAATCCTGAAACATCATCCCCAGCACGACCCTTTACACTGTCTGAACACCACTGCCCTAAACACTGAAACACCAGCCCTAGTACGACCCCCTACACTGCTGAAACACCACTGTACTGCCCTAAACTCTGAAACACCAGCCCCAGCACGGCCCCCTATACTGCCTGAACACCACTGCACTGCCCTAAACCCTGAAACCCCAGCCCCAGCACTACACCCTACACTGCCCGAACACCACTGCACTGCCCTAAGCCATGAAACACCAACCCCTGCACAACCCCCTACATTGCCCGTACACCACTGCACTGCCCTAAACCCTGAAACACCACCCCCAGCATGACCCGCTACACTGTCTGAACACCACTACTCTGCCCTAAACCCTGAAACACCAGCCCCAGCACGACCCGCTACACTGCCCGAACACCACTGCACTGCCCTTAATCCTGAAACATCATCCCCAGCACGACCCTTTACACTGTCTGAACACCACTGCCCTAAACACTGAAACACCAGCCCCAGCACGGCCCCCTATACTGCCCGAACACCACTGCACTGCCCTAAACCCTGAAGCCCCAGCCCCAGCACTACACCCTACACTGCCCGAACACCACTGCACTGCCCTAAACCATGAAACACCAACCCCTGCACAACCCCCTACATTGCCCGTACACCACTGCACTGCCCTAAACCCTGAAACACCACCCCCAGCATGACCCGCTACACTGTCTGAACACCACTACTCTGCCCTAAACCCTGAAACACCAGCCCCAGCACGACCCGCTACACTTCCCGAACAACACTGCACTGCCCTAAACCATGAAATACCAGCCCCAGCACTACCCCCTACACTGCCTGAATGCCACTGCACTGAGCTAAACCCTGAAGCACATGCCCCAGCACGACCCCCTACACTGCCCAAACACCACTGCACTGCCGTTAATCCTGAAACATCATCCCCAGCACGACCCTTTACACTGTCTGAACACCACTGCCCTAAACACTGAAACACCAGCCCCAGTACGACCCCCTACACTGCCGAAACACCACTGTACTGCCCTAAACCCTGAAACACCAGCCCCAGCACGGCCCCCTATACTGCCTGAACACCACTGCAATGTCCTAAACCCTGAAACCCCAGCCCCAGCACTACACCCTACACTGCCCGAACACCACTGCACTGCCCTAAACCATGAAACACCACCCCCTTCACAACCCCCTACATTGCCCGTACACCACTGCACTGCCCTAAACCCTGAAACACCACCCCCAGCACGACCCGCTACACTGCCCGAACAACACTGCACTGCCCTAAACCATGAAATACCAGCCCCAGCACGACCCCCTACACTGCCCGAACACCACTGCACTGCCCTAAGCCCTGAAACACCATCCCCAGCATGACCCCTTACACTGCCCGAACAACACTGCACTGACCTAAACCCTGAAACACCAGCCCTAGCACGACATCCTACACTGCCCGAACACTACTGCACTGCACTAAACCCTGAAACACGAGCCCCAGCAAGACCCCCTACACTGACCGAACACCACTGCACTTCCCTAAACCCTGAAACTCCACCCCAGCAATATGCCCTACACTTCCCGAACACCAATGCACTAAACACTGAAACTCCACCCCCTGCATGACCCCCTACTCTGCCCGGACACCACTGCACTGCCCTAAACCCTAAAACACCACCCCCAGCATGACCCCTACACTGCCCGAACACCACTGCATTGCCCTCAACCCTGAAACACCAACCCTGAAACACCATCCCCAGCATGACCCCCTACACTGCCAGAACACCACTGCACTGCCCTTAATCCTGAAACATCATCCCCAGCACGACCCTTTACACTGTCTGAACACCACTGCCCTAAACACTGAAACACCAGCCCTAGTACGACCCCCTACACTGCCGAAACACCACTGTACTGCCCTAAACTCTGAAACACCAGCCCCAGCACAGCCCCCTATACTGCCCGAACACCACTGCACTGCCCTAAACCCTGAAACCCCAGCCCCAGCACTACACCCTACACTGCCCGAACACCACTGCACTGCCCTAAACCATGAAACACCAACCCCTGCACAACCCCCTACATTGCCCGTACACCACTGCACTGCCCTAAACCCTGAAACACCACCCCCAGCATGACCCGCTACACTGTCCGAACACCACTACTCTGCCCTAAACCCTGAAACACCACCCCCAGCAAGATGCCCTAAACTGTCCGAACACCACTGCACTGCACTAAACCCTGAAACACGAGCCCCAGCAAGACCCCCTACACTGCCCGAACACCACTGCACTTCCCTAAACCCTGAAACTCCACCCCAGCAATATGCCCTACACTTCCCGAACACCAATGCACTAAACACTGAAACTCCACCCCCTGCATGACCCCCTACACTGCCCGGACACCACTGCACTGCCCTAAACCCTAAAACACCACCCCCAGCATGACCCCTACACTGCCCAAACACCACTGCATTGCCCTCAACCCTGAAACACCAACCCTAAAACACCAGCCCCAGCACGACCCCCTACACTGCCCGAATACCACTGCAATGCCCTAAACCCTGAAACACCATCCCCAGCACGACCCCCTACACTACCCGAACACCACTGCACTGCCCTTAATCCTGAAACATCATCCCCAGCACGACCCTTTACACTGTCTGAACACCACTCCCCTAAACACTGAAACACCAGCCCTAGTACGACCCCCTACACTGCTGAAACACCACTGTACTGCCCTAAACTCTGAAACACCAGCCCCAGCACGGCCCCCTATACTGCCTGAACACCACTGCACTGCCCTAAACCCTGAAACCCCAGCCCCAGCACTACACCCTACACTGCCCGAACACCACTGCACTGCCCTAAACCATGAAACACCAACCCCTGCACAACCCCCTACATTGCCCGTACACCACTGCACTGCCCTAAACCCTGAAACACCACCCCCAGCATGACCCGCTACACTGTCTGAACACCACTACTCTGCCCTAAACCCTGAAACACCAGCCCCAGCACGACCCACTACACTGCCCAAACAACACTGCACTGCCCTAAACCATGAAATACCAGCCCCAGCACTACCCCCTACACTGCCTGAATGCCACTGCACTGAGCTAAACCCTGAAGCACATGCCCCAGCACGACCCCCTACACTGCCCAAACACCACTGCACTGCCTTTAATCCTGAAACATCATCCCCAGCACGACCCTTTACACTGTCTGAACACCACTGCCCTAAACACTGAAACACCAGCCCCAGTATGACTCCCTACACTGCCGAAACACCACTGTACTGCCCTAAACCCTGAAACACCAGCCCCAGCACGGCCCCCTATACTGCCCGAACACCACTGCAATGTCCTAAACCCTGAAACCCCAGCCCCAGCACTACACCCTACACTGCCCGAACACCACTGCACTGCCCTAAACCATGAAACACCACCCCCTGCACAACCCCCTACATTGCCCGTACACCACTGCAATGCCCTAAACCCTGAAACACCACCCTCAGCATGACCCCCTACACTGTCCGAACACCACTGCTCTGCCCTAAACCATGAAACACCACCCCCAGCAAGACCCCTTACACTCCCTGAACATCACTGCCCTAAACCCTGAAACACCAACCCCAGCAAGACCCCCTACACTCCCCAAACAGCACTGCCCTAAACCCTGAAACACCGCCCCCAGCAAGACCCCCTACACTACCGAACACCACTGCACTGCCCTAAACCCAGAAACACTAGCCCCAGAACGACCCACTATACTGCACGAACACCACTGCACTGCCCTAAACCCTGAAACACCAGCCCCAGCGCGACCCCTACAGTGCCCGAACACCCGTGCACTGCCCTAAACCCTGAAACAACAGCCCCAGCACAGCCACCTACACTGCCCGAACACCACTTCACTGCCCTAAACCCTGAAACACCAGCCCCAGCACGACCCCCTACACTGCCCGAACACCACTGCGCTGTCCTAAACCCTGAAACACCACCCCCAGCAAGACCCCCTAGACTGCCCAAACACCACTGCACTGCCCTAATCCCTGAAACACCATCCCCAGCAAGACCACCTACGCTGCCTGAACTACACTGCCCTAAACCCTGAAACACCACTCCCAGCAAGACCCCCTAGACTGCCCGAACACCACTGCACTGCCCTAATCCCTTAAACACCACACCCAGCAAGACCCCCTACACTGCCCGAACACCACTGCACTGCCCTAAACCCTGAAACACCACCCCCAGCAAGACCCTCTAGACTGCCCGAACACCACTGCACTGCACTAAACCCTGAAACACCAGCCCCAGCACAACCCCCTACACTGCCCGAACACCACTGCGCTGCCCTAAACCCTGAAACACCAGCCCCAGTATGACCCCCTACACTGCCCGAACACCAGTGCACTGCCCTAATCCCAGAAACATCAGCCCCTTAATGACCCCCTACAGTGTCCGAACACAACTGCACTGCCCTAAACCCTGAAACACCAGCACTAGCAGGACCCTTACACTGCCCGAACACCACTGCACTGCCCTAAACCCTGAAACACCAGCCCTATCACGGCCCCCTACACTGCCCGAACACCACTGCACTTCCCTAAACCCTGAAACTCCACCCCAGCAATATGCCCTACACTTCCCAAACACCAATGCACTAAACACTGAAACTCCACCCCCTGCATGACCCCCTACACTGCCCGGACACCACTGCACTGCCCTAAACCCTAAAACACCACCCCCAGCCTGACCCCTACACTGCCCGAACACCACTGCATTGCCCTCAACCCTGAAACACCAACCCTAAAACACCAGCCCCAGCACAACCCCCTACACTGCCCGAACACCACTGCAATGCCCTAAACCCTGAAACACCATCCCCAGCACGACCCCCTACACTGCCCGAACACCACTGCACTGCCCTTAATCCTGAAACATCATCCCCAGCACGACCCTTTACACTGTCTGAACACCACTGCCCTAAACACTGAAACACCAGCCCTAGTACGACCCCCTACACTGCCGAAACACCACTGCACTGCCCTAAACCCTAAAACACCACCCCCAGCATGACCCCTACACTGCCCGAACACCACTGCATTGCCCTCAACCCTGAAACACCAACCCTAAAACACCAGCCCCAGCACGACCCCCTACACTGCCCGAACACCACTGCAATGCCCTAAACCCTGAAACACCATCCCCAGCACGACCCCCTACACTGCCCGAACACCACTGCACTGCCCTTAATCCTGAAACATCATCCCCAGCACGACCCTTTACACTGTCTGAACACCACTGCCCTAAACACTGAAACACCAGCCCTAGTACGACCCCCTACACTGCCGAAACACCACTCTACTGCCCTAAACTCTGAAACACCAGCCCCAGCACGGCCCCCTATACTGCCCGAACACCACTGCACTGCCCTAAACCCTGAAACCCCAGCCCCAGCACTACACCCTACACTGCCCGAACACCACTGCACTGCCCTAAACCATGAAACACCAACCCCTGCACAACCCCCTACATTGCCCGTACACCACAGCACTGCCCTAAACCCTGAAACACCACCCCCAGCATGACCCCCTACACTGTCTGAACACCACTACTCTGCCCTAAACCCTGAAACACCAGCCCCAGCACGACCCGCTACACTGCCCGAACAACACTGCACTGCCCTAAACCATGAAATACCAGCCCCAGCACTACCCCCTACACTGCCTGAATGCCACTGCACTGAGCTAAACCCTGAAGCACATGCCCCAGCAGGACCCCCTACACTTCCCAAACACCACTGCACTGCCGTTAATCCTGAAACATCATCCCCAGCACAACCCTTTACACTGTCTGAACACCACTGCCCTAAACACTGAAACACCAGCCCCAGTACGACCCCCTACACTGCCGAAACACCACTGTACTGCCCAAAACCCTGAAACACCAGCCCCAGCACGGCCCCCTATACTGCCCAAACACCACTGCAATGTCCTAAACCCTGAAACCCCAGCCCCAGCACTACACCCTACACTGCCCGAACACCACTGCACTGCCCTAAACCATGAAACACCACCCCCTGCACAACCCCCTACATTGCCCGTACACCACTGCACTGCCCTAAACCCTGAAACACCCCCCCCAGCATGACCCCCTACACTGTCCGAACACCACTGCTCTGCCCTAAACCCTGAAACACCACCCCCAGCAAGACCCCTTACACTCCCTGAACATCACTGCCCTAAACCCTGAAACACCAACCCCAGCAAGACACCCTACACTCCCCAAACAGCACTGCCCTAAACCCTGAAACACCGCCCCCAGCAAGACCCCCTGCACTACCGAACACCACTGCACTGCCCTAAACCCAGAAACACTAGCCCCAGAACGACCCACTATACTGCACGAACACCACTGCACTGCCCTAAACCCTGAAACACCAGCCCCAGCGCGACCCCTACAGTGCCCAAACACCCAAGCACTGCCCTAAACCCTGAAACAACAGCCCAGCACAGCCACCTACACTGCCCGAACACCACTTCACTGCCCTAAACCCTGAAACATCAGCCCCAGCACGACCCCCTACACTGCCTGAACACCACTGCGCTGTCCTAAACCCTGAAACACCACCCCCAGCAAGACCCCCTGGACTGCCCAAACACCACTGCACTGCCCTAATCCCTGAAACACCAGCCCCAGCAAAACCACCTACGCTGCCTGAACTTCACTGCCCTAAACCCTGAAACACCACTCCCAGCAAGACCCCCTAGACTGCCCGAACACCACTGCACTGCCCTAATCCCTTAAACACCACACCCAGCAAGACCCCCTACACTGCCCGAACACCACTGCACTGCCCTAAACCCTGAAACACCACCCCTAGCAAGACCCTCTAGACTGCCCGAACACCACTGCACTGCACTAAACCCTAAAACACCAGCCCCAGCACAACCCCCTACACTGCCCGAACACCACTGCGCTGCCCTAAACCCTGAAACACCAGCCCCAGTATGACCCCCTACACTGCCCGAACACCAGTGCACTGCCCTAATCCCAGAAACACCAGCCCCTTAATGACCCCCTACAGTGTCCAAACACAACTGCACTGCCCTAAACCCTGAAACACCAGCACTAGCAGGACCCTTACACTGCCCGAACACCACTGCACTGCCCTAAACCCTGAAACACCAGCCCTATCACGGCCCCCTACACTGCCCGAACACCACTGCACTGCCCTAAACCATGAAACACCAGCCCCAGCACTACCCCCTACACTGCCCGAACACCACTGCACTGCCCTAATCCCTGAAACACCAGCCCCAGCACGACCCGCTACACTGCCCAAACAACACTGCACTGCCCTAAACCATGAAATACCAGCCCCAGCACGACCCCCTACACTGCCCGAACACCACTGCACTGCCCTAAGCCCTGAAACAGCAGCCCCAGCATGACCCCTTACACTGCCCGAAAAACACTGCACTGACCTAAACCCTGAAACACCAGCCCCAGCACGACATCCTACACTGCCCGAACACTACTGCACTGCACTAAACCCTGAAACACGAGCCCCAGCAAGACCCCCTACACTGCCCGAACACCACTGCACTTCCCTAAACCCTGAAACTCCACCCCAGCAATATGCCCTACACTTCCCGAACACCAATGCACTAAACACTGAAACTCCACCCCCTGCATGACCCCCTACACTGCCCGGACACCACTGCACTGCCCTAAACCCTAAAACACCACCCCCAGCATGACCCCTACACTGCCCGAACACCACTGCATTGCCCTCAACCCTGAAACACCAACCCTAAAACACCAGCCCCAGCACAACCCCCTACACTGCCCGAACACCACTGCAATGCCCTAAACCCTGAAACACCATCCCCAGCACGACCCCCTACACTGCCCGAACACCACTGTACTGCCCTTAATCCTGAAACATCATCCCCAGCACGACCCTTTACACTGTCTGAACACCACTGCCCTAAACACTGAAACACCAGCCCTAGTACGACCCCCTACACGGCCGAAACACCACTGTACTGCCCTAAACTCTGAAACACCAGCCCCAGCACGGCCCCCTATACTGCCCGAACACCACTGCACTGCCCTAAACCCTGAAACCCCAGCCCCAGCACTACACCCTACACTGCCCGAACACCACTGCACTGCCCTAAACCATGAAACACCAACCCCTGCACAACCCCCTACATTGCTCGTACACCACTGCACTGCCCTAAACCCTGAAACACCACCCCCAGCATGATCCGCTACACTGTCCGAACACCACTACTCTGCCCTAAACCCTGAAACACCACCCCCAGCAAGATGCCCTAAACTGTCCGAACACCACTGCCCTAAACACTAAAACACCAGCCCCAGTGCAACCCCTGCTGGCCCGCACACCACAGCACTGCCCTCAACCCTGAAACACCACCCCTGCGCTTCCCTCTATACGGCCCAAACACCACTGCACTGCCCTAAACCCTAAAACACCACCCCCGCACGACCCCTACACTGCCCGAACACCACTGCACTGCCCTAAACCCTAAAACACCAGCCTCAGCATGACCCCCTACAGAGCCCGAACACCACTTCACTGCCCTAAACCCTAAAATACCACCCCGGCATGACCCTCTACACTGCCTGAACACCACTTCACTGCCCTAAACCCTAAAACACCAGCCCCGGCACGATCCCCTACACTGCCCGAACACCACTGCACTGCCCTAAACACTGAAACACCAGCCCCAGCACGACCCCTACACTGCCCAAACACCACTGCACTGCCCTAAGCCCTGAAACACCCGCCCCAGCACGACCCCCTACACTGCCCGAACACCACTGCGCTGCCCTAAACCCTGAAACACCAGCCCCGGTATGACCCCCTACACTGCCCGAACACCAGTGCACTGCCCTAATCCCAGAAACACCAGCCCCTTAATGACCCCCTACAGTGTCCGAACACAACTGCACTGCCCGAAACCCTGAAACACCAGCACTAGCAGGACCCTTACACTGCCTGAACACCACTGCACTGCCCTAAACCCTGAAACACCAGCCCTATCACTGCCCCCTACACTGCCCGAACACCACTGCACTGCCCTAAACCATGAAACACCAGCCCCAGCACGACCCCCTACACTGCCTGAACACCACTGCACTGCCCTAATCCCTGAAACACCAGCCCCAGCACGACCCGCTACACTGCCCGAACAACACTGCACTGCCCTAAACCATGAAATACCAGCCCCAGCACGACCCCCTACACTGCCCGAACACCACTGCACTGCCCTAAGCCCTGAAACACCAGCCCCAGCATGACCCCTTACACTGCCCGAACAACACTGCACTGACCTAAACCCTGAAACACCAGCCCCAGCACGACATCCTACACTGCCCGAACACTACTGCACTGCACTAAACCCTGAAACACGAGCCCCAGCAAGACCCCCTACACTGCCCGAACACCACTGCACTTCCCTAAACCCTGAAACTCCACCCCAGCAATATGCCCTACACTTCCCGAACACCAATGCACTAAACACTGAAACTCCACCTCCTGCATGACCCCCTACACTGCCCGGACACCACTGCACTGCCCTAAACCCTAAAACACCACCCCCAGCATGACCCCTACACTGCCCGAACACCACTGCATTGCCCTCAACCCTGAAACACCAACCCTAAAACACCAGCACAACCCCCTACACTGCCCGAACACCACTGCAATGCCCTAAACCCTGAAACACCATCCCCAGCACGACCCCCTACACTGCCCGAACACCTCTGCACTGCCCTTAATCCTGAAACATCATCCCCAGCACGACCCTTTACACTGTCTGAACACCACTGCCCTAAACACTGAAACACCAGCCCTAGTACGACCCCCTACACTGCCGAAACACCACTGTACTGCCCTAAACTCTGAAACACCAGCCCCAGCACGGCCCCCTATACTGCCCGAACACCACTGCACTGCCCTAAACCATGAAACACCAACCCATGCACAACCCCCTACATTGCCCGTACACCACTGCACTGCCCTAAACCCTGAAACACCACCCCCAGCATGACCCCCTACACTGTCCGAACACCACTACTCTGCCCTAAACCCTGAAACATCACCCCCAGCAAGATGCCCTAAACTGTCCGAACACCACTGCCCTAAACACTAAAACACCAGCCCCAGTGCAACCCCTGGTGGCCCGCACACCACAGCGCTGCCCTCAACCCTGAAACACCACCCCTGCGCTTCCCTCTATACGGCCCAAACACCACTGCACTGCCCTAAACCCTAAAACACCACCCCCGCACGACCCCTACACTGCCCGAACACCACTGCACTGCCCTAAACCCTAAAACACCAGCCTCAGCATGACCCCCTACAGAGCCCGAACACCACTTCACTGCCCTAAACCCTAAAATACCACCCCGGCATGACCCTCTACACTGCCTGAACACCACTTCACTGCCCTAAACCCTAAAACACCAGCCCCGGCACGATCCCCTACACTGCCCGAACACCACTGCACTGCCCTAAACACTGAAACACCAGCCCCAGCACGACCCCTACACTGCCCAAACACCACTGCACTGCCCTAAGCCCTGAAACACCAGCCCCAGCACGACCCCCTACACTGCCCGAACAACACTGCACTGCCCTAAACCACGAAACACGAAGCCCCAGCACGACCCCCTACATTGCCCAAACACCACTGCACTGTCCTAAACCCTGAAACACTAGCCCCAGCACGACCCCCTACACTTCCCAAACACCACTGCACTGCCATAAACCCTGAAATACCACCCCCAGCAAGACCCCCTACACTGCCCGAACACCACTGTACTGCCCTAAACCCTGAAACACCACCCCAGCAATAAACCCTGAAACACTACCCCCTACACGACCCCCTACACTGCCCGAACACCAGTGCACTGCCCTAAACCCTGAAATACCACCCCAAGCAATAAACCCTGAAACACTACCCCCTACACGACCCCCTACACTGCCCGAACACCAGTGCACTGCCCTAAACCCTGAAATACCACCCCCAGCAAGCCCCCTGCACTGCCTGAACACAACTGCTCTGCCGTAAACCCTGAAACACCACCCAAGCACGACCCCCTACACTGCCCGAACACCACTGCTCTGCCGTAAACCCTAAAACACCAGCCCCAGCATGACCCCCTACACTACCCGATCACCACTGCACTGCCCTAAATCCTAAAACACCAGCCTCAGCACGACCCCCTACACTGCCTGAACACCACTGCACTACCCTAAACCCTAAAATACCACCCCAGCAATATGCCCTACACTGCCCGAACACCACTGCACTAAACCCTGAAACACCACCCCCTGCACAACACCCTCCACTTCCTGAACACCACTACACTGCCCTAAACCCTGAAACACCTCCTCCTGTATGACCCCCTACACTGCTTTAACAGCACTGCACTGCTGTAAACCCTGAAACACCACCCCCAGTACGACCCCCTACATTGCACAACACCACTGCACTGCCCTAAACCCTAAATCACCACCCCCAGCACGACCCCCTACACTGCCCAAACACCACTACATTGCCCTAAACCCTGAAACACCTCCCACTGCATGACCCCTACACTGCTTAAACAGCACTGCACTGCCGTAAACCCTGAAACACCACCCCCAGGATGACCCCCTGCACTGCGCAACACCACTGCACTGCCCTAAACCCTGAAACACCAGCCCCAGCACGACCCCCTACACTGTCCGAACACCACTGCACTGACATAAACCCTGAAACACCAGCCCCAGCACGACCCCCTACACTGCCCAAACACCACTGCACTGCCCTTAACCCTGAAACATCAGCCCCAGCACGACCCCTTACACTGCCTGAACACCACTGCCCTAAACACTGAAACACCAGCCCCAGTAAGTCCCCCTATACTGCCGAAACACCACTGCACTGCCCTAAACCCCGAAACACCAGCCCCAGCACAGCCCCCTATACTGCCCGAATACCACTGCAATGCCCTAAACCCTGAAACCCCAGCCCCAGCACTACACCCTACACTGCCCGAACACCACTGCACTGCCCTAAACCATGAAACACCACCCCTGCACAACCCCTTACATTGCCCGAACACCACTGCACTGCCCTAAACCCTGAAACATCACCCCCAGCATGACCCCCTACACTGCCCGAACACGACTGCTCTGCCCTAAACCCTGAAACACCACCCCCAGCAAGACCCCCTACACTACCCGAACATCACTGCCCTAAACCCTAAACCACCACCCCCAAAAAGACCCTCTACAGTGCCCAAACACCAGTGCACTGCTCTAAACCCTGACACACCACCCCCAGCACGACCCCCTACACTGCACGAACACCACTGCACTGCCCTAAACCCTGAAACACCAGCCCCAGCACGAACCCCTGCACTACCCGAACACCACTGCACTGCCCTAAACCCAGAAACACCAGCCCCAGAACGACCTACTACACTGCCCGAATACCACTGTACTGCCCTAAACACTGAAGCACCAGCCCCACAACGACCCCTACAGTGCCGAACACCACTGCACTGCCCTAAACCCTCAAACACCAGCCCCAGCACAGCCCCCTACACTGCCCAAACACCACTGCACTGCCCTAAACCCTGAAACACCAGCCCCAGCACGACCCCCTACACTGCACAAACACCACTGCACTGCCCTAAACCCTGAAACACCACCCCAGCAAGACCCCCTAGACTGCCCGAACACCACTGCACTGACCTAAACCCTGAAACACCACCCCCAGCAAGACCCCCTAGACTGCATGAACAGCACTGCCCTGCCCTAATCCCTGAAACACCACCCCCAGCAAGACCCCCTACGCTGCCAGAACACCACTGCAGTGCCGTAAACCCTGAAACACCACCCCCAGCATGACCCCCTACCCTGCCTGAACGCCACTGCACTGCCCTAAACCCTGAAACACCACCCCAGAAAAACGCTTTCCACTGCCCGAACACCACTGCACTAAACCCTGAAACACTACCCCCTACACGTCCCCCTACACTGCCCGAACACCACTGCACTGCCCTAAACCCTAAAACACCACCCCCAGCACAACCCCCTACACTGCCCAAACAACACTGCTCTGCCCTAAACCCTGAAACACCACCCCAGCACGACCCCCTACACTGCCCAAACACCAGTGCACTGCTCTAAACCCCGAAACACCACTGCACTGCCATAAACCCTGAAACACCAGCCCAGCACAACCCCCTTCACTTCCCGAACACCACTGCTCTGCCCAAAACCCTAAAACACCAGCCCCAGCATGACCCCCTACACTGCCCAAACACCACTGCACTGCCCTAAACCCCAAAACACCAGCCTCAATACGACCCCCTATACTGCCCAAACACCACTGCACTACCTTAAACCCTAAAACACCACCCCCAGCACGACCCCCTACACTGCCCGAACACCAATGCACTGTCCTAAACCCAGAAACAATACCCCCAGTATGATCCCCTACACTGCCCGAACACTTCTGCACTGCCCTAAACCCTGAACACCAGCCCAAGCTCGACCCCCTACACTGCCCGAACACCACTGCACTGCCCTAAACTCTGAAACACCAGTCCCAGCACGACCCCCTTCACATCCTGAACACCACTGCACTGCCCTAAACCCTGAAACACCACCCCCAGCAAGACCCCCTACGCTGCCAGAACACCACTGCAGTGCCGTAAACCATGAAACACCACACCCAGCATGACCCCCTATCCTGCCTGAACGCCACTGCACTGCCCTAAACCCTGAAACACCACCCCAGCAATACGCTTTTTACTGCCCGAACACCACTGCACTAAACCCTGAAACACTACCCCCACACGTCCCCCTACACTGCCCGAACACCACTGCACTGCCCTAAGCCCTAAAACACCACCCCCAGCACAACCCCCTACACTGCCCAAACAACACTGCTCTGCCCTAAACCCTGAAACACCACCCCAGCACGACCCCCTACACTGCCCAAACACCAGTGCACTGCTCTAAACCCTGAAACACCACCCCAAGCACGACCCCCTACACAGCACGAACTCCACTGCACTGCCCTAAACCCTGAAACACCAGCCCCAGCACGAACCCCCACAGTGCCCAAACACCAGTGCACTGCTCTAAACCCTGAAACACCACTCCCAGCACGACCCCCTACACTACATGAACACCACTGCACTGCCCTAAACCCTGAAACACCAGCCCCAGCACGAAGCCCTACACTACCCGAACACCACTGCACTGCCCTAAACCCAGAAACACCAGCCCCAGAACGACCTACTACACTGCCCGAATACCACTGCACTGCCTAAAACACTGAAGCACCAGCCCCACAATGACCCCTACAGTGCCTGAACACCACTGCACTGCCCTAAACCCTGAAACACCAGCCCCAGAACAGCCCCCTACACTGCCCGAACACCACTGCACTGCCCTAAACCCTGAAACACCAGCCCCAGCACGACCCCCTACACTGCACGAACACCACTGCACTGCCCTAAACCCTGAAACACCACCCCCAGCATGACCCCCTACACTGCCCTAACACCACTGCACTGCCCTAAACCCTGAAACACCACCCCCAGCAAGACCCCCTAGACTGCATGAACACCACTGCCCTGCCCTAATCCCTGAAACACCACCCCCAGCAATACCCCCTACACTGCCAGAACACCACTGCACTGCCGTAAACCCTGAAACACCACCCTCTGCATGACCCCCTACCCTGCCTGAACGCCACTGCACTGCCCTAAACCCTGAAACACCACCCCAGCAATACGCTTTCCACTGCCCGAACACCACTGCACTAAACCCTGAAACACTACCCCTTACACGTCCCCATACTGTGCCCGAACACCACTGCACTGCCCTAAAACCCTAAAATACCACCCTCAGCACAACCCCCTACACTGCCCAAACAACACTGCTCTGCCCTAAACCCTGAAACACCACCCCAGCATGACCCCCTACCCTGCCAGAACACCACTGCTCTGCCCAAAACCCTAAAACACCAGCCCCAGCATGACCCCCTACACTGCCCGAACACCACTGCACTGCCCTAAACCCTAAAACACCAGCCTCAACACGACCCCCTATACTGCCCAAACACCACTGCACTACCCTAAACCCTAAAACACCACCCCCAGCATGACCCCCTACACTGCCCGAACACTTCTGCACTGCCCTAAACCCTGAAGACCAGCCCAAGCTCGACCCCCTACACTGCCCGAACAGCACTGCACTGCCCTAAACCCTGAAACACCAGTCCTAGCACGAGCCCCTACACTGCCCAAACACCACTGCAATGCCCTAAGCCCTGAAACACCAGCCCCAGCACGACCCCCTACACTGCCCGAACCACACTGCACTGCCATGAACTCCGAAACACCAGCCCCAGCATGACACCCTACACTGCCCAAACACCACTGCACTGCCCTAAACCCTGAAACACCAGCCCAGTACAACCCCCTTCACTTCCCGAACACCACTGCACTGCCCTAAACCCTGAAACACCACCCCCAGCAAGACCCCCTACACTGCCCGAATGCCACTGCACTGCCCTAAACCCTGAAACACCACCCCCAGCATGACCCCCTACACTGCCCGAACACCACTGCACTGCCCTAAACCCTGAAACACCACCCCCAGCAAGACCCCCTAGACTGCATGAACACCACTGCCCTGCCCTAATCCCTGAAACACCACCCCCAGCAAGACCCCCTACGCTGCAAGAACACCACTGCACTGCCATAAACCCTGAAACACCACCCCCAGCAAGACCCCCTAGACTGCATGAACACCACTGCCCTGCCCTAATCCCTGAAACACCACCCCCAGCAAGACCCCCTCCCTGCCTGAACACCACTGCACTGCCCTAAACCCTGAAACACCACCCCCAGCAAGACCCCCTAGACTGCATGAACACCACTGCCCTGCCCTAATCCCTGAAACACCACCCCCAGCAAGACCCCCTACCCTGCCTGAACGCCACTGCACTGCCCTAAGCCCTGAAACACCACCCCAGCAATACGCTTTCCACTGCCCGAACATCACTGCACTAAACCCTGAAACACTACCCCCTACACGTCCCCATACAGTGCCCGAACACCACTGCACTGCCCTAAAACCCTAAAATACCACCCCCAGCACAACCGCCTACACTGCCCAAACAACACTGCTCTGCCCTAAACCCTGAAACACCACCCCAGCACGACCCCCTACTCTGCCAGGACACCACTGCTCTGCCCAAAACCCTAAAACACCAGCCCCAGCATGACCCTCTTCACTGCCCAAACAACACTGCTCTGCCCTAAACCCTGAAACACCACCCCAGCACGACCCCCTACACTGCCAGAACACCACTGCTCTGCCCAAAACCCTAAAACACCAGCCACAGCATGACCCCCTACACTGCCCGAACACCACTGCACTGCCCTAAACCCTGAAACACCAGCCCCAGCACGACCCCCTACACTGCCCGAACAACACTGCACTGCCCTAAACCCTGAAACACCAGCCCAGTACAACCCCCTTAATAATAATAATAATAATAAAAGGGATCTTATCGTGCGCAAACATAGCCCAATGGGCGTCAAGGCGCCTAATTCCAAAACCAGCTCATGACAAAGCCCCTGCAGCTCAGCCTGTGTAAGCTCTAGAGAAGCACCAAGTTTTTAGGGCCTTTTTAAACAGCGCTAAAGAGGGTAAGTTCTTCAACTCCATCGGCAAGATGTTCCAGAGTTGTGGAGCAGCGACTGAAAAAGCCCTGGCTCCCCATCTCGTGAGTTTAAAACGAGGGACAACAAGTTGGAATAGTCCCGAAGAACGCAAACACCTTGTGGGGTGGTAACGAGTAATCAGAGAGCTGATAGCGCCTTTAGATCCATCCTCGAGTGCTCTATAGGTCAGACACAGAATTTTAAAATAAATTCTGTGCTGAACAGGCAGCCAATGAAGGTCTCTCCTCGCAGCAATAGCAGAAGAGGCCCTGGGCAGATCCAGGACAAAACGTGCAGCAGCATTCTGCACGATTTGCAGTCGATGTATAAGGCCCTTGTTGGACTCCATGTAGAGAGAGTTACAATAGTCCAACCTGGAACCAACAAGGGCGACTGCAATCTGCTTGCGTGCTTGAAGAGACAAATAACTGCGAATTCTGTTGAGCGTCCTGATCACGCCCCAGCAGGTCGAAACAGTCCGATTCACCTGTAAGGACATCGAGAGTGAAGTATCAAACACTACACCCAGATTTCTGGCAGATTGAGAGGGAGTGGGGCAGGTGCCAAGAGAGGAGGGCCACCACTCACTCGACCAAATATCTTCACTTCCCGAACACAACTGCACTGCCCTAAACCCTGAAACACCACCCCCAGCAAGACCCCCTACACTGCCCGAATGCCACTGCACTGCCCTAAAACCTGAAACACCACCCCCAGCATGACCCCCTACACTGCCCGAACACTACTGCACTGCCCTAAACCCTGAAACACCATCCCCAGCAAGACCCCCTAGACTGCATGAACACCACTGCCCTGCCCTAATCCCTGAAACACCACTCCCAGCAAGACCCCCTACGCTGCAAGAACACCACTGCACTGCCGTAAACCCTGAAACACCACCCCCTGCATGACCCCCTACACTGCCCGAACACCACTGCCCTGCCCTAATCCCTGAAACACCACCCCCAGCAAGACCCCCTACCCTGCCTGAACGCCACTGCACTGCCCTAAACCCTGAAACACCACCCCAGCAATACGCTTTCCACTGCCCGAACATCACTGCACTAAACCCTGAAACACTACCCCCTACACGTCCCCATACAGTGCCCGAACACCACTGCACTGCCCTAAAACCCTAAAATACCACCCCCAGCACAACCGCCTACACTGCCCAAACAACACTGCTCTTCCCTAAACCCTGAAACACCACCCCAGCACGACCCCCTACTCTGCCAGGACACCACTGCTCTGCCCAAAACCTTAAAACACCAGCCCCAGCATGACCCTATTCACTGCCCAAACAACACTGCTCTGCCCTAAACCCTGAAACACCACCCCAGCACGACCCCCTACACTTCCAGAACACCACTGCTCTGCCCAAAACCCTAAAACACCAGCCACAGCATGACCCCCTACACTGCCCGAACACCACTGCACTGCCCTAAACCCTGAAACACCAGTCCTAGCACGACCCCCTACACTGCCCAAACACCACTGCAATGCCCTAAGCCCTGAAACACCAGCCCCAGCACGACCCCCTACACTGCCCGAACAACACTGCACTGCCATGAACCCCGAAACACCAGCCCCAGCATGACACCCTACACTGCCCAAACACCACTGCACTGCCCTAAACCCTGAAACACCAGCCCAGTACAACCCCCTTCACTTCCCGAACACCACTGCACTGTCCTAAACCCTGAAACACCACCCCCAGCAAGACCCCCTACACTGCGCGAATGCCACTGCACTGCCCTAAAACCTGAAACACCACCCCCAGCATGACCCCCTACACTGCCTGAACACCACTGCACTGCCCTAAACCCTGAAACACCATCCCCAGCAAGACCCCCTAGACTGCATGAACACCACTGCCCTGCCCTAATCCCTGAAACACCACCCCCAGCAAGACCCCCTACGCTGCAAGAACACCACTGCACTGCCATAAACCCTGAAACACCACCCCCTGCATGACCCCCTACACTGCCCGAACACCACTGCACTGCCCTAAACCCTGAAACATCACCCCCAGCAAGACCCCCTAGACTGCATGAACACCACTGCCCTGCCCTAATCCCTGAAACACCACCCCCAGCAAGACCCCCTACCCTGCCTGAACGCCACTGCACTGCCCTAAACCCTGAAACACCACCCCAGCAATACGCTTTCCACTGCCCGAACATCACTGCACTAAACCCTGAAACACTACCCCCTACACGTCCCCATACAGTGCCCGAACACCACTGCACTGCCCTAAAACCCTAAAATACCACCCCCAGCACAACCGCCTACACTGCCCAAACAACACTGCTCTGCCCTAAACCCTGAAACACCACCCCAGCACGACCCCCTACTCTGCCAGGACACCACTGCTCTGCCCAAAACCCTAAAACACCAGCCCCAGCATGACCCTATTCACTGCCCAAACAACACTGCTCTGCCCTAAACCCTGAAACACCACCCCAGCACGACCCCCTACACTGCCAGAACACCACTGCTCTGCCCAAAACCCTAAAACACCAGCCACAGCATGACCCCCTACACTGCCCGAACACCACTGCACTGCCCTAAACCCTGAAACACCAGTCCTAGCACGACCCCCTACACTGCCCAAACACCACTGCAATGCCCTAAGCCCTGAAACACCAGCCCCAGCACGACCCCCTACACTGCCCGAACAACACTGCACTGCCATGAACCCCGAAACACCAGCCCCAGCATGACACCCTACACTGCCCAAACACCACTGCACTGCCCTAAACCCTGAAACACCAGCCCAGTACAACCCCCTTCACTTCCCGAACACCACTGCACTGCCCTAAACCCTGAAACACCACCCCCAGCAAGACCCCCTACACTGCGCGAATGCCACTGCACTGCCCTAAAACCTGAAACACCACCCCCAGCATGACCCACTACACTGCCCGAACATCACTGCACTGCCCTAAACCCTGAAACACCATCCCCAGCAAGACCCCCTAGACTGCATGAACACCACTGCCCTGCCCTAATCCCTGAAACACCACCCCCAGCAAGACCCCCTACGCTGCAAGAACACGACTGCACTGCCGTAAACCCTGAAACACCACCCCCTGCATGACCCCCTACACTGCCCGAACACCACTGCACTGCCCTAAACCCTGAAACATCACCCCCAGCAAGACCCCCTAGACTGCATGAACACCACTGCCCTGCCCTAATCCCTGAAACACCACCCCCAGCAAGACCCCCTACCCTGCCTGAACGCCACTGCACTGCCCTAAACCCTGAAACACCACCCCAGCAATACGCTTTCCACTGCCCAAACATCACTGCACTAAATCCTGAAACACTACCCCCTACACGTCCCCATACAGTGCCCGAACACCACTGCACTGCCCTAAAACCCTAAAATACCACCCCCAGCACAACCGCCTACACTGCCCAAACACCACTGCTCCGCCCAAAACCCTAAAACACCAGCCCCAGCATGACCCTATTCACTGCCCAAATAACACTGCTCTGCCCTAAACACTGAAACACCACCCCAGCACGACCCCCTACACTGCCAGAACACCACTGCTCTGCCCAAAACCCTAAAACACCAGCCACAGCATGACCCCCTACACTGCCAGAACACCACTGCACTGCCCTAAACCCCAAAACACCAGCCTCAACACGACCCCCTATACTGCCCAAACACAACTGCACTACCCTAAACCCTAAAACACCACCCCCAGCACGAATCCCTACACTGCCTGAACACCAATGCACTGTCCTAAACCCAGAAACAATTCCCCCAGTACGATCCCCTACACTGCCCGAAAACTTCTGCACTGCCCTAAACCCTGAACACCAGCCCAAGCTCGACCCCCTACACTGCCCGAACACCACTGCACTGCCCTAAACCCTGAAACACCAGCCCCAGCGCGACCCCTACAGTGCCCGAACACCCGTGCACTGCCCTAAACCCTGAAACAACAGCCCCAGCACAGCCACCTACACTGCCCGAACACCACTTCACTGCCCTAAGCCCTGAAACACCAGCCCCAGCACGACCCCCTACACTGCCCGAACAACACTGCACTGCCATGAACCCCAAAACACCAGCCCCAGCATGACCCCCTACACTGCCCAAACACCACTGCACTGCCCTAAACCCTCAAACACCAGCCCAGTACAACCCCCTTCACTTCCTGAACACCACTGCACTGCCCTAAACCCTGAAACACCACCCCCAGCAAGACCCCCTATGCTGCCAGAACACCATTGCAGTGCCATAAACCCTGAAACACCACACCCAGCCTGACCCCCTACCCTGCCTGAACGCCACTGCACTGCCCTAAACCCTGAAACACCACCCCAGCAATACGCTTTCCACTGCCCGAACACCACTGCACTAAACCCTGAAACACTACCCCCTACACGTCCCCCTACACTGCCCGAACACCACTGCACTGCCCTAAACCCTAAAACACCACCCCAGCACAACCCCCTACACTGCCCAAACAATACACTGCTCTTCCCTAAACCCTGAAACACCACCCCAGCACGACCCCCTACACTGCCCAAACACCAGTGCACTGCTCTAAACCCTGAAACACCACCCCCAGCACGACCCCCTACACAGCACGAACTCCACTGCACTGCCATAAACCCTGAAACACCAGCCCCAGCACGAACCCCCACAGTGCCCAAACACCAGTGCACTGCTCTAAACCCTGAAACACCACCCCCTTCATGACCCCCTACATTGCCCGAACACCACTGCACTGCCCTAAACCCTGAAACGCCACCCCCAGCAAGACCCCATACACTCCCCGAATATCACTGTGCTAAACCCTGAAACACCACCCCCAGCAAGACCCCCTACACTGCCCAAACACCACTGCACTGCCCTAAACCCTGAAACATCACCCCCAGCACGACCCCCTACTCTGCCAAAAACACCACTGCACTGCCGTAAACCCTGAAACGCCACCCCCAGCAAGACCCCATACACTCCCCGAATATCACTGTGCTAAACCCTGAAACACCACCCCCAGCAAGACCCCCTACACTGCCCAAACACCACTGCACTGCCCTAAATCCTGAAACATCACCCCCAGTACGACCCCCTACTCTGCCAAAAAACCCACTGCACTGCCCTAAACCCTGAAACACCAGCCCCAGCACGACCCCCTACACTGCCCGAACACCACTGCACTGCCCTAAATCCAGAGACACCAGCCCCAGAACGACACCCTACACTGCCCGAACACCACTGCACTGCCCTAAACCCTGAAACACCAGCCCCAGCATGACCCCTACACTGCCCGAACACCACTGCACTGCCCGAAACCCCACCCCCAGCAAGACCCCCTAGACTGCCCTAACACTACTACACTGCCCTAATCCCTGAAACACCACCCCCAGCAAGACCCTCTACACTGCCCGAACACTACTGCCCTAAACCCTGAAACACCACCCCCAGCAAGAACCCTATACTGCCTGAACATCACCGCCCTAGACCCTGAAACACCAGCCCCAGCACGACCACCTACACTGCCCGAACACCACTGCGCTGCCCTAAACTCTGAAACACCAGTCCTAGCATGACCCCCTACACTGCCCGAACACCACTGCACTGCCCTAATCCCAGAAACACCATCCCCAAAACGACCCCCTACAGTGTCCGAACACCACTGCACTACCCTAAACCCTAAAATACCACCCCAGCATGATCCCCTACACTGCCCGAACACCACTTCACTGCCCTAAACCCTAAAACACCACCCCCAGCACGATCCCTACACTGCCCGAACACCACTGTACTGTCCTAAACCCTGAAACACCACCCCAGTACGATCCCCTACACTACCAGAACACTTCTGCACTGCCCTAAACCCTGAACACCAGCCCAAGCATGACCCCTACACTGCCCGAACACTACTGCACTGCCCTAAACCCAGAAACACCACCCCCTGCACAACCCTCTATACTGCCCGAACACCACTGCACTGCCCTAAACCCTAAAACACCACCCCCAGCACGATGCTGTACACTGCTCAAACACCACTGCTCTGCCCTGAACCCTGAAACACCACCCCAGCATGACGCCCTACACTGCCCGAACACCACTGCTCTGCCCTAAACCCTAAAACACCAGCCCCAGCACAACCCCCTACACTGCCCGAACACCACTGCACGGCCCTAAACCCTAAAATACAACC
The DNA here is from genome assembly GCF_964204655.1 of Triturus cristatus. Classification (NCBI taxonomy): domain Eukaryota; kingdom Metazoa; phylum Chordata; class Amphibia; order Caudata; family Salamandridae; genus Triturus; species Triturus cristatus. The sequence continues at coordinate 867,706,338 of NC_140579.1, read as the reverse complement.
CCTGCATGACCCCCTACACTACCCGAACACCACTCCACTGCCCTAAACCCTAAAACACCAGCCCCAGCACGAGCCCCTACACTGCCCGAACACCTCTGCTCTGCCCTAAACCCTGAAACTCCAGCCCCAGCACGACCCCCTACACTGCCCAAACACCACTGCACTGCCCTAAGCCCTGAAACACCAGCCCCAGCACGACCCCCTACAATGCCCGAACAACACTGCACTGCCCTAAACCACGAAACACCAGCCCCAGCACGACCCCCTACACTGCCCAAACACGACTGCACTGCCCTAAACCCTGAAACACCAGCCCCAGCACGACCCCCTACACTGCCCAAACACCACTGCACTGCCCTAAGCCCTGAAACACCAGCCCCAGCATGACCCCTACACTGCCCGAACACCACTGCACTGCCCTAAACCCTGAAACACCACCCCAGCAATACGCCCTCCACTACCCGAACACCACTGCACTAAACCCTTAAACACTGCCCCCTACACGTCCCCCTACACTGCCCGAACACCACTGCACTGCCCTAACCCCTGAAACACCACCCGCAGCAAGACCCCCTGCACTGTCTGAACACCACTACACTGCCCTAAACCCTGAAACACCACCCACAGCACGACCCCCTATACTGCCCGAACACCACTGCACAGCCTAAACCCTAAAACAGCACCCACAGCATGACCCCCTACACTGCCCAAACACCACTGCACTGCCCTAAACCCTAAATCACCACCACCAGCACGACCCCCTACACTGCCCGAACACCACTGCTCTGCCCTAAACCCTAAAACACCAGCCTCAGCACGACCCCCTACACTGCCCGAACACCACTGCACTACCCTAAACCCTAAAATACAACCCCATTATGACCCCCTACACTGCCCGAACACCACTTCACTGCCCTAAACCCTAAAACACCACCCCCAGCACGATCCCTACACTGCCCGAACACCATGGTACTATCCTAAACCCTGAAACACCACCCCAGTACGATCCCCTACACTACCAGAACACTTCTGCACTGCCCTAAACCCTGAACACCAGCCCAAGCACGACTGCTACACTGCCGGAACACTACTGCACTGCCCTAAACCCAGAAACACCACCCCATGCACAACCCTCTATACTGCCCGAACACCTCTGCACTGCCCTAAACCCTAAAACACCACCCCCAGCACGATGCTGTATACTGCTCTAACACCACTGCTCTGCCCTGAACCCTGAAACAACCACCCCAGCACGACCCCCTACACTGCCCGAACACCACTGCACTGCCCTAAACCCTAAAACACCAGCCTCAGCATGACCCCCCGCATGGGCCAAACACCACTGAACTGCCCTAAACCCTAAAATACAACCCCTGCATGACCCCCTACACTACCCGAACACCACTCCACTGCCCTAAACCCTAAAACACCAGCCCCAGCACGAGCCCCTACACAGCCCGAACACCCCTGCACTGCCCTAAACCCTGAAACTCCAGCCCCAGCACGACCCCCTACACTGCCCAAACATCACTGTACTGCCCTAAGCCCTGAAACACCATCCCCAGCACGAACCCCTACAATGCCCGAACAACACTACACTGCCCTAAACCACGAAACACCAGCCCCAGCACGACCCCCTACACTGCCCAAACAACACTGCACTGCCCTAAACCCTGAATCACCAGCCCCAGCATAACCCCCTACACTTCCCAAACACCACTGCACTGCCGTAAACCCTGAAACACCACCCCCAGCAAGACCCCCTACACTGCCCGAACACCACTGCACAGCCTAAACCCTAAAACACCACCCACAGCACGACCCCCTACACTGCCCGAACATCACTGCACTGCCCTAAACCCTAAATCACCACCACCAGCACGACCCCTACACTGCCTGAACACCACTACTCTGCCCTAAACCCTTAAACACCAGCCCCAGCATGACCCAGTACACTGCCCGAACACCACTGCACTGCCCTAAACCCTAAAACACCAGCCTCAGCACGACCCCCTACACTGCCCGAACACCACTGCACTTCCCTAAACCCTAAAATACAACCCCAGCATGACCTCCTACACTGCCCGAACACCACTTCACTACCCTAACCCCTAAAACACCACCCCCAGCACGACCCCCTACACTGCCCGAACACCACTGCACTGTTCTAAACCCTGAAACCCCACCCCAGTACGATCCCCTACACTGCCTGAACACTTCTACACTGCCCTAAACCCTAAACACGAGCCCAAGCACAACCCCCTACACTGCCCGAACACCACTGCACTACCCTAAAATACAACCCCAGCATGACCCCCTACACTGCCCGAACACCACTTCACTGCCCTAAACCCTAAAACACCACCCCCAGCACGACCCCCTACACTGCCCAAACACAACTGCACTGCTCTAAACCCTGAAACACCATCCCCAGCACGACCCCCTACACTGCCCGAACAGCACTGCACTGCCCTAAACTGTGAAACACCAGCCCCAGCATGACCCCCTACACTGCCCGAACACCACTGCACTGCCCTAAACTGTGAAACACCAGCCCCAGCATGACCCCTTACACTGCCTGAACAACACTGCCCTAAACACTGAAACACCAGCCCCAGTGCACCCCTACACTGCCCTAACACCACAGCACTGCCTTCAGCCCTGAAACACCAGCCCCAGCACGACCCCCTACACTGCTCGAACACCACCGCACAGCCCTAAACCCTGAAACACCAACCCTAAATCACCACCCCCAGCATGACCCCCTACACTGCCTGAAAACCACTGCATTGCCCTAAAACCTGAAACACCACCACCCAGCACAACCCCCTACACTGCCCGAACACCACTGCACTGCCCTAAACCCTGAAACACCACCCCCAGCAAGATGCCCTAAACTGTCCGAACACCACTGCACTAAACCATGAAACACCACCCCCTGCACGACCCCCTACACTTCCCGAACACCACTACACTGCCCTAAACCCTTTAACACCTCCCCCTGCATGACACCCTACAGTGCTTAAACATCACTGCACTGCCCTAAACCCTAAAACACCACCCGCAGCAGGACCCCGTACACTGCCCGAACACCACTGCACTGCCCTAAACCCAGAAACACCAGCCCCAGCACGACCCCCTACACTGCCCGAACACCACTGCATTGCCCTAAACCCTGAAACATCAGCCCCAGCATGACCCCATACACTGCCCGAAGACCACTACACTTCCCTTAACCCTGAAACATCAGCCCCAGCATGACCCCTTACACTGCCTGAACACCACTGCCCTAAACACTGAAACACCAGCCCCAGTGCACCCCCTGCTTGCCCGCACACCACAGCACTGCCCTAAACCCTGAAACACCACCCCCTGCAAAACCCCCTAAACGGCCCGAACACCACTGCACTGCCCTAAACCCTAAAACACCACCCCCTGCATGACCCCCTACACTGCCCGAACACCACTGCACTGCCCTAAACCCTAAAACACGAGCCTCAGCATGACCCCCTACAGGGCCCGAACACCACTTCACTGCCCTAAACCCTAAAACACCACCCCGGCATGACCCTCTACACTGCCTGAACACCACTTCACTGCCCTAATCCCTACAACACCAGCCCCAGCACGATCCCCTACACTGCCTGAACACCACTGCACTGCCCTAAACTCTGAAACACCAGCCCCAGCATGACCCCTACACTGCCCAAACACCACTGCACTGCCCTAAGCCCTGAAACACCAGCCCCAGCACGACCCCCTACACTGCCCGAGCAACACTGCAGTGCCCTAAACCACAAAATACCAGCCCCAGCACGACCTCCTACACTGCCCAAACACAACTGCACTGCCCTAAACCCTGAAACACCAGCCCCAGCACGACCCCCTACACTTCCGAAACACCACTGCACTGCCCTAAACCTGAAACACCACCCCCAGCAAGACCCCCTACACTGCCCGAACGCCACTGTACTGCCCTAAACCCTGAAACACCACCTCAGCAATACTCCCTCCACTGCCCGAACACCACTGCACTAAACCCTGAAACACTACCCACTACACGACCCCCTACACTGCCCGAACACCCTGCACTGCCCTAAATCCTGAAATACCACCCCCAGCAAGACCCCTGCACTGCCTGAACACAACTGCTCTACCATAAACCCTGAAACACCACCCCAGCACGACCCCCTACACTGCCCGAACACCACTGCTCTGCCGTAAACCCTAAAACAAACGCCCCAGCACGACCCCCTACACTACCCGATCACCACTGCACTGCCCTAAACCCTGAAACACCACCCCCAGCAAGACCCCCTAGACTGCCCGAACACCACTGCACTGCCCTAAACCCTGAAACACCACCCCCTGCAAGACCCCCTGGACTGCATGAACACCACTGCCCTGCCCTAAACCCTGAAACACCACCCCCAGCAAGACCCCCTATGCTGCCAGAACACCACTGCACTGCCGTGAACCCTGAAACACCACCCCCAGCAAGACCCCCTACACTGCCTGAACGCCATGACACTGCCCTAAACCCTGAAACACCACCCCAGCAATACGCTTTCCACTGCCCGAACACGACTGCAATAAACCCTGAAACACTACCCCCTACACGTCCCCCTACACTGCCCGAACACCACTGCACTGCCCTAAACCCTAAAACACCACCCCCAGCACAACCCCCTACACTGCCCAAAAAACACTATTCTGCCCTAAACCCTGAAACACCACCCCAGCACGACCCCTACCCTGCAAGAACACCACTGCTCTGCCCAAAACCCTAAAACACCAGCCCCAGCATGACCCCCTACACTGCCCGAACACCACTGCACTGCCCTAAACCTTTTAACACCTCCCCCTGCATGACCCCCTAGAGTGCTTAAACACCACTGCACTGTCTTAAACCCTAAAACACCACCCGCAGCAGGATCCCGTACACTGCCCGAACACCACTGCACTGCCCTAAACCCAGAAACACCAGCCCCAGCACGACCCCCTACACTGCCCGAACACCACTGCATTGCCCTAAACCCTGAAACACCAGCCCCAGCATGACCCCATACACTGCCCGAAGACCACTACACTGCCCTTAACCCTGAAACATCAGCCCCAGCATGTCCCCTTACACTGCCTGAACACCACTGCCCTAAACTCTGAAACACCAGCCCCAGCATGACCCCTACACTGCCCAAACACCACTGCACTGCCCTAAGCCCTGAAACACCAGCCCCAGCACGACCCCCTACACTGCCCGAGCAACACTGCAGTGCCCTAAACCATGAAATACCAGCCCCAGCACGACCTCCTACACTGCCCAAACACAACTGCACTGCCCTAAACCCTGAAACACCAGCCCCAGCACGACCCCCTACACTTCCCAAACACCACTGCACTGCCCTAAACCTGAAACACCACCCCCAGCAAGACCCCCTACACTGCCCGAATGCCACTGTACTGCCCTAAACCCTGAAACACCACCTCAGCAATACTCCCTCCACTGCCCGAACACCACTGCACTAAACCCTGAAACACTACCCACTACACGACCCCCTACACTGCCCGAACACCCTGCACTGCCCTAAAGCCTGAAATACCACCCCCAGCAAGACCCCTGCACTGCCTGAACACAACTGCTCTGCCATAAACCCTGAAACACCACCCCACCACGACCCCTACACTGCCCGAACACCACTGCCTGACCGTAAACCCTAAAACAAACGCCCCAGCACGACCCCCTACACTACCCGATCACCACTGCACTGCCCTAAAACCTGAAACACCACCCCCAGCAAGACCCCCTAGACTGCCCGAACACCACTGCACTGCCCTAAACCCTGAAACACCACCCCCAGCAAGACCCCCTGGACTGCATAAACACCACTGCCCTGCCCTAATCCCTGAAACACCACCCCCAGCAAGACCCCCTACGCTGCCAGAACACCACTGCACTGCCGTGAACCCTGAAACACCACCCCCAGCAAGACCCCCTACACTGCCTGAACGCAACTACACTGCCCTAAACCCTGAAACACCACCCCAGCAATACGCTTTCCACTGCCCGAACACGACTGCAATAAACCCTGAAACACTACCCCCTACACGTCCCCCTCAACTGCCCGAACACCACTGCACTGCCCTAAACCCTAAAACACCACCCCCAGCACAATCCCCTACACTGCCCAAAAAACACTGCTCTGCCCTAAACCCTAAAACACCACCCCAGCACGACCCCTACCCTGCCAGAACACCACTGCTCTGCCCAAAACCCTAAAACACCAGCCCCAGCATGACCCCCTACACTGCCCGAACACCACTGCACTGCCCTAAACCTTTTAACACCTCCCCCTGCATGACCCCCTAGAGTGCTTAAACACCACTGCACTGTCTTAAACCCTAAAACACCACCCGCAGCAGGATCCCGTACACTGCCCGAACACCACTGCACTGCCCTAAACCCAGAAACACCAGCCCCAGCACGACCCCCTACACTGCCCGAACACCACTGCATTGCCCTAAACCCTGAAACACCAGCCCCAGCATGACCCCATACACTGCCCGAAGACCACTACACTGCCCTTAACCCTGAAACATCAGCCCCAGCATGTCCCCTTACACTGCCTGAACACCACTGCCCTAAACTCTGAAACACCAGCCCCAGCATGACCCCTACACTGCCCAAACACCACTGCACTGCCCTAAGCCCTGAAACACCAGCCCCAGCACGACCCCCTACACTGCCCGAGCAACACTGCAGTGCCCTAAACCATGAAATACCAGCCCCAGCACGACCTCCTACACTGCCCAAACACAACTGCACTGCCCTAAACCCTGAAACACCAGCCCCAGCACGACCCCCTACACTTCCCAAACACCACTGCACTGCCCTAAACCTGAAACACCACCCCCAGCAAGACCCCCTACACTGCCCGAATGCCACTGTACTGCCCTAAACCCTGAAACACCACCTCAGCAATACTCCCTCCACTGCCCGAACACCACTGCACTAAACCCTGAAACACTACCCACTACACGACCCCCTACACTGCCCGAACACCCTGCACTGCCCTAAAGCCTGAAATACCACCCCCAGCAAGACCCCTGCACTGCCTGAACACAACTGCTCTGCCATAAACCCTGAAACACCACCCCACCACGACCCCTACACTGCCCGAACACCACTGCCTGACCGTAAACCCTAAAACAAACGCCCCAGCACGACCCCCTACACTACCCGATCACCACTGCACTGCCCTAAAACCTGAAACACCACCCCCAGCAAGACCCCCTAGACTGCCCGAACACCACTGCACTGCCCTAAACCCTGAAACACCACCCCCAGCAAGACCCCCTGGACTGCATAAACACCACTGCCCTGCCCTAATCCCTGAAACACCACCCCCAGCAAGACCCCCTACGCTGCCAGAACACCACTGCACTGCCGTGAACCCTGAAACACCACCCCCAGCAAGACCCCCTACACTGCCTGAACGCAACTACACTGCCCTAAACCCTGAAACACCACCCCAGCAATACGCTTTCCACTGCCCGAACACGACTGCAATAAACCCTGAAACACTACCCCCTACACGTCCCCCTCAACTGCCCGAACACCACTGCACTGCCCTAAACCCTAAAACACCACCCCCAGCACAATCCCCTACACTGCCCAAAAAACACTGCTCTGCCCTAAACCCTAAAACACCACCCCAGCACGACCCCTACCCTGCCAGAACACCACTGCTCTGCCCAAAACCCTAAAACACCAGCCCCAGCATGACCCCCTACACTGCCCGAACACCACTGCACTGCCCTAAACCTTTTAACACCTCCCCCTGCATGACCCCCTAGAGTGCTTAAACAACACTGCACTGTCTTAAACCCTAAAACACCACCCGCAGCAGGACCCCGTACACTGCCCGAACACCACTGCACTGCCCTAAACCCAGAAACACCAGCCCCAGCACGACCCCCTACACTGCCCGAACACCACTGCATTGCCCTAAACCCTGAAACACCAGCCCCAGCATGACCCCATACACTGCCCGAAGACCACTACACTGCCCTTAACCCTGAAACATCAGCCCCAGCATGACCCCTTACACTGCCTGAACACCACTGCCCTAAACACTGAAACACCAGCCCCAGTGCACCCCCTGCTTGCCCGCACACCACAGCACTGCCCTAAACCCTGAAACACCACCCCTTGTATGACTCCCTACACTGCCCGAACACCACTGCACTGCCCTAAACCCTAAAACACGAGCCTCAGCATGACCCCCTACAGGGCCCGAACACCACTTCACTGCCCTAAACCCTAAAACACCACCCCAGCATGACCCTCTACACTGCCTGAACACCACTTCACTGCCCTAAACCCTAAAACACCAGCCCCAGCACGATCCCCTCACTGCCTGAACACCACTGCACTGCCCTAAACTCTGAAACACCAGCCCCAGCATGACCCCTACACTGCCCAAACACCACTGCACTGCCCTAAGCCCTGAAACACCAGCCCCAGCACGACCCCCTACACTGCCCGAGCAACACTGCAGTGCCCTAAACCACGAAATACCAGCCCCAGCACAACCTCCTACACTGCCCAAACACAACTGCATTGCCCTAAACCCTGAAACACCAGCCCCAGCACGACTCCCTACACTTCCCAAACACCACTGCACTGCCCTAAACCTGAAACACCACCCCCAGCAAGACCCCCTACACTGCCCGAACGCCACTGTACTGCCCTAAACCCTGAAACACCACCTCAGCAATACTCCCTCCACTGCCCGAACACCACTGCACTAAACCCTGAAACACTACCAACTACACGACCCCCTACACTGCCCGAACACCCTGCACTGCCCTAAAGCCTGAAATACCACCCCCAGCAAGACCCCTGCACTGCCTGAACACAACTGCTCTGCCATAAACCCTGAAACACCACCCCAGCACGACCCCCTACACTGCCCGAACACCACTTCTCTGCCGTAAACCCTAAAACAAACACCCCAGCACGACCCCCTACACTACCCGATCACCACTGCACTGCCCTAATCCCTAAAACACCAGCCTCAGCACGACCCCCTACACTGCCCGAACACCACTGCACTACCCTAAACCCTAAAATACCACCCAAGCAATACGCCCTACAGTGCCCAAACACCACTGCACTAAACCCTGAAACACCACCCCCTGCACGACACCCTCCACTGCCCGAACACCACTGCACTGCCCTAAACCCTGAAACACCTCCCCCTGCATGACCCCCTACACTGCTTAAACAGCACTGCAGTGCTGTAAACACTGAAACACCACCCCCAGGACGACCCCCTACACTGCGCCACACCACTGCACTGCCCTAAACCCTAAAACACCACCCCAGCACGACCCCCTATACTGCCCGAACACCACTACACTGCCCTAAACCCTGAAACACCTACCCCTGCATGACCCCTACACTGCTTAAACAGCACTGCACTGCTGTAAACCCTGAAACACCACCCCCAGGACGACCCCCTACACTGTGCAACGCCACTGCACTGCCCTAAACCCTGACACACCAGCCCCAGCACGACCCCCTACACTGTCCAAACACCACTGCACTGCCCTAAACCCTGAAACACCAGCCCCAGCACGACCCCCTACACTGTCTGAACACCACTGCACTGACCTAAACCCTGAAACACCAGCCCCAGCACGACCCCCTACACTGCCCAAACACCACTGTACTGCCCTTAACCCTGAAACATCAGCCCCAGGATGACCCCTTACACTACCTGAACACCACTGCCCTAAACACTGAAACACCAGCCCCAGTACGTCCCCCTACACTGCCGAAACACCACTGCACTGCCCTAAACCCTGAAACACCAGCCCCAGCACAGCCCCCTATACTGCCCGAATACCACTGAAATGCCCTAAACCCTGAAACCCCAGCCAGAGCACTACACCCTACACTGCCCGAACACCACTGCACTGCACTAAACCATGAAAATCCACCCCTGCACAACCCCCCACTTTGCCCGAACACCACTGCACTGTCCTAAACCCTGAAACATCACCCCCAGCATGACCCCCTACACTGTCCGAACACGACTGCTCTGCCCTAAACCCTGAAACACTACCCCCAGCAAGACCCCCTAAACTACCCAAACATCACTGCCCTAAACCCTAAACCACCACCCCAGCAAGACCCCCTACACTGCCCAAACACCAGTGCACTGCTCTAAACCCTGAAACACCACCCCCAGCACGACCCCTACACTGCATGAACACCACTGCACTGCCCTAAACCCTGAAACACCAGCCCCAACACGAACCCCTACACTACCCGAACACCACTGCACTGCCCTAAACCCAGAAACACCAGCCCCAGAACGACCTACTACACTGCCTGAGTACCACTGCACTGCCCTAAACACTGAAGCACTAGCCCCACAACGACCCCTACAGTGCCTGAAAACCACTGCACTGCCCTAAACCCTGAAACACCACCCCCAGCAAGACCCCCTAGACTGCATGAACACCACTGCCCTGCCCTAATCCCTGAAACACCACCCCCAGCAAGACCCCCTACGCTGCCAGAATGCCACTGCACTGCCGTAAACCCTGAAACACCACCCCCAGCAAAACCCCCTACACTGCCTGAACGCCACTGCACTGCCCTAAACCCTGAAACACCACCCCAGCAATACGCTTTCCACTGCCCGAACACCACTGCACTAACCCTGAAACACTACCCCTACACGTCCCCCTACACTGTCCGAACACCACTGCACTGCCCTAAACCCTAAAGCACCACCCCCAGAACAACCCTCTACACAGCCCAAACAACACTGCTCTGCCCTAAACCCTGAAACACCAGCCCCAGTGCACCCCCTGCTTGCCCGCACACCACAGCACTGCCCTAAACCCTGAAACACCACCCCTTGTATGACTCCCTACACTGCCCGAACACCACTGCACTGCCCTAAACCCTAAAACACGAGCCTCAGCATGACCCCCTACAGGGCCCGAACACCACTTCACTGCCCTAAACCCTAAAACACCACCCCGGCATGACCCTCTACACTGCCTGAACACCACTTCACTGCCCTAAACCCTGTAAATCCACCCCCAGCATGACCCCCTACACTGCCCGAACATCACTGCTCTGCCCTAAACCCTGAAACACCACCCCCAGCAAGACCCCTTACACTCCCCGAACATCACTGCCCTAAACCCTGAAACACCAACCCCAGCAAGACCTCCTACACTCCCCAAACATCACTGCCCTAAACTCTGAAACACCACCCCCAGCAAGACCCCCTACACTACCCGAACACCACTGCACTGCTCTAAACCCAGAAACACCAGCCCCAGAACGACCCACTATACTGCACGAACACCACTGCACTGCCGTAAACCCTGAAACACCAGCCCCAGCGCGACCCCTACAGTGCCCGAACACCCGTGTACTGCCCTAAACCCTGAAACAATAGCCCCAGCACTGCCACCTACACTGCCTGAACACCACTTCACTGCCCTAAACCCTGAAATACCAGCCCCAGCACGACCCCCTACACTGCCCGAACACCACTGCACTGCCCTAAACCCTGAAACACCACCCCCAGCAAGACCCCCTAGACTGCCCAAACATCACTGCACTGCCCTAATCCCTGAAACACCACGCCCAGCAAGACCCCCTACACTGCCCGAACACCACTGTACTGCCCTAAACCCTGAAACACCACTCCCAGCAAGACCCCATAGACTGCCCGAACACCACTGCACTGCCCTAATCCCTGAAACACCACCCCCAGAAAGACCACCTACGCTGCCCGAACACCACTGCCCTAAACCCATAAACACCACTCCCAGCAAGACCCCCTAGATTGTCCGAACACCACTGCACTGCCCTAATCCCTTAAACATCACACCCAGCAAGACCCCCTACACTGCCCGAACACCACTGCACTGCCCTAAACCCTGAAACACCACCCCCAGCAATACCCCCTAGACTGCCCGAACACCACTGCACTGCACTAAACCCTGAAACACCAGCCCCAGCACAACCCCCTACACTGCCTGAACACCACTGCGCTGCCCTAAACCCTGAAACACCAGCCCCAGTATGACCCCCTACACTGCCCGAACACCAGTGCACTGCCCTAATCCCAGAAGCACCAGCCCCATAATGACCCCCTACAGTGTCCGAACACAACTGCACTGCCCTAAACCCTGAAACACCAGCACCAGCACGACCCTTACACTGCCCGAACACCACTGCACTGCCCTAAACCCTGAAACACCACCCCCAGCAAGACCCCCTAGACTGCCTGAACACCACTGCCCTGCCCTAATCCCTGAAACACCACCCCCAGCAGGACCCCCTACGCTGCCCGAACACCATTGCCCTAATCCCTGAAACACTACCCCTAGCAAGACGCCCTAGACTGCCCGAACACCACTGCACTCCCCTAATCACTGAAACACCATCCCCAGCAAGACCCCCTACACTACCGGAACACCACTGCACTGCCCTAAACCCTGAAACACCACCCCCAGCAAGACCCCCTAGACTGCCCGAACAACACTGCACTGCATTAAACCCTGAAACACCAGCCCCACCACGACCCCCTACACTGCCCGAACACCACTGCGCTGCCCTAAACCCCGAAACACCAGCCCCAGCATGACACCCTACACTGCCCGAACACCACTGTACTGCCCTAATCCCAGAAACACCAGCCCCATAACGACCCCCTACAGTGTCCGAACACAACTGCACTGCCCTAAACCCTGAAACGCCAGCCCCAGCACGACCCTTACGCTGCCCGAATACCACTGCACTGCCCTAAACCCTGAAACACCAGCCCCAGCACGGCCCCCTACACTGCCCGAACACCACTGCACTGCCCTAATCCCTGAAACACCAGCCCCAGCATGACCCCATACACTGCCCGAACAACACTGCCTTGCCCTAAACCCTGAAATACCAGCCCCAGCACGACCTCCTACACTGCCCGAACACCACTGCACTGCCCTAAGCCCTGAAACACCAGGCCCAGCACGACCCCCTACACTGCCCGAACAAAACTACACTGCCCTAAACCCTGAAACACCAGCCCCACCACGACCCCCTACACTGACCGAACACCACTGCACAGCCCTAAACCCTGAATAACCAGTCCCAGCAATACGCCCTACACTTCCTGAACACCACTACACTAAACACTGAAACACCACCCACTGCAAGACCCCCTACACTGTCCGAAAACCACTGTACTGCCCTAAACCTTAAAACACCACCCTCAGCAAGACCCCCTAGACTGCCCGAACACCACTGCACTGCCCTAAACCCTGAAACACCAGCCCCAGCACGACCCCCTATACTTCCCGAACACCACTGCGCTGCCCTAAACCTCGAAACACCAGCCCCAGCATGACCCCCTACACTGCCCGAACACCACTGTACTGCCCTAATCCCAGAAACACCAGCCCCATAACGACCCTCTACAGTGTCCGAACACAACTGCACTGCCCTAAACCCTGAAACACCAGCCCCAGCACGACCATTATGCTGCCCGAACACAACTGCACTGCCCTAAACCCCGAAACACCAACCCCAGCATGGCCCCCTACACTGCCCGAACACAACTGCCCTTCCCTAAACTCTGAAACACCAGCCCCAGCACTATCCCTACACTGCCCGAACACCACTGCACTGCCCTAATCCCTGAAACACCAGCCCCAGCACGACCCCCTACACTGCCCGAACAACACTGCACTACCCTAAACCCTGAAATACCAGCCCCAGCACGACCACCTACACTGCCCAAACATTACTGCACTGCCCTAAACCCTGAAACACCAGCCCCATCACTACCCCCTCCACTGCCCGAACACCACTGCACTAAACACTGAAACACCACCCCATCAATACGCCCTACACTTCCCAAACACCACTGCACTAAACACTGAAACACCACCCACTGCACGACCCCCTACACTCTCCGAAGACCACTGCAATGCCCTAAACCCTTAAACACCACCCCCAGCTTAACCCCCTACACTGCCTGAACACCACTGCACTGCCCTAAACCCTGAAACACCAACCCTAAAACACCACCACCAGCACGACACCCTACACTGCCTGAACACCACTGCACTGCCCTAAACTCTGAAACACCAGCCCAGTACAGCCCCCTACACTGCCCGAACACCACTGCACTGCCCTAAACCCTGAAACACCAGCCTCAGCATGACCCCCTACTCTGCCCGAACACTACTGCACTGCCCTAAGCCCTGAAACACCAGCCCAAGCATGACCCCCTACACTGCCCGAACAACACTGCACTGCCCTAAACCCTGAAACACCAGCCCCAGCACGACCCCCTACACTGCCTGAACACCAGTGCACTGCCCTAAACCTCGAAACACCAGCCCCAGCATGACCCCATACACTGCATGAACACCACTGCACTGCCCTAAACCCTAAAACACCACCCCCAGCAAGAACCCCTACACTGCCCGTACACCACTGCACTGCCCTAAACCCTGTAACACCACCCCAGCAATACGCCCTACACTGCCTGAACCCCACTGCACTAAACACTGAAACACCACCTGTAGGAGAGTAGGGTCTGCTATCCTATGGTCACCCCAAATTTTTGCTTTTTGCTTCACTGGTTTTTGACATATTGAGGCTGTGGGCCTGCCAATCAGACCCCCAGCCTGCTGTTCTCTCTACTAAACTAAAACTATGCACCCTAGGTGCATAACCAATTGGAAGTGGATCACCCTGTCAGCCCCTGTACCAGTGTACACTAGGTACCCAGGGCATTGGTGTACCCAAGGCCTGCCAAGGGCTGCAGCATGTATTATGCCACCCCAGGCTTGGCCTAACGATTTGACACAACTGGCTGATCACTCAGCTGGGGTAAGTTGGTGTAATCACCTCTTACTTAGGTGTAGTATACCTATACCTAACCTTAAATGGGACACCTGGTAACCTATAAGTCACTCCTATAGCAGGCCTTAACAATCCTGAAGGCAGAGTGCTTGGTTCCATGTGAGATGGTGCTCTGGCATGAGCTGAGCCTGTCTACAGTGGTCGGAACAACTTCCTTCTACTGTTTCCAGATATCGTCATACCATATACTCTTAAGTGCATTATGAACCTCGCGGTTAAATGCTATCTTTGGTTTGGCTTTATCAAAACATGTCGAGTAAGGTGTCATACGAATTGGAATACTAACCCCTCGCCAATTCTGGCGACGGGGTTAGCATTCCACCCTTCTAGAGGGACACGACATGTACAGTACCTGAAACCCGGGTAAAATCAGACATAGCCTCAGCTCCACAAAATGGATGCTGCCACCACAGACACAAGTCTGCCCTCCTGCTGCTGGGAGTCCTTCCAGCTTGGGAGGTGTGGACAAAGGGTTTCCTGCCAGGGGAGGTGCGTGCACCACCCCAGACAGGATTTTGTGTATTGGTCAGGTAGGGCTTGAAAGAAACCAGACATGCCTGTGGCTCACAAGGAGCCTCGGTGCATATGCCAGTTCAAACCGGTCCTGGGGCACACCAGTCCCGGGCCTGGGGCGAGCTGGACAAAGGATTGGGGGTGTAACCACCCCCCTTCCTGGTCCCACCCTTAGGGAGGGACCTAGCAGGTAGTCCGGCCCCTAGAATCCGCTTAAAGGTAGGAGCTGTGTCCTAAGACTTCAGACATCCTGGAATCAACTTGAAACTAAGAAGAAGACGGGAACTTCGACATTCTGCTGCACAGAAGACTGAAGAAAATCTCCCCTGTGGTCAGGGAGTGACCACCTTGCTAACGCAAGCACCATCCAGCGAATCAACGTCTGCTTTGCCGCCGCCTCCCGCCGGAGCCCGAGCCCAGAGACTGACGAGACCTGGACCTCCAGACCTCTCACCGCCCGATCCACAGTCCCTGCAAAGAGGAGACCCGTGGAGGCACCGAGACACGTGGAGCCAGCCATCTTGGAACGACTACGACAAGCTGACCAGTGCAACAACCGAGGCCCCCTCCAAGTTGTGCTTTGGGTCCTGAGAAGCCCAACCCTCGAGCAGCATCTGCACCAAAGGTGAGCCCTCCAGCATCTCCACGATCTGCGTGGGGCCCTTCTGCATTTTGCCACTCGACGCGCCTAACCGGTTGCTGGCCCGCTGGCTAGTGGCCATCTTGGCGACGAAATCTACGACAAACACCGCTGGTCTGGTTGCTCCAGACTGGCCCTTGCTCCCCTCCAAAGGAGCAATCCCTCTGACCTTGCTGGTCAGAACCAACAGCTGATTTCCGAATCCTCCTGCAATTGCTTTTGCCAAGGCTTGTTTGCTTCGATCAAGTCGCCGACACCGCCGACAGCGAGAGCCTGCGTGGGACAGCTCGTGAGCCGACTCCTGGACGTCGTCGACCTTCAGGGACCACGTGGCTGCGGAGACAAGCTACCCCTCATCACCTGTTTGCACCCGACATCGCCTGGTACCCACCTGGTGCCACGCTGGTCACTGGCTAGTGACTGTGAACACTGTCCCCTCTGCTTACAGGTCTTCAACATCTCCGATCCACTCTTGGATCCACTGCATCTCTTCCCGACCGACCGCCTGCAGCATCTTTGTCCCAGGCTCAACGGAACAGATAGAAGAAACCCGACGCACTTTGAGGCCTATGCACCCGCTTCCTGTGGGTGAGGTAAAGCTGGTACTCCGGTGCCCATGTGTAGTAATACATCTCTAGTGCCTGTGTTCCAAATCTTAAGTTCCTAGGTCATCCGGAAGATTCCTTTTGCAGTAACTTTGTACTTTTTACGCACCCATTGAAACCTATGGGAGCCCGCGTGTGACTATTTGCTCTGCACACGCCACCCGTGGACCTCCTGGTCACTAACTGACGTTAGCTCCTTGTAGGCCCAGCGATTCTAGAGGCCCTAGGCCTTTTCCCTTTTCTGTTCGTGGTACTTATACCACTATTTTAGTATATGGTTTGAGTGGCCACCAGGGCCTACCCATATAAAGTGCAACTTCTGTGTATTCTGTGATAATCTTGTTTGACGATTTGTGCTCCTGTGCTCATAAAGAGACTAGGGGTAACTTTGATAAATAAATACATATATATTTTGAATATATATCTGTGTGGTGTCCTTTCATTGGTATAAAAGGGGGTTGCATTTGGTAAAACAGCTGGCTTAACACGCTTCACGAGTTTAGCCTCAAAGACTGCTTAGCCTACGCTACCACTAGGGCAGCTAGTCCGAAAAGGTTGACTTACAACCACACCATAAGGGTTGCTTGGCATGGTACAAGGTGATCACTTTAACTAGTGAGCATCATATACCAGGCCAACTTCTCACATTGGTGAGCAGCGGTTGGATTTGAGCTTGCTGTGTTTTACCATTGTAATCTCTTGGTTACCAATTGAAAGATCACATAGGTACCTGTAGGTACATATAAAACAAGATTAGATATACTTAAGTTCTACTGAACTTAGTTGTTGTAGAGCAAAGGGAGTAGCACACCCTGACTACAACTACTAGATAGGTTTAGTAGGTAAACCCAAGTGTAGGTAGATTGCAACACATCCACCCACACTTAAGAGCAATGGCTGGGGCAGAGGGGTCCACTGTACCCATCTCTGTTGAGAGTGACCCCCCGAGGGCACCATCCATCTATGCTACCCTTAATCAGAATGAGCTCAGGCATTTGGCAACTCTTAGAGGCCTTAAACAGCCCAAGAACCCAAACTCTGCTGAGCTCAGAGAGCTCTTACAGAATGATGAGAATCAGAGAGCACTCAAGAAAGCTTCCCAGTTAGCCCCCTTAGGGACAGGAACAGGAGGCCCCCCTTCTAAAGATGCCACTGAAGTACCCCTTCCCAATAGTCACCCCTTAGATGGGATGCCTACCACAGAGGATGAGAGTGAAAAGGATACTGACAGTAGTGAGGATGAAGGGAGAACTAGCCCAGTGCCAAGTATTATACTTGGCCCAGCTAAACCAAGGCTATTGGGGACTGACAGTGGGTTCAACCCACTGGATCTCCCCAGTGGACTTAACACAGGGCTTGGAAGGCAAAGGAATCGCTCAGGTGACTCCAATGCTTCCCATGGCTCTAGAGGCTCTCAAGGTCACTCCAGGAGAAGGATGACCACCCCTCAGAGGAGGGAACATGAGGCCAAGATGCAAGAGGCCCAGCTGAGGATCAGGAAGCAGGAGCTAGAAGTAGCCCTGATGGAAGAGAAACTTAGCAAGGCTAGACAGCATAAAGAGAGTGGGTCTATACCCACTGGTGGCAGCATTGTCCCTAAGGACAAAGATAGGGTTTTCGACAATAGAAACCTGTCTAAGGTTGTGCCCCCCTACAAAAGTGGGGATGACATCCACAAGTGGATAACTGCTCTTGAGAGAGCCTGCAAAGTACAGCAGGTTCCTGAAGATCAGTGGGCAGCAATCCTCTGGCTCTCCTTTGAAGGAAGAGGCAGAGACAGACTCCTCACTGTTAGAGAAGAGGATGTCAGAAACTACAGAGTCCTGAAGAGTGTTCTAGTTGATGGGTTAGGCTTAACCACTGAGCAGTACAGGTTAATGTTCAGAGACACCCAAAAGACACAGACTCAGGACTGGTCTGAATACATTGAATGTGCCACTAAGGCTTTGGAGGGTTGGTTGCTGGGAAGTAAGGTATCTGATTTTACAGGATTGTATAATTTGATGATGAGAGAACAGATTTTAAATAACTGTCAAAACCAGCAACTGCATCAACACTTGGTTGACTCTGATCTGACCTCTCCCCAAGAATTGGGAAAGAAGGCAGACAAATGGGTCAGAACCAGGGTTAAGCAAAAGAACCAGAACCAGGGCCAAGGGGGTGATCAGAAGAAAACAGACCAAAAGGGTGGAGATCAGAAACCTAAAGACCAGAAGTCTTCAACAGGGCCCCAAACTACTGCTAAGGAGGGTGGGTCCCAACAGTCCAAGAAGAAGAAAGAAGGTCAGAAGAAACCCTGGTGCAATCATTGTAAAAATACAACTCACTGGACTAGTGATTGCAAAAAGGGTGGAGCCCCCAACACTGTTGCCCCTAAGGCACCTGCTCCCAGTACTACTGTTAGCAGTGTTGGTCCCCAGACAAAGGGTGTAGTGGGAATCACTATGGGAACTGAAGGAGATTCTGACTTAGACAGAACCCTTACACAGGCAGTCTTGATCTGTGATGGGGACATTGATTTGTCCCTGACTGTGAGCCCCAGTAACCTGGGCAAGTACAGACAGACTCCTTTAATTAATGACAAAGTGGCTCAAGCCTACAGGGACACATGTGCCAGTGTCACTATGGTGACACCAGGCTTTGTGGATCCTGGACAGTACATACCAGGTGAGAACTACCTGGTGACCAATGCCAGCAATGCCACTACTTCACATAGTGTGGCAGTTGTTAACTTCTCATGGGGAGGGGTAACTGGCCTCAAAAGGGTTGTGGTTAGTGCAGACCTCCCAGTAGAATGTTTGTTGGGCAATGACCTAGAGAGTTCTCTATGGTCAGAAGTGGAGTACAGGACTCATGCAGAGATGTTAGGTATATCATCACATGTCCTTGCTGTGACCAGGTCACAGGCCAAAAAGTGCCTCACTGAACCTCAGGTCTTGGATCCTGGAACAATGGACCAAGCGCCTACCAAGAAGAAGAACAGGAGGGTCAAGGCTGTGCCTTCCCCCCTGCCTCAGAGTGATGATCAGCCTTCCCAGGAAGCTGATCTAGAGGACCCTGAAGGAACTGTCCCTGAAGAGCTTGAACCTGATCAGGTTGAGTTTCTGGGGACAGGGGGACCTTCAAGGGCTGACTTGAGGCAGGCTCAGTTATCCTGTCCCTCTCTTGAACCCCTCAGACAGCTGGCTGCTGCTGAGGCTGCTGGGAATGCTCAAGGTACCCATAAAGTGTATTGGGATGAAGGGCTCCTTTATTCAGAGGCTAGAGACCCCAAGCCTGGTGCAACCAGGAGGTTGGTTATACCTCTGCAATTTAGGGGCTTCCTTCTTACCTTGGCCCATGATATTCCTTTAGCAGGACACCTAGGCCAGAACAAGACCTGGGACAGACTTGTCCCTCACTTTCACTGGCCTCATATGAATGAAGATACAAAGGAGTTTTGTCGCTCCTGTGTTACCTGCCAAGCCAGTGGCAAATCAGGTGGCACAACAAAGGCCCCCCTGATACCACTACCTGTGGTGGGGGTTCCCTTTGAAAGAGTGGGAATAGACATAGTGGGTCCCATGGATCCTCCCACTGCATCTGGGCACAGATTTATACTGGTGGTAGTGGATCATGCCACCAGGTATCCAGAGGCAATTCCCCTTAGGACCACTACAGCACCTGTTGTGGCCAGGGCCCTGCTGGGAGTATTCTCCAGAGTGGGGTTTCCTAAGGAGGTAGTATCTGACAGAGGTACCAACTTTATGTCAGGATACTTGACAGCTATGTGGAAGGAATGTGGTGTCAACTACAAGTTCACCACCCCTTATCACCCACAATGCAATGGGCTTGTTGAGAGATTCAACAAGACCCTAAAGGGTATGATCAAAGGATTACCTGAAAAGCTCAGGCGAAGATGGGATATCCTTCTACCCTGCCTTCTGTTTGCTTACAGAGAGGTCCCACAAAAAGGAGTTGGCTACAGCCCCTTTGAATTGTTGTTTGGGCACCCTGTGAGAGGCCCACTGTGTTTGGTGAAGGAAGGCTGGGAGTTACCTCTCAAAAAGCCTAAGCTAGACATAGTGGACTATGTACTTGGTCTCCGCTCCAGGATGGCTGAGTATATGGAGAAGGCATCTAAAAACCTTGAGGCAAGCCAGGCCTTACAGAAAGCTTGGCATGACCAAAAGGCTGTCTTGGTTGAGTATCAGCCAGGACAGAAGGTATGGGTGTTGGAGCCAGTGGCCCCAGCAGCACTCCAAGACAAATGGTCTGGACCCCATACAATCCTGGAAAAGAAGGGAGAGGTCACCTACTTGGTGGACCTAGGAACTCCCAGGAGTCCCCACAGGGTACTCCATGTTAACAGGCTTAAAGCATATGTTGACAGGGCAGACATGGGCTTGCTCATGGCTACAGATGAGGGACAGGAGGAAGAGAGTGACCCTCTCCCAGACCTGTTGTCTCAGAACCCTGAAGATGGCTCAGTTGAAGGAGTGACCCTTGGAGGCAACCTCACTGCCCATCAGCAGACTGAATGTAGACAGGTTCTACAATCATTTTCACATATGTTTTCCTTGATACCTAGTCAAACTGACTGGTGTACCCATGTTGTGGACACTGGTGACAGTCTGCCTGTAAAGAACAAACTTTACAGACAACCTGACCACGTCAGGGACTGTATAAAGGCTGAGGTACATAAAATGCTGGAATTAGGTGTCATTGAACCCTCAGAGAGCCCCTGGGCTAGCCCAGTGGTTCTGGTCCCCAAACCTCACACCAAAGATGGCAAGAGAGAGATGAGGTTCTGTGTGGATTACAGAGGACTCAATGCTGTCACCAGGACAGATGCACACCCTATTCCAAGGGCAGATGAGCTCATAGACAAACTAGCTTCTGCAAAGTTTTTGAGCACATTTGACTTAACAGCTGGCTATTGGCAAATCAGATTAGCTGAGGAGTCTAAGGCCAAAACAGCATTCTCAACCCCAGGTGGGCATTATCAGTTTGTGGTGATGCCCTTTGGTCTGAAGAATGCACCTGCCACCTTCCAAAGGCTGGTGAACCAAGTCCTTACTGGGTTGGATGACTTTTGTGCAGCATATCTTGATGACATTGCTGTCTTTAGTTCCACCTGGGAGGATCACCTGATCCACCTGAAGAAGGCTCTTGAGGCTCTGCAAAGGGCAGGCCTCACTATCAAGGCTACTAAGTGCCAGATAGGGCAGAGTAAGGTTGTATATTTGGGCCACCTTGTAGGTGGAGGCCAAGTTCAACCACTGGAGAGTAAGATACAATCCATCAAGGACTGGTCCCCTCCAACCACCCAGACTCAAGTTCGAGCTTTCTTGGGCTTGACTGGGTATTACAGGAAGTTTGTTAAGAACTATGGGTCCATTGTGACTCCTCTTAATGATCTGACATCCAAGAAGATGCCCAAAAAGGTTCAGTGGACAGTAAGCTGTCAAAAGGCATTTGATGACCTGAAGGAGGCCATGTGCTCTGCACCTATCCTGAAAAGTCCTGACTACTCCAAAGAGTTTATTGTCCAAACAGATGCTTCTGAGTTGGGTGTGGGAGCTGTGCTGTCACAACTTAATGTAGATGGTCAAGACCAACCCATTGCTTTTATTAGCAGAAGGTTGACCCCCAGAGAGAAGAATTGGTCAGCTATTGAGAGGGAGGCCTTTGCTGTGGTGTGGGCCCTGAAGAAGCTGAGGCCATACTTGTTTGGCACTCACTTCAAGATTCAGACCGACCATAAGCCCCTCTTGTGGCTAAATCAGATGAAGGGTGAAAACCCCAAACTGCTTAGGTGGTCCATTTCCCTACAGGGGATGGACTTTACAGTGGAGCACCGGCCAGGTACTGACCATGGGAATGCAGATGGTCTCTCCAGGTACTTCCACTTAGGACATGAAGACGAGACTGGTCAAGGCTAGTTTAATGTCCCAGCGTTTGGGGGGGGGTTGTGTAGGAGAGTAGGGTCTGCTATCCTATGGTCACCCCAAATTTTTGCTTTTTGCTTCACTGGTTTTTGACATATTGAGGCTGTGGGCCTGCCAATCAGACCCCCAGCCTGCTGTTCTCTCTACTAAACTAAAACTATGCACCCTAGGTGCATAACCAATTGGAAGTGGATCACCCTGTCAGCCCCTGTACCAGTGTACACTAGGTACCCAGGGCATTGGTGTACCCAAGGCCTGCCAAGGGCTGCAGCATGTATTATGCCACCCCAGGCTTGGCCTAACGATTTGACACAACTGGCTGATCACTCAGCTGGGGTAAGTTGGTGTAATCACCTCTTACTTAGGTGTAGTATACCTATACCTAACCTTAAATGGGACACCTGGTAACCTATAAGTCACTCCTATAGCAGGCCTTAACAATCCTGAAGGCAGAGTGCTTGGTTCCATGTGAGATGGTGCTCTGGCATGAGCTGAGCCTGTCTACAGTGGTCGGAACAACTTCCTTCTACTGTTTCCAGATATCGTCATACCATATACTCTTAAGTGCATTATGAACCTCGCGGTTAAATGCTATCTTTGGTTTGGCTTTATCAAAACATGTCGAGTAAGGTGTCATACGAATTGGAATACTAACCCCTCGCCAATTCTGGCGACGGGGTTAGCATTCCACCCTTCTAGAGGGACACGACATGTACAGTACCTGAAACCCGGGTAAAATCAGACATAGCCTCAGCTCCACAAAATGGATGCTGCCACCACAGACACAAGTCTGCCCTCCTGCTGCTGGGAGTCCTTCCAGCTTGGGAGGTGTGGACAAAGGGTTTCCTGCCAGGGGAGGTGCGTGCACCACCCCAGACAGGATTTTGTGTATTGGTCAGGTAGGGCTTGAAAGAAACCAGACATGCCTGTGGCTCACAAGGAGCCTCGGTGCATATGCCAGTTCAAACCGGTCCTGGGGCACACCAGTCCCGGGCCTGGGGCGAGCTGGACAAAGGATTGGGGGTGTAACCACCCCCCTTCCTGGTCCCACCCTTAGGGAGGGACCTAGCAGGTAGTCCGGCCCCTAGAATCCGCTTAAAGGTAGGAGCTGTGTCCTAAGACTTCAGACATCCTGGAATCAACTTGAAACTAAGAAGAAGACGGGAACTTCGACATTCTGCTGCACAGAAGACTGAAGAAAATCTCCCCTGTGGTCAGGGAGTGACCACCTTGCTAACGCAAGCACCATCCAGCGAATCAACGTCTGCTTTGCCGCCGCCTCCCGCCGGAGCCCGAGCCCAGAGACTGACGAGACCTGGACCTCCAGACCTCTCACCGCCCGATCCACAGTCCCTGCAAAGAGGAGACCCGTGGAGGCACCGAGACACGTGGAGCCAGCCATCTTGGAACGACTACGACAAGCTGACCAGTGCAACAACCGAGGCCCCCTCCAAGTTGTGCTTTGGGTCCTGAGAAGCCCAACCCTCGAGCAGCATCTGCACCAAAGGTGAGCCCTCCAGCATCTCCACGATCTGCGTGGGGCCCTTCTGCATTTTGCCACTCGACGCGCCTAACCGGTTGCTGGCCCGCTGGCTAGTGGCCATCTTGGCGACGAAATCTACGACAAACACCGCTGGTCTGGTTGCTCCAGACTGGCCCTTGCTCCCCTCCAAAGGAGCAATCCCTCTGACCTTGCTGGTCAGAACCAACAGCTGATTTCCGAATCCTCCTGCAATTGCTTTTGCCAAGGCTTGTTTGCTTCGATCAAGTCGCCGACACCGCCGACAGCGAGAGCCTGCGTGGGACAGCTCGTGAGCCGACTCCTGGACGTCGTCGACCTTCAGGGACCACGTGGCTGCGGAGACAAGCTACCCCTCATCACCTGTTTGCACCCGACATCGCCTGGTACCCACCTGGTGCCACGCTGGTCACTGGCTAGTGACTGTGAACACTGTCCCCTCTGCTTACAGGTCTTCAACATCTCCGATCCACTCTTGGATCCACTGCATCTCTTCCCGACCGACCGCCTGCAGCATCTTTGTCCCAGGCTCAACGGAACAGATAGAAGAAACCCGACGCACTTTGAGGCCTATGCACCCGCTTCCTGTGGGTGAGGTAAAGCTGGTACTCCGGTGCCCATGTGTAGTAATACATCTCTAGTGCCTGTGTTCCAAATCTTAAGTTCCTAGGTCATCCGGAAGATTCCTTTTGCAGTAACTTTGTACTTTTTACGCACCCATTGAAACCTATGGGAGCCCGCGTGTGACTATTTGCTCTGCACACGCCACCCGTGGACCTCCTGGTCACTAACTGACGTTAGCTCCTTGTAGGCCCAGCGATTCTAGAGGCCCTAGGCCTTTTCCCTTTTCTGTTCGTGGTACTTATACCACTATTTTAGTATATGGTTTGAGTGGCCACCAGGGCCTACCCATATAAAGTGCAACTTCTGTGTATTCTGTGATAATCTTGTTTGACGATTTGTGCTCCTGTGCTCATAAAGAGACTAGGGGTAACTTTGATAAATAAATACATATATATTTTGAATATATATCTGTGTGGTGTCCTTTCATTGGTATAAAAGGGGGTTGCATTTGGTAAAACAGCTGGCTTAACACGCTTCACGAGTTTAGCCTCAAAGACTGCTTAGCCTACGCTACCACTAGGGCAGCTAGTCCGAAAAGGTTGACTTACAACCACACCATAAGGGTTGCTTGGCATGGTACAAGGTGATCACTTTAACTAGTGAGCATCATATACCAGGCCAACTTCTCACACCACCCCTTGCACGACCCCCTACACTGCCCGAAAACCACTGCACTGCCCTAAACCCTAAAACAACACCCCCAGCATGACCCCCTACACTGCCCGAACACCACTGCAATGCCCTAAACCCTGAAACACCAGCCCCAGCACTACCCCCTACACTGCCTGAACACCACTGCACTGAGCTAAACCCTGAAGCTCCAGCCCCAGCATGACCCCCTACACCGCCCGAACACCACTGCACTGCCCTTAATCCTGAAACATCATCCCCAGCACGACCCTTTACACTGTCTGAACACCACTGCCCTAAACCCTGAAACACCAGCCCTAGCAAGACCCTCTACACTGCCCGAACACCACTGCAATGCCCTAAACCCTGAAACACCAGCCCCAGCACTACCCCCTACACTGCCTGAACGCCACTGCACTGAGCTAAACCCTGAAGCACCAGCCCCAGCACGACCCCCTACACCGCCCGAACACCACTGCACTGCCCTTAATCCTGATACATCATCCCCAGCACGACCCTTTACACTGTCTGAACACCACTGCCCTAAACACTGAAACACCACCCCCAGCTCGACCCCCTACACTGCCCGAACACGACTGCTCTGCCCAAACCCTGAAACACCACCCCCAGCAAGACCCCCTACACTCCCCGAACATCACTGCCCTAAACCCTGAACCACCACCCCCAGCAATACCCCCTACAGTGCCAAAACACCAGTGCACTGCCCTAAACCCTGAAACACTAGCCCCAGCACGACCCCTACAGTGCCCGAACACCACTGCACTGCCCTAAATCCTGAAACACCTGCGCCAACACAACCCCCTACACTGCCCGAACACCACTGCACTGCCCAAAACCCCACCCCCAGCAATACCCCCTTCACTGCCCAAACACCACTGCACTGCTCTAAACCCTGAAACATCACTCCCAGCATGACCCCCTACACGGCCCGAACACCACTGCACTACCCTGAACCCTGGAACACCAGCCCCAGCATGACCCCCTACACTGCCCGAACACCACTGCACTGCCCTAAACCCTGAAACACCAGCCCCAGCACGACCCCTACAGTGCCCGAACACCACTGCACTGCCCTAAACCCTGAAACACCAGCCCCAGCACGACCCCTACAGTGCCTGAACACCACTGCACTGCCCTAAACCCTGAAACACCTGCACCAACACGACCCCCTACACTGCCCGAACACCACTGCACTGCCCTAATCCCTGAAACGCTACCCCCAGCAAGACCCCCTACACTACCAGAATACCACTGCCCTAAACCCTGAAACACCACCCCCAGCAAGACCCCTATACTGCCCGAACATCACTGCACAGCCATAAACCCTGAAAAACCAGCCCCAGCTCGACCCATACAGCGCCCGAACACCACTGCACTGCCCTAAACCCTGAAACACCAGCCCCAGCACGACCCCTACAGTGCCTGAACACCACTGCACTGCCCTAAACCCTGAAACACCTGCGCAAACACGACCCCCTACACTGCCCGAACACCACTGCACTGCCCTAATCCCTGAAGCGCTACCCCCAGCAAGACCCCCTACACTGCCAGAATACCACTGCCCTAAACCCTGAAACACCACCCCCAGCAAGACCCCTATACTGCCCGAACATCACTGCACAGCCCTAAACTCTGAAACACCAGCCCCAGCATGACCCCCTACACTGCCCGAACACCACTGCACTGCCCTAATTCCAGAAACACCAGCCCCAAAATGACCCCCTACATTGTCCGAACACAACTGCACTGCCATAAACCCTGAAACACCAGCCCCAGCATGACCGTTACACTGCCCTAACACCACTGCACTGCCCTAATCCCTGAAACACCATCCTAGCACGACCCCTACACTGCCAAACACCACTGCACTGCCCTAAACCCTAAAACACCATCCCCAGTACGACCCCCTACACTGCCCGAACACCACTGTACTGCTCTAAACCCTGAAATACCAACCTTAAAACACCACCCCCAGCATGACCCCCTACACTGCCTGAACAGAACTGCAATGCCCTAAACCCTGAAACACCAGCCCCAGCACGACCCCCTACACTGTCCGAACACCACTGCACTGCCCTTAACCCTGAAACATCAGCCCCAGCACGACCCCTTACACTGCCTGAACACCACTTCCCTAAACACTGAAACACCAGCCCCAGTTCGACCCCCTACACTGCCGAAACACCACTGCACTGCCCTAAACCCCGAAACACTAGCCCCAGCATTGCCCACTATACTGCCCGAACACCACTGCAATGCCCTAAACCCTGAAACCCCTGCCCCGAATCGACCCCCTACACTGCCCGAACACGACTGCTCTGCCCCAAACCCTGAAACACCACCCCCAGCAAGACCCCGTACACTCCCCGAACATCACTGCCCTAATCCCTGAACCACCACCCCCAGCAATACCCCCAACACTGCCCAAACACCAGTGCACTGCCCTAAACCCTGAAACACCACCCCCAGCACAACACCCTACACTGCCCCAACACCACTGCACTGCCATAAACCCTGAAACACCAGCCCCAGCACGAACCCCTACACTACCCGAACACCACTGCACGGCCCTAAACCCAGAAACCCCAGCCGCAGAACGACCTACTACACTGCCCGAACACCACTGCACTGCCCTAAACACTGAAACACCAGCCCCAGCACGACCCCTACAGTGCCTGAACACAACTGCACTGCCCTAAACCCTGAAACACCAGCCCCAGCACGGCCCCCTACACAGCCCGAACACCACTGCACTGCCCTAAACCCTGAAACACCAGCCCCAGCACGACCCGCTACACTGCACGAACACCACTGCACTGCCCTAAACCCTGAAACACCACCCCCAGCAAGACCCCCTAGACTGCCCGAACACCACTGCACTGCCATAAACCCTGAAACACCACCCCCAACAAGACCCCCTAGACTGCATGAACACCATTGCCCTGCCCTAATCCCTGAAACACCACCTCCAACAAGACCCCGTACGCTGCCCGAACACCATTGCCCTAATCCCTGAAACACTACCCATAGCAAGACCCCCTAGACTGCCCGAACACCACTGCACTCCCCTAATCCCTGAAACACTATCCCGAGCAAGACCCCCTACATTACCCGAACACCACTGCACTGCCCTAAACCCTGAAACATCACCCCCAGCAAGACCCCCTAGACTGCCCGAACACCACTGCACTGCATTAAACCCTGAAACACCAGCCCCACCACAACCCCCTACACTGCCGGAACACCACTGCGCTGCCCTAAACCCCGAAACACCAGTCCCACCACGACCCCCTACATTGACCGAACACCACTGCACGGCCCTAAACCCTGAATCACCAGTCCCAGCAATATGCCCTACACTTCCTGAAAACCACTGCACTAAACACTGAAACACCACCCCCAGCAATACCCCCTAGACTGCCCGAACACCACTGCACTGCATTAAACCCTGAAACACCACCCCCAGCAAGGCCCCCTAGACTGCCCGAACACCACTGCACTGCATTAAACCCTGAAACACCAGCCCCACCACGACCCCCTACACTGACCGAACACCACTGCACGGCCCTAAACCCTGAATCACCAGTCCCAGCAATATGCCCTACACTTCCTGAAAACCACTGCACTAAACACTGAAACACCACCCCCTGCACGACCCCTACACTGTCCGACCACCACTGCACTGCCCTAAACCTTGAAACACCACCCCCAGCAAGACCCCCTGGACTGCCCGAACACCACTGCACTGCCATAAACCCTGAAACACCAGCCCCAGCACGACCCCCTATACTGCCCGAACACTACTGCGCTGCCCTAAACCCCGAAACACCAGCCCCTGCATGACCCCCTACACTGCCCGAACACCACTGTACTGCCCATAATCCCAGAAACACCAGCCCCATAACGACCCCCTACAGTGTCTGAACACAACTGCACTGCCCTAATCCCTGAAACAGCAGCCCCAGCACGACCCTTACGCTGCCCAAACACCACTGCACTGCCCTAAACCCCGAAACACCAGCCCCAGCATGGCCCCCTATACTACCCGAACACCACTGCACTTCCCTACACCCTGAAACACCAGCCCCAGCACTACCCCCTACACTGCCCGAACACCACTGCACTGCCCTAATCCCTGAAACACCAGCCCCAGCACGACCCCCTACACTGCCCGAACAACACTGCACTACCCTAAACCCTGAAATACCAGCCCCAGCACGACCCCCTACACTGCCCAAACACTACTGCACTGCCCTAATCCCTGAAACACCAGCCCCAGCACTACCCCTCCACTGCCCGAGCACCACTGCACTAAACACTGAAACACCACCCCAGCAAGACCCCCTACACTGACCGAACACCACTGCACTGCACTAAACCCTGATACACCACCCCATCAATACGCCCTACACTTCCCGGACACCACTGCACTAAACACTGAAACACCACCCCTTGCACGACCCCCTACACTCTCCGAACACCACTGCACTGCCCTAAACCCTTAAACACCACCCCCAGCTTGACCCCCTACACTGCCTGAACACCACTGCACTGCCCTAAACCCTGAAACACCAACCCTAAAACACCACTCCCAGCACGACCCCCTACACTGCCTGAACACCACTGCACTGCCCTCAACTCTGAAACACCAGCCCAGTACAGCGCCCTACACTGCCCGAACACCACTGCACTGCCCTAAACCCTGAAACACCAGCCTCAGCACGACCCCCTACACTGCCCGAACACCACTGCACTGCCCTAAGCCCTGAAACACCATCCCAAGCATGACCTCCTACACTGCCCGAACAACACTGCTCTGCCCTAAACCCTGAAACACCAGCCCCAGCACGACCACCTACTCTGCCCGAACACTAGTGCACTGCCCTAAACCTCGAAACACCAGCCCCAGCACTACCTCCTCCACTGCCCGAACACCACTGCACTAAACATTGAAACACCACCCCAGCAAGACCCCCTACACTGACCGAACACCACTGCACTGCCCTAAACCCTGATACACCACCCCATCAATACGCCCTACACTTCCCGAACACCACTGCACTAAACACTGAAACACCACCCCCTGCACGACCCCTATACTCTCCGAACACCACTACACTGCCCTAAACCCTTAAACACCACCCCCAGCTTGACCCCCTACACTGCCTGAACACCACTGCACTGCCCTAAACCCTGAAACACCAACCTTAAAACACCACCCCCAGCACGACCCCCTACACAGCCTGAACACCACTGCACTGCCCTCAACTCTGAAACACCAGCCCAGTACAGCCCCCTACACTGCCCGAACACCACTGCACTGCCCTAAACCCTGAAACACCAGCCTCAGCATGACCCCCTACACTGCCCAAACACCACTGCACTGCCCTAAGCCCTGAAACACCATCCCAAGCATGACCCCCTACACTGCCCGAAAAACACTGCACTGCCCTAAACCCTGAAACACCAGCCCCAGCACGACTCCCTACACTGCCCGAACACCAGTGCACTGCCCTAAACCTCGAAACACCAGCCCCAGCATGACCCCATACACTGCAAGAACACCACTGCACTGCCCTAAACCCTAAAACACCACCCCCAGCAAGACCCCCTAAACTGCCCGTACGCCACTGCACTGCCCTAAACCCTGAAACACTACCCCAGCAATACGTCCTACACTGCCCGAACCCCACTGCACTAAACACTGAAACACCACCCCTTGCACGACCCCCTACACTGCCCGAACACCACTGCACTGCCTTAAACCCTAAAACAACACCCCCAGCACGACCCCCTACACTGCCCATACACGACTGCACTGCTCTAAATCCTGAAACACCAACCCTAAAACACCACCCCTAGCACGACCCCCTACACTGCCTGAACACCACTGCACTGCCCTAAACCCTGAAACACCAGCTCTAGCATGACCCTCCACACTGCCCGAACACCACTGCAATGCCCTAAACCCTGAAACACCAGCCCCAGCACTACCCCTACACTGCCTGAACACCACTGCACTGAGCTAAACCCTGAAGCACCAGCCCCAGCACGACCCCCTACACTGCCTGAACACCACTGCACTGCCCTTAATCCTGAGACATCATCCCCAGCACGACCCTTTACACTGTCCGAACACCACTGCCCTAAACACTGAAACACCAGCCCCAGTACGACCCCCTACACTGCCGAAACATCACTGTACTGCCCTAAACCCTGAAACACCAGCCCCAGCACGGCCCCCTATACTGCCCGAACACCACTGCAATGCCCTAAACCCTGAAACCTGAGCCCCAGCACTACACCCTACAGTGCCCGAACACCACTGCACTGCCCTAAACCATGAAACACCACCCCCTGCACAACCCCCTACATTGCCCGAACACCACTGCACTGCCCTAAACCCTGAAACACCACCCCCAGCATGACCCCCTACACTGCCCGAACACCACTGCTCTGCCCTAAACCCTGAAACACCACCCCAAGCAAGACCCCTTACACTCCCCGAACATCACTGCGCTAAACCCTGATACACCAACCCCAGAAAGACCCCCTACACTCCCCAAACATCACTGTCCTAAACCCTGAAACACCACCCCCAGCAAGACCCCCTACACTACCGGAACACCACTGCACTGCCCTAAACCCAGAAACACAAGCCCCAGAACGACCCACTATACTGCACGAACACCACTGCACTGCCCTAAACCCTGAAACACCAGCCCCAGCGCGACACCTACAGTGCCCGAACACCCGTGCACTGCCCTAAACCCTGAAACAATAGCCCCAGCACAGCCACCTACACTGCCTGAACACCACTTCACTGCCCTAAACCTTGAAACACCAGCCAAAGCACGACCCCCTACACTGCCCGAACACCACTGCACTGCACTGCCCTAAACCCCGAAACACCACCCCCAGCAAGACCCCCTAGACTGCCCAAACACCACTGCACTGCCCTAATCCCTGAAACACCACCCCCAGCAAGACCCCCTACACTGCCCGAACAGCACTGCACTGCCCTAAACCCTGAAACACCACTCCCAGCAAGACCCCCTAGACTGCCCGAACACCACTGCACTGCCCTAATCCCTGAAACACCACCCCCAGCAAGACCACCAACGCTGCCCGAACACCACTGCCCTAAACCCTTAAACACCACTCCCAGCAAGACCCCCTACACTGCTCGAACACCACTGCACTGCCCTAATCCCTTAAACACCACACCCAGCAAGACCCCCTACACTGCCCGAACACCACTGCACTGCCCTAAACCCTGAAACACCACCCCCAGCAAGACCCCCTAGACTGCCCGAACACCACTGCGCTGCCCTAAACCCTTAAACACCACACCCAGCAAGACCCCTTACACTGCCCGAACACCACTGCACTGCCCTAAACCCTGAAACACCACCCCCAGCCAGACCCCCTAGACTGCCCGAACACCACTGCGCTGCCCTAAACCCCGAAACACCAGCCCCAGTATGACCCCCTACACTGCCCGACCACCAGTGCACTGCCCTAATCCCAGAAACACCAGCCCCATAATGACCCCCTACATTGTCCGAACACAACTGCACTGCCCTAAACCCTGAAACACCAGCACCAGCACGACCCTTACACTGCCCGATCACCACTGCACTGCACTAAACCCTAAAACACCACCCCCAGCAAGACCCCCTAGACTGCCTGAACACCACTGCCCTGCCCTAATCCCTGAAACACCACCCCCAGCAAGACCCCCTAGACTGCCCGAACACCATTGCCCTGCCCTAATCCCTGAAACACCACCCCCAGCAAGACCCCCTAGACTGCCCAAACACCACTGCACTCCCCTAATCCCTGAAACACCATCCCCAGCAAGACCCCCTACACTACCCGAACTCCACTGCACTGCCCTAAACCCTGAAACACCACCCCAGCAATACGCCCTACACTGCCCGAACCCCACTGCACTAAACACTGAAACACCACCCCTTGCACGACCCCCTACACTTCCCGAACACCACTGCTCTGCCCTAAACACTGAAACACCACCCCCAGCAAGACCCCTTACACTCCCCGAACATCACTGCCCTAAACCCTTAAACACCAACCCCAGCAAGACCCCACACACTCCAGAAACATCACTGCCCTAAACCCTGAAACACCACCCCCAGCAAGACACCCTACACTACCCGAACACCACTGCACTGCCCTAAACCCAGAAACACCAGCCCCAGAACGACCCACTATACTGCACGAACACCCGTGCACTGCCCTAAACCCTGAAACAACAGCCCCAGCACAGCCACCTACACTGCCCGAACACCACTTCACTGCCCTAAACCCTGAAACACCAGCCCCAGCACGACCCCCTACACTGCCCGAACACCACTGCACTGCCCTAAACCCTGAAACACCACCCCCAGCAGGACCCCCTAGACTGCCCAAACACCACTGCACTGCCCTAATCTCTGAAACACCACCCCCAGCAAGACCCCCTACACTGCTCGAACACCACTGCACTGCCCTAAACCCTGAAACACGACTCCCAGCAAGACCCCATAGACTGCCCGAACACCACTGCACTGCCCTAATCCCTGAAACACCAGCCCCAGCACAACACCCCACACTGCCCGAACACCACTGCGCTGCCCTAAACCCCAAAAACACCAGCCCCAGTATGACCCCCTACACTGCCCGAACACCAGTGCACTGCCCTAATCCCAGAAACACCATCCCCATAATGACCCCCTACAGTGTCCAAACACAACTGCACTGCCCTAAACCCTGAAACACCAGCACCAGCACAACCCTTACACTGCCCGAACACCACTGCACTGCCCTAAACCCTGAAACACCAGCCCTATCACGGCCCTCTACACTGCCTGAACACCACTGCACTGCCCTAAACCATGAAACACCAGCCCCAGCACGACCCCCTACACTGCCCGAACACCACTGCACTGCCCTAATCCCTGAAACACCAGCCCCAGCACGACCCGCTACACTGCCAGAACAACACTGCACTGCCCTAAACCATGAAATACCAGCCCCAACACGACCCCCTACACTGCCCGAACACCACTGCACTGCCCTAAGCCCTGAAACACCAGCCCCAGCACAACCCCTTACACTGCCCGAACAACACTGCACTGCCCTAAGCCCTGAAACACCTGCCCCAGCACGACACCCTACACTGCCCGAACACTACTGCACTGCACTAAACCCTGAAACACGAGCCCCAGCACGACCCTCTACACTGCCCGAACACCACTGCATTTCCCTAAACCCTGAAACTCCACCCCAGCAATATGCCCTACACTTCCCGAACACCAATGCACTAAACAGTGAAACTCCACCCCCTGCATGACCCCCTACACTGCCCGAACACCACTGCACTGCCCTAAACCCTAAAACACCACCCCCAGCATGACCCCTACACTGCCCGAACACCACTGCATTGCCCTCAACCCTGAAACACCAGCCCCAGCATGACCCCCTACACTGCCCGAACAACACTGCACTGCCCTAAACCCTGAAATACCAGCCCCAGCATGACCCCCTACACTGCCCGAACACCACTGTACTGCCCTAATCCCAGAAACACCAGCCCCATAACGACCCCTACAGTGTCTGAACACAACTGCACTGCCCTAAACCCTGAAACGCCAGCCCCAGCACGACCCTTACGCTGCCCGAATACCACTGCACTGCCCTAAACCCTGAAACAGCAGCCCCAGCACGGCCCCCTACACTGCCCGAACACCACTGCACTGCCCTAATCCCTGAAACACCAGCCCCAGCACGACCCCCTACACTGCCCGAACAACACTGCACTGCCCTAAACCCTGAAATACCAGCCTCAGCATGACCCCCTACACTGCCCGAACACCACTGCACTGCCCTAAGCCCTGAAACACCAGCCCAAGCACGACCCCCTACACTGCCCGAACAACACTACACTGTCCTAAACCCTGAAACACCAGCCCCACCACGACCCCCTACACTGACCGAACACCACTGCACGGCCCTAAACCCTGAATCACCAGTCCCAGCAATACGCCCTACACTTCCCGAAAACCACTGCACTAAACTCTGAAACACCACCCCCTGCACGACCCCCTACACTGTCCGAACACCACTGCACTGCCCTAAACCTTGAAACACCACCCCCAGCAAGAACCCCTAGACTGCCTGAACACCACTGCACTGCCCTAAACCCTGAAACACCAGCCCCAGCATGACCCCCTATACTGCCCGAACACCACTGCGCTGCCCTAAACCCCGAAACACCAGCCCCAGCATGACCCTTACGCTGCCCGAACACCACTGCGATGCCCTAAACCCTGAAACACCAGCCCCAGCATGGCCCCCTAAACTGCCCGAACACCACTGCACTTCCCTAAACCCTGAAACACAAGCCCCAGCACTACCCCCTACACTGCTTGAACACCACTGCACTGCCCTAATCCCTGAAACACCAGCCCCAGCACGACCCCCTACACTGCCCGAACAACACTGCACTACCCTAAACCCTGAAATACCAGCCCCAGCATGACCCCCTACACTGCCCAAACACTACTGCACTGCCCTTAACCCTGAAACACCAGCCCCAGCACTACCCCTCCACTGCCCGAACACCACTGCACTAAACACTGAAACACCACCCCAGCAAGACCCCCTACACTGACCAAACACCACTGCACTGCCCTAAACCCTGATACACCACCCCATCAATACGCCCTCGACTTTCCGAACACCACTGCACTAAACACTGAAACACCACCACCTGCACGACCCCCTACACTCTCCGAACACCACTGCACTGCCCTAAACCCTTAAACACCACCCCCAACTTGACCCCCTACACTGCCTGAACACCACTGCACTGCCCTAAACCCTGAAACACCAACCCTAAAACAGCACCCTCAACACGACCCCCTACACTGCCTGAACACCACTGCACTGCCCTCAACTCTGAAACACCAGCCCAGTACAGCCCCCTACACTGCCCGAACACCACTGCACTGCCCTAAACCCTGAAACACCAGCCTCAGCACGACCCCCTACACTGCCCGAACACCACTGCACTGCCCTAAGCCCTGAAACACCATCCCAAGCATGACCCCCTACACTGCCCGAACAACACTGCACTGCCCTAAACCCTGAAACACCAGCCCCAGCACGACCCCCTACACTGCCCGAACACCAGTGCACTGCCCTAAACCTCGAAACACCAGCCCCAGCATGACCATATACACTGCACGAACACCACTGCACTGCCCTAAACCCTAAAACACGACCCCCAGCAAGACCCCCTACACTGCCCGTACACCACTGCACTGCCCTAAACCCTGAAACACCACCCCAGCAATACGCCCTACACTGCCCGAACCCCACCTCATTAAACACTGAAACACCACCCCTTGCACGACCCCCTACACTGCCCGAACACCACTGCACTGCCCTAAACCCTGAAACACCAGCCCCAGCACTACCCCCTACACTGCCTGAACACCACTGCACTGAGCTAAACCCTGAAGCACCAGCCCCAGCACGTCCCCCTACACTGCCTGAACACCACTGTACTGCCCTTAATCCTGAGACATCATCCCCAGCACGACCCTTTACACTGACTGAACACCACTGCCCTAAACACTGAAACACAAGCCCCAGTACGACCCCCTACACTGCCGAAACACCACTGTACTGCCCTAAACCCTGAAACACCAGCCCCAGCACGGCCCCCTATACGGCCCGAACACCACTGCAATGCCCTAAACCCTGAAACCCCAGCCCCAGCACTACACCCTACACTGCCCGAACACCACTGCACTGCCCTAAACCATGAAACACCACCCCCTGCACAACCCCCTACATTGCCCGAACACCACTGCACTGCCTTAAACCCTGAAACACCACCCCCAGCAAGACCCCTTACACTCCCCGAACATCACTGCCCTAAACCCTGAAACACCAACCCCAGCAAGACCCCCTACACTCCCCAAACATCACTGGCCTAAACCCTGAAACACCACCCCCAGCAAGACCCCCTACACTACCCGAACACCACTGCACTGCCCTAAACCCAGAAACACCAGCCCCAGAACGACCCACTATACTGCCCGAACACCACTGCACTGCTCTAAACCCTAAAACACCAGCCCCAGCACGACCCCCTACACTGCCCGAACAACACTGCAATGCCCTAAACCCTGAAATACCAGCCCCAGCATGACCCCCTACACTGCTTGAACACAAATGCACTGACCTAAACTCTGAAACACAAGCCCCAGCACGACCCCCTACACTGCCCGAACACCACTGCACTGCCCTTAACCCTGAAACATCAACCCCAGCACGACCTCTTACACTACCTGTACACCTCTGCCCTAAACACTGAAACACCCCCTGCACTGCCCGAATGTGAGAAGTTGGCCTGGTATATGCTGTTCACTAGTTCTAGTGACCACCTTGTACCATGCCAAGCAACCCTTATGGTGTGGTTGTAAGTCAACCTTTTCGGACTAGCTGCCCTAGTGGTAGCGTAGGCTAAGCAGTCTTTGAGGCTAAACTCGTGATGCGTGTTAAGCCAGCTGTTTTACCAAATGTAACCCCCTTTTATACCAATGAAAGGACACCACACAGATATATATTCAAGATATATATGTATTTATTTCTCAAAGTAACCCCTAGTCTCTTTATGAGCACAGGAGCACAAATCGTCAAACAAGATTATCACAGAATACACAGAAGTTGCACTTTATATGGATAGGCCCTGGTGGCCACTCGAACCATATACTAAAATAGTGGTATAAGTACCACGAACAGAAAAGGGAAAAGGCCTAGGGCCTCTAGAATCGCTGGGCCTACAAGGAGCTAACGTCAGTTAGTGACCAGGAGGTCCACGGGTGGCGTGTGCAGAGCAAATAGTCACACGCGTGCTCCCATAGGTTTCAATGGGTGCGTAAAAAGTACAAAGTTACTGCAAAAGGAATCTTCCGGATGACCTAGGAACTTAAGATTTGGAACACAGGCACTAGAGATGTATTACTACACATGGGCACCGGAGTACCAGCTTTACCTCACCCACAGGAAGCGGGTGCATAGGCCTCAAAGTGCGTCGGGTTTCTTCTATCTGTTCCGTTGAGCCTGGGACAAAGATGCTGCAGGCGGTCGGTCGGGAAGAGATGCAGTGGATCCAAGAGTGGATCGGAGATGTTGAAGACCTGTAAGCAGAGGGGACAGTGTTCACAGTCACTAGCCAGTGACCAGCGTGGCACCAGATGGGTACCAGGCGATGTCGGGTGCAAACAGGTGATGAGGGGTAGCTTGTCTCCGCAGCCACGTGGTCCCTGAAGGTCGACGACGTCCAGGAGTCGGCTCACGAGCTGTCCCACGCAGGCTCTCGCTGTCGGCGGTGTCGGCGACTTGATCGAAGCAAACAAGCCTTGGCAAAAGCAATTGTAGGAGGATTCGGAAATCA
Organism: Triturus cristatus; assembly: GCF_964204655.1. Classification (NCBI taxonomy): domain Eukaryota; kingdom Metazoa; phylum Chordata; class Amphibia; order Caudata; family Salamandridae; genus Triturus; species Triturus cristatus. The sequence continues at coordinate 867,667,426 of NC_140579.1, read as the reverse complement.
GCTGTTGGTTCTGACCAGCAAGGTCAGAGGGATTGCTCCTTTGGAGGGGAGCAAGGGCCAGTCTGGAGCAACCAGACCAGCGGTGTTTGTTGTAGATTTCGTCGCCAAGATGGCCACTAGCCAGCGGGCCAGCAACCGGTTAGGCGCGTCGAGTGGCAAAATGCAGAAGGGCCCCACGCAGATCGTGGAGATGCTGGAGGGCTCACCTTTGGAGCAGATGCTGCTCGAGGGTTGGGCTTCTCAGGACCCAAAGCACAACTTGGAGGGAGCCTCGGTTGTTGCACTGGTCAGCTTGTCGTAGTCGTTCCAAGATGGCTGGCTCCACGTGTCTCGGTGCCTCCACGGGTCTCCTCTTTGCAGGGACTGTGGATCGGGCGGTGAGAGGTCTGGAGGTCCAGGTCTTGTCAGTCTCTGGGCTCGGGCTCCGGCGGGAGGCGGCGGCAAAGCAGACGGTGATTCGCTGGATGGTGCTTGCGTTAGCAAGGTGGTCACTCCCTGACCACAGGGGAGATTTTCTTCAGTCTTCTGTGCAGCAGAATGTCGAAGTTCCCGTCTTCTTCTTAGTTTCAAGTTGATTCCAGGATGTCTGAAGTCTTAGGACACAGCTCCTACCTTTATTCGGATTCTAGGGGCCGGACTACCTGCTAGGTCCCTCCCTATGGGTGGGACCAGGAAGGGGGGTGGTTACACCCCCAATCCTTTGTCCAGCTCGCCCCAGGCCCGGGACTGGTGTGCCCCAGGACCGGTTTGAACTGGCATATGCCCCGAGGCTCCTTGTGAGCCACAGGCATGTCTGGTTTCTTTCAAGCCCTACCTGACCAATACACAAAATCCTGTCTGGGGTGGTGCTCGCACCTCCCCTGGCAGGAAACCCTTTGTCCACACCTCCCAAGCTGGAAGGACTCCCAGCAGCAGGAGGGCAGACTTGTGTCTGTGGTGGCAGCATCCATTTTGTGGAGCTGAGGCTATGTCTGATTTTACCCGGGTTTCAGGTACTGTACATGTCGTGTCCCTCTAGAAGGGTGGAATGCTAACCCCGTCGCCAGAATTGGCGAGGGGTTAGTATTCCAATTCGTATGACACCTTACTCGACATGTTTTGATAAAGCCAAACCAAAGATAGCATTTAACCGCGAGGTTCATAATGCACTTAAGAGTATATGGTATGACGATATCTGGAAACAGTAGAAGGAAGTTGTTCCGACCACTGCAGACAGGCTCAGCTCATGCCAGAGCACCATCTCACATGGAACCAAGCACTCTGCCTTCAGGATTGTTAAGGCCTGCCATAGGAGTGACTTATAGGTTACCAGGTGTCCCATTTAAGGTTAGGTATAGGTATACTACACCTAAGTAAGAGGTGATTACACCAACTTACCCCAGCTGAGTGATCAGCCAGTTGTGTCAGGTTGTTAGGCCAAGCCTGGGGTGGCATAATACATGCTGCAGCCCCTGGCAGGCCTTGGGTACACCAATGCCCTGGGTACCTAGTGTACACTGGTACAGGGGCTGACAGGGTGATCCACTTCCAATTGGTTATGCACCTAGGGTGCATAGTTTTAATTTAGTAGAGAGAACAGCAGGCTGGGGGTCTGATTGGCAGGCCCACAGCCTCAATATGTCAAAAACCAGTGAAGCAAAAAGCAAAAATTTGGGGTGACCATAGGATAGCAGACCCTACTCTCCTACACAACCCCCCCCCAAACGCTGGGACATTAAACTAGCCTTGACCAGTCTCGTCTTCATGTCCTAAGTGGAAGTACCTGGAGAGACCATCTGCATTCCCATGGTCAGTACCTGGCCGGTGCTCCACTGTAAAGTCCATCCCCTGTAGGGAAATGGACCACCTAAGCAGTTTGGGGTTTTCACCCTTCATCTGATTTAGCCACAAGAGGGGCTTATGGTCGGTCTGAATCTTGAAGTGAGTGCCAAACAAGTATGGCCTCAGCTTCTTCAGGGCCCACACCACAGCAAAGGCCTCCCTCTCAATAGCTGACCAATTCTTCTCTCTGGGGGTCAACCTTCTGCTAATAAAAGCAATGGGTTGGTCTTGACCATCTACATTAAGTTGTGACAGCACAGCTCCCACACCCAACTCAGAAGCATCTGTTTGGACAATAAACTCTTTGGAGTAGTCAGGACTTTTCAGGATAGGTGCAGAGCACATGGCCTCCTTCAGGTCATCAAATGCCTTTTGACAGCTTACTGTCCACTGAACCTTTTTGGGCATCTTCTTGGATGTCAGATCATTAAGAGGAGTCACAATGGACCCATAGTTCTTAACAAACTTCCTGTAATACCCAGTCAAGCCCAAGAAAGCTCGAACTTGAGTCTGGGTGGTTGGAGGGGACCAATCCTTGATGGACTGTATCTTACTCTCCAGTGGTTGAACTTGGCCCCCACCTACAAGGTGGCCCAAATACACAACCTTACTCTGCCCTATCTGGCACTTAGTAGCCTTGATAGTGAGGCCTGCCCTTTGCAGAGCCTCAAGAGCCTTCTTCAGGTGGATCAGGTGATCCTCCCAGGTGGAACTAAAGACAGCAATGTCATCAAGATATGCTGCGCAAAAGTCATCCAACCCAGTAAGGACTTGGTTCACCAGCCTTTGGAAGGTGGCAGGTGCATTCTTCAGACCAAAGGGCATCACCACAAACTGATAATGCCCACCTGGGGTTGAGAATGCTGTTTTGGCCTTAGACTCCTCAGCTAACCTGATTTGCCAATAGCCAGCTGTCAAGTCAAATGTGCTCAAAAACTTTGCAGAAGCTAGTCTGTCTATGAGCTCATCTGCCCTTGGAATAGGGTGTGCATCTGTCCTGGTGACAGCATTGAGTCCTCTGTAGTCCACACAGAACCTCATCTCTCTCTTGCCATCTTTGGTGTGAGGTTTGGGGACCAGAACCACTGGGCTAGCCCAGGGGCTCTCTGAGGGTTCAATGACACCTAATTCCAGCATTTTATGTACCTCAGCCTTTATACAGTCCCTGACGTGGTCAGGTTGTCTGTAAAGTTTGTTCTTTACAGGCAGACTGTCACCAGTGTCCACAACATGGGTACACCAGTCAGTTTGACTAGGTATCAAGGAAAACATATGTGAAAATGATTGTAGAACCTGTCTACATTCAGTCTGCTGATGGGCAGTGAGGTTGCCTCCAAGGGTCACTCCTTCAACTGAGCCATCTTCAGGGTTCTGAGACAACAGGTCTGGGAGAGGGTCACTCTCTTCCTCCTGTCCCTCATCTGTAGCCATGAGCAAGCCCATGTCTGCCCTGTCAACATATGCTTTAAGCCTGTTAACATGGAGTACCCTGTGGGGACTCCTGGGAGTTCCTAGGTCCACCAAGTAGGTGACCTCTCCCTTCTTTTCCAGGATTGTATGGGGTCCAGACCATTTGTCTTGGAGTGCTGCTGGGGCCACTGGCTCCAACACCCATACCTTCTGTCCTGGCTGATACTCAACCAAGACAGCCTTTTGGTCATGCCAAGCTTTCTGTAAGGCCTGGCTTGCCTCAAGGTTTTTAGATGCCTTCTCCATATACTCAGCCATCCTGGAGCGGAGACCAAGTACATAGTCCACTATGTCTAGCTTAGGCTTTTTGAGAGGTAACTCCCATCCTTCCTTCACCAAACACAGTGGGCCTCTCACAGGGTGCCCAAACAACAATTCAAAGGGGCTGTAGCCAACTCCTTTTTGTGGGACCTCTCTGTAAGCAAACAGAAGGCAGGGTAGAAGGATATCCCATCTTCGCCTGAGCTTTTCAGGTAATCCTTTGATCATACCCTTTAGGGTCTTGTTGAATCTCTCAACAAGCCCATTGCATTGTGGGTGATAAGGGGTGGTGAACTTGTAGTTGACACCACATTCCTTCCACATAGCTGTCAAGTATCCTGACATAAAGTTGGTACCTCTGTCAGATACTACCTCCTTAGGAAACCCCACTCTGGAGAATACTCCCAGCAGGGCCCTGGCCACAACAGGAGCTGTAGTGGTCCTAAGGGGAATTGCCTCTGGATACCTGGTGGCATGATCCACTACCACCAGTATAAATCTGTGCCCAGATGCAGTGGGAGGATCCATGGGACCCACTATGTCTATTCCCACTCTTTCAAAGGGAACCCCCACCACAGGTAGTGGTATCAGGGGGGCCTTTGTTGTGCCACCTGATTTGCCACTGGCTTGGCAGGTAACACAGGAGCGACAAAACTCCTTTGTATCTTCATTCATATGAGGCCAGTGAAAGTGAGGGACAAGTCTGTCCCAGGTCTTGTTCTGGCCTAGGTGTCCTGCTAAAGGAATATCATGGGCCAAGGTAAGAAGGAAGCCCCTAAATTGCAGAGGTATAACCAACCTCCTGGTTGCACCAGGCTTGGGGTCTCTAGCCTCTGAATAAAGGAGCCCTTCATCCCAATACACTTTATGGGTACCTTGAGCATTCCCAGCAGCCTCAGCAGCAGCCAGCTGTCTGAGGGGTTCAAGAGAGGGACAGGATAACTGAGCCTGCCTCAAGTCAGCCCTTGAAGGTCCCCCTGTCCCCAGAAACTCAACCTGGTCAGGTTCAAGCTCTTCAGGGACAGTTCCTTCAGGGTCCTCTAGATCAGCTTCCTGGGAAGGCTGATCATCACTCTGAGGCAGGGGGGAAGGCACAGCCTTGACCCTCCTGTTCTTCTTCTTGGTAGGTGCTTGGTCCATTGTTCCAGGATCCAAGACCTGTGGTTCAGTGAGGCACTTTTTGGCCTGTGACCTGGTCACAGCAAGGACATGTGATGATATACCTAACATCTCTGCATGAGTCCTGTACTCCACTTCTGACCATAGAGAACTCTCTAGGTCATTGCCCAACAAACATTCTACTGGGAGGTCTGCACTAACCACAACCCTTTTGAGGCCAGTTACCCCTCCCCATGAGAAGTTAACAACTGCCACACTATGTGAAGTAGTGGCATTGCTGGCATTGGTCACCAGGTAGTTCTCACCTGGTATGTACTGTCCAGGATCCACAAAGCCTGGTGTCACCATAGTGACACTGGCACATGTGTCCCTGTAGGCTTGAGCCACTTTGTCATTAATTAAAGGAGTCTGTCTGTACTTGCCCAGGTTACTGGGGCTCACAGTCAGGGACAAATCAATGTCCCCATCACAGATCAAGACTGCCTGTGTAAGGGTTCTGTCTAAGTCAGAATCTCCTTCAGTTCCCATAGTGATTCCCACTACACCCTTTGTCTGGGGACCAACACTGCTAACAGTAGTACTGGGAGCAGGTGCCTTAGGGGCAACAGTGTTGGGGGCTCCACCCTTTTTGCAATCACTAGTCCAGTGAGTTGTATTTTTACAATGATTGCACCAGGGTTTCTTCTGACCTTCTTTCTTCTTCTTGGACTGTTGGGACCCACCCTCCTTAGCAGTAGTTTGGGGCCCTGTTGAAGACTTCTGGTCTTTAGGTTTCTGATCTCCACCCTTTTGGTCTGTTTTCTTCTGATCACCCCCTTGGCCCTGGTTCTGGTTCTTTTGCTTAACCCTGGTTCTGACCCATTTGTCTGCCTTCTTTCCCAATTCTTGGGGAGAGGTCAGATCAGAGTCAACCAAGTGTTGATGCAGTTGCTGGTTTTGACAGTTATTTAAAATCTGTTCTCTCATCATCAAATTATACAATCCTGTAAAATCAGATACCTTACTTCCCAGCAACCAACCCTCCAAAGCCTTAGTGGCACATTCAATGTATTCAGACCAGTCCTGAGTCTGTGTCTTTTGGGTGTCTCTGAACATTAACCTGTACTGTTCAGTGGTTAAGCCTAACCCATCTACCAGAACACTCTTCAGGACTCTGTAGTTTCTGACATCCTCTTCTCTAACAGTGAGGAGTCTGTCTCTGCCTCTTCCTTCAAAGGAGAGCCAGAGGATTGCTGCCCACTGGTCTTCAGGAACCTGCTGTACTTTGCAGGCTCTCTCAAGAGCAGTTATCCATTTGTGGATGTCATCCCCACTTTTGTAGGGGGGCACAACCTTAGACAGGTTTCTATTGTCGAAAACCCTATCTTTGTCCTTAGGGACAATGCTGCCACCAGTGGGTATAGACCCACTCTCTTTATGCTGTCTAGCCTTGCTAAGTTTCTCTTCCATCAGGGCTACTTCTAGCTCCTGCTTCCTGATCCTCAGCTGGGCCTCTTGCATCTTGGCCTCATGTTCCCTCCTCTGAGGGGTGGTCATCCTTCTCCTGGAGTGACCTCGAGAGCCTCTAGAGCCATGGGAAGCATTGGAGTCACCTGAGCGATTCCTTTGCCTTCCCAGCCCTGTGTTAAGTCCACTGGGGAGATCCAGTGGGTTGAACCCACTGTCAGTCCCCAATAGCCTTGGTTTAGCTGGGCCAAGTATAACACTTGGCACTGGGCTAGTTCTCCCTTCATCCTCACTACTGTCAGTATCCTTTTCACTCTCATCCTCTGTGGTAGGCATCCCATCTAAGGGGTGACTGTTGGGAAGGGGTACTTCAGTGGCATCTTTAGAAGGGGGGCCTCCTGTTCCTGTCCCTAAGGGGGCTAACTGGGAAGCTTTCTTGAGTGCTCTCTGATTCTCATCATTCTGTAAGAGCTCTCTGAGCTCAGCAGAGTTTGGGTTCTTGGGCTGTTTAAGGCCTCTAAGAGTTGCCAAATGCCTGAGCTCATTCTGATTAAGGGTAGCAAAGCTGGATGGTGCCCTCTGGGGGTCACTCTCGACAGAGATGGGTACAGTGGACCCCTCTGCCCCGGCCATTGCTCTTAAGTGTGGGTGGATGTGTTGCAATCTACCTACACTTGGGTTTACCTACTAAACCTATCTAGTAGTTGTAGTCAGGGTGTGCTACTCCCTTTGCTCTACAACAACTAAGTTCAGTAGAACTTATGTATATCTAATCTTGTTTTATATGTACCTACCGGTACCTATGTGATCTTTCAATTGGTAACCAAGAGATTACAATGGTAAAACACAGCAAGCTCAAATCCAACCGCTGCTCACCAATGTGAGAAGTTGGCCTGGTATATGCTGTTCACTAGTTCTAGTGACCACCTTGTACCATGCCAAGCAACCCTTATGGTGTGGTTGTAAGTCAACCTTTTCGGACTAGCTGCCCTAGTGGTAGCGTAGGCTAAGCAGTCTTTGAGGCTAAACTCGTGATGCGTGTTAAGCCAGCTGTTTTACCAAATGTAACCCCCTTTTATACCAATGAAAGGACACCACACAGATATATATTCAAGATATATATGTATTTATTTCTCAAAGTAACCCCTAGTCTCTTTATGAGCACAGGAGCACAAATCGTCAAACAAGATTATCACAGAATACACAGAAGTTGCACTTTATATGGATAGGCCCTGGTGGCCACTCGAACCATATACTAAAATAGTGGTATAAGTACCACGAACAGAAAAGGGAAAAGGCCTAGGGCCTCTAGAATCGCTGGGCCTACAAGGAGCTAACGTCAGTTAGTGACCAGGAGGTCCACGGGTGGCGTGTGCAGAGCAAATAGTCACACGCGTGCTCCCATAGGTTTCAATGGGTGCGTAAAAAGTACAAAGTTACTGCAAAAGGAATCTTCCGGATGACCTAGGAACTTAAGATTTGGAACACAGGCACTAGAGATGTATTACTACACATGGGCACCGGAGTACCAGCTTTACCTCACCCACAGGAAGCGGGTGCATAGGCCTCAAAGTGCGTCGGGTTTCTTCTATCTGTTCCGTTGAGCCTGGGACAAAGATGCTGCAGGCGGTCGGTCGGGAAGAGATGCAGTGGATCCAAGAGTGGATCGGAGATGTTGAAGACCTGTAAGCAGAGGGGACAGTGTTCACAGTCACTAGCCAGTGACCAGCGTGGCACCAGATGGGTACCAGGCGATGTCGGGTGCAAACAGGTGATGAGGGGTAGCTTGTCTCCGCAGCCACGTGGTCCCTGAAGGTCGACGACGTCCAGGAGTCGGCTCACGAGCTGTCCCACGCAGGCTCTCGCTGTCGGCGGTGTCGGCGACTTGATCGAAGCAAACAAGCCTTGGCAAAAGCAATTGTAGGAGGATTCGGAAATCAGCTGTTGGTTCTGACCAGCAAGGTCAGAGGGATTGCTCCTTTGGAGGGGAGCAAGGGCCAGTCTGGAGCAACCAGACCAGCGGTGTTTGTCGTAGATTTCGTCGCCAAGATGGCCACTAGCCAGCGGGCCAGCAACCGGTTGGGCGCGTCGAGTGGCAAAATGCAGAAGGGCCCCACGCAGATCGTGGAGATGCTGGAGGGCTCACCTTTGGTGCAGATGCTGCTCGAGGGTTGGGCTTCTCAGGACCCAAAGCACAACTTGGAGGGAGCCTCGGTTGTTGCACTGGTCAGCTTGTCGTAGTCGTTCCAAGATGGCTGGCTCCACGTGTCTCGGTGCCTCCACGGGTCTCCTCTTTGCAGGGACTGTGGATCGGGCGGTGAGAGGTCTGGAGGTCCAGGTCTTGTCAGTCTCTGGGCTCGGGCTCCGGCGGGAGGCGGCGGCAAAGCAGACGGTGATTCGCTGGATGGTGCTTGCGTTAGCAAGGTGGTCACTCCCTGACCACAGGGGAGATTTTCTTCAGTCTTCTGTGCAGCAGAATGTCGAAGTTCCCGTCTTCTTCTTAGTTTCAAGTTGATTCCAGGATGTCTGAAGTCTTAGGACACAGCTCCTACCTTTATTCGGATTCTAGGGGCCGGACTACCTGCTAGGTCCCTCCCTATGGGTGGGACCAGGAAGGGGGGTGGTTACACCCCCAATCCTTTGTCCAGCTCGCCCCAGGCCCGGGACTGGTGTGCCCCAGGACCGGTTTGAACTGGCATATGCCCCGAGGCTCCTTGTGAGCCACAGGCATGTCTGGTTTCTTTCAAGCCCTACCTGACCAATACACAAAATCCTGTCTGGGGTGGTGCTCGCACCTCCCCTGGCAGGAAACCCTTTGTCCACACCTCCCAAGCTGGAAGGACTCCCAGCAGCAGGAGGGCAGACTTGTGTCTGTGGTGGCAGCATCCATTTTGTGGAGCTGAGGCTATGTCTGATTTTACCCGGGTTTCAGGTACTGTACATGTCGTGTCCCTCTAGAAGGGTGGAATGCTAACCCCGTCGCCAGAATTGGCGAGGGGTTAGTATTCCAATTCGTATGACACCTTACTCGACATGTTTTGATAAAGCCAAACCAAAGATAGCATTTAACCGCGAGGTTCATAATGCACTTAAGAGTATATGGTATGACGATATCTGGAAACAGTAGAAGGAAGTTGTTCCGACCACTGCAGACAGGCTCAGCTCATGCCAGAGCACCATCTCACATGGAACCAAGCACTCTGCCTTCAGGATTGTTAAGGCCTGCCATAGGAGTGACTTATAGGTTACCAGGTGTCCCATTTAAGGTTAGGTATAGGTATACTACACCTAAGTAAGAGGTGATTACACCAACTTACCCCAGCTGAGTGATCAGCCAGTTGTGTCAGGTTGTTAGGCCAAGCCTGGGGTGGCATAATACATGCTGCAGCCCCTGGCAGGCCTTGGGTACACCAATGCCCTGGGTACCTAGTGTACACTGGTACAGGGGCTGACAGGGTGATCCACTTCCAATTGGTTATGCACCTAGGGTGCATAGTTTTAATTTAGTAGAGAGAACAGCAGGCTGGGGGTCTGATTGGCAGGCCCACAGCCTCAATATGTCAAAAACCAGTGAAGCAAAAAGCAAAAATTTGGGGTGACCATAGGATAGCAGACCCTACTCTCCTACACCGAACAACACAGCACTGCCCTAAACCCTGAAACACTACCCCCTGCATGACCCCCTATACTGCCTGAACACCACTGCACTGCCCTAAACCTTAAAACACCACCCCCAGCAAGACCCCCTACACTGCCCGTACACCACTGCACTGCCCTAAACCCTGAAACACCACCCCAGCAATACGCCCTACACTGCCCAAACCCCACTGCACTAAACACTGAAACACCACCCCTTGCACGATTCCCTACACTGCCCGAATACCACTGCACTGCCCTAAACCCTAAAATAACACCCCCAGCAAGACCCCCTACACTGCCCGTACACCACTGCACTGCCCTAAACCCTGAAACACCACCCCAGCAATACGCCCTACACTGCCCAAACCCCACTGCACTAAACACTGAAACTCCACCCCTTGCACGATTCCCTACACTGCCTGAACACCACTGCACTGAGCTAAACCCTGAAGCACCAGCCCCAGCACGACCCCCTACACTGCCCGAACACCAGTGCACTGCCCTTAATCCTGAAACATCATCCCCAGCACGACCCTTTACACTGTCTGAACACCACTGCCCTAAACACTGAAACACCAGCCCCAGTACGACCCCCTACACTGCCGAAACACCACTGTACTGCCCTAAACCCTGAAACACCAGCCCCAGCACGGCCCCCTATACTGCCCGAACACCACTGCAATGCCCTAAACCCTGAAACACCACCCCCAGCAAGACCCCTTACACTCCCCGAACATCACTGCCCTAAACTCTGAAACACCACCCCCAGCAAGACCCCCTACACTACCCGAACACCACTGCACTGCTCTAAACCCAGAAACACCAGCCCCAGAACGACCCACTATACTGCACGAACACCACTGCACTGCCATAAACCCTGAAACACCAGCCCCAGCGCGACCCCTACAGTGCCCGAACACCCGTGTACTGCCCTAAACCCTGAAACAATAGCCCCAGCACAGCCACCTACACTGCCTGAACACCACTTCACTGCCCTAAACCCTGAATCACCAGCCCCAGCACGACCCCCTACACTGCCCAAACACCACTGCACTGCCCTAAACCCTGAAACACCAACCCAGCAAGACCCCCTAGACTGCCCAAACACCACTGCACTGCCCTAATCCCTGAAACACCACGCCCAGCAAGACCCCCTACACTGCCCAAACACCACTGTACTGCCCTAAACCCTGAAACACCACTCCCAGCAAGACCCCATAGACTGCCCGAACACCACTGCACTGCCCTAATCCCTGAAACACCACCCCCAGAAAGACCACCTATGCTGCCCGAACACCACTGCACTAAACCCTTAAACACCACTCCCAGCAAGACCCCCTAGACTGTCCGAACACCACTGCACTGCCCTAATCCCTTAAATACCACACCCAGCAAGACCCCCTACACTGCCCGAACACCACTGCACTGCCCTAAACCCTGAAACACCACCCCTAGCAATACCCCCTAGACTGCCCGAACACCACTGCACTGCACTAAACCCTGAAACACCAGCAACAGCACAACCCCCTACACTGCCTGAACACCACTGCGCTGCCCTAAACCCTGAAACACCAGCCCCAGTAAGACCCCCTACACTGCCCGAACACCAGTGCACTGCCCTAATCCCAGAAGCACCAGCCCCATAATGACCCCCTACAGTGTCCGAACACAACTGCACTGCCCTAAACCCTGAAACACCAGCACCAGCACGACCCTTACACTGCCCGAACACCACTGCACTGCCCTAAACCCTGAAACACCACCCCCAGCAAGACCCCCTAGACTGCCTGAACACCACTGCCCTGCCCTAATCCCTGAAACACCAACCGCAGCAGGACCCCCTACGCTGCCCGAACACCATTGCCCTAATCCCTGAAACACTACCCCTAGCAAGACGCCCTAGACTGCCCGAACACCACTGCACTCCCCTAATCACTGAAACACCATCCCCAGCCAGACCCCCTACACTACCCGAACACCACTGCACTGCCCTAAACCCTGAAACACCACCCCCAGCAAGACCCCCTAGACTGCCCGAACAACACTGCACTGCATTAAACCCTGAAACACCAGCCCCACCACGACCCCCTACACTGCCCGAACACCACTGCGCTGCCCTAAACCCCGAAACACCAGCCCCAGCATGACACCCTACACTGCCCGAACACCACTGTACTGCCCTAATCCCAGAAACACCAGCCCCATAACGACCCCCTACAGTGTCCGAACACAACTGCACTGCCCTAAACCCTGAAACGCCAGCCCCAGCACGACCCTTACGCTGCCCGTATACCACTGCACTGCCCTAAACCCTGAAACACCAGCCCCAGCACGGCCCCCTACACTGCCCGAACACCACTGCACTGCCCTAATCCCTGAAACACCAGCCCCAGCATGACCCCATACACTGCCCGAACAACACTGCCTTGCCCTAAACCCTGAAATACCAGCCCCAGCACGACCTCCTACACTGCCCGAACACCACTGCACTGCCCTAAGCCCTGAAACACCAGGCCCAGCACGACCCCCTACACTGCCCGAACAACACTACACTGCCCTAAACCCTGAAACACCAGCCCCACCACGACCCCCTACACTGACCGAACACCACTGCACGGCGATAAACCCTGAATCACCAGTCCCAGCAATACGCACTACACTTCCTGAACACCACTGCACTAAACACTGAAACACCACCCCCTGCAAGACCCGCTACACTGTCCGAAAACCACTGCACTGCCCTAAACCTTAAAACACCACCCTCAGCAAGACCCCCTAGACTGCCCGAACACCACTGCACTGCCCTAAACCCTGAAACACCAGCCCCAGCACGACCCCCTATACTTCCCGAACACCACTGCGCTGCCCTAAACCTCGAAACACCAGCCCCAGCATGACCCCCTACACTGCCCGAACACCACTGTACTGCCCTAATCCCAGAAACACCAGCCCCATAACGACCCCCTACAGTGTCCGAACACAACTGCACTGCCCTAAACCCTTAAACACCAGCCCCAGCACGACCATTATGCTGCCCGAACACAACTGCACTGCCCTAAACCCCGAAACACCAGCCCCAGCATGGCCCCCTACACTGCCCGAACTCCACTGCCCTTCCCTAAACCCTGAAACACCAGCCCCAGCACTATCCCTACACTGCCCGAACACCACTGCACTGCCCTAATCCCTGAAACACCAGCCCCAGCACGACCCCCTACACTGCCGGAACAACACTGCACTACCCTAAACCCTGAAATACCAGCCCCAGCACGACCACCTACACTGCCCAAACACTACTGCACTGCCCTAAACCCTGAAACACCAGCCCCATCACTACCCCCTCCACTGCCCGAACACCACTGCACTAAACACTGAAACACCACCCCATCAATACGCCCTACACTTCCCGAACACCACTGCACTAAACACTGAAACACCACCCACTGCACGACCCCCTACACTCTCCGAAGACCACTGCAATGCCCTAAACCCTTAAACACCACCCCCAGCTTGACCCCCTACACTGCCTGAACACCACTGCACTGCCCTAAACCCTGAAACACCAACCCTAAAACACCACCACCAGCACAACACCCTACACTGCCTGAACACCACTGCACTGCCCTCAACTCTGAAACACCAGCCCAGTACAACCCCCTACACTGCCCGAACACCACTGCACTGCCCTAAACCCTGAAACACCAGCCTCAGCATGACCCCCTACACTGCCCGAACACCACTGCACTGCCCTAAGCCCTGAAACACCAGCCCAAGCATGACCCCCTACACTGCCCGAACAACACTGCACTGCCCTAAACCCTGAAACACCAGCCCCAGCACGACCCCCTACACTGCCTGAACACCAGTGCACTGCCCTAAACCTCGAAACACCAGCCCCAGCATGACCCCATACACTGCATGAACACCACTGCACTGCCCTAAACCCTAAAACACCACCCCCAGCAAGACCCCCTACACTGCCCGTACACCACTTCACTGCCCTAAACCCTGTAACACCACCCCAGCAATACGCCCTACACTGCCCGAACCCCACTGCACTAAACACTGAAACACCACCCCTTGCACGACCCCCTACACTGCCCGAAAACCACTGCACTGCCCTAAACCCTAAAACAACACCCCCAGCATGACCCCCTACACTGCCCGAACACCACTGCAATGCCCTAAACCCTGAAACACCAGCCCCAGCACTACCCCCTACACTGCCTGAACACCACTGCACTGAGCTAAACCCTGAAGCACCAGCCCCAGCACGACCCCCTACACCGCCCGAACACCACTGCACTGCCCTTAATCCTGAAACATCATCCCCAGCACGACCCTTTACACTGTCTGAACACCACTGCCCTAAACCCTGAAACACCACTCCCAGCAAGACCCCCTAGACTGTCCGAACACCACTGCACTGCCCTAATCCCTTAAATACCACACCCAGCAAGACCCCCTACACTGCCCGAACACCACTGCACTGCCCTAAACCCTGAAACACCACCCCTAGCAATACCCCCTAGACTGCCCGAACACCACTGCACTGCACTAAACCCTGAAACACCAGCAACAGCACAACCCCCTACACTGCCTGAACACCACTGCGCTGCCCTAAACCCTGAAACACCAGCCCCAGTAAGACCCCCTACACTGCCCGAACACCAGTGCACTGCCCTAATCCCAGAAGCACCAGCCCCATAATGACCCCCTACAGTGTCCGAACACAACTGCACTGCCCTAAACCCTGAAACACCAGCACCAGCACGACCCTTACACTGCCCGAACACCACTGCACTGCCCTAAACCCTGAAACACCACCCCCAGCAAGACCCCCTAGACTGCCTGAACACCACTGCCCTGCCCTAATCCCTGAAACACCACCCGCAGCAGGACCCCCTACGCTGCCCGAACACCATTGCCCTAATCCCTGAAACACTACCCCTAGCAAGACGCCCTAGACTGCCCGAACACCACTGCACTCCCCTAATCACTGAAACACCATCCCCAGCCAGACCCCCTACACTACCCGAACACCACTGCACTGCCCTAAACCCTGAAACACCACCCCCAGCAAGACCCCCTAGACTGCCTGAACAACACTGCACTGCATTAAACCCTGAAACACCAGCCCCACCACGACCCCCTACACTGCCCGAACACCACTGCGCTGCCCTAAACCCCGAAACACCAGCCCCAGCATGACACCCTACACTGCCCGAACACCACTGTACTGCCCTAATCCCAGAAACACCAGCCCCATAACGACCCCCTACAGTGTCCGAACACAACTGCACTGCCCTAAACCCTGAAACGCCAGCCCCAGCACGACCCTTACGCTGCCCGTATACCACTGCACTGCCCTAAACCCTGAAACACCAGCCCCAGCACGGCCCCCTACACTGCCCGAACACCACTGCACTGCCCTTATCCCTGAAACACCAGCCCCAGCATGACCCCATACACTGCCCGAACAACACTGCCTTGCCCTAAACCCTGAAATACCAGCCCCAGCACGACCTCCTACACTGCCCGAACACCACTGCACTGCCCTAAGCCCTGAAACACCAGGCCCAGCACGACCCCCTACACTGCCCGAACAACACTACACTGCCCTAAACCCTGAAACACCAGCCCCACCACGACCCCCTACACTGACCGAACACCACTGCACGGCCCTAAACCCTGAATCACCAGTCCCAGCAATACGCACTACACTTCCTGAACACCACTGCACTAAACACTGAAACACCACCCCCTGCAAGACCCGCTACACTGTCCGAAAACCACTGCACTGCCCTAAACCTTAAAACACCACCCTCAGCAAGACCCCCTATACTGCCCGAACACCACTGCACTGCCCTAAACCCTGAAACACCAGCCCCAGCACGACCCCCTATACTTCCCGAACACCACTGCGCTGCCCTAAACCTCGAAACACCAGCCCCAGCATGACCCCCTACACTGCCCGAACACCACTGTACTGCCCTAATCCCAGAAACACCAGCCCCATAACGACCCCCTACAGTGTCCGAACACAACTGCACTGCCCTAAACCCTTAAACACCAGCCCCAGCACGACCATTATGCTGCCCGAACACAACTGCACTGCCCTAAACCCCGAAACACCAGCCCCAGCATGGCCCCCTACACTGCCCGAACTCCACTGCCCTTCCCTAAACCCTGAAACACCAGCCCCAGCACTATCCCTACACTGCCCGAACACCACTGCACTGCCCTAATCCCTGAAACACCAGCCCCAGCACGACCCCCTACACTGCCGGAACAACACTGCACTACCCTAAACCCTGAAATACCAGCCCCAGCACGACCACCTACACTGCCCAAACACTACTGCACTGCCCTAAACCCTGAAACACCAGCCCCATCACTACCCCCTCCACTGCCCGAACACCACTGCACTAAACACTGAAACACCACCCCATCAATACGCCCTACACTTCTCGAACACCACTGCACTAAACACTGAAACACCACCCACTGCACGACCCCCTACACTCTCCGAAGACCACTGCAATGCCCTAAACCCTTAAACACCACCCCCAGCTTGACCCCCTACACTGCCTGAACACCACTGCACTGCCCTAAACCCTGAAACACCAACCCTAAAACACCACCACCAGCACAACACCCTACACTGCCTGAACACCACTGCACTGCCCTCAACTCTGAAACACCAGCCCAGTACAACCCCCTACACTGCCCGAACACCACTGCACTGCCCTAAACCCTGAAACACCAGCCTCAGCATGACCCCCTACACTGCCCGAACACCACTGCACTGCCCTAAGCCCTGAAACACCAGCCCAAGCATGACCCCCTACACTGCCCGAACAACACTGCACTGCCCTAAACCCTGAAACACCAGCCCCAGCACGACCCCCTACACTGCCTGAACACCAGTGCACTGCCCTAAACCTCGAAACACCAGCCCCAGCATGACCCCATACACTGCATGAACACCACTGCACTGCCCTAAACCCTAAAACACCACCCCCAGCAAGACCCCCTACACTGCCCGTACACCACTTCACTGCCCTAAACCCTGTAACACCACCCCAGCAATACGCCCTACACTGCCCGAACCCCACTGCACTAAACACTGAAACACCACCCCTTGCACGACCCCCTACACTGCCCGAAAACCACTGCACTGCCCTAAACCCTAAAACAACACCCCCAGCATGACCCCCTACACTGCCCGAACACCACTGCAATGCCCTAAACCCTGAAACACCAGCCCCAGCACTACCCCCTACACTGCCTGAACACCACTGCACTGAGCTAAACCCTGAAGCACCAGCCCCAGCACGACCCCCTACACCGCCCGAACACCACTGCACTGCCCTTAATCCTGAAACATCATCCCCAGCACGACCCTTTACACTGTCTGAACACCACTGCCCTAAACCCTGAAACACCAGCCCCAGCATGACCCTCTACACTGACCGAACACCACTGCAATGCCCTAAACCCTGAAACACCAGCCCCAGCACTACCCCCTACACTGCCAGAACACCACTGCACTGAGCTAAACCCTGAAGCACCAGCCCCAGCACGACCCCCTACACGGCCCGAACACCACTGCACTGCCCTTAATCCTGAAACATCATCCCCAGCACGACCCTTTACACTGTCTGAACACCACTGCCCTAAACACTGAAACACCACCCCCAGCTCGACCCCCTACACTGCCCGAACACGACTGCTCTACCCTAAACCCTGAAACACCACCCCCAGCAAGACCCCCTACACTCCCCGAACATCACTGCCCTAAACCCTGAACCACCACCCCCAGCAATACCCCCTACACTGCCAAAACACCAGTGCACTGCCCTAAACCCTGAAACACCAGCCCCAGCACGACCCCTACAGTGCCCGAACACCACTGCACTGCCCTAAATCCTGAAACACCTGCGCCAACACAACCCCCTACACTGCCCGAACACCACTGCACTGCCCAACACCCCACCCCCAGCAAGACCCCCTTCACTGCCCAAACACCACTGCACTGCTCTAAACCCTGAAACATCACTCCCAGCATGACCCCCTACACGGCCCGAACACCACTGCACTACCCTGAACCCTGGAACACCAGCCCCAGCATGACCCCCTACACTGCCCGAACACCACTGCACTGCCCTAAACCCTGAAACACCAGCCCCAGCACGACCCCTACAGTGCCCGAACACCACTGCACTGCCCTAAACCCTGAAACACCAGCTCCAGCACGACCCCTACAGTGCCTGAACACCACTGCACTGCCCTAAACCCTGAAACACCTGCACCAACACGACCCCCTACACTGCCCGAACACCAATGCACTGCCCTAATCCCTGAAACGCTACCCCCAGCAAGACCCCCTACACTACCAGAATACCACTGCCCTAAACCCTGAAACACCACCCCCAGCAAGACCTCTATACTGCCCGAACATCACTGCACTGCCCTAAACCCTGAAAAACCAGCCCCAGCACGACCCCTACAGCGCCCGAACACCACTGCACTGCCCTAAACCCTGAAACACCAGCCCCAGCACGACCCCTACAGTGCCTGAACACCACTGCACTGCCCTAAACCCTGAAACACCTGCGCAAACACGACCCCCTACACTGCCCGAACACCACTGCACTGCCCTAATCCCTGAAGCGCTACCCCCAGCAAGACCCCCTACACTGCCAGAATACCACTGCCCTAAACCCTGAAACACCACCCCCAGCAAGACCCCTATACTGCCCGAACATCACTGCACAGCCCTAAACTCTGAAACACCAGCCCCAGCATGACCCCCTACACTCCCCGAACACCACTGCACTGCCCTAATTCCAGAAACACCAGCCCCAAAATGACCCCCTACATTGTCCGAACACAACTGCACTGCCATAAACCCTGAAACACTAGCCCCAGCATGACCGTTACACTGCCCTAACACCACTGCACTGCCCTAATCCCTGAAACACCATCCTAGCACGACCCCTACACTGCCAAACACCACTGCACTGCCCTAAACACTAAAACACCATCCCCAGTACGACCCCCTACACTGCCCGAACACCACTGTACTGCTCTAAACCCTGAAATACCAACCTTAAAACACCACCCCCAGCATGACCCCCTACACTGCCTGAACAGAACTGTAATGCCCTAAACCCTGAAACACCAGCCCCAGCACGACCCCCTACACTGTCCGAACACCACTGCACTGCCCTTAACCCTGAAACATCAGCCCCAGCACGACCCCTTACACTGCCTGAACACCACTTCCCTAAACACTGAAACACCAGCCCCAGTTCGACCCCCTACACTGCCGAAACACCACTGCACTGCCCTAAACCCCGAAACACCAGCCCCAGCATGGTCCCCTATACTGCCCGAACACCACTGCAATGCCCTAAACCCTGAAACCCCTGCCCCGAAACTACACCCTACACTGCCCGAACACCACTGCACTGCCCTGAACCATGAAACACCACCCCATGCACAACCCCCTACATTACCCGAACACCACTGCACTGCCCTAAACCCTGAAACACCGCCCCAAGCTCGACCCCCTACACTGCCCGAACACGACTGCTCTGCCCCAAACCCTGAAACACCACCCCCAGCAAGACCCCGTACACTCCCCGAACATCACTGCCCTAATCCCTGAACCACCACCCCCAGCAATACCCCCAACACTGCCCAAACACCAGTGCACTGCCCTAAACCCTGAAACACCACCCCCAGCACGACACCCTACACTACCCGAACACCACTGCACGGCCCTAAACCCAGAAACCCCAGCCGCAGAACGACCTACTACACTGCCCGAACACCACTGCACTGCCCTAAACACTGAAACACCAGCCCCAGCACGACCCCTACTGTGCCTGAACACAACTGCACTGCCCTAAACCCTGAAACACCAGCCCCAGCACAGCCCCCTACACAGCCCAAACACCACTGCACTGCCCTAAAACCTGAAACACCAGCCCCAGCATGACCCGCTACACTGCACGAACACCACTGCACTGCCCTAAACCCTGAAACACCACCCCCAGCAAGACCCCCTAGACTGCCCGAACACCACTGCACTGCCCTAAACCCTGAAACACCACCCCCAACAAGACCCCCTAGACTGCATGAACACCATTGCCCTGCCCTAATCCCTGAAACACCACCCCCAACAAGACCCCGTACGCTGCCCGAACACCATTGCCCTAATCCCTGAAACACTACCCCTAGCAAGACCCCCTAGACTGCCCGAACACCACTGCACTCCCCTAATCCCTGAAACACTATCCCGAGCAAGACCCCCTACATTACCCGAACACCACTGCACTGCCCTAAACCCTGAAACATCACCCCCAGCAAGACCCCCTAGACTGCCCGAACACCACTGCACTGCATTAAACCCTGAAACACCAGCCCCACCACAACCCCCTACACTGCCGGAACACCACTGCGCTGCCCTAAACCCCGAAACACCAGCCCCAGTATGACCCCCTACACTGCCCGAACACCAGTGCACTGCCCTAATCCCAGAAGCACCAGCCCCATAATGACCCCCTACAGTGTCCGAACACAACTGCACTGCCCTAAACCCTGAAACACCAGCACCAGCACGACCCTTACACTGCCCGAACACCACTGCACTGCCCTAAACCCTGAAACACCACCCCCAGCATGACCCCCTACACTGTCTGAACACCACTACTCTGCCCTAAACCCTGAAACACCAGCCCCAGCACGACCCGCTACACTGCCCGAACAACACTGCACTGCCCTAAACCATGAAATACCAGCCCCAGCACAACCCCCTACATTGCCCGTACACCACTGCGCTGCCCCAAACCCCGAAACACCAGTCCCACCACGACCCCCTACATTGACCGAACACCACTGCACGGCCCTAAACCCTGAATCACCAGTCCCAGCAATATGCCCTACACTTCCTTAAAACCACTGCACTAAACACTGAAACACCACCCCCAGCAAGACCCCCTAGACTGCCCGAACACCACTGCACTGCATTAAACCCTGAAACACCACCCCCAGCACGGCCCCCTAGACTGCCCGAACAACACTGCACTGCATTAAACCCTGAAACACCAGCCCCACCACGACCCCCTACACTGACCGAACACCACTGCTCGGCCCTAAACCCTGAATCACCAGTCCCAGCAATATGCCCTACACTTCCTGAAAACCACTGCACTAAACACTGAAACACTACCCCCTGCACGACCCCCTACACTGTCCGAACACCACTGCACTGCCATAAACCCTGAAACACCAGCCCCAGCACGACCCCCTATACTGCCCTCACACTACTGCGCTGCCCTAAACCCCGAAACACCAGCCCCTGCATGACCCCCTACACTGCCCGAACACCACTGTACTGCCCTAATCCCAGAAACACCAGCCCCATAACGACCCCCTACAGTGTCTGAACACAACTGCACTGCCCTAATCCCTGAAACAGCAGCCCCAGCACGACCCTTACGCTGCCCGAACACCACTGCACTGCCCTAAACCCCGAAACACCAGCCCCAGCATGGCCCCCTATACTACCCGAACACCACTGCACTTCCCTAAACCCTGAAACACCAGCCCCAGCACTACCCCCTACACTGCCCGAACACCACTGCACTGCCCTAATCCCTGAAACACCAGCCCCAGCACGACCCCCTACACTGCCCGAACAACACTGCACTACCCTAAACCCTGAAATACCAGCCCCAGCACGACCCCCTACACTGCCCAAACACTACTGCACTGCCCTAAACCCTGAAACACCAGCCCCAGCACTACCCCTCCACTGCCCGAACACCACTGCACTAAACACTGAAACACCACCCCAGCAAGACCCCCTACACTGACCGAACACCACTGCACTGCACTAAACCCTGATACACCACCCCATCAATACGCCCTACACTTCCCGGACACCACTGCACTAAACACTGAAACACCACCCCCTTGCACGACCCCCTACACTCTCCGAACACCACTGCACTGCCCTAAACCCTTAAACACCACCCCCAGCTTGACCCCCTACACTGCCTGAACACCACTGCACTGCCCTAAACCCTGAAACACCAACCCTAAAACACCACTCCCAGCACGACCCCCTACAACTGCCTGAACACCACTGCACTGCCCTCAACTCTGAAACACCAGCCCAGTACAGCGCCCTACACTGCCCGAACACCACTGCACTGCCCTAAACCCTGAAACACCAGCCTCAGCACGACCCCCTACACTGCCCGAACACCACTGCACTGCCCTAAGCCCTGAAACACCATCCCAAGCATGACCCCCTACACTGCCCGAACAACACTGCACTGCCCTAAACCCTGAAACACCATCCCCAGCACGACCACCTACTCTGCCCGAACACTAGTGCACTGCCCTAAACCTCGAAACACCAGCCCCAGCACTACCTCCTCCACTGCCCGAACACCACTGCACTAAACACTGAAACACCACCCCAGCAAGACCCCCTACACTGACCGAACACCACTGCACTGCCCTAAACCCTGATACACCACCCCATCAATACGCCCTACACTTCCCGAACACCACTGCACTAAACACTGAAACACCACCCCCTGCACGACCCCTATACTCTCCGAACACCACTGCACTGCCCTAAACCCTTAAACACCACCCCCAGCTTGACCCCCTACACTGCATGAACACCACTGCACTGCCCTAAACCCTGAAACACCAACCTTAAAACACCACCCCCAGCACGACCCCCTACACTGCCTGAACACCACTGCACTGCCCTCAACTCTGAAACACCAGCCCAGTACAGCCCCCTACACTGCCCGAACACCACTGCACTGCCCTAAACCCTGAAACACCAGCCTCAGCACGACCCCCTACACTGCCCGAACACCACTGCACTGCCCTAAGCCCTGAAACACCATCCCAAGCATGACCCCCTACACTGCCCGAAAAACACTGCACTGCCCTAAACCCTGAAACACCAGCCCCAGCACGACTCCCTACACTGCCCGAACACCAGTGCACTGCCCTAAACCTCGAAACACCAGCCCCAGCATGACCCCATACACTGCAAGAACACCACTGCACTGCCCTAAACCCTAAAACACCACCCCCAGCAAGACCCCCTAAACTGCCCGTACGCCACTGCACTGCCCTAAACCCTGAAACACCACCCCAGCAATACGTCCTACACTGCCCGAACCCCACTACACTAAACACTGAAACACCACCCCTTGCACGACCCCCTACACTGCCCGAACACCACTGCACTGCCTTAAACCCTGAAACACCACCCCAGCAATACGTCCTACACTGCCCGAACCCCACTACACTAAACACTGAAACACCACCCCAGCACGACCCCCTACACTGCCCATACATGACTGCACTGCTCTAAATCCTGAAACACCAACCCTAAAACACCACCCCCAGCACGACCCCCTACACTGCCCGAACACCACTGCACTGCCCTAAACCCTGAAACACCAGCCCTAGCATGACCCTCCACACTGCCCGAACACCACTGCAATGCCCTAAACCCTGAAACACCAGCCCCAGCACTACCCCTACACTGCCTGAAACCCACTGCACTGAGCTAAACCCTGAAGCACCAGCCCCAGCACGACCCCCTACACTGCCTGAACACCACTGCACTGCCCTTAATCCTGAGACATCATCCCCAGCACGACCCTTTACACTGTCCGAACACCACTGCCCTAAACACTGAAACACCAGCACCAGTACGACCCCCTACACTGCCGAAACACCACTGTACTGCCCTAAACCCTGAAACACCAGCCCCAGCACGGCCCCCTATACTGCCCGAACACCACTGCAATGCCCTAAACCCTGAAACCTGAGCCCCAGCACTACACCCTACAGTGCCCGAACACCACTGCACTGCCCTAAACCATGAAACACCACCCCCTGCACAACCCCCTACATTGCCCGAACACCACTGCACTGCCCTAAACCCTGAAACACCACCCCCAGCATGACCCCCTACACTGCCCGAACACCACTGCTCTGCCCTAAACCCTGAAACACCACCCCAAGCAAGACCCCTTACACTCCCCGAACATCACTGCGCTAAACCCTGATACACCAACCCCAGAAAGACCCCCTACACTCCCCAAACATCACTGTCCTAAACCCTGAAACACCACCCCCAGCAAGACCCCCTACACTACCCGAACACCACTGCACTGCCCTAAACCCAGAAACACAAGCCCCAGAATGACCCACTATACTGCACGAACACCACTGCACTGCCCTAAACTCTGAAACACCAGCCCCAGCGCGACACCTACAGTGCCCGAACACCCGTGCACTGCCCTAAACCCTGAAACAATAGCCCCAGCACAGCCACCTACACTCCTGAACACCACTTCACTGCCTTAAACCTTGAAACACCAGCCAAAGCACGACCCCCTACACTGCCCGAACACCACTGCACTGCACTGCCATAAACCCCGAAACACCACCCCCAGCAAGACCCCCTAGACTGCCCAAACACCACTGCACTGCCCTAATCCCTGAAACACCACCCCCAGCAAGACCCCCTACACTGCCCGAACAGCACTGCACTGCCCTAAACCCTGAAACACCACTCCCAGCAAGACCCCCTAGACTGCCCGAACACCACTGCACTGCCCTAATCCCTGAAACACCACCCCCAGCAAGACCACCAACGCTGCCCGAACACCACTGCCCTAAACCCTTAAACACCACTCCCAGCAAGACCCCCTACACTGCCCGAACACCACTGCACTGCCCTAATCCCTTAAACACCACACCCAGCAAGACCCCCTACACTGCCCGAACAACACTGCACTGCCCTAAACCCTGAAACACCACCCCTGCACAACCCCTCATACTGCCCGAACACCACTGCGCTGCCCTAAACCCCGAAACACCAGCCCCAGTATGACCCCCTACACTGCCCGAACACCAGTGCACTGCCCTAATCCCAGAAACACCAGCCCCATAATGACCCCCTACAGTGTCCGAACACAACTGCACTGCCCTAAACCCTGAAACACCAGCACCAGCACGACCCTTACACTGCCCGATCACCACTGCACTGCACTAAACCCTAAAACACCACCCCCAGCAAGACCCCCTAGACTGCCTGAACACCACTGCACTGCCCTAAACCCTGAAACACGACTCCCAGCAAGACCCCCTAGACTGCCCGAACACCACTGCACTGCCCGAATCCCTGAAACACCAGCCCCAGCACAACACCCCACACTGCCCGAACACCACTGCGCTGCCCTAAACCCCAAAAACACCAGCCCCAGTATGACCCCCTACACTGCCCGAACACCAGTGCACTGCCCTAATCCCAGAAACACCATCCCCATAATGACCCCCTACAGTGTCCAAACAAACTGCACTGCCCTAAACCCTGAAACACCAGCACCAGCACAACCCTTACACTGCCCGAACACCACTGCACTGCCCTAAACCCTGAAACACCAGCCCTATCACGGCCCTCTACACTGCCTGAACACCACTACACTGCCCTAAACCATGAAACACCAGCCCCAGCACGACCCCCTACACTGCCCGAACACCACTGCACTGCCCTAATCCCTGAAACACCAGCCCCAGCACGACCCGCTACACTGCCCGAACAACACTGCTCTGCCCTAAACCATGAAATACCAGCCCCAGCACGACCCCCTACACTGCCCGAACACCACTGCACTGCCCTAAGCCCTGAAACACCAGCCCCAGCACAACCCCTTACACTGCTCGAACAACACTGCACTGCCCTAAGCCCTGAAACACCAGCCCCAGCACGACACCCTACACTGCCCGAACACTACTGCACTGCACTAAACCCTGAAACACGAGCCCCAGCACGACCCTCTACACTGCCCGAACACCACTGCATTTCCCTAAACCCTGAAACTCCACCCCAGCAATATGCCCTACACTTCCCGAACACCAATGCACTAAACAGTGAAACTCCACCCCCTGCATGACCCCCTACACTGCCCGAACACCACTGCACTGCCCTAAACCCTAAAACACCACCCCCAGCATGACCCCTACACTGCCCGAACACCACTGCATTGCCCTCAACCCTGAAACACCAGCCCCAGCATGACCCCCTTCACTGCCCGAACACCACTGTACTGCCCTAATCCCAGAAACACCAGCCCCATAACGACCCCTACAGTGTCTGAACACAACTGCACTGCCCTAAACCCTGAAACGCCAGCCCCAGCACGACCCTTACGCTGCCCGAATACCACTGCACTGCCCTAAACCCTGAAACAGCAGCCCCAGCACGGCCCCCTACACTGCCCGAACACCACTGCACTGCCCTAATCCCTGAAACACCAGCCCCAGCACGACCCCCTACACTGCCCGAATAACACTGCACTGCCCTAAACCCTGAAATACCAGCCTCAGCACGACCCCCTACACTGCCCGAACACCACTGCACTGCCCTAATCCCTGAAACACCAGCCCCAGCACGACCCCCTACACTGCCCGAACAACACTACACTGTCCTAAACCCTGAAACACCAGCCCCATAACGACCCCCTACAGTGTCTGGACACAACTGCACTGCCCTAAACCCTGAAACACCAGCCCCAGCACGACCCTTACGCTGCCCGAACACCACTGCACTGCCCTAAACCCTGAAACACCAGCCCCAGCATGGCCCCCTAAACTGCCCGAACACCACTGCACTTCCCTAAACCCTGAAACACAAGCCCCAGCACTACCCCTACACTGCTCGAACACCACTGCACTGCCCTAATCCCTGAAACACCAGCCCCAGCACGACCCCCTACACTGCCCGAACAACACTGCACTACCCTAAACCCTGAAATACCAGCCCCAGCATGACCCCCTACACTGCCCAAACACTACTGCACTGCCCTAAACCCTGAAACACCAGCCCCAGTACTACCCCTCCACTGCCCGAACACCACTGCACTGCCCTAAACCCTGATACACCACCCCATCAATACGCCCTACACTTTCCGAACACCACTGCACTAAACACTGAAACACCACCGCCTGCACGACCCCCTACACTCTCCGAACACCACTGCACTGCCCTAAACCCTTAAACACCACCCCCAACTTGACCCCCTACACTGCCTGAACACCACTGCACTGCCCTAAACCCTGAAACACCAACCCTAAAACAGCACCCTCAACACGACCCCCTACACTGCCTGAACACCACTGCACTGCCCTCAACTCTGAAACACCAGCCCAGTACAGCCCCCTACACTGCCCGAACACCACTGCACTGCCCTAAACCCTGAAACACCAGCCTCAGCACGACCCCCTACACTGCCCGAGCACCACTGCACTGCCCTAAGCCCTGAAACACCATCCCAAGCATGACCCCCTACACTGCCCGAACAACACTGCACTGCCCTAAACCCTGAAACACCAGCCCCAGCACGACCCCCTACACTGCCCGAACACCAGTGCACTGCCCTAAACCTCGAAACACCAGCCCCAGCATGACCATATACACTGCACGCACACCACTGCAGTGCCCTAAACCCTAAAACACCACCCCCAGCAAGACCCCCTACACTGCCCGTACACCACTGCACTGCCCTAAACCCTGAAACACCACCCCAGCAATACGCCCTACACTGCCCGAACCCCACCTCATTAAACACTGAAACACCACCCCTTGCACGACCCCCTACACTGCCCGAACACCACTGCACTGACCTAAACTCTGAAACACCAGCCCCAGCACTACCCCCTACACTGCCTGAACACCACTGCACTGAGCTAAACCCTGAAGCACCAGCCCCAGCACGTCCCCCTACACTGCCTGAACACCACTGTACTGCCCTTAATCCTGAGACATCATCCCCAGCACGACCCTTTACACTGTCTGAACACCACTGCCCTAAACACTGAAACACAAGCCCCAGTACGACCACCTACACTGCCGAAACACCACTGTACTGCCCTAAACCCTGAAACACCAGCCCCAGCACGGCCCCCTATACTGCCCGAACACCACTGCAATGCCCTAAACCCTGAAACCCCAGCCCCAGCACTACACCCTACACTGCCCGAACACCACTGAACTGCCCTAAACCATGAAACACCATCCCCTGCACAACCCCCTACATTGCCCGAACACCACTGCACTGCCTTAAACCCTGAAACACCACCCCCAGCATGACCCCCTACACTGCCCGAACACCACTGCTCTGCCCTAAACCCTGAAACACCACCCCCAGCAAGACCGCTTACACTCCCCGAACATCACTGCCCTAAACCCTGAAACACCAACCCCAGCAAGACCCCCTACACTACCCGAACACCACTGCACTGCCCTAAACCCAGAAACACCAGCCCCAGAACGACCCACTATACTGCACGAACACCACTGCACTGCCCTAAACCTCGAAACACCAGCCCCAGCATGACCCCATACACTGCACGAACACCACTGCACTGCCCTAAACCCTAAAACACCACCCCCAGCAAGACCCCCTACACTGCCCGTACACCACTGCACTGCCCTAAACCCTGAAACACCACCCCAGCAATACGCCCTACACTGCCCAAACCCCACTGCACTAAACACTGAAACACCACCCCTTGCACGATTCCCTACACTGCCCGAATACCACTGCACTGCCCTAAACCCTAAAACAACACCCCCAGCATGACCCCCTACACTGCCTGAACACCACTGCACTGAGCTAAACCCTGAGGCACCAGCCCCAGCACGACCCCCTACACTGCCTGAACACCAGTGCACTGCCCTTAATCCTGAAACATCATCCCCAGCACGACCCTTTACACTGTCTGAACACCACTGCCCTAAACACTGAAACACCAGCCCCAGTACGACCCCCTACACTGCCGAAACACCACTGTACTGCCCTAAACCCTGAAACACCAGCCCCAGCACGGCCCCCTATACTGCCCAAACACCACTGCAATGCCCTAAACCCTGAAACCCCAGCCCCAGCACTACACCCTACACTGCCCGAACACCACTGCACTGCCCTAAACCATGAAACACCACCCCCTGCACAACCCCCTACATTGCACGTACACCACTGCACTGCCCTAAACCCTGAAACACCACCCCCAGCATGACGCCCTACACTGTCCGAACACCACTGCTATGCCCTAAACCCTGAAACACCACCCCCAGCAAGACCCCTTACACTCCCCGAACATCACTGCCCTAAACCCTGAAACACCAACCCCAGCAAGACCCCCTACACTCCCCAAACATCACTGCCCTAAACCCTGAAACACCACCTCCAGCAAGACCCCCTACACCACCCGAACACCACTGCACTGCCCTAAACCCAGAAACACCAGCCCCAGAACGACCCATTATACTGCACGAACACCACTGCACTGCCCTAAACCCTGAAACACCAGCCCCAGCGCGACCCCTAAAGTGCCCGAACACCCGTGCACTGCCCTAAACCCTGAAACAACAGCCCCAGCACAGCCACCTACACTGCCCGAACACCACTTCACTGCCCTGAACCCTGAAACACCAGCCACAGCATGACCCCCTACACTGCCCGAACACCACTGCACTGCCATAAACCCTGAAACACCACCCCAGCAAGACTCCCTAGACTGCCCAAACACCAATGCACTGCCCTAATCCCTGAAACATCACCCCCAGCAAGACCCCCTACACTCCCCAAATATCACTGCCCTAAACCCTGAAACACCACCCCCAGCAAGACCCCCTATACTACCCGAACACCACTGCACTGCCCTAAACCCAGAAACACCAGCCCCAGAACAACCCACTATACTGCACGAACACCACTGCACTACCCTAAACCTCGAAACACCAGCCCCAGCATGACCCCATACACTGCACGAACACCACTGCACTACCCTAAACCCTAAAACACCACCCCCAGCAAGACCCCCTACACTGTCCGTACACCACTGAACTGCCCTAAACCCTGAAACACCACCCCAGCAATACGCCCTACACTGCCCGAACCCCACTGCACTGAACACTGAAACTCCACCCCTTGCACGATCCCATACACTGCCTGAACACCACTGCACTGCCCTAAACCCTAAAACAACACCCCCAGCATGACCCCCTACACTGCCCGAACACCACTGCACTGCCCTAAACCCTGAAACACCAGCCCCAGCATGACCCTCTACACTGCCCGAACACCACTGCAATGCCCTAAACCCTGAAACACCAGCCCCAGCACTACCCCCTTCACTGCCTGAACACCACTGCACTGATCTAAACCCTGAAGCACCAGCCCCAGCACGACCCCCTACACTGCCCTAACACCACTGCACTGCCCTTAATCCTGAAACATCATCCCCAGCACGACCCTTTACACTGTCTGAACACCACTGCCCTAAACACTGAAACACCAGCCCCAGCATGGCCCCCTATACTGCCCGAACACCACTGTACTGCCCTAAACCCTGAAACCCCAGCCCCAGCACTACACCCTACACTGCCCGAACACCACTGCACTGCCCTAAACCATGAAACACCACCCCCTGCACAACCCCCTACATTGCCCGTACACCACTGCACTGCCCTAAAACCTGAAACACCACCCCCAGCATGACCCCCTACACTGTCCGAACACCACTGCTCTGCCCTAAACCCTGAGACACCACCCCCAGCAAGACCCCTTACACTCCCGAACATCACTGCCCTAAACCCTGAAACACCGCCCCCAGCAAGACCCCCTACACTACCGAACACCACTGCACTGCCCTAAACCCAGAACCACCAGCCCCAGAACGACCCACTATACTGCACGAACACCACTGCACTGCCCTAAACCCTGAAACACCAGACCCAGCGCGACCCCTACAGTGCCCGAACACCCGTGCACTGCCCTAAACCCTGAAACAACAGGCCCAGCACAGCCACCTACACTGCCCGAACACCACTTCACTGCCCTAAACCCTGAAACACCAGCCCCAGCATGACCCCCTACACTGCCTGAACACCACTGCACTGCGCTAAACCCTGAAACACCACCCCCAGCAAGACCCCCTAGACTGCCCAAACACCACTGCACTGCCCTAATCCCTGAAACACCTCCCCCAGCAAGACCCCCTACACTGCCCAAACACCACTGCACTGCCCTAAACCCTGAAACACCACTCCCAGCAAGACCCCCTAGACTGCCCGAACACCACTGCACTGCCCTAATCCCTGAAACACCAGCCCCAGCAAGACCACCTACGCTGCCCAAACATCACTGCCCTAAACCCTGAAACACCACTCCCAGCAAGACCCCCTAGACTGCTCGAACACCACTGCACTGCCCTAATTCCTTAAACACCACACTCAGCAAGACCCCCTACACTGCCCAAACACCACTGCACTGCCCTAAACCCTGAAACACCACCCCCAGCAAGACCCCCTAGACTGCCCGAACACCACTGTACTGCACTAAACCCTGAAATACCAGCCACAGCACAACCCCCTACATTGCCCGAACACCACTGCGCTGCCCTAAACCCCGAAACACCAGCCCCAGTATGACCCCCTACACTGCCCGAACACCAGTGCACTGCCCTAATCCCAGAAACACCAGCCCCATAATGACCCCCTACAGTGTCCTAACACAACTGCACTGCCCTAAACCCTGAAACACCAGCACCAGCATGACCCTTACACTGCCCGAACACCACTGCACTGCCCTAAACCCTGAAACACCAGCCCTATCACGGCCCCCTACACTGCCCGAACACCACTGCACTGCCCTAAACCATGAAACCCCAGCCCCAGCACGACCCCCTACACTGCCCGAACACCACTGCACTGCCCTAATCCCTGGAACACCAGCCCCAGCACGACCCGCCACACTGCCCGAACAACACTGCACTGCCCTAAACCATGAAATACTGGCCCCAGCACAACCCCCTAGACTGCCCGAACACCACTGCACTGCCCTAAGCCCTGAAACACCAGCCCCAGCACGACCCTTTACACTGCCCGAACAACACTGCACTGCCCTAAACCCTGAAACACCAGCCCCAGCACGACACCCTACACTGCCCGAAAACTACTGCACTGCACTAAACCCTGAAACACGAGCCCCAGCACGACCCCCTACACTGCCCGAAAACCACTGCACTGCCCTAAACCCTAAAACACCACCCCAGCATGATCCCTACACTGCCCGAACACCACTGCATTGCCCTCAACCCTGAAACACCAACCCTAAAACACCAGCCCCAGCATGACCCCCTACACTGCCCGAACACCACTGCAATGCCCTAAACCCTGAAACACCAGCCCCAGCACTACCCCCTACACTGCCTGAACACTACTGCACTGAGCTAAACCCTGAAGCACCAGCCCCAGCACGACCCCCTACACTGCCCGAACACCACTGCACTGCCCTAAACCCTGAAACACCACTCCCAGCAAGACCCCCTAGACTGCCCGAACACCACTGCACTGCCCTAATCCCTGAAACACCAGCCCCAGCAAGACCACCTACGCTGCCCAAACACCACTGCCCTAAACCCTGAAACACCACTCCTAGCACGACACCCTACACTGCCCGAACACTACTGCACTGCACTAAACCCTGAAACATGAGCCCCAGCACGACCCCCTACACTGCCCGAACACCACTGCACTGCCCTAAAGCATGAAACGCCACCCCCAGCAAGACCCCTTACACTCCCCGAACATCACTGCCCTAATCCCTGAAACACCAACCCCAGCAAGACCCCCTACACTCCCCAAACATCACTGCCCTAAACCCTGAAACACCACCCACAGCATGACCCCCTACACTGTCCGAACACCACTGCAGTGCCCTAAACCCAGAAACACCTGCCCAGAACGACCCACTATACTGCACGAACACCACTGCACTGCCCTAAACCCTGAAACACCAGCCCCAGCGCGGCCCCTACAGTGCCCGAACACCCGTGCACTGCCCTAAACCCTGAAAGACCACCCCCAGCAAGACCCCCTAGACTGCCCAAACACCACTGCACTGCCCTAATCCCTGAAACACCACTCACAGCAAGACCCCCTACACTGCCCGAACACCACTGCACTGCCCTAAACCCTGAAACACCACTCCCAGCAAGACCCCCTAGACTGCCCGAACACCACTGCACTGCCCTAATCCCTGAAACACCAGCCCCAGCAAGACCACCTACGCTGCCCAAACACCACTGCCCTAAACCCTGA
The DNA here is from genome assembly GCF_964204655.1 of Triturus cristatus. Taxonomy (NCBI): domain Eukaryota; kingdom Metazoa; phylum Chordata; class Amphibia; order Caudata; family Salamandridae; genus Triturus; species Triturus cristatus. The sequence continues at coordinate 867,634,443 of NC_140579.1, read as the reverse complement.
AACACCACTCCCAGCAAGACCCCCTAGACTGCCCAAACACCACTGCACTGCCCTAATCCCTGAAACACCACCCACAGCAAGACCACCTATGCTGCCCAAACACCACTGCCCTAAACCCTGAAACACCACCCCCAGCAAGACCCCCTAGACTGCCCAAACACCACTGCACTGCCCTAAACCCTAAAACACCAACCTCAGCATGACCCCCTTCACGGCCCGAACACCACTGCAGTGCCCTAAACCCTAAAAAACCACCCCAGCATGACCCCCTACACTGCCCGAACACCACTTCACTGCCCTAAACCCTAAAATACCAGCCCCAACACTATGCCCTACACTGCCCGAACACTACTGCACTGCCCTAAACCCTGAAACACCACCCCAGCAATACGCCCTCCACTGCCCAAACACCACTGCACTAAAACCTGAAACATTACCCACTACACGACCCCCTACACTGCCTGAACACTACTGCACTGCCCTAAACCCTGAAACACCACCCCCAGCAAGACCCCCTGCACTGCCTGAACACCACTGCACTGCCCTAAACCCTGAAGCACCATCCCTGCACAACCCCCTATACTGCCCGAACACCACTGCTCTGCCCTAAACCCTAAAACACCAGCCCCAGCATGACCCCACACACTGCCCGAATACCGCTGCACTGCCCTAAACCCTAAAACACCAGCCTCAGCATGAACCCCTACACGGCCCGAACACCACTGCACTGCCCTTAACCCTAAAATACCACCCCAGCATGTCCCCCTACACTGCCAAAACACCCCTGCACTGCCCTAAACCCTGAAACATCAGCCCCAGCACGACCCCCTACACTGCCCAAACACCACTGCACTGCCCTAAGCCCTGAAACACCATCCCCAGCACGACCCCCTACACTGCCCGAACAACACTGCACTGCCCTAAACTACGAAACCCCAGCCCCAGTACGACTCCCTACACTGCCCAAACACCACTGCACTGCCCTAAACCCTGAAACACCAGCCCCAGCAAGACCTCCTACACTGCCCAAACACCACTGCACTGTCCTAAACCCTGAAACACCACCCCAGCAATATGCCCTCCACTGCCCAAAAACCACTGCACAAAACCCGGAAACACTACCCCCTACACATCCCCCTACACTGCCCGAACACCACTGCACTGCCCTAAACCCTGAAACACCACCCCCAGCAAGACCCCCTGCACTGCCTGAACACCACTACACTGCCCTAAACCCTGAAACACCACCCACTGCACGACCCCCTATACTGCCCGAACACCACTGCACTGCCATAAACCCTAAAACACCACCCCCAGCACGACCCCCTACACTGCCCGAACACCACTGCACTGCCCTAAAGCATGAAACGCCACCCCCAGCAAGACCCCTTACACTCCCCGAACATCACTGCCCTAATCCCTGAAACACCAACCCCAGCAAGACCCCCTACACTCCCCAAACATCACTGCCCTAAACCCTGAAACACCACCCCCAGCATGACCCCATATACTGTCCGAACACCACTGCACTGCCCTAAACCCTGAAACACCACCCCCAGCATGACCCCCTACACTGTCCGAGCACCACTGCAGTGCCCTAAACCCAGAAACACCTGCCCAGAACGACCCACTATACTGCACGAACACCACTGCACTGCCCTAAACCCTGAAACACCAGCCCCAGCGCGGCCCCTACAGTGCCCGAACACCCGTGCACTGCCCTAAACCCTGATAGACCACCCCCAGCAAGACCCCCTAGACTGCCCAAACACCACTGCACTGCCCTAATCCCTGAAACACCACTCACAGCAAGACCCCCTACACTGCCCGAACACCACTGCACTGCCCTAAACCCTGAAACACCACTCCCAGCAAGACCCCCTAGACTGCCCGAACACCACTGCACTGCCCTAATCCCTGAAACACCAGCCCCAGCAAGACCACCTACGCTGCCCAAACACCACTGCCCTAAACCCTGAAACACCACTCCCAGCAAGACCCCCTAGACTGCCCAAACACCACTGCACTGCCCTAATCCCTGAAACACCACCCACAGCAAGACCACCTATGCTGCCCAAACACCACTGCCCTAAACCCTGAAACACCACCCCCAGCAAGACCCCCTAGACTGCCCAAACACCACTGCACTGCCCTAAACCCTAAAACACCAACCTCAGCATGACCCCCTTCACGGCCCGAACACCACTGCAGTGCCCTAAACCCTAAAAAACCACCCCAGCATGACCCCCTACACTGCCCGAACACCACTTCACTGCCCTAAACCCTAAAATACCAGCCCCAACACTATGCCCTACACTGCCCGAACACTACTGCACTGCCCTAAACCCTGAAACACCACCCCAGCAATACGCCCTCCACTGCCCAAACACCACTGCACTAAAACCTGAAACATTACCCACTACACGACCCCCTACACTGCCTGAACACTACTGCACTGCCCTAAACCCTGAAACACCACCCCCAGCAAGACCCCCTGCACTGCCTGAACACCACTGCACTGCCCTAAACCCTGAAGCACCATCCCTGCACAACCCCCTATACTGCCCGAACACCACTGCTCTGCCCTAAACCCTAAAACACCAGCCCCAGCATGACCCCACACACTGCCCGAATACCGCTGCACTGCCCTAAACCCTAAAACACCAGCCTCAGCATGAACCCCTACACGGCCCGAACACCACTGCACTGCCCTTAACCCTAAAATACCACCCCAGCATGTCCCCCTACACTGCCAAAACACCCCTGCACTGCCCTAAACCCTGAAACATCAGCCCCAGCACGACCCCCTACACTGCCCAAACACCACTGCACTGCCCTAAGCCCTGAAACACCATCCCCAGCACGACCCCCTACACTGCCCGAACAACACTGCACTGCCCTAAACTACGAAACCCCAGCCCCAGTACGACTCCCTACACTGCCCAAACACCACTGCACTGCCCTAAACCCTGAAACACCAGCCCCAGCAAGACCTCCTACACTGCCCAAACACCACTGCACTGTCCTAAACCCTGAAACACCACCCCAGCAATATGCCCTCCACTGCCCAAAAACCACTGCACAAAACCCGGAAACACTACCCCCTACACATCCCCCTACACTGCCCGAACACCACTGCACTGCCCTAAACCCTGAAACACCACCCCCAGCAAGACCCCCTGCACTGCCTGAACACCACTACACTGCCCTAAACCCTGAAACACCACCCACTGCACGACCCCCTATACTGCCCGAACACCACTGCACTGCCATAAACCCTAAAACACCACCCCCAGCACGACCCCCTACACTGCCCGAACACCACTGCACTGCCCTAAAGCATGAAACGCCACCCCCAGCAAGACCCCTTACACTCCCCGAACATCACTGCCCTAATCCCTGAAACACCAACCCCAGCAAGACCCCCTACACTCCCCAAACATCACTGCCCTAAACCCTGAAACACCACCCCCAGCATGACCCCATATACTGTCCGAACACCACTGCACTGCCCTAAACCCTGAAACACCACCCCCAGCATGACCCCCTACACTGTCCGAACACCACTGCAGTGCCCTAAACCCAGAAACACCTGCCCAGAACGACCCACTATACTGCACGAACACCACTGCACTGCCCTAAACCCTGAAACACCAGCCCCAGCGCGGCCCCTACAGTGCCCGAACACCCGTGCACTGCCCTAAACCCTGAAAGACCACCCCCAGCAAGACCCCCTAGACTGCCCAAACACCACTGCACTGCCCTAATCCCTGAAACACCACTCACAGCAAGACCCCCTACACTGCCCGAACACCACTGCACTGCCCTAAACCCTGAAACACCACTCCCAGCAAGACCCCCTAGACTGCCCGAACACCACTGCACTGCCCTAATCCCTGAAACACCAGCCCCAGCAAGACCACCTACGCTGCCCAAACACCACTGCCCTAAACCCTGAAACACCACTCCCAGCAAGACCCCCTAGACTGCCCAAACACCACTGCACTGCCCTAATCCCTGAAACACCACCCACAGCAAGACCACCTATGCTGCCCAAACACCACTGCCCTAAACCCTGAAACACCACCCCCAGCAAGACCCCCTAGACTGCCCAAACACCACTGCACTGCCCTAAACCCTAAAACACCAACCTCAGCATGACCCCCTTCACGGCCCGAACACCACTGCAGTGCCCTAAACCCTAAAAAACCACCCCAGCATGACCCCCTACACTGCCCGAACACCACTTCACTGCCCTAAACCCTAAAATACCAGCCCCAACACTATGCCCTACACTGCCCGAACACTACTGCACTGCCCTAAACCCTGAAACACCACCCCAGCAATACGCCCTCCACTGCCCAAACACCACTGCACTAAAACCTGAAACATTACCCACTACACGACCCCCTACACTGCCTGAACACTACTGCACTGCCCTAAACCCTGAAACACCACCCCCAGCAAGACCCCCTGCACTGCCTGAACACCACTGCACTGCCCTAAACCCTGAAGCACCATCCCTGCACAACCCCCTATACTGCCCGAACACCACTGCTCTGCCCTAAACCCTAAAACACCAGCCCCAGCATGACCCCACACACTGCCCGAATACCGCTGCACTGCCCTAAACCCTAAAACACCAGCCTCAGCATGAACCCCTACACGGCCCGAACACCACTGCACTGCCCTTAACCCTAAAATACCACCCCAGCATGTCCTCCTACACTGCCAAAACACCCCTGCACTGCCCTAAACCCTGAAACATCAGCCCCAGCACGACCCCCTACACTGCCCAAACACCACTGCACTGCCCTAAGCCCTGAAACACCATCCCCAGCACGACCCCCTACACTGCCCGAACAACACTGCACTGCCCTAAACTACGAAACCCCAGCCCCAGTACGACTCCCTACACTGCCCAAACACCACTGCACTGCCCTAAACCCTGAAACACCAGCCCCAGCAAGACCTCCTACACTGCCCAAACACCACTGCACTGTCCTTAACCCTGAAACACCACCCCAGCAATATGCCCTCCACTGCCCAAAAACCACTGCACAAAACCCGGAAACACTACCCCCTACACATTCCCCTACACTGCCCGAACACCACTGCACCGCCCTAAACCCTGAAACACCACCCCCAGCAAGACCCCCTGCACTGCCTGAACACCACTACACTGCCCTAAACCCTGAAACACCACCCGCTGCACGACCCCCTATACTGCCCGAACACCACTGCACTGCCATAAACCCTAAAACACCACCCCCAGCACGACCCCCTACACTGCCCGAACACCACTGCACTGCCCTAAACCCTGAAACACCACTCCCAGCAAGACCCCCTAGACTGCCCGAACACCACTGCACTGCCCTAATCCCTGAAACACCAGCCCCAGCAAGACCACCTACGCTGCCCAAACACCACTGCCCTAAACCCTGAAACACCACTCCCAGCAAGACCCCCTAGACTGCCCGCACACCACTGCACAGCCCTAATCCCTTAAACACCACACACAGCAAGACCCCCTACACTGCCCGAACACCACTGCACTGCCCTAAACCCTGAAACACCACCCCCAGCAAGACCCCCTAGACTGCCCGAACACCACTGCACTGCCCTAAACCCCGAAACACCAGCCCCATTATGACCCCCTACACTGCCCGAACACCAGTGCACTGCCCTAATCCCAGAAACACCAGCCCCATAATGACCCCCTACAGTGTCCGAAAACAACTGCACTGCCCTAAACCCTGAAACACCAGCACCAGCACGACCCTTACACTGCCCGAACACCACTGCACTGCCCTAATCCATGAAACACCAGCCCTATCACGCCCCCCTACACTGCCCGAACACCACTGCACTGCCCTAAACCATGAAACACCAGCCCCAGCATGGCCCCCTACACTGCCCGAACACCACTGCACTTCCCTAAACCCTGAAACACCAGCCCCAGCACTACCCCTACACTGCCCGAACACCACTGCACTGCCCTAATCCCTGAAACACCAGCCCGAGCACGACCCCCTACACTACCCGAACAACACTGCACTACCCTAAACCCTGAAATACCAGCCCCAGCACGTCCCCCTACACAGCCCAAACACTACTGCACTGCCCTAAACCCTGAAACACCAGCCCCAGCACTACCCCCTCCACTGCCCGAACACCACTGCACTAAACACTGAAACACCACCCCAGCAAGACCCCCTACACTGACCGAACACCACTGCACTGCCCTAAACCCTGATACACCACCCCATCAATACGCCCTACACTTCCCGAACACCACTGCACTAAACACTGAAACACTACCCCCTGCACGACCCCCTACACTCTCTGAACACCACTGCACTGCCCTAAACCCTTAAACACCACCCCCAGCTTGACCCCGTACACTGCCTGAACACCACTGCACTGCCCTAAACCCTGAAACACCAACCCTAAAACACCACCCCCAGCACGACCCCCTACACTGCCTGAACACCACTGCACTGCCCTCAACTCTGAAACACCAGCCCAGTACAACCCCCTACACTGCCCGAACACCACTGCACTGGCCTAAACCCTGAAACACCAGCCTCAGCACGACCCCCTACACTGCCTGAACACCACTGCACTGTCCTAAGCCCTGAAACACCAGCCCAAGCATGACCCCCTACACTGCCCGAACAACACTGCACTGCCCTAAACCCTGAAACACCAGCCCCAGCACGACCCCCTACACTGCCCGAACACCAGTGCACGGCCCTAAACCTCAAAACACCAGCCCCAGCATGACCCCATACACTGCACAAACACCACTGCACTGCCCTAAACCATGAAACACCACCCCCTGCACAACCCCCTACATTGCCCGTACATCACTGCACTGCCTAAAACCCTGAAACACCACCCCCAGCATGACCCCCTACACTGTCCGAACACCACTGCTCTGCCCTAAACCCTGAAACACCACCCCCAGCAAGACCCCTTACACTCCCCGAACATCACTGCCTTAAACCCTGAAACACCAACCCCAGCAAGAACCCTACACTCCCCAAACATCACTGCCCTAAACCCTGAAACACCACCCCCCGCAAGACCCCCTACACTACCTGAACACCACTGCACTGCCCTAAACCCAGAAACACCAGCCCCAGAACGACCCACTATCCTGCACGAACACCACTGCACTGCCCTAAACCCTGAAACACCAGCCCCAGCACGACCCCCTACACTGCCCGAACACCAGTGCACGGCCCTAAACCTCAAAACACCAGCCCCAGCATGACCCCATACACTGCACAAACACCACTGCACTGCCCTAAACCATGAAACACCACCCCCTGCACAACCCCCTACATTGCCTGTACATCACTGCACTGCCTAAAACCCTGAAACACCACCCCCAGCATGACCCCCTACACTGTCCGAACACCACTGCTCTGCCCTAAACCCTGAAACACCACCCCCAGCAAGACCCCTTACACTCCCCGAACATCACTGCCTTAAACCCTGAAACACCAACCCCAGCAAGAACCCTACACTCCTCAAACATCACTGCCCTAAACCCTGAAACACCACCCCCCGCAAGACCCCCTACACTACCTGAACACCACTGCACTGCCCTAAACCCAGAAACACCAGCCCCAGAACGACCCACTATCCTGCACGAACACCACTGCACTGCCCTAAACCCTGAAACACCAGCCCCAGCGCGACCCCTTCAGTGCCCGAACACCACTGCACTGCCCTAAACCCTGAAACACCAGTCCCAGCACGACCCCCTACACTGTCTGAACACCACTGCACTGCCCTAAACCCTATATCACCACTGTTGGACCTAGCCCTTTTTGCAGGGTCATCCCTAAACTTTTTGCCTTCCTCCTGTATTTTTTCTGACCTGGTGTTGGCTGATTTATGACTCTGGGCACCTTACCACTGCTGACCAGTGCTAAGGTGCATATGCTCTCCCTATGGTAAAATGTATACATTGATTGGTGTCCATGTTTGGCTTATTCGGTTTACTATCAGCCCCTAGTAAAGTGCACCAGGTGTGCCAGGGCTTGTAAATGCGAATGCTGCTGGTGGGCCTGCAGCACTGGTTGTGCCACCCACAGAAGCGGCCTAGTAAAATGTGTCTAGGGTCTGCCACTGCAGACCCTGCGCTCGGTCTGGTACCGTCACGCTGACTGCGCAAGTGCCCCCACTTGCCAGTCCCTAAACCTTCACTTAACTATATATTAGTCACCCCTCTGGTAGGCCAAAGGGCAGGGTGCATTGTAGGTATAAGGTAGGACATGCCCTGATGTGTGTAGCATGTCCTAATAGTGAATTACAGCCATTTTCGTTTTTCACTATTGAAGGCTACCTGCTCTCCATAGGCCAGAATGGGCTGCTGGAATTACTACATGCTGTAATCCCAGTGGACTCAGAGAGCATGGTAGAAAGTCAAGTTTAGTATGCCTGAACTCAGAATAATAAAATACTTCTTTTAGTAAAGTTTATTTTAATATCCTGTGTTTGTAAATACTACTTTTAGAAAGTTAGTATTTACTGACCTGGCCATTTCAGTCCGCCTCTGCTGTGTGTGTGTGTTCTGCCTAGCAACAGTGAAGAGCAGGGCTGGGGAATTCCAGGAGACAGGCTGGTTGCCAGGTGGTGGGTAGAGAGATTACACCAGGATGGGTGGGAGGAGTACACCTTGACTCTTGAATAGACCTGTGCTCTGCCAGCACAAAGCCGGCTCCGCCCCCTGTAGAGCGGCTGATGTCTCTGCCCTGCTGCTCAAAGGAAAGAGCAGAGTCACCACAACAAAGTGCTCCAAAATTGAACTGAGCCAGGCCCAGGCCCCCTGGCGCTAAAGAACAAAAGAATTGGGCTATAAAAGTAGGAGCCTGGCTCCTAAGAAATCAGATCCTGTTTGCGCCAAGAAGAAACTCTGCCTGAAGGAGAAGGACCTGGAGAAGCTGAAGGAGGAATACTGTCTCTCTGCCTGAGAGACTGGCCTGCAGTGGGTGCCTGTCTGCTGGAAGGAGAAGGAAAGCCTGAAGAAAAAGACTTTAATTCAACTTGTGCTTTTACAAACAATCTCCAAGGGCTTGCGTGTGAACTTGCCCCCTGACCTGCGCCCCAGGAACAGTGGGCGCTACCCCCCCTTTAGGAGAAGAGACTGCCGTGGGTGAATCTACACCACTGACTCTGGAGAGACCTTGTGTCCTGGTCCCCCCAAACAACGCGATCATCTCCCGCCGGAGTGCCTGTAAACACCATGAGGGCCCACCAGCCTAAACAACGTGAGCAACTACCCCCGTGAGCCGTCGCTCACAAAGTGAGGAGGAGACCCCCTGTCTGAACATCGAGCTTTGCAACCCCCGAGCCGCAGAAATCACCGTGAGGACGTGGGCACTGCTCGCCCCAACCAGACGAAGCCGACAGCGCGCTGCGCTGTGATTTTGCCCCCAGGCTGCCCCCTCGGCTCCTGCCGCTGTTTGTGCGTGTGGAGCCACTGTAGAGTGCCCCCACGAAGCATCACGGTCTACGGAGGAGCCGGGACCCAGACGCGACGTGGGACACTCGTGTACCGCTCTACAGTCCGCCACGAACATCCCCTGCCAAGCTCTGAAAGGTATTGTGCCCAGCGCGTCAGAAGTACGGCCCGTACTTGCTTTTGTACGGACCGTATCTACTTGTGAAGCCGTGAAGTCCGGCCCGTTGGTTTGAGCCGTACTTGCCTGCCAGGTACTGTTCGCACTGTACTGCCTTGAACCATCATTGTGCCCTGGGCCTAGTTCGACCCATACTGCCAGGACCATAGTCCGAGTCATACTGACTGCAATCCTTGCAGCTGTTGAAACGTACTGCCTGGCCTTGGTTCGAACCGTACTGATCTCGGTTCGAACCGTACTGGCCTTGGGAGCAGTGTAGTTCGCACCGTACCTGCTCCAGACCGTACCCGCATTGAAAACCATTGCCGGTGCTCACGCGCGAAGCATGGTACTCAGCAAGCGTACCCGGGCTCACGCGAGAAGCGTGAGAAACGGCAAGGCCCTTTAAAAACCTTGCCCAGAGCATAGCAAAGGCGCTACGAAGGGCCCCGAAGACCTAAAGAACTTATTTTAAAGAGAACTGTGCCATTCTGGAACCTGTGGACTGCCCTTAAGCTTTGAAAGTAACTGGAACTGTGAGTAACCAAGACAACTGTATTTGAGCGACCTGCCTGAAAGAAAACCTTTTATATAAAGAGTTATATTTTGGATAAATACAGCCTTGTGTCTTTGTGTGGTGGGGTGGTGATTATTGTGTGGGACAACTTGAACGCTTAACCTATATGCCCTCTGAGATTTAGCCTGACTGCTCGCGCCACGTTACCTAGAGGGTGAGCAGGGGTTATTTTTAAAGAGGTGATCCTACGCCCTGACTTAGAAGAAAGGGTCCCTGCTTGTCGCAAGTGCATACCTGTGCCAACCAGAGACCCCGGATTCTAACATTGGTGGCAGCGGTGAGGATTTACGGATTTGCGTTCTTGGTGTCTGCGTAGTGATTACTAACCATTGCACAGTAGACAGTCCAGTAGCTTGAGCCACAGAACTTTTTATTTTTGCTTGCCAAGAGAAGACGATCCCTTGTGTTTGGAGTCATGCCGGGCCCAAACAGCATAGAGAAAACCGCGCTGAAAGCCTGGATTGAATCAAGGGGTGCAACCAAGGAAGTTACACCATTGAAACCAGCGGGAAGCGTTCGCAGTTTTGGCAGAGACCTGTCGCCAGAGGAGCTGGCAGACAGACAGGCCACCAGGGAGCATGAATTGAAGTTGGCAGAGCTGGAAGTAAATGCCCAATTGGAGCTAGAAAGCAAGAAGCTGGCTCTGGAAGAAAAGAAAATGCAAATGGAGCATGACTTCCTAATGAAGAAATACGATATGGAGCTCGAGAGGCTTGAGGCCATGAGTGTCTCAGCCCAGCAACAAGAAAGGTGCGTAGCTCAGAGATTGAGCTTTTCTGAGTGGGAGGAGGAATCCAGCTCAGATGGTGGCAGCAGTATTGAATTCTCTAGTGCTGAAAGAGTAGTACGCACACCCAGAGATGTGGCGCCTGACTTGAAGGAGGGGGTTAACACACACCATGAGGTTCAAGGGCATGAGGTAGCTCCAGTAGTGCGCAGTATCCCTGAAGGGAATAGGGTAACTGGAGCAGGGGTTCATAGTCCTAGTGGCGGGAGGGACACTCTACTGGCTCTAGATGAGAGGCGCAGGGAGAGGGGTTCCCCCAACATTGAAGTCCTGGCAGGTGAGTGTGAAGACCGCCCAGAAGAGTGTGGGTTGTGTGACAGAGACAGTCAGATACTGTCTTGCCAGTCTCAGGAGAGTGGTGTGGAGTACGTTTGTGAGGCACTGGATGGTAAGGTGAAGGCTAGTTTGGTTAAGCCTGCTAGGGGGCTGTGTGATCCAATTGTGGGAGAGCATATTTTAAGTCCCTGTTTTCCAGAGCTATTTCAACACCTGTTGGAGAGTGAGTTCTCTGACCGCAGGGAGCTCGCATTGGAGACAGACCTTTTGGTGGATTCCAGGGGGTCTGGAGAGGCATTGGGGAGTGACCCTGTGGGGAGCGGCTCAGGTATCTTCCAACCCAGAGTGGTGGAAGTGGTGCAGAGTAGCCCAGCTAGGTCCCATGGTAGTGGGAGGGGTGTAGGGCCTCACGTCCTGTCTCAGTGGAGAAGGAGTGAGTGTGGGGCTGCGGGTCCCCAGGTGCCTGAAACCCGGTCTCGGAGCCTGGATGGTTCTTTAAGAGAACACCAGGCAGGGAGCCTAGGCTGTCCTGACGGGCCGCCCGTCGAGGGGGATCCCCTAGTGTCTGGTGAACAGGGAGTGTCTGTAAACAGGCCTCCCTCAGTTCTGGTGTCTGGCAGTACCGCTCCAGTTGGGAGGGTGCAGAAGTCCAGCTTGAGGGGTGAGAGGGGGAAAGAGTCCCCAGTGGAAAAACCAGTGGGTCAGGGGCCAACCAGAAGGGCTGCGTCACCAGTGAAGGACCATGGTACACCACTTCTGTCTTGGGGGATCTTCAGGCACTGTCAGATGGACAGGGGTCGGGAGATCAGCGCCAGGCAGACTGTCACACGACACATGAGTTATGTGTCACCCTCAGGTGGGGCAGGCGTGCTCCCTGGGAAGTCCTGGTGCGCCAGGCGAGCGTTCAACCGCATGGGTTGGACCCAGGGTTGGGAAGCCAGGTTCAGGTGTTGTCTGACCTGGAGGGTGGGACCACTGTAATCAGTGTCCTGACCCATGTTGCTTCTAGGGATACCACGCCAGTTGGGAGTGGGCAGTTGTGAGAAGTTGGCCTGGTATATGATGCTCACTAGTTAAAGTGATCACCTTGTACCATGCCAAGCAACCCTTATGGTGTGGTTGTAAGTCAACCTTTTCGGACTAGCTGCCCTAGTGGTAGTGTAGGCTAAGCAGTCTTTGAGGCTAAACTCGTGAAGCGTGTTAAGCCAGCTGTTTTACCAAATGTAACCCCCTTTTATACCAATGAAAGGACACCACACAGATATATATTCAAAATATATATGTATTTATTTCTCAAAGTAACCCCTAGTCTCTTTATGAGCACAGGAGCACAAATCGTCAAACAAGATTATCACAGAATACACAGAAGTTGCACGTTATATGGATAGGCCCTGGTGGCCACTCAAACCATATACTAAAATAGTGGTATAAGTACCACGAACAGAAAAGGGAAAAGGCCTAGGGCCTCTAGAATCGCTGGGCCTACAAGGAGCTAACGTCAGTTAGTGACCAGGAGGTCCACGGGTGGCGTGTGCAGAGCAAATAGTCACACGCGTGCTCCCATAGGTTTCAATGGGTGCGTAAAAAGTACAAAGTTACTGCAAAGAGGATCTTCCGGATGGACTAGGAACTCAAGATTTGGAACACAGGCACTAGAGATGTAATACTACACTTGGGCACAGGTGTGCCAGCTTTACCTCACCCACAGGAAGCGGGTGCATAGGCCTCGAAGTGCGTCGGGTTTCTTCTATCTGTTCCGTGGAGCTTGAAGACAAAGATGCTGCAGGCGGTCGGTCCGGGAGAGATGCAGTGGATCCAAGAGTGGATCGGAGATGTTGAAGACCTGTAAGCAGAGGGGACAGTGTTCACAGTCACTAGCCAGTGACCAGCGTGGCACCAGGTGGGTACCAGGCGATGTCGGGTGCAAACAGGTGATGAGGGGTAGCTTGTCTCCGCAGCCACGTGGTCCCTGAAGGTCGACGACGTCCAGGAGTCAGCTCACGAGCTGTCCCACGCAGGCTCTCGCTGTCGGCGGTGTCGGCCACTTGATCGAAGCAAACAAGCCTTGGCAAAAGCAATTGTAGGAGGATTCGGAAATCAGCTGTTGGTTCTAACCAGCAAGGTCAGAGGGATTGCTCCTTTGGAGGGGAGCAAGGGCCAGTCTGGAGCAACCAGACCAGCAGTGTATTTTGTAGAGTTCGTCGCCAAGATGGCCACTGGCCAGCGGGCCAGCAACCGGTTAGGCGCGTCGAGTGGCAAAATGCAGAAGGGCCCCACGCAGATCGTGGAGATGCTGGAGGGCTCACCTTTGGTGCAGATGCTGCTCGGGGGTTGGGCTTCTCAGATCCCAAAGCACAACTTGGAGGGAGCCTCGGTTGTTGCACTTGTCAGCTTGTCGTAGTCGTTCCAAGATGGCTGGCTCCACGTGTCTCGGTGCCTCCACGGGTCTCTTCTTCTCAGGGACTGTGGATCGGGCGGTGAGAGGTCTGGAGGACCAGGTCTTGTCAGTCTCTGGGCTCGGGCTCCGGCGGGAGGCGGCGGCAAAGCAGACATTGATGCGCTGGATGGTGCTTGCGTTAGCAAGGTGGTCACTCCCTGACCACAGGGGAGATTTTCTTCAGTCTTCTGTGCAGCAGAATGTCGAAGTTCCCGTCTTCTTCTTAGTTTCAAGTTGATTCCAGGATGTCTGAAGTCTTAGGACACAGCTCCTACCTTTAAGCGGATTCTAGGGGCCGGACTACCTGCTAGGTCCCTCCCTATGGGTGGGACCAGGAAGGGGGGTGGTCACACCCCCAATCCTTTGTCCAGCTCGCCCCAGGCCCGGGACTGGTGTGCCCCAGGACCGGTTTGAACTGGCATATGCACCGAGGCTCCTTGTGAGCCACAGGCATGTCTGGTTTCTTTCAAGCCCTACCTGACCAATACACAAAATCCTGTCTGGGGTGGTGCACGCACCTCCCCTGGCAGGAAACCCTTTGTCCACACCTCCCAAGCTGGAAGGACTCCCAGCAGCAGGAGGGCAGACTTGTGTCTGTGGTGGCAGCATCCATTTTGTGGAGCTGAGGCTATGTCTGATTTTACCCGGGTTTCAGGCACTGTACATGTCGTGTCCCTCTAGAAGGGTGGAATGCTAACCCCGTCGCCAGAATTGGCGAGGGGTTAGTATTCCAATTCGTATGACACCTTACTCGACATGTTTTGATAAAGCCAAACCAAAGATAGCATTTAACCGCGAGGTTCATAATGCACTTAAGAGTATATGGTATGACGATATCTGGAAACAGTAGAAGGAAGTTGTTCCGACCACTGCAGACAGGCTCAGCTCATGCCAGAGCACCATCTCACATGGAACCAAGCACTCTGCCTTCAGGATTGTTAAGGCCTGCCATAGGAGTGACTTATAGGTTACCAGGTGTCCCATTTAAGGTTAGGTATAGGTATACTACACCTAAGTAAGAGGTGATTACACCAACTTACCCCAGCTGAGTGATCAGCCAGTTGTGTCAGATTGTTAGGCCAAGCCTGGGGTGGCATAATACATGCTGCAGCCCTTGGCAGGCCTTGGGTACACCAATGCCCTGGGTACCTAGTGTACACTGGTACAGGGGCTGACAGGGTGATCCACTTCCAATTGGTTATGCACCTAGGGTGCATAGTTTTTTTTTAGTAGAGAGAACAGCAGGCTGGGGGTCTGATTGGCAGGCCCACAGCCTCAATATGTCAAAAACCAGTTAGACACTAGGCAAAAAATTTGGGGGTAACCATAGTCAGATATCCACCTTCCTACACAACCCCCCCCCCAAACGAAGGGAGATAAGGCTGACCTTGACCAGGTAAGCCTATATTGCCCAAGTGGCCATATAAGGAGGAACCAGCACTGGCATGGTTACCCCCTGTCTCATGGTCCACTAAGCAATCCCTCACCCTAAGGGTATCAGAGGGTCTCCACCATAGGGAATCTCTACCTTTGGTGTGTCTTGGCAAAGCAAAAGGCTGGTGTTGAGATGGAGTACTGAAGTGAGTGTCCTCAAAGTGAGGCCTCACCTTCCTCCAATCCCCCTCCACCATGGATGCCTTTCTTTCCTTAACTGAGTTGCACTGTGCTCTCAGGGTCAGCCTCTGGCTACCTAAAGCTGGAGGCTGGGTCCCTTTTGTGGGCTTACTGGAGGGACAGGTCAGGTCTGGGGCCCTAAGGTCCCATGTTTGCCTGTACCCAACAGAATCCCTCTGGGGGAGGTCCCTAACTACCTGTAAAGGAGATCCCTCAGGAATGTTTTTACCCATCACCTGACTAGGGCTACTAGCCAGGCAATCCTCATTCTTTTGATGGGGGGGTTCTTGTGGACAGGGGCCCTCTTGGGGTCCACTGGCCTCCCTGACCTCTGCAGCCCTGGGCTGACTGAGGCAGGGTAGAGAGAGGCAGGCTACCTGCACCAGACTGGGTCCCACCTTGAAGGGGCCACTGACATCAGAGGCTCTGCCAGGCCAGGCCTGGCTACCTCTGGGGCAGTTCCTTCACAAGGGGTGAGGTCAGCTCCCTGAGGAGGCTGACTTTTTCCTAATATCTGGGGAGAGGGAGACTTTTCTTCCTCCCCACTACTCTCTGTTTGTGTGGAGTGATCCATAGTTTCAGGCTTCACTACACCTATGTCAGTCTGAGTATAGGCTGAGACCATTACAGCCTTGCCAACCTTTTCAGGGGGGCACTCAGTTTGTGTCTGAGCTGTGACTGTCACAGCTCTGCCAGTCTCTACAGGGAAGTCTGTCTGTGCCTGGGCTGTGGCTACCACTGCCCTTCCAACCTTTCCAGGGAGGAAATCTATTTGGACAGGGGTTGTGAATGGCACAACCCCACTACCCTTTTGTGAAAGGCCTACCATTTTAGAATGGGTGTCTTGTTCAACTCCAGCCCAAGCTGAGAGTTCTAAGTCATTCCCCAGTAAGCAGTCTACAGGCAAGGTTGGGGACACTGCCACCCTTTTAGGGCCAGTGACACCTCCCCAGCTGAGACATACCTCTGCCATGGGATGACTGTTCTGTTTGCCATCAATGTTGGTCACCTGGTAGGAGAAACCAGGCAAAAGCTGCTCAGAGGGAACTAGCCAATGGGCCACCATTGTGATGCTAGCTCCAGTGTCTCTGTAGGCCTCAGCTTTTGTACCATTGATGTAGGGCTCCTGTCTGTACCTACCCAAAGTGTTGGGACAGGCAGTGAAGTTGGCAAACCCCATGCCACCATCACAGACAAGAGTATCTGCTGCAGGGGAATTGGCTAAGTCAGGGTCCCCCTGTGTTCCCCAAGTAAACCCACCCAAATTTTTGGGGGCACTCCCACCACCTGGGGGATTACTGCTGACAGTAATAGGTGGTGTGACAGGAGTAATTGGAGGAACAGTTTTGTTTGTAGCCCTTGGGCAACTGCTGTCAGTTTTCCAATGCCCAGGAGTTTTACACTCATGGCAGTAAGGCTTTTTACCTGTGGTAGAGGAGGGAGCTTGGGACCCACCACCCTGTGTGGAGTTTTGGGGCCCTGAGGAAGATTTCTCTTTTGCCTTATCCCCTCCCTTCTCTTGAGGTTTGGTGGTATCTTTCTTTTGGTCACCACCCTGATTCTTAGGCCTGATCCTGGTCCTGACCCATTTATCTGCCCTCTTTCCCAATTCTTGGGGAGAGGTCAAATCTGAGTCTACCAGGTGTTGATGGAGGAGCTGGTTTTGACAGTTACTTAAAATCTGTTCTCTCATCATCAAATTGTACAATCCTGTATAATCAGATACCTTACTTCCCAGCAACCAACCCTCCAAAGCCTTAGTGGCACATTCAACATATTCAGACCAGTCCTGAGTCTGTGTCTTTTGGGTGTCTCTGAACATTAACCTGTACTGTTCAGTGGTTAAGCCTAACCCATCAACCAGAACACTCTTCAGGACTCTGTAGTTTCTGACATCCTCTTCTCTAACAGTGAGGAGTCTGTCTCTGCCTCTTCCTTCAAAGGAGAGCCAGAGGATTGCTGCCCACTGGTCTTCAGGAACCTGCTGTACTTTGCAGGCTCTCTCAAGAGCAGTTATCCATTTGTGGATGTCATCCCCACTTTTGTAGGGGGGCACAACCTTAGACAGGTTCCTATTATCAAAGACCCTATCTTTGTCCTTAGGGACAATGCTGCCACCAGTGGGTATAGACCCACTCTCTCTAGGTTGCCTAGCCTTCCTCAGTTTTTCTTCCATCAGGGCTACTTCTAGCTCCTGCTTCCTGATCCTCAGCTGGGCTTCCTGCATTCTGGCCTCGTGTTCCCTCCTCTGAGGGGTGGTCATCCTTTTCCTGGAGTGACCTTGAGAGCCTCTAGAGCCATGAGAAGCATTGGAGTCACCTGAGCGATTCCTTTGCCTCCCAAGCCCTGTGTTAAGTCCACTGGGGAGATCCAATGGGGTAAACCCATTGTCAGTCCCCAATAGCCTTAGTTTAGCTGGGCCAAGTATAATACTTGGCACTGGGCTAGTTCTCCCTTCATCATCACTACTTTCTGTATCCTCACCACTTTCCTCCCCTGTAGTATGATTCTCATCTAAGGGATGGCTATTGGAACTGGGTACCTCTGTAGTATCTTCAGAAGGGGGGCCTCCTGTTCCTGACCCTAAGGGGGCTAACTGGGAAGCTTTCTTGAGTGCTCTCTGATTCTCATCATTCTGTAAGAGCTCTCTGAGCTCAGCAGAGTTTGGGTTCTTGGGCTGTTTAAGGCCTCTAAGAGTTGCCAAATGCCTGAGCTCATTCTGATTAAGGGTAGCAAAGCTGGATGTTGCCCTCTGGGGGTCACTCTCAACAGAGATGGGTACAGTGGACCCCTCTGCCCCGGCCATTGCTCTTAAGTGTGGGTGGATGTGTTGCAATCTACCTACACTTGTGTTTACCTACTAAACCTATCTAGTAGTTGTAGTCAGGGTGTGCTACTCCCTTTGCTCTACAACAACTAAGTTCAGTAGAACTTATGTATATCTAATCTTGTTTTATATGTACCTACAGGTACCTATGTGATCTTTCAATTGGTAACCAAGAGATTACAATGGTAAAACACAGCAAGCTCAAATCCAACCGCTGCTCACCAATGTGAGAAGTTGGCCTGGTATATGATGCTCACTAGTTAAAGTGATCACCTTGTACCATGCCAAGCAACCCTTATGGTGTGGTTGTAAGTCAACCTTTTCGGACTAGCTGCCCTAGTGGTAGCGTAGGCTAAGCAGTCTTTGAGGCTAAACTCGTGAAGCGTGTTAAGCCAGCTGTTTTACCAAATGTAACCCCCTTTTATACCAATGAAAGGACACCACACAGATATATATTCAAAATATATATGTATTTATTTCTCAAAGTAACCCCTAGTCTCTTTATGAGCACAGGAGCACAAATCGTCAAACAAGATTATCACAGAATACACAGAAGTTGCACGTTATATGGATAGGCCCTGGTGGCCACTCAAACCATATACTAAAATAGTGGTATAAGTACCACGAACAGAAAAGGGAAAAGGCCTAGGGCCTCTAGAATCGCTGGGCCTACAAGGAGCTAACGTCAATTAGTGACCAGGAGGTCCACGGGTGGCGTGTGCAGAGCAAATAGTCACACGCGTGCTCCCATAGGTTTCAATGGGTGCGTAAAAAGTACAAAGTTACTGCAAAGAGGATCTTCCGGATGGACTAGGAACTCAAGATTTGGAACACAGGCACTAGAGATGTAATACTACACTTGGGCACAGGTGTGCCAGCTTTACCTCACCCACAGGAAGCGGGTGCATAGGCCTCGAAGTGCGTCGGGTTTCTTCTATCTGTTCCGTGGAGCTTGAAGACAAAGATGCTGCAGGCGGTCGGTCCGGGAGAGATGCAGTGGATCCAAGAGTGGATCGGAGATGTTGAAGACCTGTAAGCAGAGGGGACAGTGTTCACAGTCACTAGCCAGTGACCAGCGTGGCACCAGGTGGGTACCAGGCGATGTCGGGTGCAAACAGGTGATGAGGGGTAGCTTGTCTCCGCAGCCACGTGGTCCCTGAAGGTCGACGACGTCCAGGAGTCAGCTCACGAGCTGTCCCACGCAGGCTCTCGCTGTCGGCGGTGTCGGCCACTTGATCGAAGCAAACAAGCCTTGGCAAAAGCAATTGTAGGAGGATTCGGAAATCAGCTGTTGGTTCTGACCAGCAAGGTCAGAGGGATTGCTCCTTTGGAGGGGAGCAAGGGCCAGTCTGGAGCAACCAGACCAGCAGTGTATTTTGTAGAGTTCGTCGCCAAGATGGCCACTGGCCAGCGGGCCAGCAACCGGTTAGGCGCGTCGAGTGGCAAAATGCAGAAGGGCCCCACGCAGATCGTGGAGATGCTGGAGGGCTCACCTTTGGTGCAGATGCTGCTCGGGGGTTGGGCTTCTCAGATCCCAAAGCACAACTTGGAGGGAGCCTCGGTTGTTGCACTTGTCAGCTTGTCGTAGTCGTTCCAAGATGGCTGGCTCCACGTGTCTCGGTGCCTCCACGGGTCTCTTCTTCTCAGGGACTGTGGATCGGGCGGTGAGAGGTCTGGAGGACCAGGTCTTGTCAGTCTCTGGGCTCGGGCTCCGGCGGGAGGCGGCGGCAAAGCAGATGTTGATGCGCTGGATGGTGCTTGCGTTAGCAAGGTGGTCACTCCCTGACCACAGGGGAGATTTTCTTCAGTCTTCTGTGCAGCAGAATGTCGAAGTTCCCGTCTTCTTCTTAGTTTCAAGTTGATTCCAGGATGTCTGAAGTCTTAGGACACAGCTCCTACCTTTAAGCGGATTCTAGGGGCCGGACTACCTGCTAGGTCCCTCCCTATGGGTGGGACCAGGAAGGGGGGTGGCCACACCCCCAATCCTTTGTCCAGCTCGCCCCAGGCCCGGGACTGGTGTGCCCCAGGACCGGTTTGAACTGGCATATGCACCGAGGCTCCTTGTGAGCCACAGGCATGTCTGGTTTCTTTCAAGCCCTACCTGACCAATACACAAAATCCTGTCTGGGGTGGTGCACGCACCTCCCTTGGCAGGAAACCCTTTGTCCACACCTCCCAAGCTGGAAGGACTCCCAGCAGCAGGAGGGCAGACTTGTGTCTGTGGTGGCAGCATCCATTTTGTGGAGCTGAGGCTATGTCTGATTTTACCCGGGTTTCAGGCACTGTACATGTCGTGTCCCTCTAGAAGGGTGGAATGCTAACCCCGTCGCCAGAATTGGCGAGGGGTTAGTATTCCAATTCGTATGACACCTTACTCGACATGTTTTGATAAAGCCAAACCAAAGATAGCATTTAACCGCGAGGTTCATAATGCACTTAAGAGTATATGGTATGACGATATCTGGAAACAGTAGAAGGAAGTTGTTCCGACCACTGCAGACAGGCTCAGCTCATGCCAGAGCACCATCTCACATGGAACCAAGCACTCTGCCTTCAGGATTGTTAAGGCCTGCCATAGGAGTGACTTATAGGTTACCAGGTGTCCCATTTAAGGTTAGGTATAGGTATACTACACCTAAGTAAGAGGTGATTACACCAACTTACCCCAGCTGAGTGATCAGCCAGTTGTGTCAGATTGTTAGGCCAAGCCTGGGGTGGCATAATACATGCTGCAGCCCTTGGCAGGCCTTGGGTACACCAATGCCCTGGGTACCTAGTGTACACTGGTACAGGGGCTGACAGGGTGATCCACTTCCAATTGGTTATGCACCTAGGGTGCATAGTTTTTGTTTTAGTAGAGAGAACAGCAGGCTGGGGGTCTGATTGGCAGGCCCACAGCCTCAATATGTCAAAAACCAGTTAGACACTAGGCAAAAAATTTGGGGGTAACCATAGTCAGATATCCACCTTCCTACAGCAGTACTCTAGAAGGGGGTGCAGAGGGAGGGAGTCCTCGCCTCTGACCCCGGCTCAACTGAAGGGTTTAGACCCTAGGTTGGAGGGACAGGTTCAGGGTGTGCCCCCTGACCTGGACGCCCAGTTGCAGGATAGAACCAATGAACTGGTGGGCGAATTGCGCAGGACACCTGCCCCAGGTGCCCTGGCAATTCTGGAAGGGGGTACCACTCCAGGTGGGAGGGTACAGATCCCCAAGGCGGAGGACCGGGTGTGGGAGAGGCCACCCCAGTCTTTGGTCCAGCCGCCGGGTACAGTCCTGGGGCTGGTGGGTCAGTGCCAGGATGTCATACCTGACCTGACAAGGGGGAGAATGGACAAAGGGTGCCAAGCACCTGGGGCTACTGCCCCCCGCTCCCTGGTGCCACAGAGGTTTGAGAGCCCTGAGAGGCATACGGCCTGGGTCTCATCCCTGACTACTGTCAGTGGCCGCTGTAGCATTTTGCTGTCTGTCTGTTGGGACACACCTGTGGGCCAGTTAAGGTTAGGTGCTGCACAGGTGGTGTCCACAGGTGAGGAGAAGGGTTCCCCATGGATTGGCTTGGTGGGCCCTGAGAGTATGAACAGAGGGAGTCCAATAGGTTCAGATTGGCATAGAACTGGAGTCTGCCCCTGCAGTTGCGGGCCAGGTCCTTGTTCTATCGCCCCAAGCAGGGAAGACCATCACGGTGGTGATTGGTCTACCCTGCGTTTTGGCTGGAAGGGGGTTGTGTTGGACCTGGCCCTTTTTGAAGGGTCATCCCTAAACTTTTTGCCTTCCTCCTGTATTTTTTCTGACCTGGTGTTGGCTGATTTATGACTCTGGGCACCTTACCACTGCTGACCAGTGCTAAGGTGCATATGCTCTCCCTATGGTAAAATGTATACATTGATTGGTGTCCATGTTTGGCTTATTCGGTTTACTATCAGCCCCTAGTAAAGTGCACCAGGTGTGCCAGGGCTTGTAAATGTGAATGCTGCTGGTGGGCCTGCAGCACTGGTTGTGCCACCCACAGAAGCGGCCTAGTAAAATATGTCTAGGGTCTGCCACTGCAGACCCTGCGCGCGGTCTGGTACCGTCGCGCTGACTGCTCAAGTGCCCCCACTTGCCAGTCCCTAAACCTTCACTTAACTACATATTAGTCACCCCTCTGGTAGGCCAAAGGGCAGGGTGCATTGTAGGTATAAGGTAGGACATGCCCTGATGTGTGTAGCATGTCCTAATAGTGAATTACAGCCATTTTCGTTTTTCACTATTGAAGGCTACCTGCTCTCCATAGGCCAGAATGGGCTGCTGGAAATACTACACGCTGTAATCCCAGTGGACTCAGAGAGCATGGTAGAAAGTCAAGTTTAGTATGCCTGAACTCAGAATAATAAAATACTTCTTTTAGTTAAGTTTATTTTAATATCCTGTGTTTGTAAATACTACTTTTAGAAAGTTAGTATTTACTGACCTGGCCATTTCAGTCCGCCTCTGCTGTGTGTGTGTGTTCTGCCTAGCAACAGTGAAGAGCAGGGCTGGGGAATTCCAGGAGACAGGCTGGCTGCCAGGTGGTGGGTAGAGAGATTACACCAGGATGGGTGGGAGGAGTACACCTTGACTCTTGAATAGACCTGTGCTCTGCCAGCACAAAGCCGGCAACGCCCCCTGTAGAGCGGCTGATGTCTCTGCCTTGCTGCTGAAAGGAAAGAGCAGAGTCACCACAACAAAGTGCTCCAAAATTGGACTGAGCCAGGCCCAGGCCCCCTGGCGCTAAAGAACAAAAGAATTGGGCTATAAAAGTAGGAGCCTGGCTCCTAAGAAATCAGATCCTGTTTGCGCAAAGAAGAAACTCTGCCTGAAGGAGAAGGACCTGGAGAAGCTGAAGGAGGAATACTGTCTCTCTGCCTGAGAGACTGGCCTGCAGTGGGTGCCTGTCTGCTGGAAGGAGAAGGAAAGCCTGAAGAAAAAGACTTTAATTCAACTTGTGCTTTTACAAACAATCTCCAAGGGCTTGCGTGTGAACTTGCCCCCTGACCTGCGCCCCAGGAACAGTGGGCGCTACCCCCCCTTTAGGAGAAGAGACTGCCGTGGGTGAATCTACACCACTGACTCTGGAGAGACCTTGTGTCCTGGTCCCCCCCAAACAACGCGATCATCTGCCGCCGGAGTGCCTGTAAACACCGTGAGGGCCCACCAGCCTAAACAACGTGAGCAACTACCCCCGTGAGCCGTCGCTCGCAAAGTGAGGAGGAGACCCCCTGTCTGAACATCGAGCTTTGCAACCCCCGGGCCGCAGAAATCACTGTGAGGACGTGGGCACTGCTCGCCCCAACCAGACGAAGCCGACAGCGCGCTGCGCTGTGATTTTGCCCCCAGGCTGCCCCCTCGGCTCCTGCCCCTGTTTGTGCGTGTGGAGCCACTGTAGAGTGCCCCCACGAAGCATCACGGTCTACGGAGGAGCCGGGACCCAGACGCGACGTGGGACACTCGTGTACCGCTCTACAGTCCGCCACGAACATCCCCTGCCAAGCTCTGAAAGGTATTGTGCCCAGCGCATCAGAAGTACGGCCCGTACTTGCTTTTGTACGGACCGTACCTACTTGTGAAGCTGTGAAGTCCGGCCCGTTGGTTTGAGCCGTACTTGCCTGCCAGGTACTGTTCGCACTGTACTGCCTTGAACTATCATTGTGCCCTGGGCCTAGTTCGACCCGTACTGCCAGGACCATAGTCCGAGTCATACTGATTGCAATCCTTGCAGCTGTTGAAACGTACTGCCTGGCCTTGGTTCGAACCGTACTGATCTCGGTTCGAACCGTACTGGCCTTAGGAGCAGTGTAGTTCGCACCGTACCTGCTCCGGACCGTACCCGCATTGAAAACCATTGCCGGTGCTCACGCGAGAAGCGTGGTAGTCGGCAAGCGTACCCGGGCTCACGCGAGAAGGGTGAGAAACGTCAAGGCCCTTTAAAAACCTTGCCCAGAGCATAGCAAAGGCGCTACGAAGTGCCCCGAAGACCTAAAGAACTTATTTTAAAGAGAACTGTACCATTCTGGAACCTGTGGACTGCCCTTAAGCTTTGAAAGTAACTGGAACTGTGAGTAACCAAGACAACTGTATTTGAGCGACCTGCCTGAAAGAAAACCTTTTATATAAAGAGTTATTTTTTGGATAAATACAGCCTTGTGTCTTTGTGTGGTGGGGTGGTGATTATTGTGTGAGACAACTTGAACGCTTAACCTATATGCCCTCTGAGATTTAGCCTGACTGCTCGCGCCACGTTACCTAGAGGGTGAGCAGGGGTTATTTTTAAAGAGGTGATCCTACGCCCTGACTTAGAAGAAAGGGTCCCTGCTTGTCGCAAGTGCATACCTGCGCCAACCAGAGACCCCGGATTCTAACACCCAGCCCCAGCACTACACCCTACACTGCCCGAACACCACTGCACTGCCCTAAACCATGAAACACCACCCCCTGCACAACCCCCTACATTGCCCGTACTCCACTGCACTGCCCTAAACCCTGAAACACCACCCCCAGCATGACCCCCTACACTGTCCGAACACCACTGCTCTGCCCTAAACCCTGAAACACCACCCCCTGCAAGACCCCTTACACTCCCCGAACATCACTGCCGTAAACCCTGAAACACCAACCCCAGCAAGACCCCCTACACTCCCCAAACTTCACTGCCCTAAACCCTGAAACACGACCCCCAGCAAGACCCCCTACACTACCCGAACACCACTGCACTGCCCTAAACCCAGAAACACCAGCCCCAGAACGACACACTATACTGCACGAACACCACTGCACTGCCCTAAACCCTGAAGCACCAGCCCCAGCGCGACCCCTACAGTGCCTGAACACCCGTGCACTGCCCTAAACCCTGAAACAACAGCCCCAGCACAGCCACCTACACTGCCTGAACACCACTTCACTGCCCTAAACCCTGAAACACCAGCCCCAGCACGACCCCCTACACTGCCCGAACACCACTGCACTGCCCTAAACCCTGAAACACCACCCCCAGCAAGACCCCCTAGACTGCCCAAACACCACTGCACTGCCCTAATCCCTGAAACACCACCCCCAGCAAGACCCCCTACACTGCCTGAACACCACTGCACTGCCCTAATCCCTGAAACACCACCCCCAGCAAGACCCCCTACACTGCCTGAACACCACTGCACTGCCCTAAACCCTGAAACACCACTCCCAGCAAGACCCCCTAGACTGCCCGAACACCACTGCACTGCCCTAATCCCTGAAACACCAGCCCCAGCAAGACCACCTACGCTGCCCGAACACCACTGCCCTAAACCCTGAAACAGCACTCCCAGCAAGACCCCCTAGACTGCCCGAACACCACTGCACTGCCCTAATCCCTTAAACACCACACCCAGCAAGACCCCCTACACTGCCCGAACACCACTGCACTGCCCTAAACCCTGAAACACCACCCCCAGCAAGACCCCCTAGACTGCCCAAACTCCACTGCCCTGCACTAAACCCTGAAACACCAGCCCCAGCACAACCCCCTACACTGCCCAAACACCACTGCGCTGCCCTAAACCCCGAAACACCAGCCCCAGTATGACCCCCTACACTGCCCAAACACCAGTGCACTGCCCTAATCCCAGAAACACCAGCCCCATAATGACCGCCTACACTGCCCGAACACCACTGCACTGCCCTAAACCCTGAAACACCAGCCCTATCATGGCTCCCTACACTGCCCGAACACCACTGCACTGCCCTAAACCATGAAACACCAGCCCCAGCACGACCCCCTACACTGCCCGAACACCACTGCACTGCCCTAATCCCTGAAACACCAGCCCCAGCACGACCCGCTACACTGCCCGAACAACACTGCACTGCCCTAAACCATGAAATAACAGCCCCAGCACGACCCCCTACACTGCCCGAACACCACTACACTGCCCTAAGCCCTGAAACACCAGCCCCAGCAAGACCCCTTACACTGCCAGAACAACACTGCACTGCCCTAAACCCTGAAACACCAGCCCCAGCACGACACCCTACACTGCCCGAACACTACTGCACTAAACCCAGAAACACGAGCCCCAGCAAGACCACCTACACTGCCCGAACACCACTGCACTGCCTTAAACCCTGAAACTTCACCCCAGCAATATGCCCTACACTTCCCGAACACCAATGCACTAAACACTGAAACTCCACCCCCTGCATGACCCCCTACACTGCCCGAACACCACTGCACTGCCCTAAACCCTAAAACACCACCCCCAGCATGACCCCTACACTGCCCGAACACCACTGCATTGCCCTCAACGCTGAAACACCCACCCTAAAACACCAGCCCCAGCACGACCCCCTACACTGCCCGAACACCACTGCACTGCCCTAAACCCTGAAACACCAGACCCAGCACAACCCCCTACACTGCCCGAACACCACTGCACTGCCCTAAGCCCTGAAACCCCAGCCCCAGCACCACCCCCTACAATGTCCGAACACCCCTGCACTGCCCTAAACCCTGAAATGCCGCCCCCAGCAAGACCCCCTAGACTGCCCGAACACCACTGCACTGCCCTAATCCCTGAAACACCACCCCCAGGAAGACCCCCTACACTGCCCGAACACCACCGCCCTAAACCCTAAACACCACCCCCAGCAAGACACCTATACTTCCCGAACACAACTGCACTGCACTAAACCCTTAAACACCAGTCCCAGCACGAACCCATACACTGCCCGAACACCACTGCACTGCCCTATTCCCAGAAACACTAGCCCCAGAACGACCCCCTACATTGTCCGAACACAACTGCAATGCCCTAAACACTGAAACACCAGGCCCAGCACAACCCTTACACTGCCCGAACACCACTGCACTGCCCTAAATCCTGAAACACCAGCCCCAGCATGGCCCCCTACACTGTCCGAGCACCACTGCACTGCCCTAAATCCTTAAACACCAGCCCCAGCATGACCCCCTACACTGCCCGAACACCACTGCACTGCCCTAAACCCTGAAATGCCGCCCCAGCAAGATCCCCTAGATTGCCCGAACACCACTGCGCTGCCCTAATCCCTGAAACACCACCCCCAGTAATACCCCCTACACTGCACGAACACCACTGACCTAAACCCTTAAACACCACAACCAGCAAGACCCCTCTACTTCCCGAACACAACTGCATTGCACTAAACCCTGAAACACCAGCCCCAGCACGACCCCTACACTGCCCGAACACCACTGCACTGCCCTAAACCCTGAAACACCAGCCCCAGCACGACCCCCTACACTGCCCGAACACTACTGCACTGCCCTAAACCCTAAATCACCACCTCCAGCATGACCCCCTACACTGCCTGAACAGAACTGCACTGCCCTAAACCCTAAAACTCCACCCCCAGCACAACCCCGTAAGCTGCCTGAACACCACTGCAATGCCCTAAACCCTAAAATACCACCCCCAGCACGACCCCCTACACTGCCCAATCACCACTGCACTGCCCGAAACCCAAAAACACTACCCCAGCATGACCCCCTACACTGCCTGATCACCACTGCACTGCCCTAAACCCTAAAACACCACCACCAGCACGACCCCCTACACTGCCCGAACACCACTGCACTGCCCTAAACCCTGAAAAACCAGCCCCAGCATGACCCCCTACACTGCCCGAACACCACTGCACTGCGTTAAGCCCTGAAACACTAGCCCCAGCACAACCCCCTACACTGCCCGAACACCACTGCACTGCCCTAAACCCTGAAACAACAGCCCCAGCACGACTCCTTACACTGACTGAGCACCACTGCCCTAAATCCTGAAACACCTACCCAGCAAGACCCCCTACACTGCCTGAACACCACTGCACTGACCTAAACCCTGAAACACCACCATCTGCATGGCCCCCTACACTGCCCGAACCCCACTGCACTGCCCTAAACCCTGAAACACCACCCCAGCAAGACCCCCTAAACTGCCCAAACACCACTGCACTGCCCTAAACCCTGAAACACCACCCCCAGCACGACCCCCTACACTGCCCAAACACCACTGCACTGCCCTAAACCCTGAAACACCAGCCCCAGCACCACCCCCTACAGTGTCCGAACACCCCTGCACTGCCCTAAACCCTGAAATGCCGCCCCCAGCAAGACCCCCTAGACTGCCCGAACACCACTGCACTGCCCTAATCCCTGAAACACCACCCCCAGGAAGACCCCCTACACTACCCGAACACCACCGCCCTAAACCCTAAACACCACCCCCAGCAAGACACCTATACTTCCCGAACACCACTGCACTGCACTAAACCCTTAAACACCAGTCCCAGCACGAACCCATACACTGCCCGAACACCACTGCACTGCCCTATTCCCAGAAACACTAGCCCCAGAACGACCCCCTACATTGTCCGAACACAACTGCAATGCCCTAAACACTGAAACACCAGGCCCAGCACAACCCTTACACTGCCCGAACACAACTGCACTGCCCTAAATCCTGAAACACCAGCCCCAGCATGGCCCCCTACACTGTCCGAGCACCACTGCACTGCCCTAAATCCTTAAACACCAGCCCCAGCATGACCCCCTACACTGCCTGAACACCACTGCACTGCCCTAAACCCTGAAATGCCGCCCCAGCAAGACCCCCTAGATTGCCCAAACACCACTGCGCTGCCCTAATCCCTGAAACACCACCCCCAGTAATACCCCTACTTTGCACCAACACCACTGACCTAAACCCTTAAACACCACAACCAGCAAGACCCCTCTACTTCTCGAACACCACTGCATTGCACTAAACCCTGAAACACCAGCCCCAGCACGACCCCCTACACTGCCCGAACACCACTGCACTGCCCTAAACCCTGAAACACCAGCCCCAGCACGACCCCCTACACTGCCCGAACACCACTGCACTTCCCTAATCCCAGAAACACCAGCCCCAGAACGACCCCCTATATCGTCCGAACACAACTGCACTGCCCTAAACCCTGAAACACCAGCCCCAGCACCACCCCCTACAGTGTCCGAACACCCCTGCACTGCCCTAAACCCTGAAATGCCGCCCCCAGCAAGACCCCCTAGACTGCCCGAACACCACTGCACTGCCCTAATCCCTGAAACACCACCCCCAGGAAGACACCCTACACTGCCCGAACACCACCGCCCTAAACCCTAAACACCACCCCCAGCAAGACACGTATACTTCCCGAACACTACTGCACTGCACTAAACCCTTAAACACCAGTCCCAGCACGAACCCATACACTGCCCGAACACCACTGCACTGCCCTATTCCCAGAAACACTAGCCCCAGAACGACCCCCTACATTGTCCGAACACAACTGCAATGCCCTAAACACTGAAACACCAGGCCCAGCACAACCCTTACACTGCCCGAACACCACTGCACTGCCCTAAATCCTGAAACACCAGCCCCAGCATGGCCCCCTACAGTGTCCGAGCACCACTGCACTGCCCTAAATCCTTAAACACCAGCCCCCGCATGACCCCCTATACTGCCCGAACACCACTGCACTGCCCTAAACCCTGAAATGCCGCCCCAGCAAGACCCCCTAGATTGCCCGAACACCACTGCGCTGCCCTAATCCCTGAAACACCACCCCCAGTAATACCCCCTTCACTGCACGAACACCACTGACCTAAACCCTTAAACACCACAACCAGCAAGACCCCTCTACTTCCCGAACACCACTGCATTGCACTAAAGCCTGAAACACCAGCCCCAGCACGACCCACTACACTGCCCGAGCACCACTGCACTGCCCTAAACCCTGAAACACCAGCCCCAGCACGACCCCCTACACTGCCCGAACACCACTGCACTTCCCTAATCCCAGAAACACCAGCCCCAGAACGACCCCCTACATCGTCCGAACACAACTGCACTGCCCTAAACCCTGAAACACCAGCCCCAGCACGACCCTTACACTGCCCAAACACCACTGCACTGTCCTAAATCCTGAAACACCAGCCCCAGCATGGCCCCCTACACTGTCCGAACACCACTGCACTGCCCTAAACCCTGAAACACCAGCCCCAGCACGACCCCCTACACTGCCGAACACAAATGCTCTGCCCTAAATCCTGAAACACCTGCCCCAGCACGACCCCCTACACTGCCCGAACACCACTGCACTGCCCTAAACCCTGAAACACCAGCCCCAGCACGACCCCCTACACTGCCCGAACACCACTGCACTTCCCTAATCCCAGAAACACCAGCCCCAGAACGACCCCCTACATCGTCCGAACACAACTGCACTGCCCTAAACCCTGAAACACCAGCCCCAGCACGACCCTTACACTGCCCAAACACCACTGCACTGTCCTAAACCCTGAAACACCAGCCCCAGCACGACCCTTACACTGCCCAAACACCACTGCACTGTCCTAAATCCTGAAACACCAGCCCCAGCCTGGCCCCCTACACTGTCCGAACACCACTGCACTGCCCTAAACCCTGAAACACCAGCCCCAGCACAACCCCCTACACTGTCGAACACAAATGCTCTGCCCTAAATCCTGAAACACCTGCCCCAGCACGACTCCCTACACTGCCCGAACACAACTGCACTGCCCTAAACCCTGAAACACCTGCCCCAGCACGACCCCCTACACTGCCCGAACACCAATGAACTGCCCTAAACCCTGACACACCGGCCCAGGCACGACCCCCTACACTGCCCGAACACCACTGCACTGCCCTAAACCCTGAAACACCAGCCCCAGCACGACCCCCTACACTGCCCGAACACCACTGCACTTCCCTAATCCCAGAAACACCAGCCCCAGAACGACCCCCTACATCGTCCGAACACAACTGCACTGCCCTAAACCCTGAAACACCAGCCACAGCACCACCCCCTACAGTGTCCGAACACCCCTGCACTGCCCTAAACCCTGAAATGCCGCCCCCAGCAAGACCCCCTCGACTGCCCGAACACCACTGCACTGCCCTAATCCCTGAAACACCACCCCCAGGAAGACCCCCTACACTGCCCGAACACCACCGCCGTAAACCCTAAACACCACCCCCAGCAAGACACCTATACTTCCCGAACACCACTGCACTGCACTAAACCCTTAAACACCAGTCCCAGCACGAACCCATACACTGCCCGAACACCACTGCACTGCCCTATTCCCAGAAACACTAGCCCCAGAACGACCCCCTACATTGTCCGAACACAACTGCAATGCCCTAAACACTGAAACACCAGGCCCAGCACAACCCTTACACTGCCCGAACACCACTGCACTGCCCTAAATCCTGAAACACCAGCCCCAGCATGGCCCCCTACACTGTCCGAGCACCACTGCACTGCCCTAAATCCTTAAACACCAGCCCCAGCATGACCCCCTACACTGCCCGAACACCACTGCACTGCCCTAAACCCTGAAATGCCGCCCCAGCAAGACCCCCTAGATTGCCCGAACACCACTGCGCTGCCCTAATCCCTGAAACACCACCCCCAGTAATACCCCCTACACTGCACGAACACCACTGACCTAAACCCTTAAACACCACAACCAGCAAGACCCCTCTACTTCCCAAAAACCACTGCATTGCACTAAACCCTGAAACACCAGCCCCAGCACGACCCCCTACACTGCCCGAACACCACTACACTGCCCTAAACCCTGAAACACCAGCCCCAGCACGACCCCCTACACTGCCAGAACACCACTGCACTTCCCTAATCCCAGAAACACCAGCCCCGGAACGACCCCCTACATCGTCCGAACACAACTGCACTGCCCTAAACCCTGAAACACCAGCCCCAGCACGACCCTTACACTGCCCAAACACCACTGCACTGTCCTAAATCCTGAAACACCAGCCCCAGCATGGCCCCCTACACTGTCCGAACACCACTGCACTGCCCTAAACCCTGAAACACCAGCCCCAGCACGACCCCCTACACTGCCGAACACAAATGCTCTGCCCTAAATCCTGAAACACCTGCCCCAGCACGACCCCCTACACTGCCCGAACATAACTGCACATCCCTAGACCCTGAAACACCTGCCCCAGCACGACCCCCTACACTGCCCGAACACCAATGCACTGCCCTAAACCCTGAAACACCGGCCCAGGCACGACCCCCTACACTGCCCGAACACAACTGCACAGCCCTAAAACCTGAAACACCACCCCCAGCACGACCCCTACACTGCCTGAACACCACTGCACTGCCCTAAACCCTGAAACACCACCACCCAGCACAACCCCCTACACTGCACGAACACCACTGCACTGCCCTAAACCCTGAAACACCACCCCCAGCAAGACCCCTTTCACTGCCCGAACACCACTGCACTGCCCTAAACCGTGAAACACCACTCCCAGCAAGATGCCCTAAACTGCCAGAACACCACTGAACTAAACCCTGAAACACCACCCCCTGCACGACCCCTACACTGCCCGAACACCACTACACTGCCCTAAACCCTGAAACACCAGCCCCTGCATGACCCCCTACACTGCCCAAACTCCACTGGACTGCCATATACCCTGAACAACCACCCCCAGCACGAACCCCTACACTGCCCGAACACCACTGCCCTAAACCATTAAACACCACCCTCAGCAAGACCCCTATACTTCCCGAACACCCCTGCACTGCCCTAAACCCTGAAACACCACTCCCAGCAAGATGCCCTAAACTGCCAGAACACCACTGAACTAAACCCTGAAACACCACCCCCTGCACGACCCCTACACTGCCCGAACACCACTACACTGCCCTAAACCCTGAAACACCAGCCCCTGCATGACCCCCTACACTGCCCAAACTCCACTGGACTGCCATATACCCTGAACAACCACCCCCAGCACGAACCCCTACACTGTCCGAGCACCACTGCACTGCCCTAAATCCTTAAACACCAGCCCCAGCATGACCCCCTACACTGCCCGAACACCACTGCACTGCCCTAAACCCTGAAATGCCGCCCCAGCAAGATCCCCTAGATTGCCCGACCACCACTGCGCTGCCCTAATCCCTGAAACACCACCCCCAGTAATACCCCCTACACTGCACGAACACCACTGACCTAAACCCTTAAACACCACAACCAGCAAGACCCCTCTACTTCCCGAACACCACTGCATTGCACTAAACCCTGAAACACCAGCCCCAGCACGACCCCTACACTGCCCGAACACCACTGCACTGCCCTAAACCCTGAAACACCAGCCCCAGCACGACCCCCTACACTGCCCGAACACTACTGCACTGCCCTAAACCCTAAATCACCACCTCCAGCATGACCCCCTACACTGCCTGAACAGAACTGCACTGCCCTAAACCCTAAAACTCCACCCCCAGCACAACCCCGTAAGCTGCCTGAACACCACTGCAATGCCCTAAACCCTAAAATACCACCCCCAGCACGACCCCCTACACTGCCCAATCACCACTGCACTGCCCGAAACCCAAAAACACTACCCCAGCATGACCCCCTACACTGCCTGATCACCACTGCACTGCCCTAAACCCTAAAACACCACCACCAGCACGACCCCCTACACTGCCCGAACACCACTGCACTGCCCTAAACCCTGAAAAACCAGCCCCAGCATGACCCCCTACACTGCCCGAACACCACTGCACTGCGTTAAGCCCTGAAACACTAGCCCCAGCACAACCCCCTACACTGCCCGAACACCACTGCACTGCCCTAAACCCTGAAACAACAGCCCCAGCACGACTCCTTACACTGACTGAGCACCACTGCCCTAAATCCTGAAACACCTACCCAGCAAGACCCCCTACACTGCCTGAACACCACTGCACTGACCTAAACCCTGAAACACCACCATCTGCATGGCCCCCTACACTGCCCGAACCCCACTGCACTGCCCTAAACCCTGAAACACCACCCCAGCAAGACCCCCTAAACTGCCCAAACACCACTGCACTGCCCTAAACCCTGAAACACCACCCCCAGCACGACCCCCTACACTGCCCAAACACCACTGCACTGCCCTAAACCCTGAAACACCAGCCCCAGCACCACCCCCTACAGTGTCCGAACACCCCTGCACTGCCCTAAACCCTGAAATGCCGCCCCCAGCAAGACCCCCTAGACTGCCCGAACACCACTGCACTGCCCTAATCCCTGAAACACCACCCCCAGGAAGACCCCCTACACTACCCGAACACCACCGCCCTAAACCCTAAACACCACCCCCAGCAAGACACCTATACTTCCCGAACACCACTGCACTGCACTAAACCCTTAAACACCAGTCCCAGCACGAACCCATACACTGCCTGAACACCACTGCACTGCCCTATTCCCAGAAACACTAGCCCCAGAACGACCCCCTACATTGTCCGAACACAACTGCAATGCCCTAAACACTGAAACACCAGGCCCAGCACAACCCTTACACTGCCCGAACACAACTGCACTGCCCTAAATCCTGAAACACCAGCCCCAGCATGGCCCCCTACACTGTCCGAGCACCACTGCACTGCCCTAAATCCTTAAACACCAGCCCCAGCATGACCCCCTACACTGCCTGAACACCACTGCACTGCCCTAAACCCTGAAATGCCGCCCCAGCAAGACCCCCTAGATTGCCCGAACACCACTGCGCTGCCCTAATCCCTGAAACACCACCCCCAGTAATACCCCCTACACTGCACGAACACCACTGACCTAAACCCTTAAACACGACAACCAGCAAGACCCCTCTACTTCTCGAACACCACTGCATTGCACTAAACCCTGAAACACCAGCCCCAGCACGACCCCCTACACTGCCCGAACACCACTGCACTGCCCTAAACCCTGAAACACCAGCCCCAGCACGACCCCCTACACTGCCCGAACACCACTGCACTTCCCTAATCCCAGAAACACCAGCCCCAGAACGACCCCCTATATCGTCCGAACACAACTGCACTGCCCTAAACCCTGAAACACCAGCCCCAGCACCACCCCCTACAGTGTCCGAACACCCCTGCACTGCCCTAAACCCTGAAATGCCGCCCCCAGCAAGACCCCCTAGACTGCCCGAACACCACTGCACTGCCCTAATCCCTGAAACACCACCCCCAGGAAGACACCCTACACTGCCCGAACACCACCGCCCTAAACCCTAAACACCACCCCCAGCAAGACACGTATACTTCCCGAACACTACTGCACTGCACTAAACCCTTAAACACCAGTCCCAGCACGAACCCATACACTGCCTGAACACCACTGCACTGCCCTATTCCCAGAAACACTAGCCCCAGAACGACCCCCTACATTGTCCGAACACAACTGCAATGCCCTAAACACTGAAACACCAGGCCCAGCACAACCCTTACACTGCCCGAACACCACTGCACTGCCCTAAATCCTGAAACACCAGCCCCAGCATGGCCCCCTACAGTGTCCGAGCACCACTGCACTGCCCTAAATCCTTAAACACCAGCCCCAGCATGACCCCCTACACTGCCCGAACACCACTGCACTGCCCTAAACCCTGAAATGCCGCCCCAGCAAGACCCCCTAGATTGCCCGAACACCACTGCGCTGCCCTAATCCCTGAAACACCACCCCCAGTAATACCCCCTACACTGCACGAACACCACTGACCTAAACCCTTAAACACCACAACCAGCAAGACCCCTCTACTTCCCGAACACCACTGCATTGCACTAAAGCCTGAAACACCAGCCCCAGCACGACCCCCTACACTGCCCGAGCACCACTGCACTGCCCTAAACCCTGAAACACCAACCCCAGCACGACCCCCTACACTGCCCGAACACCACTGCACTTCCCTAATCCCAGAAACACCAGCCCCAGAACGACCCCCTACATCGTCCGAACACAACTGCACTGCCCTAAACCCTGAAACACCAGCCCCAGCACGACCCTTACACTGCCCAAACACCACTGCACTGTCCTAAATCCTGAAACACCAGCCCCAGCATGGCCCCCTACACTGTCCGAACACCACTGCACTGCTCTAAACCCTGAAACACCAGCCCCAGCACGACCCCCTACACTGCCGAACACAAATGCTCTGCCCTAAATCCTGAAACACCTGCCCCAGCACGACCCCCTACACTGCCCGAACACCACTGCACTGCCCTAAACCCTGAAACACCAGCCCCAGCACGACCCCCTACACTGCCCGAACACCACTGCACTTCCCTAATCCCAGAAACACCAGCCCCAGAACGACCCCCTACATCGTCCGAACACAACTGCACTGCCCTAAACCCTGAAACACCAGCCCCAGCACGACCCTTACACTGCCCAAACACCACTGCACTGTCCTAAACCCTGAAACACCAGCCCCAGCACGACCCTTACACTGCCCAAACACCACTGCACTGTCCTAAATCCTGAAACACCAGCCCCAGCATGGCCCCCTACACTGTCCGAACACCACTGCACTGCCCTAAACCATGAAACACCAGCCCCAGCACAACCCCCTACACTGTCGAACACAAATGCTCTGCCCTAAATCCTGAAACACCTGCCCCAGCACGACTCCCTACACTGCCCGAACACAACCGCACTGCCCTAAACCCTGAAACACCTGCCCCAGCACGACCCCCTACACTGCCCGAACACCAATGAACTGCCCTAAACCCTGACACACCGGCCCAGGCACGACCCCCTACACTGCCCGAACACCACTGCACTGCCCTAAACCCTGAAACACCAGCCCCAGCACGACCCCCTACACTGCCCGAACACCACTGCACTTCCCTAATCCCAGAAACACCAGCCCCAGAACGACCCCCTACATCGTCCGAACACAACTGCACTGCCCTAAACCCTGAAACACCAGCCACAGCACCACCCCCTACAGTGTCCGAACACCCCTGCACTGCCCTAAACCCTGAAATGCCGCCCCCAGCAAGACCCCCTCGACTGCCCGAACACCACTGCACTGCCCTAATCCCTGAAACACCACCCCCAGGAAGACCCCCTACACTGCCCGAACACCACCGCCGTAAACCCTAAACACCACCCCCAGCAAGACACCTATACTTCCCGAACACCACTGCACTGCACTAAACCCTTAAACACCAGTCCCAGCACGAACCCATACACTGCCCGAACACCACTGCACTGCCCTATTCCCAGAAACACTAGCCCCAGAACGACCCCCTACATTGTCCGAACACAACTGCAATGCCCTAAACACTGAAACACAAGGCCCAGCACAACCCTTACACTGCCCGAACACCACTGCACTGCCCTAAATCCTGAAACACCAGCCCCAGCATGGCCCCCTACACTGTCCGAGCACCACTGCACTGCCCTAAATCCTTAAACACCAGCCCCAGCATGACCCCCTACACTGCCCGAACACCACTGCACTGCCCTAAGCCCTGAAATGCCGCCCCAGCAAGACCCCCTAGATTGCCCGAACACCACTGCGCTGCCCTAATCCCTGAAACACCACCCCCAGTAATACCCCCTACACTGCACGAACACCACTGACCTAAACCCTTAAACACCACAACCAGCAAGACCCCTCTACTTCCCGAAAACCACTGCATTGCACTAAACCCTGAAACACCAGCCCCAGCACGACCCCCTACACTGCCCGAACACCACTGCACTGCCCTAAACCCTGAAACACCAGCCCCAGCACGACCCCCTACACTGCCAGAACACCACTGCACTTCCCTAATCCCAGAAACACCAGCCCCGGAACGACCCCCTACATCGTCCGAACACAACTGCACTGCCCTAAACCCTGAAACACCAGCCCCAGCACGACCCTTACACTGCCCAAACACCACTGCACTGTCCTAAATCCTGAAACACCAGCCCCAGCATGGCCCCCTACACTGTCCGAACACCACTGCACTGCCCTAAACCCTGAAACACCAGCCCCAGCACGACCCCCTACACTGCCGAACACAAATGCTCTGCCCTAAATCCTGAAACACCTGCCCCAGCACGACCCCCTACACTGCCCGAACATAACTGCACATCCCTAAACCCTGAAACACCTGCCCCAGCACGACCCCCTACACTGCCCGAACACCAATGCACTGCCCTAAACCCTGAAACACCAGCCCCAGCACGACCCCCTACACTGCACGAACACCAATGTACTGCCCTAAACCCTGAAACACCTGCCCCACCACGACCCCCTACACTTCATGAACACCCTGACACTGCCCTAAACCCTGAAACACCAGTCCCAGCACGATGCTCTACACTGTCTGAAAATCACTGCACTGCCCTAAACCCTGAAACACCAGTCCCAGCATGACACCCTGCGCTGCCCGAACACCACTGCACTGCCCAAAACCCTGAAACACCAGTCCCAGCACGACAGCCTGCACTGCCCGAACACCACTGCACTGCCCTAAACCCTGAAACACCATCCCCAGCACGACCCCCTACACTACCCAAACACCACTGAACTACCCTAAAGCCTAAATCTACCCCCAGCACGAAGCCCTGCACTACCCGAACACCAGTGCACTACCCTAAACCCTAAATCTACCCCCAGCACGACCCCCTACACTGCCCGAACACCACTGCACTGCCCTAAAGCCTGAAACACCAGACCCAGCACGACCCCCTACATCGTCCGAACACAACTGCACTGCCCTAAACCCTGAAACACCAGCCCCAGCACGACCCTTACACTGCCCAAACACCACTGCACTGCCCTAAACCCTGAAATGCCGCCCCCAGCAAGACCCCCTAGACTGCCCGAACACCACTGCACTGCCCTAATCCCTGAAACACCACCCCCAGGAAGACCCCCTACACTACCCGAACACCACCGCCCTAAACCCTAAACACCACCCCCAGCAAGACACCTATACTTCCCGAACACCACTGCACTGCACTAAACCCTTAAACACCAGTCCCAGCACGAACCCATACACTGCCTGAACACCACTGCACTGCCCTATTCCCAGAAACACTAGCCCCAGAACGACCCCCTACATTGTCCGAACACAACTGCAATGCCCTAAACACTGAAACACCAGGCCCAGCACAACCCTTACACTGCCCGAACACAACTGCACTGCCCTAAATCCTGAAACACCAGCCCCAGCATGGCCCCCTACACTGTCCGAGCACCACTGCACTGCCCTAAATCCTTAAACACCAGCCCCAGCATGACCCCCTACACTGCCTGAACACCACTGCACTGCCCTAAACCCTGAAATGCCGCCCCAGCAAGACCCCCTAGATTGCCCGAACACCACTGCGCTGCCCTAATCCCTGAAACACCACCCCCAGTAATACCCCCTACACTGCACGAACACCACTGACCTAAACCCTTAAACACGACAACCAGCAAGACCCCTCTACTTCTCGAACACCACTGCATTGCACTAAACCCTGAAACACCAGCCCCAGCACGACCCCCTACACTGCCCGAACACCACTGCACTGCCCTAAACCCTGAAACACCAGCCCCAGCACGACCCCCTACACTGCCCGAACACCACTGCACTTCCCTAATCCCAGAAACACCAGCCCCAGAACGACCCCCTATATCGTCCGAACACAACTGCACTGCCCTAAACCCTGAAACACCAGCCCCAGCACCACCCCCTACAGTGTCCGAACACCCCTGCACTGCCCTAAACCCTGAAATGCCGCCCCCAGCAAGACCCCCTAGACTGCCCGAACACCACTGCACTGCCCTAATCCCTGAAACACCACCCCCAGGAAGACACCCTACACTGCCCGAACACCACCGCCCTAAACCCTAAACACCACCCCCAGCAAGACACGTATACTTCCCGAACACTACTGCACTGCACTAAACCCTTAAACACCAGTCCCAGCACGAACCCATACACTGCCTGAACACCACTGCACTGCCCTATTCCCAGAAACACTAGCCCCAGAACGACCCCCTACATTGTCCGAACACAACTGCAATGCCCTAAACACTGAAACACCAGGCCCAGCACAACCCTTACACTGCCCGAACACCACTGCACTGCCCTAAATCCTGAAACACCAGCCCCAGCATGGCCCCCTACAGTGTCCGAGCACCACTGCACTGCCCTAAATCCTTAAACACCAGCCCCAGCATGACCCCCTACACTGCCCGAACACCACTGCACTGCCCTAAACCCTGAAATGCCGCCCCAGCAAGACCCCCTAGATTGCCCGAACACCACTGCGCTGCCCTAATCCCTGAAACACCACCCCCAGTAATACCCCCTACACTGCACGAACACCACTGACCTAAACCCTTAAACACCACAACCAGCAAGACCCCTCTACTTCCCGAACACCACTGCATTGCACTAAAGCCTGAAACACCAGCCCCAGCACGACCCCCTACACTGCCCGAGCACCACTGCACTGCCCTAAACCCTGAAACACCAACCCCAGCACGACCCCCTACACTGCCCGAACACCACTGCACTTCCCTAATCCCAGAAACACCAGCCCCAGAACGACCCCCTACATCGTCCGAACACAACTGCACTGCCCTAAACCCTGAAACACCAGCCCCAGCACGACCCTTACACTGCCCAAACACCACTGCACTGTCCTAAATCCTGAAACACCAGCCCCAGCATGGCCCCCTACACTGTCCGAACACCACTGCACTGCCCTAAACCCTGAAACACCAGCCCCAGCACGACCCCCTACACTGCCGAACACAAATGCTCTGCCCTAAATCCTGAAACACCTGCCCCAGCACGACCCCCTACACTGCCCGAACACCACTGCACTGCCCTAAACCCTGAAACACCAGCCCCAGCACGACCCCCTACACTGCCCGAACACCACTGCACTTCCCTAATCCCAGAAACACCAGCCCCAGAACGACCCCCTACATCGTCCGAACACAACTGCACTGCCCTAAACCCTGAAACACCAGCCCCAGCACGACCCTTACACTGCCCAAACACCACTGCACTGTCCTAAACCCTGAAACACCAGCCCCAGCACGACCCTTACACTGCCCAAACACCACTGCACTGTCCTAAATCCTGAAACACCAGCCCCAGCATGGCCACCTACACTGTCCGAACACCACTGCACTGCCCTAAACCCTGAAACACCAGCCCCAGCACAACCCCCTACACTGTCGAACACAAATGCTCTGCCCTAAATCCTGAAACACCTGCCCCAGCACGACTCCCTACACTGCCCGAACACAACCGCACTGCCCTAAACCCTGAAACACCTGCCCCAGCACGACCCCCTACACTGCCCGAACACCAATGAACTGCCCTAAACCCTGACACACCGGCCCAGGCACGACCCCCTACACTGCCCGAACACCACTGCACTGCCCTAAACCCTGAAACACCAGCCCCAGCACGACCCCCTACACTGCCCGAACACCACTGCACTTCCCTAATCCCAGAAACACCAGCCCCAGAACGACCCCCTACATCGTCCGAACACAACTGCACTGCCCTAAACCCTGAAACACCAGCCACAGCACCACCCCCTACAGTGTCCGAACACCCCTGCACTGCCCTAAACCCTGAAATGCCGCCCCCAGCAAGACCCCCTCGACTGCCCGAACACCACTGCACTGCCCTAATCCCTGAAACACCACCCCCAGGAAGACCCCCTACACTGCCCGAACACCACCGCCGTAAACGCTAAACACCACCCCCAGCAAGACACCTATACTTCCCGAACACCACTGCACTGCACTAAACCCTTAAACACCAGTCCCAGCACGAACCCATACACTGCCCGAACACCACTGCACTGCCCTATTCCCAGAAACACTAGCCCCAGAACGACCCCCTACATTGTCCGAACACAACTGCAATGCCCTAAACACTGAAACACAAGGCCCAGCACAACCCTTACACTGCCCGAACACCACTGCACTGCCCTAAATCCTGAAACACCAGCCCCAGCATGGCCCCCTACACTGTCCGAGCACCACTGCACTGCCCTAAATCCTTAAACACCAGCCCCAGCATGACCCCCTACACTGCCCGAACACCACTGCACTGCCCTAAGCCCTGAAATGCCGCCCCAGCAAGACCCCCTAGATTGCCCGAACACCACTGCGCTGCCCTAATCCCTGAAACACCACCCCCAGTAATACCCCCTACACTGCACGAACACCACTGACCTAAACCCTTAAACACCACAACCAGCAAGACCCCTCTACTTCCCGAAAACCACTGCATTGCACTAAACCCTGAAACACCAGCCCCAGCACGACCCCCTACACTGCCCGAACACCACTGCACTGCCCTAAACCCTGAAACACCAGCCCCAGCACGACCCCCTACACTGCCAGAACACCACTGCACTTCCCTAATCCCAGAAACACCAGCCCCGGAACGACCCCCTACATCGTCCGAACACAACTGCACTGCCCTAAACCCTGAAACACCAGCCCCAGCACGACCCTTACACTGCCCAAACACCACTGCACTGTCCTAAATCCT
Source organism: Triturus cristatus (assembly GCF_964204655.1). Taxonomy (NCBI): domain Eukaryota; kingdom Metazoa; phylum Chordata; class Amphibia; order Caudata; family Salamandridae; genus Triturus; species Triturus cristatus. Next base: position 867,591,878 of record NC_140579.1, on the reverse strand, counting down.
GAAACACCAGCCCCAGCATGGCCCCCTACACTGTCCGAACACCACTGCACTGCCCTAAACCCTGAAACACCAGCCCCAGCACGACCCCCTACACTGCCGAACACAAATGCTCTGCCCTAAATCCTGAAACACCTGCCCCAGCACGACCCCCTACACTGCCCGAACATAACTGCACATCCCTAAACCCTGAAACACCTGCCCCAGCACGACCCCCTACACTGCCCGAACACCAATGCACTGCCCTAAACCCTGAAACACCAGCCCCAGCACGACCCCCTACACTGCACGAACACCAATGTACTGCCCTAAACCCTGAAACACCTGCCCCACCACGACCCCCTACACTTCATGAACACCCTGACACTGCCCTAAACCCTGAAACACCAGTCCCAGCACGATGCTCTACACTGCCCGAAAATCACTGCACTGCCCTAAACCCTGAAACACCAGTCCCAGCATGACACCCTGCGCTGCCCGAACACCACTGCACTGCCCAAAACCCTGAAACACCAGTCCCAGCACGACAGCCTGCACTGCCCGAACACCACTGCACTGCCCTAAACCCTGAAACACCATCCCCAGCACGACCCCCTACACTACCCAAACACCACTGAACTACCCTAAAGCCTAAATCTACCCCCAGCACGAAGCCCTGCACTACCCGAACACCAGTGCACTACCCTAAACCCTAAATCTACCCCCAGCACGACCCCCTACACTGCCCGAACACCACTGCACTGCCCTAAAGCCTGAAACACCAGACCCAGCACGACCCCCTAAACTGCCCGAACACCACTGCACTACTCTAAACCCTAAATCTAACCCAGCACGACCCCCTACACTACCCGAACACCACTGCACTTCCCTAAACCCTAAATCTACCCCCCCGCCACGACCCCCAACACTGCCCAAGCACCACTGCACTACCCTAAACCCTAAATCTACTCTCAGCATGACCCTCTACACTGCCCGAACACCACTGCACTGCCCTAATCGCTGAAACACCAGCCCCAGGACAACCGCCTACACTGTCTGAATACCAGTGCACTGCCCTAAACCCTAAATCACCACCCCCAGCACGACCCCCTACACTGCACGAACACCACTGCACTGCCCTAAACCCTAAAACATCACCCCCAGCACGACCCCTTACACTGCCCGAACACCACTGCCCTAAGCCCTGAAACACCAGCCCCAGCATGAGCCCCTACACTGCCCGAACACCACTGCACTGAACTAAACCCTGAAACACCAGCCCCAGCACGACCCCCTACACTGCACGAACACCAATGTGCTGCCCTAAACCCTGAAACACCTGCCCCAGCACGACCCCCTACACTTCACGAACACCACGACACTGCCCTAAACCCTGAAACACCAGTCCCAGCACGATGCTCTACACTGCCCGAAAATCACTGCACTGCCATAAACCCTGAAACACCAGTCCCAGCATGACACCCTGCGCTGCTCGAACACCACTGCCCAAAACCCTGAAACACCCGTCCCAGCACGACAGCCTGCACTGCCCGAACACCACTGCACTGCCCTAAACCCTGAAACACCATCCCCAGCACGACCCCCTACACTACCCAAACACCACTGAACTACCCTAAAGCCTAAATCTACCCCCAGCACAAAGCCCTGCACTACCCGAACACCAGTGCACTACCCTAAACCCTATATCTACCCCCAGCACGACCCCCTACACTGTCTGAACACCACTGCACTGCCCTAAACTCTAAATCACCACCCCCAGCACGACCCCCTACACTGCCCGAACACCACTGCACTGCCCTAAACCCTAAATCACCACGCCCAGCATGACCCCCTACACTGCCGGAACACCACTGCACTGCCCTAAACCCTAAAACACCACCCCAGCACGACCTCCTACACTGCACAAACACCACTGCACTGCACTAAACCCTAAAACTCCACCCCCAGCACGACCCCTTACACTGCCCGAACACCACGAACTGCCCTAAGCCCTGAAACACCAACCTCCAGCACGACACCCTACAGTGCCAGAACACCACTGTACTGCCCTAAGCCCTGAAACACCAACCCCAGCACGAGCCCCTACACTGCCCGAAACCCACTGCACTGTACTAAACCCTGAAACACCAGCCCCAGCATGACCCCTACACAGCCCGAACACCACTGCACTGCCCTAAACCCTGAAACACCACCCCCAGCAAGAATCCCTACACTGCCCGAACACCACTGCACTAAACCCTGAAACACCACCCCCTGCACGACCCACTACACTGCCCCAACATCACTGCAGTGTCCTAAACCCTGAAACACCACCCCCTGCATGACCCCCAACAGAGCCCGAATACCACTGCACTGCCGTAAACCCTAAAACACCACCCCCATCACGACCCCCTACACTGCCCGATCACTACTGCACTGCCCTAAACCGTGAAACACCAGCCCCTGCACGACCCCCTACACTGCCCAAACACCACTGCACTACCCTAAGCCCTAAAACACCACCCCCAGCACGACCCCCTACACTGCACGAACACCACTGACCTAAACCCTTAAACACGACAACCAGCAAGACCCCTCTACTTCTCGAACACCACTGCATTGCACTAAACCCTGAAACACCAGCCCCAGCACGACCCCCTACACTGCCCGAACACCACTGCACTGCCCTAAACCCTGAAACACCAGCCCCAGCACGACCCCCTACACTGCCCGAACACCACTGCACTTCCCTAATCCCAGAAACACCAGCCCCAGAACGACCCCCTATATCGTCCGAACACAACTGCACTGCCCTAAACCCTGAAACACCAGCCCCAGCACCACCCCCTACAGTGTCCGAACACCCCTGCACTGCCCTAAACCCTGAAATGCCGCCCCCAGCAAGACCCCCTAGACTGCCCGAACACCACTGCACTGCCCTAATCCCTGAAACACCACCCCCAGGAAGACACCCTACACTGCCCGAACACCACCGCCCTAAACCCTAAACACCACCCCCAGCAAGACACGTATACTTCCCGAACACTACTGCACTGCACTAAACCCTTAAACACCAGTCCCAGCACGAACCCATACACTGCCTGAACACCACTGCACTGCCCTATTCCCAGAAACACTAGCCCCAGAACGACCCCCTACATTGTCCGAACACAACTGCAATGCCCTAAACACTGAAACACCAGGCCCAGCACAACCCTTACACTGCCCGAACACCACTGCACTGCCCTAAATCCTGAAACACCAGCCCCAGCATGGCCCCCTACAGTGTCCGAGCACCACTGCACTGCCCTAAATCCTTAAACACCAGCCCCAGCATGACCCCCTACACTGCCCGAACACCACTGCACTGCCCTAAACCCTGAAATGCCGCCCCAGCAAGACCCCCTAGATTGCCCGAACACCACTGCGCTGCCCTAATCCCTGAAACACCACCCCCAGTAATACCCCCTACACTGCACGAACACCACTGACCTAAACCCTTAAACACCACAACCAGCAAGACCCCTCTACTTCCCGAACACCACTGCATTGCACTAAAGCCTGAAACACCAGCCCCAGCACGACCCCCTACACTGCCCGAGCACCACTGCACTGCCCTAAACCCTGAAACACCAACCCCAGCACGACCCCCTACACTGCCCGAACACCACTGCACTTCCCTAATCCCAGAAACACCAGCCCCAGAACGACCCCCTACATCGTCCGAACACAACTGCACTGCCCTAAACCCTGAAACACCAGCCCCAGCACGACCCTTACACTGCCCAAACACCACTGCACTGTCCTAAATCCTGAAACACCAGCCCCAGCATGGCCCCCTACACTGTCCGAACACCACTGCACTGCCCTAAACCCTGAAACACCAGCCCCAGCACGACCCCCTACACTGCCGAACACAAATGCTCTGCCCTAAATCCTGAAACACCTGCCCCAGCACGACCCCCTACACTGCCCGAACACCACTGCACTGCCCTAAACCCTGAAACACCAGCCCCAGCACGACCCCCTACACTGCCCGAACACCACTGCACTTCCCTAATCCCAGAAACACCAGCCCCAGAACGACCCCCTACATCGTCCGAACACAACTGCACTGCCCTAAACCCTGAAACACCAGCCCCAGCACGACCCTTACACTGCCCAAACACCACTGCACTGTCCTAAACCCTGAAACACCAGCCCCAGCACGACCCTTACACTGCCCAAACACCACTGCACTGTCCTAAATCCTGAAACACCAGCCCCAGCATGGCCCCCTACACTGTCCGAACACCACTGCACTGCCCTAAACCCTGAAACACCAGCCCCAGCACAACCCCCTACACTGTCGAACACAAATGCTCTGCCCTAAATCCTGAAACACCTGCCCCAGCACGACTCCCTACACTGCCCGAACACAACCGCACTGCCCTAAACCCTGAAACACCTGCCCCAGCACGACCCCCTACACTGCCCGAACACCAATGAACTGCCCTAAACCCTGACACACCGGCCCAGGCACGACCCCCTACACTGCCTGAACACCACTGCACTGCCCTAAACCCTGAAACACCAGCCCCAGCACGACCCCCTACACTGCCCGAACACCACTGCACTTCCCTAATCCCAGAAACACCAGCCCCAGAACGACCCCCTACATCGTCCGAACACAACTGCACTGCCCTAAACCCTGAAACACCAGCCACAGCACCACCCCCTACAGTGTCCGAACACCCCTGCACTGCCCTAAACCCTGAAATGCCGCCCCCAGCAAGACCCCCTCGACTGCCCGAACACCACTGCACTGCCCTAATCCCTGAAACACCACCCCCAGGAAGACCCCCTACACTGCCCGAACACCACCGCCGTAAACCCTAAACACCACCCCCAGCAAGACACCTATACTTCCCGAACACCACTGCACTGCACTAAACCCTTAAACACCAGTCCCAGCACGAACCCATACACTGCCCGAACACCACTGCACTGCCCTATTCCCAGAAACACTAGCCCCAGAACGACCCCCTACATTGTCCGAACACAACTGCAATGCCCTAAACACTGAAACACAAGGCCCAGCACAACCCTTACACTGCCCGAACACCACTGCACTGCCCTAAATCCTGAAACACCAGCCCCAGCATGGCCCCCTACACTGTCCGAGCACCACTGCACTGCCCTAAATCCTTAAACACCAGCCCCAGCATGACCCCCTACACTGCCCGAACACCACTGCACTGCCCTAAGCCCTGAAATGCCGCCCCAGCAAGACCCCCTAGATTGCCCGAACACCACTGCGCTGCCCTAATCCCTGAAACACCACCCCCAGTAATACCCCCTACACTGCACGAACACCACTGACCTAAACCCTTAAACACCACAACCAGCAAGACCCCTCTACTTCCCGAAAACCACTGCATTGCACTAAACCCTGAAACACCAGCCCCAGCACGACCCCCTACACTGCCCGAACACCACTGCACTGCCCTAAACCCTGAAACACCAGCCCCAGCACGACCCCCTACACTGCCAGAACACCACTGCACTTCCCTAATCCCAGAAACACCAGCCCCGGAACGACCCCCTACATCGTCCGAACACAACTGCACTGCCCTAAACCCTGAAACACCAGCCCCAGCACGACCCTTACACTGCCCAAACACCACTGCACTGTCCTAAATCCTGAAACACCAGCCCCAGCATGGCCCCCTACACTGTCCGAACACCACTGCACTGCCCTAAACCCTGAAACACCAGCCCCAGCACGACCCCCTACACTGCCGAACACAAATGCTCTGCCCTAAATCCTGAAACACCTGCCCCAGCACGACCCCCTACACTGCCCGAACATAACTGCACATCCCTAAACCCTGAAACACCTGCCCCAGCACGACCCCCTACACTGCCCGAACACCAATGCACTGCCCTAAACCCTGAAACACCAGCCCCAGCACGACCCCCTACACTGCACGAACACCAATGTACTGCCCTAAACCCTGAAACACCTGCCCCACCACGACCCCCTACACTTCATGAACACCCTGACACTGCCCTAAACCCTGAAACACCAGTCCCAGCACGATGCTCTACACTGCCCGAAAATCACTGCACTGCCCTAAACCCTGAAACACCAGTCCCAGCATGACACCCTGCGCTGCCCGAACACCACTGCACTGCCCAAAACCCTGAAACACCAGTCCCAGCACGACAGCCTGCACTGCCCGAACACCACTGCACTGCCCTAAACCCTGAAACACCATCCCCAGCACGACCCCCTACACTACCCAAACACCACTGAACTACCCTAAAGCCTAAATCTACCCCCAGCACGAAGCCCTGCACTACCCGAACACCAGTGCACTACCCTAAACCCTAAATCTACCCCCAGCACGACCCCCTACACTGCCCGAACACCACTGCACTGCCCTAAAGCCTGAAACACCAGACCCAGCACGACCCCCTAAACTGCCCGAACACCACTGCACTACTCTAAACCCTAAATCTAACCCAGCACGACCCCCTACACTACCCGAACACCACTGCACTTCCCTAAACCCTAAATCTACCCCCCCGCCACGACCCCCAACACTGCCCAAGCACCACTGCACTACCCTAAACCCTAAATCTACTCTCAGCATGACCCTCTACACTGCCCGAACACCACTGCACTGCCCTAATCGCTGAAACACCAGCCCCAGGACAACCGCCTACACTGTCTGAATACCAGTGCACTGCCCTAAACCCTAAATCACCACCCCCAGCACGACCCCCTACACTGCACGAACACCACTGCACTGCCCTAAACCCTAAAACATCACCCCCAGCACGACCCCTTACACTGCCCGAACACCACTGCCCTAAGCCCTGAAACACCAGCCCCAGCATGAGCCCCTACACTGCCCGAACACCACTGCACTGAACTAAACCCTGAAACACCAGCCCCAGCACGACCCCCTACACTGCACGAACACCAATGTGCTGCCCTAAACCCTGAAACACCTGCCCCAGCACGACCCCCTACACTTCACGAACACCACGACACTGCCCTAAACCCTGAAACACCAGTCCCAGCACGATGCTCTACACTGCCCGAAAATCACTGCACTGCCATAAACCCTGAAACACCAGTCCCAGCATGACACCCTGCGCTGCTCGAACACCACTGCACTGCCCAAAACCCTGAAACACCCGTCCCAGCACGACAGCCTGCACTGCCCGAACACCACTGCACTGCCCTAAACCCTGAAACACCATCCCCAGCACGACCCCCTACACTACCCAAACACCACTGAACTACCCTAAAGCCTAAATCTACCCCCAGCACAAAGCCCTGCACTACCTGAACACCAGTGCACTACCCTAAACCCTATATCTACCCCCAGCACGACCCCCTACACTGTCTGAACACCACTGCACTGCCCTAAACTCTAAATCACCACCCCCAGCACGACCCCCTACACTGCCCGAACACCACTGCACTGCCCTAAACCCTAAATCACCACGCCCAGCATGACCCCCTACACTGCCGGAACACCACTGCACTGCCCTAAACCCTAAAACACCACCCCAGCACGACCTCCTACACTGCACAAACACCACTGCACTGCACTAAACCCTAAAACTCCACCCCCAGCACGACCCCTTACACTGCCCGAACACCACGAACTGCCCTAAGCCCTGAAACACCAACCTCCAGCACGACACCCTACAGTGCCAGAACACCACTGTACTGCCCTAAGCCCTGAAACACCAACCCCAGCACGAGCCCCTACACTGCCCGAAACCCACTGCACTGTACTAAACCCTGAAACACCAGCCCCAGCACGACCCCTACACAGCCCGAACACCACTGCACTGCCCTAAACCCTGAAACACCACCCCCAGCAAGAATCCCTACACTGCCCGAACACCACTGCACTAAACCCTGAAACACCACCCCCTGCACGAACCACTACACTGCCCCAACATCACTGCAGTGTCCTAAACCCTGAAACACCACCCCCTGCATGACCCCCAACAGAGCCCGAATACCACTGCACTGCCGTAAACCCTAAAACACCACCCCCATCACGACCCCCTACACTGCCCGATCACTACTGCACTGCCCTAAACCGTGAAACACCAGCCCCTGCACGACCCCCTACACTGCCCAAACACCACTGCACTACCCTAAGCCCTAAAACACCACCCCCAGCATGACCCCCTAAACTGCCCGAACACCACTGCACTGCCCTCAACCCTGAAACACCAACCCTAAAACACCACCCCCAGCACGACCCCCTACACAACCTGAACACCACTGCACTGCCCTCAACCCTGAAACACCAGCCCCAGCATGACCCCCTACACTGCCCGAACACCACTGCACTGCCGTAAGCCCTGTAACACCAGCCCCAGCATGATCTCCTACACTGCCTGAACAATACTGCACTGCCCTAAACCCTGAAACACCAACCCCAGCACGACCCCCTACACTGCCCGAACACCAGTGCACTGCCCTATACCCCGAAACACCAGCCCCAGCACAACACCCTACACTGCACGAACACCACTGCAATGCCCTAAACCCTAAAACACCATCCCCAGCAAGACCCCCTACACTGCCTGAAAACCACTGCACTGCCCTAAACCCTAAAACACCACCCCAGCACGACCCCCTACACTGCCCAAACACCACTGCACTGCTGTATACTCTGAAACACCCCCCCAGCACGACCCCCTACACTGCCCGAACACCACTGCACTGCCCTAATCCCTGAAACACAACCGCCAGCCAGACCCCCTACACTGCCCGAACACCACTGCCCTAAACTATTAAACACCACCCCCAGCAAGACCCCTATACTTCCCGAACACCACTGCACTGCACTAAACCCTTAAACACCAGTCCCAGCACGACCCCCTACACTGCCCGAACACCACTGCAGTGCCCTAAACCCTGAAACACCAGCCCCAGCACGACCCCTTACACTGCCCGAACACCACTGCACTGCCCTAATCCCAGAAACACTAGCCCCAGAACGACCCCCTACATTGTCCGAACACAACTGCACTGCCCTAAACCCTGAAAAACCAGCCCCGGCACAACCCTTACACTGCCCGAACACCACTGCACTGACCTAAATCCTGAAACACCAGCCCCAGCATGGCCCCCTACACTGTCCGAACACCACTGCACTGCCTTAAACCCTGAAACACCAGCCCCAGGATGACCCCCAACACTGCCCGAACACAATTGCACTGCCTTAAACCCTGAAACACCTGCCCCAGCACGACACCCTGCACTGCCCGAACACCACTGCACTGCCCTAAACCCTGAAACACCATACCCAGCACAACCCCCTACCCTACCCAAACACCACTGAACTACCCTAAACCCTAAAACACTCCCCCAGCACAACTCCCTACACTACCCAAAAACCAATGCACTACCCTAAAGCCTAAATCTACCACAGCACGAAGCCCTGCACTACCCGAACACCAGTGCACTACCCTAAACCCTAAATCTACCCCCAGCACGACCCCCTACACTGCCCGAACACCACTGCAATACCCTAAACATACCCTCAGCATGACCCCCTACACTGCCCGAACACCACTGCACTGCCCTAAACCCTGAAACACCAGCCCCAGCACGACTCCCTAAACTGCCCGAAAACCACTGCACTACCCTAAACCCTAAGTCTAACCCAGCAAGACCCCCTTCACTACCCGAACACTACTGCAAAACCCTAAACACTAAATCTACCCCAGCACGACCCCCTACACTGCCCGTACACCACTGCACTACCCTAAAACCTAAATCTACCCCCAGCACGACCCTCTACACTGCCCGAACACCACTGCAATACCCTAAACCCTAAACATACCCTCAGCATGACCCCCTAAACTGCCCGAACGCCACTGCACTGCCCTAAACACTGAAACACCAGCCCCAGCACGACCCCCTACACTGCCCCAACACCACTGCACTGCCCTAAACCCTGAAACACCAGCCCCAGCACGACTCCCTAAACTGCCCGAAAACCACTGCACTACCCTAAACCCTAAATCTAACCCAGCACGACCCCGTACACTACCCGAACACCACTGCAATACCCTAAACACTTAATCTACCCTCAGCACGACCCCCTACACTGCCCGAACACCACTGCACTACCCTAAACCCTAAATCTACTCTCAGCATGACCCTCTACCTTGCCCGAACACCACTGCACTGCCCTAAACCCTGAAACACCAGCCCCAGCACGACCCCCTACACTGTCTGAACACCACTGCACTGCCCTAAACTCTAAATCACCACCCCCAGCACGACCCCCTACACTGCCCGAACACCACTGCACTGCCCTAAACCCTAAAACGCCACCCCCAGCACAACCCCCTATACTGCCTGACCACCACTGCACTGCCCTAAACCCTAAAACACCACCCCCAGCACGACCCCTTACACTGCCCGAACACCACTGCACTGCCCTAAGCCCTGAAACACCAACCTCCAGCACAATACCCTACACTGCCAGAACACCACTGTACTGCCCTAAGCCCTGAAACACCAGCCCCAGCATGAGCCCCTACACTGCCCGAACACCACTGCACTTTACTAAACCCTGAAACACCAGCCCCAGCACGACCCCCTACACTGCCCGAACACAATTGCACTGCCCTGAACCCTGAAACACATGCCCCAGCACAACCCCCTACACTGCACGAACACCACGACACTGCCCTAAACCCTGAAACACCAGTCCCAGCACGACGCTCTACACTGCCCGAAAATAACTGCACTGCCCTAAATCCTGAAATACCAGTCCCAGCACGACACCCTGCGCTGCCCGAACACCACTGCACTGCCCTAAACCCTGAAACAGCAGTCCCAGCACGACACCCTGCACTGCCCGAACACCACTGCACTGCCCTAAACCCTGAAACACCATCCCCAGAACGACCCCCTACACTACCCAAACACCACTGAACTGCCCTAAACCCTAAAACACTCCCCCAGCATGACTCCCTACACTACCCAAAAACCACTGCACTACCCTAAAGCCTAAATCTACCCCAGCACAAAGCCCTGCACTACCCGAACACCGCTGCACTGCTCTAAACCCTAAATCACCACCCCCAGCACGACACCCTACACTGCCCGAACACCACTGCTTTGCCCTAAACCCTAAAACACCACCCCAGCACGACCCTCTACACTGCACGAACACCACTGCACTGCCCTAAACCCTAAAACACCACCCCCGCACGACCCCTTACACTGCCCGAACACCACTGCACTGCCCTAAGCCCTGAAACACCAACCTCCAGCACGACACCCTACACTGCCAGAACACCACTGTACTGTCCTAAGCCCTGAAACACCAGCCCCAGCACGAGGCCCTACACTCCCCGAACTCCACTGCACTGTACTAAACTCTGAAACACCAGCACCAGCACGACCCCCTACACAGCCCGAACACCACTGCACTGCCCTAAACCCTGAAACACCACCCCCAGCAAGAATCCCTACACTGCCCAAACAGCACTACACTAAACCCTGAAACACCACCCCCTGCACGACCCTCTTCACTGCCCCAACACCACTGCACTGTCCTAAACCCTGAAACACCACTCCCTGCATGACCCCCTACAGTGCCCGAACACCACTGATCTGTCGTAAACCCTAAATCAACACCAACAGCACGACCCCCTACACTGCCCGATCACCACTGCACTGCCCTAAACCCTGAAACACCAGCCCCAGCACGACCCCCTACACTGCCTGAACACCACTGCACTGCCCTAAACCCTGAAAGACCAGCCCCAGCACGACTCCCTACACTGCCCGAACACCACTGCACTGCCCTAAACCCTGAAACAACAGCCCCAGCACGACCCCCTTCACTGCCAGAACATCACTGCGCTGCCCTAAACCCTGAAACACCTGTCCCAGCAGGTCCCTTTACATTGCTCGAACACCACTGCACTACCCTAAATCCTTTAAATCCAGCCCCAGTATGACCCCCTACACTGCCCAAACACCACTGCACTGCCCTAATCCCTGAAACACCAGCCCCAGCATGACCCCCTACACTGCCCAAACACCACGACACTGCCCTAAACCCTGAAACACCAGTCCCAGCACGATGCTCTACACTGCCCGAAAATCACTGCACTGCCCTAAACCCTGAAACACCAGTCCCAGCATGACACCCTGCGCTGCCCGAACACTACTAAACTGCCCTATACCCTGAAACACCACCCCCAGCATGACCCCCTACACTGCTCAAACAGCACTGCACTGCCCTAAACCCTGAAACAGCAACCTCATCAAGACCCCCTACACAGACCAAACACCACTGCCCTAAACCCTAAAACACCACCCCAGCAAGACCCCCTACACTGCCCGAAACCACTGCACTGCCATAAACCCTGAAACACCACCCCAGCAATATGCCCTACACTTCCCGAACACCACTGCACTACCCTAAACCCTAAATCTACTCTCAGCATGACCCTCTACACTGCCTGAACACCACTGCACTGCCCTCAACCCTGAAACACCAACCCTAAAACACCACCCCCAGCACGACACTCTACACAGTCTGAACACCACTGCACTGCCCTCAAAACTGAATAACCAGCCCCAGCATGACCCCCTACACTGCCCAAACACCACTGCACTGAACTAAACCCTGAATCACCAGCCTCAGCACAACTCCCTACACTGCCCGAACACCACTGCACTGCCCTAAGCCCTGTAACACCAGCCCCAGCATGACCCCCTACACAGCCCGAACAACACTGCACTGCCCTAAACCCTGAAACACCAGCCACAGCAAGACCCCCTACACTGCCCAAACACCAGTGCGCTGCCCTAAACCCTGAAACACCAGCCCCAGCACGACCCCCTACACTGCACGAACACCAATGTACTGCCCTAAACCCTGAAACACCTGCCCCACCACGACCCCCTACACTTAATGAACACCCCGACACTGCCCTAAACCCTGAAACACCAGTCCCAGCACGATGCTCTACACTGCCCGAAAATCACTGCACTGCCCTAAACCCTGAAACACCAGTCCCAGCATGACACCCTGCGCTGCCCGAACACCACTGCACTGCCCAAAACCCTGAAACACCAGTCCCAGCACGACAGCCTGCACTGCCCGAACACCACTGCACTGCCCTAAACCCTGAAACACCATCCCCAGCACGACCCCCTACACTACCCAAACACCACTGAACTACCCTAAAGCCTAAATCTACCCCCAGCACGAAGCCCTGCACTACCCGAACACCAGTGCACTACCCTAAACCCTAAATCTACCCCCAGCACGACCCCCTACACTGCCCGAACACCACTGCACTGCCCTAAAGCCTGAAACACCAGACCCAGCACGACCCCCTAAACTGCCCGAACACCACTGCACTACTCTAAACCCTAAATCTAACCCAGCACGACCCCCTACACTACCCGAACACCACTGCACTTCCCTAAACCCTAAATCTACCCCCCCGCCACGACCCCCAACACTGCCCAAGCACCACTGCACTACCCTAAACCCTAAATCTACTCTCAGCATGACCCTCTACACTGCCCGAACACCACTGCACTGCCCTAATCGCTGAAACACCAGCCCCAGGACAACCGCCTACACTGTCTGAATACCAGTGCACTGCCCTAAACCCTAAATCACCACCCCCAGCACGACCCCCTACACTGCACGAACACGACTGCACTGCCCTAAACCCTAAAACATCACCCCCAGCACGACCCCTTACACTGCCCGAACACCACTGCCCTAAGCCCTGAAACACCAGCCCCAGCATGAGCCCCTACACTGCCCGAACACCACTGCACTGAACTAAACCCTGAAACACCAGCCCCAGCACGACCCCCTACACTGCACGAACACCAATGTACTGCCCTAAACCCTGAAACACTTGCCCCAGCACGACCCCCTACACTTCACGAACACCACGACACTGCCCTAAACCCTGAAACACCAGTCCCAGCACGATGCTCTACACTGCCCGAAAATCACTGCACTGCCATAAACCTTGTGTGAGAAGTTGGCCTGGTATATGATGCTCACTAGTTAAAGTGATCACCTTGTACCATGCCAAGCAACCCTTATGGTGTGGTTGTAAGTCAACCTTTTCGGACTAGCTGCCCTAGTGGTAGCGTAGGCTAAGCAGTCTTTGAGGCTAAACTCGTGAAGCGTGTTAAGCCAGCTGTTTTACCAAATGCAACCCCCTTTTATACCAATGAAAGGACACCACACAGATATATATTCAAAATATATATGTATTTATTTCTCAAAGTAACCCCTAGTCTCTTTATGAGCACAGGAGCACAAATCGTCAAACAAGATTACAGTAGAATACACAAAAGTTGCACTTTATATGGATAGGCCCTGGTGGCCGCTCGAACCATATACTAAAATAGTGGTATAAGTACCACGAACAGAAAAGGGAAAAGGCCTAGGGCCTCTAGAATCGCTGGGCCTACAAGGAGCTAACTTCAGTTAGTGACCAGCAGGTCCACGGGTGGCGTGTGCAGAGCAAATAGTCACACGCGTGCTCCCATAGGTTTCAATGGGTGAGTAAAAAGTACAAAGTTACTGCAAAAAGGATCTTCCGGATGGACTAGGAACTCAAGATTTTGAACACAGGTTACTAGAGATGTAATACTACACTTGGGCACAGGTGTGCCAGCTTTACCTCACCCACAGGAAGCGGGTGCATAGGCCTCGAAGTGCGTCGGGTTTCTTCTATCTGTTCCGTGGAGCCTGAAGACAAAGATGCTGCAGGCGGTCGGTCCGGGAGAGATGCAGTGGATCCAAGAGTGGATCGGAGATGTTGAAGACCTGTAAGCAGAGGGGACAGTGTTCACAGTCACTAGCCAGTGACCGGCGTGGCACCAGGTGGGTACCAGGCAATGTCGGGTGCAAACAGGAAGAAAGGTGTAGCTTGTCTCTGCAGCCACGTGGTCCCTGGAGGTCGACGACGTCCAGGAGTTGATTCACGAGCTGTCCCATGCAGGCTCTCACTGTCGGCCGTGTCGGCGACTTGATCGAAGCAAACAAGCCTTGGCAAAAGCAATTGTTGTACGAGATGAAATAAGCTGATGGTTCTGACCAGCAAGGTCAGAAGGACTGCTCCTTTGGAGGGGAGCAAGGGCCAGTCTGGAGCAACCAGACCAGCGGTGTATTTTGTAGAGTTTGTCGCCAAGATGGCTACTAGCCAGCAGGCCAGCAACCGGTTAGGCGCGTCGAGTGGCAAAATGCAGAAGGGCCCTCCGCAGATCGTGGAGATGCTGGAGGGCTCACCTTTGGTGCAGATGCTACTCGGGCGTTGGGCTTCTCAGATCCCAAAGCACAACTTGGAGGGAGCCTCGGTTGTTGCACTTGTCAGCTTGTCGTGGTCGTTTCAAGATGGCTGGCTCCACGTGTCTCGGTGCCTCCACGGGTCTCCTCTTTTCAGGGACTGTGGATCGGGCGGTGAGAGGTCTGGAGGTCCAGGTCTTGTCAGTCTCTGGGCTCGGGCTCCGGCGGGAGGCGGCGGCAAGGCAGACGTTGATTCGCTGGATGGTGCTTGCGTTAGCAAGGTGGTCACTCCCTGACCACAGGGGAGATTGGCTTCAGTCCTCTGGGCAGCAGAGCGTCGAAGTTCCCGTCTTCTTCTTAGTGTTAAGTTGATTCCAGGATGTCTGAAGTCTTAGGACACAGCTCCTACCTTTAAGCGGATTCTAGGGGCCGGACTACCTGCTAGGTCCCTCCCTATGGGTGGGACCAGGAAGGGGGGTGGTTACACCCCCAATCCTTTGTCCAGCTCGCCCCAGGCCCGGGACTGGTGTGCCCCAGGACCGGTTTGAACTGGCATATGCACTGAGGCTCCTTGTGAGTCACAGGCATGTCTGGTTTCTTTCAAGCCCTACCTGACCAATACACAAAATCCTGTCTGGGGTGGTGCATGCACCTCCCCTGGCAGGAAACCCTTTGTCCACACCTCCCAAGCTGGAAGGACTCCCAGCAGCAGGAGGGCAGACTTGTGTCTGTGGTGGCAGCATCCATTTTGTGGAGCTGAGGCTATGTCTGATTTTACCCGGGTTTCAGGTACTGTACATGTCGTGTCCCTCTAGAAGGGTGGAATGCTAACCCCGTCGCCAGAATTGGCGAGGGGTTAGTATTCCAATTCGTATGACACCTTACTCGACATGTTTTGATAAAGCCAAACCAAAGATAGCATTTAACCGCGAGGTTCATAATGCACTTAAGAGTATATGGTATGACGATATCTGGAAACAGTAGAAGGAAGTTGTTCCGACCACTGCAGACAGGCTCAGCTCATGCCAGAGCACCATCTCACATGGAACCAAGCACTCTGCCTTCAGGATTGTTAAGGCCTGCCATAGGAGTGACTTATAGGTTACCAGGTGTCCCATTTAAGGTTAGGTATAGGTATACTACACCTAAGTAAGAGGTGATTACACCAACTTACCCCAGCTGAGTGATCAGCCAGTTGTGTCAAATTGTTAGGCCAAGCCTGGGGTGGCATAATACATGCTGCAGCCCCTGGCAGGCCTTGGGTACACCAATGCCCTGGGTACCTAGTGCACACTGGTACAGGGGCTGACAGGGTGATCCACTTCCAATTGGTTATGCACCTAGGGTGCATAGTTTTAATTTAGTAGAGAGAACAGCAGGCTGGGGGTCTGATTGGCAGGCCCACAGCCTCAATATGTCAAAAACCAGTGAAGCAAAAAGCAAAAATTTGGGGTGACCATAGGATAGCAGACCCTACTCTCCTACACCCTGAAACACCAGTCCCAGCATGACACCCTGCGCTGCTCGAACACCACTGCACTGCCCAAAACCCTGAAACACCCGTCCCAGCACGACAGCCTGCACTGCCCGAACACCACTGCACTGCCCTAAACCCTGAAACACCATCCCCAGCACGACCCCCTACACTACCCAAACACCACTGAACTACCCTAAAGCCTAAATCTACCCCCAGCACGAAGCCCTGCACTACCCGAACACCAGTGCACTACCCTAAACCCTAAATCTACCCCCAGCACGACCCCCTACACTGCCCGAACACCACTGCAATACCCTTAACCCTTAACATACCCTCAGCATGACCCGCTACACTGCCCGAACGCCACTGCACTGCCCTAAACACTGAAACACCAGCCCCAGCATGACCCCCTACACTGCCCGAACACCACTGCACTGCCCTAAAGCCTGAAACACCAGCCCCAGCATGACCCCCTACACTGCCCGAACACCACTGCACTGCCCTAAAGCCTGAAACACCAGCCCCAGCACGACCCCCTAAACTGCCCGAACACCACTGCACTACTCTAAACCCTAAATCTAACCCAGCACGACCCCCTACACTACCCAAACACCACTGCACTACCCTAAACCCTAAATCTACTCTCAGCATGACCCTCTACACTGCCCGAACACCACTGCACTCCCCTAATCCCTGAAACACCAGCCCCAGCACGACCGCCTACACTGTCTGAACACCACTGCACTGCCCTAAACCCTAAATCACCACCCCCAGCACAACCCCCTACACTGCATGAACACCACTGCACTGCCCTAAACCCTAAAACATCACCCCCAGCACGACCCCTTACACTGCCCGAACACCACTGCCCTAAGCCCTGAAACACCAGCCCCAGTATGAGCCCCTACACTGCCCGAACACCACTGCACTGTACTAAACCCTGAAACACCAGCCCCAGCATGACCCCCTACACGGCCCGAAAACCACTGCACTGCCCTAAGCCCTGTAACACCAGCCCAGCATGACCCCCTACACAGCCCGAACAACACTGCACTGCCCTAAACCCTGAAACACCAGCCACAGCAATACCCCTACACTGCCAGAACACCAGTGCGCTGCCCTAAACCCTGAAACACCAGCCCCAGCACGACCCCCTACACTGCACGAACACCAATGTACTGCCCTAAACCCTGAAACACCTGCCCCACCACGACCCCCTACACTTCATGAACACCCCGACACTGCCCTAAACCCTGAAACACCAGTCCCAGCACGATGCTCTACACTGCCCGAAAATCACTGCACTGCCCTAAACCCTGAAACACCAGTCCCAGCATGACACCCTGCGCTGCCCGAACACCACTGCACTGCCCAAAACCCTGAAACACCAGTCCCAGCACGACAGCCTGCACTGCCCGAACACCACTGCACTGCCCTAAACCCTGAAACACCATCCCCAGCACGACCCCCTACACTACCCAAACACCACTGAACTACCCTAAAGCCTAAATCTACCCACAGCACGAAGCCCTGCACTACCCGAACACCAGTGCACTACCCTAAACCCTAAATCTACCCCCAGCACGACCCCCTACACTGCCCGAACACCACTGCACTGCCCTAAAGCCTGAAACACCAGACCCAGCACGACCCCCTAAACTGCCAGAACACCACTGCACTACTCTAAACCCTAAATCTAACCCAGCACGACCCCCTACACTACCCGAACACCACTGCACTTCCCTAAACCCTAAATCTACCCCCCCCGCCACGACCCCCAACACTGCCCAAGCACCACTGCACTACCCTAAACCCTAAATCTACTCTCAGCATGACCCTCTACACTGCCCGAACACCACTGCACTGCCCTAATCGCTGAAACACCAGCCCCAGGACAACCGCCTACACTGTCTGAACACCAGTGCACTGCCCTAAACCCTAAATCACCACCCCCAGCACGACCCCCTACACTGCACGAACACCACTGCACTGCCCTAAACCCTAAAACATCACCCCCAGCACGACCCCTTACACTGCCCGAACACCACTGCCCTAAGCCCTGAAACACCAGCCCCAGCATGAGCCCCTACACTGCCCGAACACCACTGCACTGAACTAAACCCTGAAACACCAGCCCCAGCATGACCCCCTACACTGCACGAACACCAATGTACTGCCCTAAACCCTGAAACACCTGCCCCAGCACGACCCCCTACACTTCACGAACACAACGACACTGCCCTAAACCCTGAAACACCAGTCCCAGCACGATGCTCTACACTGCCCGAAAATCACTGCACTGCCATAAACCCTGAAACACCAGTCCCAGCATGACACCCTGCGCTGCTCGAACACCACTGCACTGCCCAAAACCCTGAAACACCCGTCCCAGCACGACAGCCTGCACTGCCCGAACACCACTGCACTGCCCTAAACCCTGAAACACCATCCCCAGCACGACCCCCTACACTACCCAAACACCACTGAACTACCCTAAAGCCTAAATCTACCCCCAGCACGAAGCCCTGCACTACCCGAACACCAGTGCACTACCCTAAACCCTAAATCTACCCCCAGCACGACCCCCTACACTGCCCGAACACCACTGCAATACCCTTAACCCTTAACATACCCTCAGCATGACCCGCTACACTGCCCGAACGCCACTGCACTGCCCTAAACACTGAAACACCAGCCCCAGCATGACCCCCTACACTGCCCGAACACCACTGCACTGCCCTAAAGCCTGAAACACCAGCCCGAGCACGACCCCCTAAACTGCCCGAACACCACTGCACTACTCTAAACCCTAAATCTAACCCAGCACGACCCCCTACACTACCCGAACACCACTGCTCTTCCCTAAACCCTAAATCTACCCCCAGCACGACCCCCAACACTGCCCAAACACCACTGCACTACCCTAAACCCTAAATCTACTCTCAGCATGACCCTCTACACTGCCCGAACACCACTGCACTCCCCTAATCCCTGAAACACCAGCCCCAGCACGACCGCCTACACTGTCTGAACACCACTGCACTGCCCTAAACCCTAAATCACCACCCCCAGCACGACCCCTTACACTGCCCGAACACCACTGCCCTAAGCCCTGAAACACCAGCCCCGGCATGAGCCCCTACACTGCCCGAACACCACTGCACTGTACGAAACCCTGAAACACCAGCCCCAGCACGACCCCCTACATGGCACGAACACCAATGTACTGCCCTAAACCCTGAAACACCTGCCCCAGCACGACCCCCTACACTTCACGAACACCACGACACTGCCCTAAACCCTGAAACACCAGTCCCAGCACGATGCTCTACACTGCCCGAAAATCACTGCACTGCCATTAACCCTGAAACACCAGTCCCAGCATGACACCCTGCGCTGCTCGAACACCACTGCACTGCCCAAAACCCTGAAACACCAGTCCCAGCACGACAGCCTGCACTGCATGAACACCACTGCACTGCCCTAAACCCTGAAACACCATCCCCAGCACCACCCCTACACTACCCAAACACCACTGAACTATCCTATACCCTAAAACACTCCCCCAGCACGACTCCCTACACTATCCAAAAACCACTGCACTACCCTAAAGCCTAAATCTACCACCAGCACGAAGCCCTGAACTACCCGAACACCAGTGCACTACCCTAAACCCTAAATCTACCCCCAGCACGACCCCCTACACTGCCCGAACACCACTGCAAAACCCTTAACCCTAAACATACCCTCAGCATGACCCGCTACACTGCCTGAACGCCACTGCACTGCCCTAAACACTGAAACACCAGACCCAGCATGACCTCCTACACTGCCTGAACACCACTGCACTGCCCTAAAGCCTGAAACAACAGCCCCAGCATGACCCCCTAAACTGCCCGAACACCACTACACTACCCTAAACCCTAAATCTTACCCAGCACGACCCCCTACACTACCCGAACACCACTGCACTACCCTAAACCCTAAATCTACCCCAGCACGACCCCCTACACTGCCAGAACACCACTGCACTACCCTAAACCCTAAATCTACTCTCAGCATGACCCTCTACACTGCCCAAACACCACTGCACTGCCCTAATCCCTGAAACACCAGCCCCAGCACGACCGCCTACACTGTCTGAACACCACTGCACTGCCCTAAACCCTAAATCACCACCCCCAGCATGACCCCCTACACTGCACGAACACCACTGCACAGCCCTAAACCCTAAAACATCACCCCCAGCACGACCCCTTACACTGCCCGAACACCACTGCACTGCCCTGAGCCCTGAAACACCAGCCCCAGCATGAGCCCCTACACTGCCCGAACACCACTGCACTGTACTAAACCCTGAAACACCAGCCCCAGCACGACCCACTACACAGTCCGAACACCACTGCACTGCCCTAAACCCTGAAACACCACCCCCAGCAAGAATCACTACACTGCCCGAACACCACTGCACTAAACCCTGAAACACCACCACCCGCACGACCCACTACACTGCCCCAACACCACTGCACCATCCTAAACCCTGAAGCACCCCCCCTGCATGACCCCCTACAGTGCCCGAACACCACTGCACTGCTGTAAACCCTAAAAAAAAACACTGCACGACTCCCTACACTGACCGATCACCACTGCACTGCCCTAAACCCTGAAACACCAGCCCCAGCACGACCCCCTACACTTCCCAAACACCACTGCACTGCCCTAAACCATGAAAGACCAGCCACAGCACGACCCCCTACACTGCCCGAACACCACTGCACTGCCCTAAATCCTGAAACAACAGCCCCAGGATGACTCCCTACACTTCCGGAACATCACTGCACTGCCGTAAACCCTGAAACACCTGTCCCAGCAGGACCCTTTACATTGCCCGAACACCACTAAACTGCCCTAAACTGTGAAAAACCAGCCCCAGTGCGACCCCCTACACTGCCCAAACACCACTGCACTGCCCTAATCCCTGAAACACCAGTCCCAGCTCGACCCCCTACCCTGCCCGAACACCACTGCCCGATACCCTGAAACACCAGCCCCAGCATGACCCCCTACACTGATCAAGCACCACTGCACTGCCCTAAACCCTGAAACACCAACCTCATCAAGACCCCCTACACAGACCGAACACCACTGCACTGCCCTAAACCCTAAAACACCACCCCAGCAAGACCCCTACACTGCCCGAACACCACTGCACTGCCATAAACCCTGAAACACCACCCCAGCAATACGCCCTACACTTCCCGAACACCACTGCACTAAACACTGAAACACCACCCCCTGCAAAACCCCCTACACTGCCCAAACACCACTGCACTGCCCTAAACCCTAAAACACCACCCCCAGCACGACCCCCTACACAGTCTAAACACCACTGCACTGCCCTCCATCCTGAAACACCAGTGCCAGCACGACCCCCTACACTGCCCGAACACCACTGCACTGCCCTAAACCCTGATACACCAGCCTCAGCACGACCCCCTACACTGCCCGAACACCACTGCACTGCCCTAAGCCCTGTAACACCAGCCCCAGCATGAACCCTACACTGCCTGAACAACACTGCACTGCCCTAAACCCTGAAACAACAGCCCCAGCACGACCCCCTGCACTGCACGAACACCACTGCAATGCCCTAAACCCTAAAACCCCATCCCCAGCAAGACCCCCTACACTGCCTGAACACCACTGCACTGCCCTAAACCCTAAAACACCACCCCAGCACGACCCCCTACACTGCCTGAACACCACTGCACTGCTGTAAACCCTGAAACACCACCCCAGCACGACCCCCTACACTGCCCGAACACCACTGCACTGCCCTAATCCCTGAAACACCAGCCCCAGCACGACCCCTTACACTGCCCGAACACCACTGCTCTGCCCTAATCCCAGAAACACTAGCCCCAGAACGACCCCCTACATTGTCCGAACACAACTGCGCTGCCCTAAACCCTGAAACACCACCCCTAAAACACCACCCCCAGCACGACCCCCTACACAGCCTTAACACCACTGCACTGCCCTCAACCCTCAAACACCAGCCACAGCACGACCCCCTACACTGCCCAAACACCACTGCACTGCCCTAAACCCTAAAACACCAGCCTCAGCACGACCCCCTACACTGCCCAAACACCACTGCACTGCCCTAAGCCCTGTAACACCAGCCCCAGCATGACCCCCTACACTGCCCGAACAACACTGCACTGCCCTAAACCCTGAAACACCAGCCCCAGCACGACCCCCTACACTGCCCGAACACCACTGCACTGCCCTAAACCCTGAAACACCAGCCCCAGCACGATCCCCTACACTGCCCGAACACCACTGCACTGCCCTAAACCCTGAAACACAAGCCCCAGCACGACCCCCTACACTGCCCGAACACCACTGCACTGCCCTAAACCCTGAAACACCACCCCAGCACGACCCCCTACACTGCACGAACACCACTGCACTGCCCTAAACCCTAAAACACCACTCCCAGCACGACCCCTTACACTGCCAGAACACCACTGTACTGCCCTAAGCCCTGAAACACCAGCCCCAGCATGAGCCCCTACACTGCCCGAACACCACTGCACTGTACTAAACCCTGAAACACCAGCTCCAGCACGACCACCTACACAGTCCGAACACCACTGCACTGCCCTAAACCCTGAAACACCACCCCCAGCAAGAATCCCTACACTGCTCGAACACCACTGCACTAAACCCAGAAACACCACCCCCTGCACGACCCACTACACTGCCCCAACACCACTGCACCGTCCTAAACCATGAAACACCTCCCCCTGCATGACCCCCTACAGTGCCCGAACACCACTGCACTGCCGTAAACCCTAAAACACCCCCCCAGCACAACTCCCTACACTGCCCGATCACCACTGCACTGCCCTAAACCCTGAAACACCAAACCCCAGCACGACCCCCTACACTGTCCGAACACCACTGCACTGCCCTAAACCCTGAAACAACAGCCCCAGCACGACCCCCTACACTGCCGGAACATCACTGCACTGCCCTAAACCCTGAAACACCTGTCCCAGCAGGACCCTTTAAATTGCCTGAACACCACTGCACTGCCCGAAACCCTAAAACACCACCCCAGCAAGACCCCTACATTGCCCGAACACCACTGCACTGCCATAAACCCTGAAACACCACCCCAGCAAAACGCCCTACACTTCCCGAACACCACTGCACTAAACACTGAAACACCACCCCCTGCACAAAGCCTACACTGCCCGAACACCACTGCACTGCCCTAAACCCTAAAACACCACCCCCAGCATGACCCCCTACACTGCCCGAACACCACTTGTAGGAAGGTGGATACCTGACTATGGTTACCCCCAAATTTTTGCCTAGTGTCTAGCTGGTTTTTCGACTTAGTTGGCCTGAGATCCTGCTATTCAGGATCTCAGCCTGGCTGTTCTCTCTTTAAAATGGACTCCATGTACCCTAGGTACATACCCAATTGGTTGGATCACCCTGTCAGCCCCTGTACCAGTGTACACTAGGTACCCAGGGCATTGGTGTACCCAAGGCCTGCCAAGGGCTGAAGCATGTATTATGCCACCCCAGGCTTGGCCTAACAATCTGACACAACTGGCTGATCACTCAGCTGGGGTAAGTTGGTGTAATCACCTCTTACTTAGGTGTAGTATACCTATACCTAACCTTAAATGGGACACCTGGTAACCTATAAGTCACTCCTATGGCAGGCCTTAACAATCCTGAAGGCAGAGTGCTTGGTTCCATGTGAGATGGTGCTCTGGCATGAGCTGAGCCTGTCTGCAGTGGTCGGAACAACTTCCTTCTACTGTTTCCAGATATCGTCATACCATATACTCTTAAGTGCATTATGAACCTCGCGGTTAAATGCTATCTTTGGTTTGGCTTTATCAAAACATGTCGAGTAAGGTGTCATACGAATTGGAATACTAACCCCTCGCCAATTCTGGCGACGGGGTTAGCATTCCACCCTTCTAGAGGGACACGACATGTACAGTGCCTGAAACCCGGGTAAAATCAGACATAGCCTCAGCTCCACAAAATGGATGCTGCCACCACAGACACAAGTCTGCCCTCCTGCTGCTGGGAGTCCTTCCAGCTTGGGAGGTGTGGACAAAGGGTTTCCTGCCAGGGGAGGTGCGTGCACCACCCCAGACAGGATTTTGTGTATTGGTCAGGTAGGGCTTGAAAGAAACCAGACATGCCTGTGGCTCACAAGGAGCCTCGGTGCATATGCCAGTTCAAACCGGTCCTGGGGCACACCAGTCCCGGGCCTGGGGCGAGCTGGACAAAGGATTGGGGGTGTAACCACCCCCCTTCCTGGTCCCACCCATAGGGAGGGACCTAGCAGGTAGTCCGGCCCCTAGAATCCGAATAAAGGTAGGAGCTGTGTCCTAAGACTTCAGACATCCTGGAATCAACTTGAAACTAAGAAGAAGACGGGAACTTCGACATTCTGCTGCACAGAAGACTGAAGAAAATCTCCCCTGTGGTCAGGGAGTGACCACCTTGCTAACGCAAGCACCATCCAGCGAATCACCGTCTGCTTTGCCGCCGCCTCCCGCCGGAGCCCGAGCCCAGAGACTGACAAGACCTGGACCTCCAGACCTCTCACCGCCCGATCCACAGTCCCTGAAAAGAGGAGACCCGTGGAGGCACCGAGACACGTGGAGCCAGCCATCTTGGAACGACTACGACAAGCTGACCAGTGCAACAACCGAGGCTCCCTCCAAGTTGTGCTTTGGGTCCTGAGAAGCCCAACCCTCGAGCAGCATCTGCACCAAAGGTGAGCCCTCCAGCATCTCCACGATCTGCGTGGGGCCCTTCTGCATTTTGCCACTCGACGCGCCTAACCGGTTGCTGGCCCGCTGGCTAGTGGCCATCTTGGCGACGAAATCTACGACAAACACCGCTGGTCTGGTTGCTCCAGACTGGCCCTTGCTCCCCTCCAAAGGAGCAATCCCTCTGACCTTGCTGGTCAGAACCAACAGCTTAAACTCCTTGCCTACAACAATTGCTTTTGCCAAGGCTTGTTTGCTTCGATCAAGTCGCCGACACCGCCGACAGCGAGAGCCTGCGTGGGACAGCTCGTGACTCGACTCCTGGACGTCGTCGACCTTCAGGGACCACGTGGCTGCAGAGTCAAGCTACACCTTCCTTCCTGTTTGCACCCGACATCGCCTGGTACCCACCTGGTGCCACGCTGGTCACTGGCTAGTGACTGTGAACACTGTCCCCTCTGCTTACAGGTCTTCAACATCTCCGATCCACTCTTGGATCCACTGCATCTCTTCCCGACCGACCGCCTGCAGCACTTTTGTCTACAGGCCCCACGGAACAGATAGAAGAAACCCGACGCACTTCGAGGCCTATGCACCCGCTTCCTGTGGGTGAGGTAAAGCTGGCACACCTGTGCCCATGTGTAGTAATACATCTCTAGTGCCTGTGTTCCAAATCTTAAGTTCCTAGGTCATCCGGAAGATTCCTTTTGCAGTAACTTTGTACTTTTTACGCACCCATTGAAACCTATGGGAGCCCGCGTGTGACTATTTGCTCTGCACACGCCACCCGTGGACCTCCTGGTCACTAACTGACGTTAGCTCCTTGTAGGCCCAGCGATTCTAGAGGCCCTAGGCCTTTTCCCTTTTCTGTTCGTGGTACTTATACCACTATTTTAGTATATGGTTCGAGTGGCCACCAGGGCCTATCCATATAAAGTGCAACTTCTGTGTATTCTGTGATAATCTTGTTTGACGATTTGTGCTCCTGTGCTCATAAAGAGACTAGGGGTTACTTTGAGAAATAAATACATATATATTTTGAATATATATCTGTGTGGTGTCCTTTCATTGGTATAAAAGGGGGTTACTATTGGTAAAACAGCTTGCTTAACACGCATCACGAGTTTAGCCTCAAAGACTGCTTAGCCTACGCTACCACTAGGGCAGCTAGTCCAAAAAGGTTGACTTACAACCACACCATAAGGGTTGCTTGGCATGGTACAAGGTGGTCACTAGAACTAGTGAACAGCATATACCAGGCCAACTTCTCACACCACTGCACAGCCCTCAACCCTGAAACACCAACCCTAAAACACCACCCCCAGCATGACCCCCTATACAGCCTGAACACCACTGCACTGCCCTCAACCCTGAAACACCAGCGCCAGCACAACCCCCTACACTGCCCGAACACCACTGCACTGCCCTAGACCCTGAAACACCAGCCTCAGCATGACCCCCTACACTGCCCGAACACCAGTGCACTGCCCTAAGCCCTGTAACACCAGCCCCAGCATGACCCCCTACACTGCCCGAACAACACTGCACTGCCCTAAACCCTGAAACACCTGCCCCAGCACGACCCCCTACACTTCACGAACACCACGACACTGCCCTAAACCCTGAAACACCAGTCCCAGGACGATGCTCTACACTGTCCGAAAATCACCGCACTGCCCTAAACCCTGAAACACCAGTGCCAGCACGACACCCTGCGCTGCCCGAACACCACTGCACTGCACAAAACCCTGAAACACCAGTCCCAGCACAACAGCCTGCACTGCCCAAACACCACTGCACTGCCCTAAACCCTGAAACACCGTCCCCAGCACAACCCCCTACACTACCCAAACACCACTGAACTATGCTAAAGCCTAAATCTACCCCCAGCACGAAGCCCTACACTACCCGAACACCAGTGCACTACCCTAAACCCTAACTCTACCCCCAGCACGACCCCTTACACTGCCCGAACACCACTGCAATACCCTTAACCCTAAACATATCCTCAGCATGACCCCCTACACTGCCCGAACGCCACTGCACTGCCCTAAACACTGAAATACCAGCCCCAGCACGACCCCCTACACTGCCCGAACACCACGGCACTGCCCTAAAGCCTGAAACACCAGCCCCAGCACGACCCCCTACACTACCCGAACACCACTGCAGTACCCTAAACCCTAAATCTACCCCAGCACGACACCCTACACTGCCCGAACACCACTACACTACCCTAAACCCTAAATCTACTCTTAGCATGACCCTCTACACTCCCCGAACACCACTGCACTGCGCTAAACCCTGAAACACCAGCCCCAGCACGACCCCCTACACTACCCGAACACCACTGCACTACCCTAAACCCTAAATCTACCCCAGCACGACACCCTACACTACCCGAACACCACTGCACTACCCTAAACCCTAAATCTACACCCAGCATGACCCCCTACCCTGCCTGAACACCACTGCACTACCCTAAAATCTAAATCTACTCTCAGCATGACCCTCTACACTGCCCGAACACCACTGCACTGCCCTAAACCCTGAAACACCAGCCCCAGCACAAGCCCCTACACTGCCCGAACACCACTGCACTGCCCTAAACCCTAAAATGCCACCCCCAGCATAACCCCCTACACTGCCCGAACACCACTGCACTGCCCTAAACCCCAAATCACCACCCCCAGCACGACCCCCTACACTGTCCGAACACCACTGCACTGCCCTAAACCCTAAAACACCACCCCAGCATGACCCCCTACACTGCACGAACACCACTGCACTGCCCTAAACCCTAAAACACCACTCCCAGCACGACCCCTTACACTGCCAGAACACCACTGTACTGCCCTAAGCCCTGAAACACCAGCCCCAGCATGAGCCCCTACACTGCCCGAACACCACTGCACTGTACTAAACCCTGAAACACCAGCCCCAGCACGACCCCCTACACAGTCCGAACACCACTGCACTGCCCTAAACCCTGAAACACCACCCCCAGCAAGAATCCCTACACTGCTCGAACACCACTGCACTAAACCCAGAAACACCACCCCCTGCACGACCCACTACACTGCCCCAACACCACTGCACCGTCCTAAACCCTGAAACACCTCCCCCTGCATGACCCCCTACAGTGCCCGAACACCACTGCACTGCAGTAAACCCTAAAACACCCCCCCAGCACAACTCCCTACACTGCCCGATCACCACTGCACTGCCCTAAACCCTGAAACACCAGCCCCAGAACGACCCCCTACACTGTCCGAACACCACTGCACTGCCCTAAACCCTGAAACAACAGCCCCAGCACGACCCCCTACACTGCCAGAACATCACTGCACTGCCCTAAACCCTGAAACACCTGTCCCAGCAGGACCCTTTAAATTGCCTGAACACCACTGCACTGCCCGAAACCCTAAAACACCACCCCAGCAAGACCCCTACATTGCCCGAACACCACTGCACTGCCATAAACCCTGAAACACCACCCCAGCAATACGCCCTACACTTCCCGAAAACCACTGCACTAAACACTGAAACACCACCCCCTGCACAAAGCGTACACTGCCCGAACACCACTGCACAGCCCTCAACCCTGAAACACCAACCCTAAAACACCACCAGCAGCCTGACCCCCTACACAGCCTGAACACCACTGCACTGCCCTCAACCCTGAAACACCAGCGCCAGCACAACCCCCTACACTGCCCGAACACCACTGCACTGCCCTAGACCCTGAAACACCAGCCTCAGCACGACCCCCTACACTGCCCGAACACCAGTGCACTGCCCTAAGCCCTGTAACACCAGCCCCAGCATGACCCCCTACACTGCCCGAACACCACTGCACTGCCCTAATCCCTGAAACACCAGCCCCAACACAAACCCCTACACTGCCCGAACAACACTGCACTGCCCTAAACCCTGAAATACCAGCCCCAGCACGACCCCCTACACTGCCCGAACACCACTGCACTGCCCTAATCCCTGAAACACCAGCCTCAGCACGACCCCCTACACTACCCGAACACCACTGCACTGCCCTAATCCCTGAAACACCAGCCTCAGCACGACCCCCTACACTGCCCGAACACCAATGCACTGCCCTAAACCCTGAAACACCAGCCCCAGCACGACCCCCTATACTGCACGAACACCAATGTACTGCCCTAAACCCTGAAACACCTGCCCCAGCACGACCCCCTACACTTCACGAACACCACGACACTGCCCTAAACCCTGAAACACCAGTCCCAGGACGATGCTCTACACTGTCCGAAAATCACTGCACTGCCATAAACCCTGAAACACCAGTGCCAGCACGACACCCTGCGCTGCCCGAACACCACTGCACCGCACAAAACCCTGAAACACCAGTCCCAGCACGACAGCCTGCACTGCCCAAACACCACTGCACTGCCCTAAACCCTGAAACACCGTCCCCAGCACAACCCCCTACACTACCCAAACACCACTGAACTATGCTAAACCCTAAATCTACCCCAGCACGAAGCCCTACACTACCCGAATACCAGTGCACTACCCTAAACCCTAAATCTACCCCCAGCACGACCCCCTACACTGCCCAAACACCACTGCAATACCCTTAACCCTAAACATACCCTCAGCATGACCCCCTACACTGCCCGAACGCCACTGCACTGCCCTAAACACTGAAACACCAGCCCCAGCACAACCCCCTACACTGCCCGAACACCACTGCACTGCCCTAAAGCCTGAAACACCAGCCCCAGCACGACCCCCTACACTACCCGAACACCACTGCACTACCCTAAACCCTAAATCTACCCCAGCACGACACCCTACACTGCCCGAACACCACTACACTACCCTAAACCCTAAATCTACTCTTAGCATGACCCTCTACACTCCCCGAACACCACTGCACTGCGCTAAACCCTGAAACACCAGCCCCAGCACGACCCCCTACACTGTCTGAACACCACTGCACTGCCCTAAACCCTAAATCACCACCCCAGCACGACCCCCTACACTGCCCGAACACCACTGCACTGCCCTAATCCCTAAAACTCCACCCCCAGCACGACCCCCTACACTGCCCAAACACCACTGCACTGCCCTAAACCCTAAATCACCACCCCCAGCACGAGGCCCTACACTACCCGAACACCAGTGCACTACCCTAAACCCTAAATCTACCCACAGCACGACCCCCTACACTGCCCGAACACCACTGCAATACCCTAAGCCCTGTAACACCAGCCCCAGCATGACCCCCTACACTGCCCGAACAACACTGCACTGCCCTAAACCCTGAAACACCAGCCCCAGCACGACCCCCTACACTGCCCGAACACCAGTGCACTGCCCTAAACTCTGAAACACCAGCCCCAGCACGACCCCCTACACTGCACGAACACCAATGTACTGCCCTAAACCCTGAAACACCTGCCCCAGCACGACCCCCTACACTTCACGAACACCACGACACTGCCCTAAACCCTGAAACACCAGTCCCAGCACGATGCTCTACACTGCCCGAAAATCACTGCACTGCCCTAATCCCTGAAACAGCAGTGCCAGCACGACACCCTGCGCTGCCCGAACACCACTGCACTGCCCAAAACCCTGAAACACCAGTCCCAGCACGACAGCCTGCACTGCCCGAACACCACTGCACTGCCCTATACCCTGAAACACCATCCCCAGCACGACCCCCTACACTACCCAAACACCACTGAACTATGCTAAAGCCTAAATCTACCCCCAGCACGAAGCCCTACACTACCCGAACACCAGTGCACTACCCTAAACCCTAAATCTACCCCGAGCACGACCCCCTACACTGTCTGAACACCACTGCACTGCACTAAACCCTAAATCACCACCCCAGCACGACCCCCTACACTGCCCAAACACCACTGCACTGCCCTAAACCCTAAAACTCCACCCCCAGCACGACCCCCTACACTGCCCAAACACCACTGCACTGCCCTAATCCCTGAAACACCAGCCCCAGCACGACCCCCTACACTGATCAAACACCACCGCACTGCCCTAAACCCTGAAACACCATCCCCAGCACGACCCCCTACACTACCCAAACACCACTGAACTACGCTAAACCCTAAAACACTCCCCCAGCACGACTCCCTACACTACCCAAAAACCACTGCACTACCCTAAAGCCTAAATCTACAACCAGCATGAAGCCCTGCACTACCCGAACATCAGTGCACTACCCTAAACCCTAAATCTACCCCCAGCACGACCCCCTACACTGCCCGAACACCACTGCAATATCCTTAACCCTAAACATACCCTCAGCATGACCCCCTACACTGCCCGAACGCCGCTGCACTGCCCTAAACACTGAAACACCAGCACCAGCATGACCCCCTACACTGTACAAACACCACTGCACTGCCCTAAAGCCTCAAACACCAGCCCCAGCACGACCCCTAAACTGCCCGAACACCACTGCACTACCCTAAACCCTAAATCTAACCCAGCACGACTCCCTACACTACCCGAACACCACTGCGCTACCCTAAACCCTAAATCTACCCCAGCACGACCCCCTACACTGCCCGAACACCACTGCACTACCCTAAACCCTAAATCTACTCTCAGCATGACCCTCTACACTGCCCGAACACCACTGCACTGCCCGAAAACCTGAAACACCAGCCCCAGCACGACCCCCTACACTGTCTGAAGACCACTGCACTGCCCTAAACCCTAAATCACCACCCCAAGCACGACCCCCTACACTGCCCGAACACCACTGCACTGACCTAAACCCTAAAACTCCACCCCAGCACGACCCCGTACACTGCCCGAACACTACTGTACTGCCCTAAACCCTAAATCATCACCCCCAGCACGAAGCCCTGCACTACCCGAACACCAGTGCACTACCCTAAACCCTAAATCTACCCCCAGCACGACCCCCTACACTGCCCGAACACCACTGCAATACCCTAAACCCTAAACATACCCTCAGCACGACCCCTTACACTGCCCGAACACCACTGCACTGCCCTAAGCCCCGAAACACCAACCTCCAGCATGACACCCTACACTGCCAGATCACCACTGTACTGCCCTAAGCCCTGAAACACCAGCCCCAGCATGAGCCCCTACACTGCCCGAACACCACTGCACTGTACTAAACCCTGAAACACCAGCCCCTGCACGACCCCCTACACAGTCCTAACACCACTGCACTGCCCTAAACCCTGAAACACCACCCCCAGCAAGAATCCCTACACTGCCCGAACACCACTGCACTAAACCCTGAAACACCACCCCCTGCACGACGCACTACACTGCCCCAACACCATTGCACCGTCCTAAACCCTGAAACACCACCCCCTGCATGACCCCCTACAGTGCCCAAACACCACTGCACTGCCGTAAACCCTAAAACACCCCCACAGCATGACTTCCTACACTGCCCGATCACCACTGCACTGCCCTAAACCCTGAAACACCAGTGCCAGCACGACACCCTGCGCTGCCCGAACACCACTGCACTGCACAAAACCCTGAAACACCAGTCCCAGCACGACAGCCTGCACTGCCCAAACACCACTGCACTGCCCTAAACCCTGAAACACCGTCCCCAGCACAACCCCCTACACTACCCAAACACCACTGAACTATGCTAAACCCTAAATCTACCCCAGCACGAAGCCCTACACTACCCGAATACCAGTGCACTACCCTAAACCCTAAATCTACCCCCAGCACGACCCCCTACACTGCCCGAACACCACTGCAATACCCTTAACCCTAAACATACCCTCAGCATGACCCCCTACACTGCCCGAACGCCACTGCACTGCCCTAAACACTGAAACACCAGCCCCAGCACAACCCCCTACACTGCCCGAACACCACTGCACTGCCCTAAAGCCTGAAACACCAGCCCCAGCACGACCCCCTACACTACCCGAACACCACTGCACTACCCTAAACCCTAAATCTACCCCAGCACGACACCCTACACTGCCCGAACACCACTACACTACCCTAAACCCTAAATCTACTCTTAGCATGACCCTCTACACTCCCCGAACACCACTGCACTGCGCTAAACCCTGAAACACCAGCCCCAGCACGACCCCCTACACTGTCTGAACACCACTGCACTGCCCTAAACCCTAAATCACCACCCCAGCACGACCCCCTACACTGCCCGAACACCACTGCACTGCCCTAATCCCTAAAACTCCACCCCCAGCACGACCCCCTACACTGCCCAAACACCACTGCACTGCCCTAAACCCTAAATCACCACCCCCAGCACGAGGCCCTGCACTACCCGAACACCAGTGCACTACCCTAAACCCTAAATCTACCCACAGCACGACCCCCTACACTGCCCGAAAACCACTGCAATACCCTAAGCCCTGTAACACCAGCCCCAGCATGACCCCCTACACTGCCCGAACAACACTGCACTGCCCTAAACCCTGAAACACCAGCCCCAGCACGACCCCCTACACTGCCCGAACACCAGTGCACTGCCCTAAACTCTGAAACACCAGCCCCAGCACGACCCCCTACACTGCACGAACACCAATGTACTGCCCTAAACCCTGAAACACCTGCCCCAGCACGACCCCCTACACTTCACGAACACCACGACACTGCCCTAAACCCTGAAACACCAGTCCCAGCACGATGCTCTACACTGCCCGAAAATCACTGCACTGCCCTAATCCCTGAAACAGCAGTGCCAGCACGACACCCTGCGCTGCCCGAACACCACTGCACTGCCCAAAACCCTGAAACACCAGTCCCAGCACGACAGCCTGCACTGCCCGAACACCACTGCACTGCCCTATACCCTAAAACACCATCCCCAGCACGACCCCCTACACTACCCAAACACCACTGAACTATGCTAAACCCTAAATCTACCCCCAGCACGACCTCCTACACTGTCTGAACACCACTGCACTGCCCTAAACCCTAAATCACCACCCCAGCACGACCCCCTACACTGCCCAAACACCACTGCACTGCCCTAAACCCTAAAACTCCACCCCCAGCACGACCCCCTACACTGCCCAAACACCACTGCACTGCCCTAATCCCTGAAACACCAGCCCCAGCACGACCCCCTACACTGATCAAACACCACCGCACTGCCCTAAACCCTGAAACACCATCCCCAGCACGACCCCCTACACTACCAAAACACCACTGAACTACGCTAAACCCTAAAACACTCCCCCAGCACGACTCCCTACACTACCCAAAAACCACTGCACTACCCTAAAGCCTAAATCTACAACCAGCATGAAGCCCTGCACTACCCGAACACCAGTGCACTACCCTAAACCCTAAATCTACCCCCAGCACGACCCCCTACACTGCCCGAACACCACTGCAATATCCTTAACCCTAAACATACCCTCAGCATGACCCCCTACACTGCCCGAACGCCACTGCACTGCCCTAAACACTGAAACACCAGCACCAGCATGACCCCCTACACTGTACAAACACCACTGCACTGCCCTAAAGCCTCAAACACCAGCCCCAGCACGACCCCTAAACTGCCCGAACACCCCTGCACTACCCTAAACCCTAAATCTAACCCAGCACGACTCGCTACACTACCCGAACACCACTGCGCTACCCTAAACCCTAAATCTACCCCAGCACGACCCCCTACACTGCCCGAACACCACTGCACTACCCTAAACCCTAAATCTACTCTCAGCATGACCCTCTACACTGCCCGAACACCACTGCACTGCCCTAAAACCTGAAACACCAGCCCCAGCACGACCCCCTACACTGTCTGAAGACCACTGCACTGCCCTAAACCCTAAATCACCACCCCAAGCACGACCCCCTGCACTGCCCGAACACCACTGCACTGCCCTAAACCCTAAAACTCCACCCCAGCACGACCCCGTACACTGCCCGAACACTACTGTACTGCCCTAAACCCTAAATCATCACCCCCAGCACGAAGCCCTGCACTACCCGAACACCAGTGCACTACCCTAAACCCTAAATCTACCCCCAGCACGACCCCCTACACTGCCCGAACACCACTGCAATACCCTAAACCCTAAACATACCCTCAGCACGACCCCTTACACTGCCCGAACACCACTGCACTGCCCTAAGCCCCGAAACACCAACCTCCAGCATGACACCCTACACTGCCAGACCACCACTGTACTGCCCTAAGCCCTGAAACACCAGCCCCAGCATGAGCCCCTACACTGCCCGAACACCACTGCACTGTACTAAACCCTGAAACACCAGCCCCTGCACGACCCCCTACACAGTCCTAACACCACTGCACTGCCCTAAACCCTGAAACACCACCCCCAGCAAGAATCCCTACACTGCCCGAACACCACTGCACTAAACCCTGAAACACCACCCCCTGCACGACGCACTACACTGCCCCAACACCATTGCACCGTCCTAAACCCTGAAACACCACCCCCTGCATGACCCCCTACAGTGCCCAAACACCACTGCACTGCAGTAAACCCTAAAACACCCCCACAGCATGACTCCCTACACTGCCCGATCACCACTGCACTGCCCTAAACCCTGAAACACCAGCCCCAGCAAGACCCCCTACACTGCCAGAACACCACTGCACTGCCCTAAACCCCGAAAGACCAGCCCCAGCACGACCCCCTACACTGCCGGAACACCACTGCACTGCCCTAAACCCTGAAAACCCAGCCCCAGTACGACCCCCTACACTGCCCAAACACCACTGCACTGCCCTAATCCCTGAAACACCAGCCCTAGCACGACCCCCTACCATGCCCGAACACCACTGCCCGATACCCTGAAACACCAGCCCCAGCACGACCCCCTACACTGATCAAACACCACTGCACTGCCCTAATCCCTGAAACACCAACCTCATCAAGACCCCCTACACAGATCGAACACCACTACACTGCTCTAAACCCTAAAACACCACCCCTGCAAGACCCCTACACTTCCCGAACACCACTTCACTTCCATAAACCCTGAAACACCACCCCAGCAATACGCCCTACACTTCCCGAACACCACTGCACTAAACACTGAAACACCACCCCCTGCAAAACCCCCTACACTGCCCGAACACCACTGCACTGCCCTAAACCCTAAAACACCACCCCCAGCTTGACATCCCAACACCGCCCGAACACCACTGCACTGCCCTCAACCCTGAAACACCAACCCTAAAATACCGCCCCCAGCACGACCCCCTACACAGCCTGAACACCTTTGTACTGCCCTCAACCGTGAAACACCAGCACCAGCAAGACCCCCTACACTGCCCGAACACCACTGCACTGCCCTAAACCCTGAAACACCAGCCTCAGCACGACCCCCTACACTGCCCGAACACCACTGCACTGCCCTAAGCCCTGTAACACCAGCCCCAGCATGACCCCCTACACTGCCCGCACAACACTGCACTGCCCTAAACTCTGAAACAACAGCCCCAGCATGACCCCCTACACTGCACGAACACCACTGCAATGCCCTAAACCCTAAAATACCATCCCCAGCAAGACCCCATACACTGCCTGAACACCACTGCACTGCCCTAAACCCTAAAACACCGCCCCGGCACGACCCCCTACACTGCCCAAACACCACTGCACTGCTGTAAACCCTGAAACACCACCCCAGCACAACCCCCTACACTGCCCAAACACTACTGCACTGCCCTAATCCCTGAAACACCAGCCCCAGCACGACCCCTTACACTGCCCGAACACCACTGCACTGCCCCAATCCCAGAAACACTAGCCCCAGAATGACCCCCTACATTGTCCGAACACAACTGCACTGCCCTAAACCCTTTAACACCAACCCTAAAACACCACCCCCAGCACGACCTCCTACACAGCCTTAACACAACTGCACTGCCCTCAACCCTGAAACACCAGCCCCAGGACGACCCCCTACACTGCCCAAACACCACTGCACTGCCCTAAACCCTGAAACACCAGCCTTAGCACGACCCCCTACTCTGCCCGAACACCACTGCACTGCCCTAAGCCCTATAACACCAGCCCCAGCATGACCCCCTACACTGCCCGAACAACATTGCACTGCCCTAAACTCTGAAACACCAGCCCCAGCACGACCCCCCACTCTGCACGAACACCAATGTACTGCCCTAAACCCCGAAACACCTGCCCCAGCACGACCCCCTACACTGCACGAACACCACGATACTGCCCTAAACCCTGAAACACCAGTCCCAGCACGATGCTCTACACTGCCCGAACACCACTGCACTGCCCAAAACCCTGGAAAACCAGTCCCAGCACGACACCCTGCACTGCCCGAACACCACTGCACTGCCCTAAACCCTGAAACACCATCTCCAGCACGACCCCCTTCACTACCCAAACACCACTGAACTACCCTAAACCCTATAACACTCCCCCAGCACGACTCCCTACACTACCCAAAAACCACAGCACTACCCTAAAGCCTAAATCTACCCCAGCATGAAGCTCTGCACTACCCAAACACCAGTGCACTACCCTAAATCCTAAATCTACCCCCAGCACGACCCCCTACACTGCCCGAACACCACTGCAATACCCTAAACCCTAAACATACCCTCAGCATGACCCCCTACACTGCCCGAACGCCACTGCTCTGCCCTAAACACTGAAACCCCAGCCCCAGCACAACACCTACACTGCCCGAACACCACTGCACTGCCCTAAACCCTGAAACACCAGCCCCATCACGACCCCCTAAACTGCCCGAACACCACTGCACTACCCTAAACCCTAAATCTAACCCAGCACGACCCCCTACACTACCCGAACACCACTGCACTACCCTAAACCCTAAATCTACCCCCAGCATGACCTCCTACACTGCCCGAAAACCACTGCACTACCCTAAACCCTAAATCTACTCTCAGCATGACCCTCTACACTGCCCGAACACCACTGCACTGCCCTAAACCCTGAAACACCAGTCCCAGCACGACCCCCTACACTGTCTGAACACCACTGCACTGCCCTAAACCCTATTTCACCACTGTTGGACCTAGCCCTTTTTGCAGGGTCATCACCAAACTTTTTTGCCTTCCTCCTATATTTTTTCTGATCTGTTGTTGGCTGTTTTATGACTCTGGGCACCTTACCACTGCTGATCAGTGCTAAGGTGCATATGCTCTCCCTATGGTAAAATGTATACATTGATTGGTGTCCATATTTGGCCTATTTGTTTTACTATCAGCCCCTAGTAAAGTGCACCAGGAGTGCCAGGGCTTGTAAATACAAATGCTGCTGGTGGGCTTGCAGCACTGGTTGTGCCACCCACAGAAGCGGCCTAGTAAAATGTGTCTAGGGTCTGCCACTGCAGAACCTGCGCGCGGTCTGGTACTGTCGCGCTGATTGCGCAAGTGCACCTACTTGCCAGTCCCCAAACCTTCACTTAACTACATATTAGTCACCCCTCTGGTAGGCCCAAGGGCAGGGTGCATTGTAGGTATAAGGTAGGACATGCCCTGATGTGTGTGGCATGTCCTAATAGTGAATTACAGCCATTTTCGTTTTTCACTATTTTAGGCTACCTGCTCTCCATAGGCCAGAATGGGCTGCTGGAATTACTACACGCTGTAATCCCGGTGGACTCAGAGAGCATGGTAGAAAGTCAAGTTTAGTATGCCTGAACTCAGAATAATAAAATACTTCTTTTAGTAAAGTTTATTTTAATACCCTGTGTTTGTAAATACTACTTTTAGAAAGTTAGTATTTACTGACCTGGCCATTTCAGTCCGCCTCTGCTGTGTGTGTGTGTTCTGCCTAGTAACAGTAAAGGAGCAGGGCTGGGGAATTCCAGGAGACAGGCTGGCTGCCAGGTGGTGGGTAGAGAGATTACACCAGGATGGGTGGGAGGAGTACACCTTTGACTCTGCATAGACCTGTGCTCTGCCACCACAATGCCGGCTCCGCCCCCTGTGGAGCGGCTGATGTCTCTGCCCTGCTGCTGAAAGGAAGGAGCAGAGTCACCACAACAAAGTGCTCCAAAACTGGACTGAGCCAGGCCCAGGCCCCCTGGCG
Source organism: Triturus cristatus (assembly GCF_964204655.1). NCBI lineage: Eukaryota > Metazoa > Chordata > Amphibia > Caudata > Salamandridae > Triturus > Triturus cristatus. The sequence continues at coordinate 867,552,211 of NC_140579.1, read as the reverse complement.
ACAAAGAACAAAAGAATTGTGCTATAAAAGAAGGAGCCCTGCTCCTAAGAAATCAGATCCTGTTTGCGCCAAGACGAACCTCTGCCTGAAGGAGAAGGACCTGGAGAAGCTAAAGGAGGAATACTGTCCCTCTGCTGGAGAGACTGGCCTGCAGTCGGTGTCTGTCTGCTGGAAGGAGAGGAAAAGACTAAAGGAAAAGACTTTGATTCAACTTGTGCTTTTAAACAATCTCCAAGGGCTTTCTTGTGAACTTGCCCCCTGACCTGCGCCCCAGGAACAGTGGGCGCTACCTCCCCCCAAGGAGAAGAGAAACTGCTGGAGACGATCCTTGAACGCTGACCCCAGAGAACCTGTGCGTCCCCCTCTCTCTGAGCACCGCGACTTCTGCCACCGGGGCTGCTGTGAGCACAGTAAAGGCCTGCCTGGCCCGAGCACAGCAAGCAACTGCCCCCCCGATCCGTAGCACGCAAAGTAAGGAAGAACCTGACCAGGCTCCAAGCGCCGAGCCTCTGCGACCCCTGGAAGTGGAGAGCATTGTAAGGACCTGCGACGCCCTGTTTACCCCCTGAGTGAAGCTGACAGCGCGACGCGCTAAAGAGATTGCCTCCGAGCTGCCCTCCTTCTTCTGCCCGTGATCGTGTGGCCGAGACCATCCTGGAGCACCCCACGAAGCACCGCCGCCCACTGCCAAAGAGGGACGACAACGCGACGTGGGACGCTCCTGCAGGGACCCCTGAAGCTGCTGCGATCATCTTTGTGCGAGAAATAAGGTACTGTGTGCGAGCGCGCTGAAGTACGACCCGTCCGCTGCTTGGTTCGGGCCGTACTAGCGCTGTAGACCCGCTACGCGACTAACGCGTGAAGTGTGAGCTTTTGTACGGTTCGAAATCAGCTGTTCGAGGCATCCCGACGAAGGTACGACTCGTCCAGCATTAGATACATTGACGGCGCTCACGTGGGAAGCGTGAGCTTTGGCAAGAGGCGTACCGGATGTGTACGACGCATACCAACGAAGGTACGGTCCGTACGGTTCACATCCCGAGTACGCGTGCTCACGCGAGAAGCGTGAGAAACGGAAAGTGACGTCCAAAACCTTGTACGAAGCGTACGCAAGGCGCTACGAAGCGCACAGACACCCTAAAGAAGCTGTTTTAAGTACAATTTTGCCATTTTTAGAACTGTGGACTGTCTGAAAGCATTTGAAAGTAACTGGAACATTATTTATACAAGAGAGCTGTATTTTGACAACCTGCCTAAAGAAATCTTATCTATAAAGAACCTCATTTTGCTATAAATACAGCCTTGTGTCTTTGTGTGGTGGGGTGGTGATTATTGTGTGGGATACCATGAATGCTTAACCTAATGCCCTCTGGAAATCTAGCCTCACTGCTCGCGCCATGTTACCTAGAGGGTGTGCAGGGGTTATTTTTAAAGAGGTAATCCTACGCCCTGACTTAGAGGAAAGGGTCCCTGCTTGTTGCAAGTGCATACCTGCGCCAACCAGAGACCCCGGATTCTAACATTAGTGGCAGCGGTGGGGATTTACGGATTTGCAATCTTGGTGTCTGCGCAGTGATTACTAACCATTGCACAGTGAAGACAGTCCAGTAGCTTGAGCCACAGAACTTTTAAAATTTAATTTCGCTTGCCAAGAAAGAAGATCCCTTGTGTTTGGAGTCATACCGGGCCCAAACAGCATAGTAGGAATTGAATGGGATGAGTCAAAACTGGATATCTACAAGAAAACTGAACTCAAGCACTTCCGCAGGAAGCTAAAGGTCCCACATGCAGGATGCAAGAACAAATCAGATCTCTACAAGGCGCTGAAAGCCTGGATTGAATCAAGGGGTGCATCTAAGGAAGTTACACCATTGAAACCAGCGGAGAGCGTTCACAGTTTTGGCAGAGGCCTGTCGCCAGAGGAGCTGGCAGACAGACAGGCCACCAGGGATCATGAGATAACATTGGCAGAGCTGAAAGTAAAAAGCCAATTGGAGCTAGAAAGCAAGAAGCTGGCTCTGGAAGAAAAGAGAATGGCTCTTGAGGAAAAGAAAATGCAAATGGAGCATGACTTCATAATGAAGAAATATGATATGGAGCTCGAGAGGCTTGAGGCCATGAGTGTCTCAGCCCAGCAGCAAGAAAGGTGCGTAGCTCAGAGATTGAGCTTTTCTGAGTGGGAGGAGGAATCCAGCTCAGATGGTGGCAGCCATATTGAATTTTCTAGTGCTGAGAGAGTAGTACGCACACCCAGAGATGTGGCGCCTGACTTGAAGGAGGGGGTTAACATACACCAGGAGGTTCAAAGGCATGAGGTAGCTCCAGTAGTGCGCAGTCTCCCTGAAGGGAATAGGGTAACTGGCGCAGGGGTTCATGGTCCTAGTGGTGGGAGGGACACTCTACTGACTCTAGCTGAGAGGGGCAGGGAGAGGGGTTCCCCCAAAATTGAAGTCCTGGTGGGTGAGTGTGAAGACCGCCCAGAAGAGTGTGGGTTGTGTGACAGAGACAGTCAGATACTGTTTTGCCAGTCGCAGGAGAGTGGTGTGGAGTATGTGTGCGAGGCACTGGATGGTGAGGTGAAGGATAGTTTGGTCAACCCTGCTAGGGGGCTGTGTGATCCAATTGTGGGAGAGTATATTGTAAGTCCCTGTTTTCCAGAGCTATGCCAACACCTGTGTGAGGGTGAGTTCTCTGACCGCAGAGAGCCCACATTGGAGGCAGACCTTTTGGTGGAGTCCAGAGGGTCTGGAAAGGCATTGGGGAGTGATCCCGAGAGGAGTGGTTCAGGAATCTTCAAACCCAGTGTGGTGGAAGTGGCTCAGAGTAGCCCAGCTAGGTCCTGTAGTAGTGAGAGGGGTGTAGGGCCTCACGTCCTGTCTTTAAGGTGTTGAAAACTAAAACAGCGATATGATTAAGCATTCACTAAAGACATGAATTCTCTCTAGTTAAAACATGTTTCTTGTCTTATGCTGACTAATGTCCGGACTCCATTTTGTATTGTCATGTCTCCACGTGCTTTGCACGAGAAGAGTCCTACCTTTTCGCTAGTTGCTCTTTAATCTGCCTAGTAACAGTCTATAAATAGCTCCTTTGTCCGTCTGGCGCATGTCCAGACTTGACCACATCTGTTATCAGTTAGTCCTTGTTCGACCATGTTTTCGCGGGCTCAGGAAATTGTTAACTCCCCCCACATATTGATCCTGTATCGAAAATGTCCATAAATGGTAATGAATTTTGCTCTATGTTGTATCCACCCACTTATGAGCCCCTCTGTTGTGTATAAAAGGGGATCACGTACGCAAGTTCTTTGTGCTACTGAAGAGTGTTGTGTAGGTTGTAGGACCACCCTTAAGGGTTAATAAACTCTGTCTTTGTATTTGCAGTTTCCTTGCCAACTTCCTTCTAGCTTTTGTTACAGGAGAGCGAACCCTTGTATTCTGCGGGCCTAGCTGGGGCCTGTACTCATCAATTGACGCCCGTCACGTGGGGCTCATCGGCGACTCGGATGCTCGAAGGACTGGTCTTGACGAAGGTGAGGAATATGGCCGGGGATGTGATCACTGCCAGCGGCGTCTTTTAGTCCTGGCATCCCGAGGTTTTCTTCCTTCCCTTCCGAGCTGACCATCTGGGTGGCGCCGGTCCTCGACTGAGACCTCTTCTGTCGGTTTGCCGTGTGACAGCCGTTTGGGCGAATTTTGGAACTTGGCAGTTGGAATCTGGACACTCTTGAGTGGTAAGAACCATTGTATGGTACTTGCTCCGAGTTTTGAAGCCTGGGTTGGCTATTTGAGTTTGATTTGTGATGACCGGTCATATTTTGTATTGATTATTGTGAGAATATATGCGTTGCAACACATATAGGCAGGTAATATGGAGATATTTCTCCGGAGTTGTTTCAATTTGAACGGCGCAAAGTTTAAGTGCCATTTTTGATAATACTGCATATTTTGCATTATTTTTGAAGCATGCCTGCTTTTAGCGCACTCCGTAAGTGGTGCTGCTGCTTTGGAAACCGGTTAAATCTTGAGGAATCTGCTCCAGCCCCCTCAGAGGAGACTCCTAATAGGGATATGTATGTGAAGCATGGTCTTTCCTCTATAATGTACAGCACAGTGTGGAGGAAATATACCAAAAAGGATCCTGAGTTACGATGGCCTTTGTATGGATCATTTGATATGCGTAAGATTGAGTATGTGGAACAGTGTATGTGTAAACGGCGTGCTCGGCAAGACATGTTTGAATGTGTACGGTTATGGGTGAAGGAAGTGCGTGAGCGAGAGAACCGTGAGAAAGCTCTGATTGATAAAGAGCAGCGGAAAAATTATCATGTGAGAGCGCAGGAAGCGAAGCGTCGGGAGGAAAGAGAACTGGCGGAGAGACAAGAGAAAGAGCGTAGGCTGCAAGTATCGAGTCAATATGCTGTCCGCCAGCCACTTTATCCTGTCCTTACTAATCTCGAAGATGATTTTCATTTATTAGATCGCTCTCCGCCCCCTTATGTTGGCGCGTCTGCCCCGAGGTCACAGGATTCTGGATCGGTTTCGGATAAGGTAGACACGCGGTCCATGTTATCAACTGATCGCTCCGGAAAATTTCTCTTCGTGCGCTTAAGGGCAAGCTATCTCTTCCTGAATTATTGGAATTTTTGGGAAGTTGGCAGGATAGAGAGAAGTTGTATTTTGTTGAAACTTTTTCTGATGAAGTGGTTACTGCCTTTCGGAAATATTCTGATGTTTTTGAGCCTGATGATATAGTATTAGATTCTAAAGCATTACGTAACGGTGTCTTTTCTCCCTCTAAGGTACCCGATGCGGTCCGACGGCTGTTTTCATTGCGGGACGCGGCGTTTGAACTCAAAGAGAAAGCGCGCCAAAAGACAGGGGAGAAGGAGAAATCGGATTCACACTTCGGCGGGAAACAATCGTCTACCTCCCATTCAGATAAGAGGGAACTAGTGCATGCTAAACCAATGCGAGAGGCGGCACCTTTGTATGTTCCTCCTAAAGGAGCAGGAACTAGTCCAGACATGTCTTCCCCCGATGCTAGGGGATATTTTGTGTATAATTGGGTTTATACTCCCTGGCATAGGACTGATGTTATGGCATTAAAGAATGCATTGCCTGACCCCCGCAAGAATCCAGCGGCCTTTTACGAAGAGGTCGAAGGGGCCTTGAATTCTTGTACCATGACCTTAGCGGATATAGATTTGTTCTTTGGGCTTATTTTACCACCGCATATGTGGCGATCTGTGCGGAGGGTGGATGATCAAGCCGCTTTTAAGGCTAAGTGGTCTGAGATTGAGGATGAGGATAGGGAGAGAAAACCCGCGCAAAAACCGCCCCAGCTTATTTTAGATCTTCCTGCTGCTATCTTGACTAAGTTGAAAACGATTATCCCCCCTAAAAAGATTGACTGGAATATGTTAGCTTCGTGTAAACAGAAGGTTGATGAATCAGTTTCAGACTTCTTTACGCGCTTTGAGGAAACATTTATTGATTTCAGTGGTCAGTCGCTTATGGATGATACGGGTCGACATCTTTTTGTTGATAAATATGTGGCGAATTTATTACCGGGAATAGCAGCTCGATTGAAGGCGAGTGAAAGTTCTTGGTCCACCTCGTCTCCGGCATCCCTCCTGACTATGGCTCAGTATTATGAGCGTCAGGAACAAGAAGCGAAGGGGAATGAGGAGAAGAAATCGAAAGATTTGAAAACTAAGGTGATGTTAGCACAAGTGTATGGTCCGCCTCGTCGGGGTGTTGAGAGAGGTAGAGGAGGATTTTATGGTCCCCCTTCGGGTCGGTCAGATGTTAATAGAAATCAATGTGCGTATTGTAAACAGCTGGGTCATTGGGCCAGGGATTGTCCGGTACTATATGCACCCCGTCAGGGACGTGGTCAGGGACCGTCGAGAGGTAGAGGGGGCTTTTTGAATTTCAGAGGGAATTCCAATGATCGTGCTCGCTTTGAGCCTAACGTGCAGCAACGAGATAGACCTAATGTGTTTGATCGTCAAAATCATTATCAAATGTCTGGGAATGACCGTTCTGGGTACCATGATTCGCAGCATGCGTAGGATTGCGTTGGATGGGGGTTGGAATCAGTTGAAGTGCCGGTTGATCAGAGGGGTCCTTATGTTTCAGCAAATGTTCTGGGTTCTACTGACCAGTTCCTAGTTGATACAGGAGCTACTCGCAGTGCACTGTCTAAACAATTGGTTCCGAGGGCTCCCCCATCTGGCTTAATGGTTACATCGGTAGGGTTTGATGGTACACTCTCTCGAAGCCCTCTATCCCGACCCCTTGCATTTCGTGTTGAACACCTTTCTGCATCCTGTCCGTTTTTGCTTGCTCCGAACACGCCTGACAACATTATGGGTCTTGATATGCTTAAGCACTTCAGAGCTACGATCCGCTGCTCCCCTACTGGAGTACGTGTGATATTAATCGATAATCACCCTATGCCAGAACGGATGTGTGTGGTTGCAGAGGATACTGTATTAGCCTCTCTCCCTCGTACTTTGTGGGCCACCTCGGATACTGATGTGGGACAGATGGTGATTCCGCCTGTCCACATTAGTGTCCAGGAGGGTGCTGTGTTACCACGCCTCCCTCTGTATCGTATTTCCCAGGAGGGGGAGGAGGCACTTATACAGATTGTGCAGGATTTGATAAAGGTGGGAGTAGTGGAGAAAGTTCCCTACAACGTCTGCAACAGTCCTATTTTACCCATTTTGAAGAAAGATACCGATACTAGGGTTTATCGTTTTATCATTGACTTAAGGGAAGTGAATAAGATAGTGATACCTCAGTATCCAGTGGTTTCTGATATCACGACGTTACTTAGTCTGGTCCCGCCAACGGCGACCACATTTTCAGTTATCGATTTGAAAAATGCTTTCTTTTCGATTCCTATTCATCCTGATAGCCGGTACCTCTTCGGCTTTACTTTGAATAATCGGTCTTATAGATTTTGTAGAGTCCCTCAGGGTTATACAGAGAGTCCTAGTATTTACAGTCAAGCATTGAAAAGACAATTGGATTCCTTTGTTCTGCCTGATGGTGTCGCCCTTATACAATATGTCGACGACATCTTGTTGGCGGCCGACACTCCTGAGCTATGTGAGAAGTGCACGTTATCCTTGCTTTCCTTTTTGGCATCTCACAATCACAAAGTGTCGAGGAAGAAATTGCAATTCTGTAGACCAAAGGTGACTTACTTGGGTCACCTTTTGTCTAAGGAGGGGCGTGCACTCACACCAGATTGTATTCAAGCAATTTTGGACACGCCAGTACCTTCCACACAGAAGGACGTGCGTGCATTTTTGGGTCTTGCTTCTTTTTGTAGGCAATGGATATTGGGGTTCTCACACATAGCTAAGCCATTGTTAGCACTTTTGACAAAAGATACCCCAATTCCTCTTCCCTGGTCAAATGAGTGTGAAATTGCCTTTCAGCAATTGCGACAAGCCCTTTGCTCAGCACCAGTTTGGGGACCCCTGATTATACGAAACCTTTTACACTGTACATGCATGAGAAAGATGGATGTGCATTATCAGTTTTAGTGCAGATGCACGGCGACAAGCAGCGCCCTTGTGCATATTTTTCGGCTGTACTTGATCCTGTTGCCCGAGCATTGCCTGGTTGTTTTCGCTCGGTTGCGGCGACAGCTGTGTCAATACGCCAAAGCGAGGGAATTGTGTTATCTCATAAGCTGTTGGTATTAGTTCCCCATGCTGTTGATGCTCTGCTTAATCAGACAAAGACGCAGCATTTGACCAGTGCTCGTTTAACGGGATATGAGTTGACACTTTTGGCTCCTCATATTACGTTAAAGAGGTGTGCAACGTTAAATCCAGCCACATTGTTGCCGTTCCCAGAAAGTCAGTCTGAAGCACGAGAAGCACATGACTGTATTCTTGTGACTGAGGAACAGACAAAGGGTCGTATTGATCTCCAGGATATGCCCTTTACAGATGTAGATGGAGAACTGTGGGTGGACGGATCATGCCTGAAGCTACCAGATGGTACGACTTCAGCAGCGTATGCAATTACCACATTACAAACAATAGTGGAGACAGCACGCATACCGCAGAAATCAGCTCAAGCAGCGGAACTGATAGCATTAACACGAGCATGTGAGCTCAGTACAGGATTGTGTGTGAATGTTTATACAGATAGCCGCTATGCCTTCGGAGTAGCGCACGATTTTGGCCTACTCTGGAAAGAGAGAGGGTTTCTAACGTCACATGGAGCACAGATAATGTATGGGGAGTTAGTTCATAACCTTTTGACGGCATTACCATATCCAAAGAAGATTGCTATAGTTAAATGTAGTGCCCATAAAAAGGTGGTTGATAAAGTTGGAGAAGGGAATGTGTAGGAGAGTAGGGTCTGCTATCCTATGGTCACCCCAAATTTTTGCTTTTTGCTTCACTGGTTTTTGACATATTGAGGCTGTGGGCCTGCCAATCAGACCCCCAGCCTGCTGTTCTCTCTACTAAATTAAAACTATGCACCCTAGGTGCATAACCAATTGGAAGTGGATCACCCTGTCAGCCCCTGTACCAGTGTACACTAGGTACCCAGGGCATTGGTGTACCCAAGGCCTGCCAGGGGCTGAAGCATGTATTATGCCACCCCAGGCTTGGCCTAACAATTTGACACAACTGGCTGATCACTCAGCTGGGGTAAGTTGGTGTACTTAGGTGTAATATACCTATACCTAACCTTAAATGGGACACCTGGTAACCTATAAGTCACTCCTATGGCAGGCCTTAACAATCCTGAAGGCAGAGTGCTTGGTTCCATGTGAGATGGTGCTCTGGCATGAGCTGAGCCTGTCTGCAGTGGCCGGAACAACTTCCTTCTACTGTTTCCAGATATCGTCATACCATATACTCTTAAGTGCATTATGAACCTCGCGGTTAAATGCTATCTTTGGTTTGGCTTTATCAAAACATGTCGAGTAAGGTGTCATACGAATTGGAATACTAACCCCTCGCCAATTCTGGCGACGGGGATAGCATTCCACCCTTCTAGAGGGACACGACATGTACAGTACCTGAAACCCGGGTAAAATCAGACATAGCCTCAGCTCCACAAAATGGATGCTGCCACCACAGACACAAGTCTGCCCTCCTGCTGCTGGGAGTCCTTCCAGCTTGGGAGGTGTGGACAAAGGGTTTCCTGCCAGGGGAGGTGCATGCACCACCCCAGACAGGATTTTGTGTATTGGTCAGGTAGGGCTTGAAAGAAACCAGACATGCCTGTGGCTCACAAGGAGCCTCGGTGCATATGCCAGTTCAAACCGGTCCTGGGGCACACCAGTCCCGGGCCTGGGGTGAGCTGGACAAAGGATTGGGGGTGTAACCACCCCCCTTCCTGGTCCCACCCATAGGGAGGGACCTAGCAGGTAGTCTGGCCCCTAGAATCCGCTTAAAGGTAGGAGCTGTGTCCTAAGACTTCAGACATCCTGGAATCAACTTGAAACTAAGAAGAAGACGGGAACTTCGACATTCTGCTGCACAGAAGACTGAAGGAAATCTCCCCTGTGGTTAGGGAGTGACCACCTTGCTAACGCAAGCACCATCCATCGAATCAACGTCTGCTTTGCCGCCGCCTCCCGCCGGATCCCGAGCCCAGAGACTGACAAGACCTGGACCTCCAAACCTCTCACCGCCCGATCCACAGTCCCTGAAAAGAGGAGACCCGTGGAGGTACCGAGACACGTGGAGCCAGCCATCTTGAAACGACCACGACAAGCTGACAAGTGCAACAACCGAGGCTCCCTCCAAGTTGTGCTTTGGGATCTGAGAAGCCCAACCCTCGAGCAGAACCTGCACCAAAGGTGAGCCCTCCAGCATCTCCACGATCTGCGTGGGGCCCTTCTGCATTTTGCCACTCGACGCGCCTAACCGGTTGCTGGCCCGCTGGCTAGTAGCCATCTTGGCAACGAACTTTACGCAATACACCGCTGGTCTGGTTGCTCCAGACTGGCCCTTGCTCCCCTCCAAAGGAGCAGTCCCTCTGACCTTGCTGGTCAGAACCATCAGCTTATTTCATCTCCTACAACAATTGCTTTTGCCAAGGTTTGTTTGCTTTGATCAAGTCGCCGACACCGCCGACAGCGAGAGCCTGCATGGGACAGCTGGTGAACCGACTCCTGGGCGTCGTCAACCTCCAGGGACCACGTGGCTGCAGAGACAAGCTACACCTTTCTTCCTTTTTGCACCCGACATTGCCTGGTACCCACCTGGTGCCACGCTGGTCACTGGCTAGTGACTGTGAACACTGTCCCCTCTGCTTACAGGTCTTCAACATCTCCGATCCACTCTTGGATCCACCGCATCTCTCCCGGACCGACCGCCTGCAGCATCTTTGTCTTCAGGCTCCACGGAACAGATAGAAGAAACCCGACGCACTTCGAGGCCTATGCACCCGCTTCCTGTGGGTGAGGTAAAGCTGGCACTCCTGTGCCCAAGTGTATTATTACATCTCTAGTGCCTGTGTTCCAAATCTTGAGTTCCTAGTCCATCCGGAAGATCCTCTTTGCAGTAACTTTGTACTTTTTACGCACCCATTGAAACCTATGGGAGCACGCGTGTGACTATTTGCTCTGCACACGCCACCCGTGGACCTCCTGGTCACTAACTGAAGTTAGCTCCTTGTAGGCCCAGCGATTCTAGAGGCCCTAGGCCTTTTCCCTTTTCTGTTCGTGGTACTTATACCACTATTTTAGTATATGGTTCGAGCGGCCACCAGGGCCTATCCATATAAAGTGCAACTTCTGTGTATTCTACTGTAATCTTGTTTGACGATTTGTGCTCCTGTGCTCATAAAGAGACTAGGGGTTACTTTGAGAAATAAATACATATATATTTTGAATATATATCTGTGTGGTGTCCTTTCATTGGTATAAAAGGGGGTTGCATTTGGTAAAACAGCTGGCTTAACACGCTTCACGAGTTTAGCCTCAAAGACTGCTTAGCCTACGCTACCACTAGGGCAGCTAGTCCGAAAAGGTTGACTTACAACCACACCATAAGGGTTGCTTGGCATGGTACAAGGTGATCACTTTAACTAGTGAGCATCATATACCAGGCCAACTTCTCACATTGGTGAGCAGCGGTTGGATTTGAGCTTGCTGTGTTTTACCATTGTAATCTCTTGGTTACCAATTGAAAGATCACATAGGTACCTGTAGGTACATATAAAACAAGATTAGATATACATAAGTTCTACTGAACTTAGTTGTTGTAGAGCAAAGGGAGTAGCACACCCTGACTACAACTACTAGATAGGTTTAGTAGGTAAACCCAAGTGTAGGTAGATTGCAACACATCCACCCACACTTAAGAGCAATGGCTGGGGCAGAGGGGTCCACTGTACCCATCTCTGTTGAGAGTGACCCCCAGAGGGCACCATCCATCTTTGCTACCCTTAATCAGAATGAGCTCAGGCATTTGGCAACTCTTAGAGGCCTTAAACAGCCCAAGAACCCTACCTCTGCTGAGCTCAGAGAACTCTTGCAAAATGATGAAAATCAGAGAGAGCTCAAGAAAGCTTCCCAGTTAGCCCCCTTAGGGTCAGGAACAGGAGGCCCCCCTTCTGAAGATGCTACAGAAGTACCCCTTTCCAATAGCCATCCCTTAGATGAGAACCATACTACAGAGGAGGAAAGTGGGGAGGATACAGAGAGTAGTGATGATGAAGGGAGAACTAGCCCAGTGCCAAGTGTTATACTTGGCCCAGCTAAACTAAGGCTATTGGGGACTGACAATGGGACCATCCCATTGGATCTCCCCAGTGGACTTAACCAGGGGCTTGGGAGGCAAAGGAATCGCTCAGGTGACTCCAATGCTTCTCATGCCTCTAGAGGCTCTCAAGGTCACTCCAGGAAAAGGATGACCACCCCTCAGAGGAGGGAACATGAGGCCAGAATGCAGGAAGCCCAGCTGAGGATCAGGAAGCAGGAGCTAGAAGTAGCCCTGATGGAAGAAAAACTGAGTAAGGCTAGGCAACCTAGAGAGAGTGGGTCTATACCCACTGGTGGCAGCATTGTCCCTAAGGACAAAGATAGGGTCTTTGATAATAGGAACCTGTCTAAGGTTGTGCCCCCCTACAAAAGTGGGGATGACATCCACAAATGGATAACTGCTCTTGAGAGAGCCTGCAAAGTACAGCAGGTTCCTGAAGACCAGTGGGCAGCAATCCTCTGGCTCTCCTTTGAAGGAAGAGGCAGAGACAGACTCCTCACTGTTAGAGAAGAGGATGTCAGAAATTACAGAGTCCTGAAGAGTGTTCTAGTTGATGGGTTAGGCTTAACCACTGAACAGTACAGGTTAATGTTCAGAGACACCCAAAAGACACAGACTCAGGACTGGTCTGAATACATTGAATGTGCCACTAAGGCTTTGGAGGGTTGGTTGCTGGGAAGTAAGGTATCTGATTTTACAGGATTGTATAATTTGATGATGAGAGAACAGATTTTAAATAACTGTCAAAACCAGCAACTGCATCAACACTTGGTTGACTCTGATCTGACCTCTCCCCAAGAATTGGGAAAGAAGGCAGACAAATGGGTCAGAACCAGGGTTAAGCAAAAGAACCAGAACCAGGGCCAAGGGGGTGATCAGAAGAAAACAGACCAAAAGGGTGGAGATCAGAAATCTAAAGACCAGAAGTCTTCAACAGGGCCCCAAACTACTGCTAAGGAGGGTGGGTCCCAACAACAATCCAAGGGAAAGAAGAAAGAAGGTCAAAAGAAACCCTGGTGCAATCATTGCAAGAATACAACTCACTGGACTAGTGATTGTAAGAAGGGTGGAGCCCCCAACACTGTTGCCCCTAAGGCACCTGCTCCCAGTACTACTGTTAGCAGTGTTGGTCCCCAGACAAAGGGTGTAGTGGGAATCACTATGGGAACTGAAGGAGATTCTGACTTAGACAGAACCCTGACACAGGCAGTCTTGATCTGTGATGGGGACATTGATTTGTCCCTGACTGTGAGCCCCAGTAACCTGGGCAAGTACAGACAGACTCCTTTAATTAACGAAAAAGTGGCTCAAGCCTACAGGGACACATGTGCCAGTGTCACTATGGTGACACCAGGCTTTGTGGACCCTGGACAGTACATACCAGGTGAGAACTACCTGGTGACCAATGCCAGCAATGCCACTACTTCGCATAGTGTGGCAGTTGTTAACTTCTCATGGGGAGGGGTAACTGGCCTCAAAAGGGTTGTGGTTAGTGCAGACCTCCCAGTAGAATGTTTGTTGGGCAATGACCTAGAGAGTTCTCTATGGTCAGAAGTGGAGTACAGGACTCATGCAGAGATGTTAGGTATATCATCACATGTCCTTGCTGTGACCAGGTCACAGGCCAAAAAGTGCCTCACTGAACCTCAGGTCTTGGATCCTGGAACAATGGACCAAGCACCTACCAAGAAGAAGAACAGGAGGGTCAAGGCAGTGCCTTCCCCCCTGCCTCAGAGTGATGATCAGCCTTCCCAGGAAGCTGATCTAGAGGACCCTGAAGGAACTGTCCCTGAAGAGCTTGAACCTGATCAGGTTGAGTTTCTGGGGACAGGGGGACCTTCAAGGGCTGACTTGAGGCAGGCTCAGTTATCCTGTCCCTCTCTTGAACCCCTCAGACAGCTGGCTGCTGCTGAGGCTGCTGGGAATGCTCAAGGTACCCATAAAGTGTATTGGGATGAAGGGCTCCTTTATTCAGAGGCTAGAGACCCCAAGCCTGGTGCTACCAGGAGGTTGGTTATACCTCTGCAATTTAGGGGCTTCCTTCTTACCTTGGCCCATGATATTCCTTTAGCAGGACACTTAGGCCAGAACAAGACTTGGGACAGGCTTGTCCCTCACTTTCACTGGCCTCATATGAATGAAGATACAAAGGAGTTTTGTCGCTCCTGTGTGACCTGCCAAGCCTGTGGCAAATCAGGTGGCACAACAAAGGCCCCCCTAATACCACTACCTGTGGTGGGGGTCCCCTTTGAAAGAGTGGGAATAGATATAGTGGGTCCCATGGATCCTCCCACTGCATCTGGGCACAGATTTATACTGGTGGTAGTGGATCATGCCACCAGGTATCCAGAGGCAATTCCCCTTAGGACCACTACAGCTCCTGTTGTGGCCAGGGCCCTGCTGGGAGTATTCTCCAGAGTGGGGTTTCCTAAGGAGGTAGTATCTGACAGAGGTACCAACTTTATGTCAGGATACTTGACAGCTATGTGGAAGGAATGTGGTGTCAACTACAAGTTCACCACCCCTTATCACCCACAATGCAATGGGCTTGTTGAGAGATTCAACAAGACCCTAAAGGGTATGATCAAAGGATTACCTGAAAAGCTCAGGCGAAGATGGGACATCCTTCTACCCTGCCTTCTGTTTGCTTACAGAGAGGTCCCACAAAAAGGAGTTGGCTCCAGCCCCTTTGAATTGTTGTTTGGGCACCCTGAAAGAGGCCCACTGTGTTTAGTGAAGGAAGGATGGGAGTTACCTCTCAAAAAGCCTAAGCAAGACATAGTGGACTATGTACTTGGTCTCCGCTCCAGGATGGCTGAGTATATGGAGAAGGCATCCAAAAACCTTGAGGCAAGCCAGGCCTTACAGAAAGCTTGGCATGACCAAAAGGCTGTCTTGGTTGAGTTTCAGCCAGGACAGAAGGTATGGGTGCTGGAGCCAGTGGCCCCAGCAGGACTCCAAGACAAATGGTCTGGACCCCATACAATCCTGGAAAAGAAGGGAGAGGTCACCTACTTGGTTGACCTAGGAACTCCCAGGAGTCCCCACAGGGTACTCCATGTTAACAGGCTTAAAGCATATGTTGACAGGGCAGACATGGGCTTGCTCATAGCTACAGATGAGGGACAGGAGGAAGAGAGTGACCCTCTCCCAGACCTGTTGTCTCAGAACCCTGAAGATGGCTCAGTTGAAGGAGTGACCCTTGGAGGCAACCTCACTGCCCATCAGCTGACTGAATGTAGACAGGTTCTACAATCATTTTCACATATGTTTTCCTTGATACCTAGTCAAACTGACTGGTGTACCCATGTGGTGGACACTGGTGACAGTCAGCCTGTAAAGAACAAGCTTTACAGACAACCTGACCACGTCAGGGACTGTATAAAGGCTGAGGTACATAAAATGCTGGAATTAGGTGTCATTGAACCCTCAGAGAGCCCCTGGGCTAGCCCAGTGGTTCTGGTCCCCAAACCTCACACCAAAGATGGCAAGAGAGAGATGAGGTTCTGTGTGGATTACAGAGGTCTCAATGCTGTCACCAGGACAGCTCATAGACAAACTAGCTTCTGCAAAGTTTTTGAGCACATTTGACTTAACAGCTGGGTATTGGCAAATCAGATTAGCTGAGGAGTCTAAGGCCAAAACAGCATTCTCAACCCCAGGTGGGCACTGCCAGTTTGTGGTGATGCCCTTTGGTCTGAAGAATGCACCTGCCACCTTCCAAAGGCTGGTGAACCAAGTCCTTACTGGGTTGGATGACTTTTGCGCAGCATATCTTGATGACATTGCTGTCTTTAGCTCCACCTGGGAGGATCACCTGATCCACCTGAAGAAGGCTCTTGAGGCTCTGCAAAGGGCAGGCCTCACTATCAAGGCTACTAAGTGCCAGATAGGGCAGAGTAAGGTTGTATATTTGGGCCACCTTGTAGGTGGAGGCCAAGTTCAACCACCGGAGAGTAAGATACAATCCATCAAGGACTGGTCTCCTCCAACCACCCAGACTCAAGTTCGAGCTTTCTTGGGCTTGACTGGGTACTACAGGAAGTTTGTTAAGAACTATGGGTCCATTGTGACTCATCTTAATGATCTGACATCCAAGAAGATGCCCAAAAAGGTTCAGTGGACAGTAAGCTGTCAAAAGGCATTTGATGACCTGAAGGAGGCCATGTGCTCTGCACCTATCCTGAAAAGTCCTGACTACTCCAAAGAGTTTATTGTCCAAACAGATGCTTCTGAGTTGGGTGTGGGAGCTGTGCCATCACAACTTAATGTAGATGGTCAAGACCAACCCATTGCTTTTATTAGCAGAAGGTTGACCCCCAGAGAGAAGAATTGGTCAGCTATTGAGAGGGAGGCCTTTGCTGTGGTGTGGGCCCTGAAGAAGCTGAGGCCATACTTGTTTGGCACTTACTTCAAGATTCAGACCGACCATAAGCCCCTCTTGTGGCTAAATCAGATGAAGGGTGAAAACCCAAAACTGCTTAGGTGGTCCATTTCCCTACAGGGGATGGACTTTACAGTGGAGCACCGGCCAGGTACTGACCATGGGAATGCAGATGGTCTCTCCAGGTACTTCCACTTAGTACATGAAGACGAGACTGGTCAAGGCTAGTTTAATGTCCCAGCGTTTGGGGGGGGGGGGTTGTGTAGGAGAGTAGGGTCTGCTATCCTATGGTCACCCCAAATTTTTGCTTTTTGCTTCACTGGTTTTTGACATATTGAGGCTGTGGGCCTGCCAATCAGACCCCCAGCCTGCTGTTCTCTCTACTAAATTAAAACTATGCACCCTAGGTGCATAACCAATTGGAAGTGGATCACCCTGTCAGCCCCTGTACCAGTGTACACTAGGTACCCAGGGCATTGGTGTACCCAAGGCCTGCCAGGGGCTGAAGCATGTATTATGCCACCCCAGGCTTGGCCTAACAAATTGACACAACTGGCTGATCACTCAGCTGGGGTAAGTTGGTGTAATCACCTCTTACTTAGGTGTAGTATACCTATACCTAACCTTAAATGGGACACCTGGTAACCTATAAGTCACTCCTATGGCAGGCCTTAACAATCCTGAAGGCAGAGTGCTTGGTTCCATGTGAGATGGTGCTCTGGCATGAGCTGAGCCTGTCTGCAGTGGTCGGAACAACTTCCTTCTACTGTTTCCAGATATCGTCATACCATATACTCTTAAGTGCATTATGAAACTCGCGGTTAAATGCTATCTTTGGTTTGGCTTTATAAAAACATGTCGAGTAAGGTGTCATATGAATTGGAATACTAACCCCTCGCCAATTCTGGCGACGGGGTTAGCATTCCACCCTTCTAGAGGGACACGACATGTACAGTACCTGAAACCCGGGTAAAATCAGACATAGCCTCAGCTCCACAAAATGGATGCTGCCACCACAGACACAAGTCTGCCCTCCTGCTGCTGGGAGTCCTTCCAGCTTGGGAGGTGTGGACAAAGGGTTTCCTGCCAGGGGAGGTGCATGCACCACCCCAGACAGGATTTTGTGTATTGGTCAGGTAGGGCTTGAAAGAAACCAGACATGCCTGTGGCTCACAAGGAGCCTGGGTGCATATGCCAGTTCAAACCGGTCCTGGGGCACACCAGTCCCGGGCCTGGGGCGAGCTGGACAAAGGATTGGGGGTGTAACCACCCCCCTTCTTGGTCCCACCCATAGGGAGGGACCTAGCAGGTAGTCCGGCCCCTAGAATCCGCTTAAAGGTAGGAGCTGTGTCCTAAGACTTCAGACATCCTGGAATCAACTTGAAACTAAGAAGAAGACGGGAACTTCGACATTCTGCTGCACAGAAGACTGAAGGAAATCTCCCCTGTGGTTAGGGAGTGACCACCTTGCTAACGCAAGCACCATCCAGCGAATCAACGTCTGCTTTGCCGCCGCCTCCCGCCGGAGCCCGAGCCCAGAGACTGACAAGACCTGGACCTCCAAACCTCTCACTGCCCAATCCACAGTCCCTGAAAAGAGGAGACCCGTGGAGGCACCGAGACATGTGGAGACAGCCATCTTGAAACAACCACGACAAGCTGACAAGTGCAACAACCGAGGCTCCCTCCAAGTTGTGCTTTAAGATCTGAGAAGCCCAACCCTCGAGCAGCACCTGCACCAAAGGTGAGCCCTCCAGCATCTCCACGATCTGCGTGGGGCCCTTCTGCATTTTGCCACTCGACGCACCTAACCGGTTGCTGGCCCGCTGGCTAGTAGCCATCTTGGCGACCAACTTTACGAAATACACCACTGGTCTGGTTGCTCCAGACTGGCCCTTGCTCCCCTCCAAAGGAGCAGTCCCTCTGACCTTGCTGGTCAGAACCATCAGCTTATTTCATCTCCTACAACAATTGCTTTTGCCAAGGTTTGTTTGCTTCGATCAAGTCGCCGACACCGCCGACAGCGAGAGCCTGCGTGGGACAGTTTGTGAACCGACTCCTGGGCGTCGTCGACCTCCAGGGACCACGTGGCTGCAGAGACAAGCTACACCTTTCTTCCTGTTTGCACCCGACATTGCCTGGTACCCACCTGGTGCCACGCTGGTCACTGGCTAGTGACTGTGAACAGTGTCCCCTCTGCTTACAGGTCTTCAACATCTCCGATCCACTCTTGGATCCACCGCATCTCTCCCGGACCGACCGCCTGCAGCATCTTTGTCTTCAGGCTCCACGGAACAGATAGAAGAAACCCGACGCACTTCGAGGCCTATGCACCCGCTTCCTGTGGAAGAGGTAAAGCTGGCACTCCTGTTCCCAAGTGTAGTATTACATCTCTAGTGCCTGTGTTCCAAATCTTGAGTTCCTAGTCCATCCGGAAGATCCTCTTTGCAGTAACTTTGTACTTTTTACGCACCCATTGAAACCTATGGGAGCACGCGTGTGACTATTTGCTCTGCACACGCCACCCGTGGACCTCCTGGTCACTAACTGAAGTTAGCTCCTTGTAGGCCCAGCGATTCTAGAGGCCCTAGGCCTTTTCCCTTTTCTGTTCGTGGTACTTATACCACTATTTTAGTATATGGTTCGAGCGGCCACCAGGGCCTATCCATATAAAGTGCAACTTCTGTGTATTCTACTGTAATCTTGTTTGACGATTTGTGCTCCTGTGCTCATAAAGAGACTAGGGGTTACTTTGAGAAATTAATACATATATATTTTGAATATATATCTGTGTGGTGTCCTTTCATTGGTATAAAAGGGGGTTGCATTTGGTAAAACAGCTGGCTTAACACGCTTCACGAGTTTAGCCTCAAAGACTGCTTAGCCTACGCTACCACTAGGGCAGCTAGTCCGAAAAGGTTGACTTACAACCACACCATAAGGGTTGCTTGGCATGGTACAAGGTGATCACTTTAACTAGTGAGCATCATATACCAGGCCAACTTCTCACAGAATGCTTTTGTAGACCGGGTGGCACGAGAGACGGCGATGCAGCCTGGCTCTACTGCAATGTATGTTGTGAAGTCACAGGCAGAAAGATGGCACGATGCTAGGAGAGAAGTGCTGGAGATACAGAGGACCGCTTCTGATAAGGAACGGGAGCAGTGGTCCAATGATGGAGAATTAGATGACGAAGGGTGTTGGAGAAGTAAGCAGATGGATAATGGAAGTTACCCACAGCTTTTGTACAACCTATGGTTCAGATGGCACATGGACTAGCGCATGTCGGAGCTTCCGCAATTTTAAAATTACTCACACAAGTTTGGGAGCATCCGGAGATCGCTAGTACGGCAAAGAGGGTAGTGCAGACCTGCATGATTTGTCTCAGGTATAACCCAGGAAAGGGTACACGAACTCCAGCAGGAGGATTTGCAACACCTACTGCACCCTTTGAGGTTTTGCAGATGGATTACATTGAGCTTGAGCGCTGTAACAATTTGAAGTATGTTCTAGTAGTGGTTTGTGCCTTCAGCAAATGGGTTGAGGCATACCCTACGAAAGACAATACTGCAATGACTACAGCCAAGATGCTATTGAAAGAGTTCTTCCCTCGATATGGTGTTTGTAGATTGTTGTGGAGTGATAACGGACCTCATTTTATAGCAGACGTTATCAAGTATGTCCTGAAAGGACTGGGAATTATCCAAAAATTCCATGCAGTGTTTCACCCTCAGTCTGCGGGATTGGTTGAGAAATATAACGGTACTTTGAAGCTTAAGATCGCTAAGATCCAAGCTTCGACTTCTTTGACTTGGCCAGACGCTTTACCGCTGGCATTATTGTCAATTAGATCAATACCGCATTCTCGGACCGGTCTCACACCCTATGAGATCGTGTTTGGACGCCCAATGAATATTTGGGGTCCACCGAAACCGAAGTCAGTGTATGATGTACCTTGTGTAATGATGAATGATTATCTGGCACAGTTAACGGATAATTTGGTTTCTATTCATCAACAGGTTCGAGAAGCACTCCCTGATCGGTCCACAGGTGAAGGACATAACCTCCGGCCTGGAGACCATGTCATGATCAAGGTGTTTGAAAGGACGAACAGTCTGGAGCCGAGATGGGTTGGTCCTGAGCAAGTCTTGCTCGCAACGAGGATAGCTGTGCGAGTCTCCAATCGGAAGAACTGGATCCACTCCTTGCACTGTTGCAAAGTGCCGCCTGGATTAGTGGAGCCTGCTGTATTGACCGACCATCGAGAAATCCTGACTGCAGAGAAAGGCCGTGCTGTGGAACCGAATGACACTGAGGAGCTCTTCCCGGACCAAGCGATTCCTGGAGGAGGAAGATATCATCTCAGACCGAGGAAGTGATTTCTTTTCTGTATCCAGATAAGTTGTCAGAACGGCCCTTAGGTTAGTGAAACGGAGAGCCAATGAGGCAAGGGGGGGGGATCAGCCCTGCATTAGTGTAGTGACACCCGTCTTGGCCCGCTGGTGAAGAAATCAACGGCTGCCTAAGGGGAAGAGTTCTGACAACTTTCAGTTTCAGGAAGATATTGACTTTTACTATAAAATGGAGAAGAAGATTTTTTGTGCGACAAGCTTTATTATCATTGTAGCTATTGTTGGTATAACCACGTGGTTTGTTGAGGATGTGACTCCTGCCCGTGAGTTACTTGTTTTGACTACTCCAGTGCCTGAGGAGCACTACTTTTACACCCTTCCGTATCAAGAACTGAAGCATCGTCAGTCTTATTTGAATAATACTTTCATCCAGATGTTGTATCATACCCATGTTGCTACAAATGCTACGAACTGTTGGATATGTGGTATGATGCCAGCTCATCAGAAGAAAGGAGGAACGCCGTTCATACCTCTTCCTTTCTCTCATAATGGCTCTTGTAGAGCATGGTACACGTTGCTTTTTGCCACACGGAAACCTACAGTGGCACGATTACTTTTTAGACTTAATAGGGAATGTCATCAAGATAAAGAAGGCTATCCACAAGCGAATGGGACAATATGGGAGTGGGAAGAATATCGACCAGATAATGAATCGATCCCCTACATCTTCACGAACACCAGAGACACTGCTGGAAACGAACAAATTGTGATTCAAGTGGCACAAGCTCAAGCGGACCTGTGTGTTCAGAGTGTGGGTCATATTCCTGTTGGTGTTAGTGACTGTATTATTGTGTTGAATATAGATGGATTAAATAATAGTACTTTCTTAGCTCCCTTAATACATATTTCGTATGTGGGAATAGGGGTTATTATCGCTTACCAGCCGGCTGGTCCGGAGTATGTTATGTAGCGTTTTTATTGCCCCCTGTATTCTTAGCGCCTGCATCCTATCATAAAGATTTGAAGTTATTGAACAATGTAACTGTAAATAGGTATAAACTTACTTTATCTATTGATGATGTTGATCAAACTGACACTAGCTTACAGCAGTATGTTGATTTTAACTTAGGATTGTTTTTCTTTGTTGGAGCTGCCCTAAATAGTAGGAAGGTTCGACGATTAACGAGAGTTGTAGAGGCTGTAACGAATCAAGCCGCTGCTGCTCTTGGGAATCTTATGGAAGAATTACAAATCACTAGAATTGTTGCGTTACAGAATCGTATGGTATTAGATGTTATGTTAGCAGACAGAGGTGGAGCATGTAGGATTATCGGAAGTAGCTGTTGTGTATTTATTCCTGACCACACGCCATCAGTCTATAACGCTATTAATAAATTGCATAAAATCGCAGCTGAAATTCATACAGAAAATGGCACTTGGACCTTTTCTGGATGGTTTTGGGCATTGATCACTACATGGGGATGGAAAGTCTTAACTGGTCTTTGTATTATTGTAGCAAGTCTGTTTTCCTGTTGCATCTGTGTTCAGTATGGTCCTTTACTCTGTTCTTTATGTGTGTCATTCTGTATTCCTGATAAGAAAGCTATTGCCAATGTCACCTATCAGAAACATTTAAACAAAGAGGTGGAAGAGATGATGAAAATTGACATATATGATGATTATCCCAACAAGCCGAATGTCTTCAGTGAATGCTGAAAGGGTCGTCTGTTGAAAACTAAAACAGCGATATGATTAAGCATTCACTAAAGACATGAATTCTCTCTAGCTAAAACATGTTTCTTGTCTTATGTTGACTAATGTCCGGACTCCATTTTGTATTGTCATGTCTCCACGTGCTTTGCACGAGAAGAGTCCTACCTTTTCGCTAGTTGCTCTTTAATCTGCCTAGTAACAGTCTATAAATACCTCCTTTGTCCGTCTGGCGCATGTCCAGACTTGACCACATCTGTTATCAGTTAGTCCTTGTTCGACCATGTTTTCGCGGGCTCAGGAAATTGTTAACTCCACCCCCACATATTGATCCTGTGTCGAAAATGTCCATAAATGGTAATGAATTTTGCTCTATGTTGTATCCACCCACTTATGAGCCCCTCTGTTGTGTATAAAAGGGGACCACGTACGCAAGTTCTTTGTGCTACTCTATGCAATACTGAAGAGTGTTGTGTAGGTTGTAGGACCACCCTTAAGGGTTAATAAACTGTCTTTGTATTTGCAGTTTCTGTGCCAACTTCCTTCTAGCTTTTGTTACAGGAGAGCGAACCCTTGTATTCTGCGGGCCTAGCTGGGGCCTGTACTCCTCAAAGGGGAAGGAGTGAGAATGGGTTATGTCCCGGTAGTGCCCAACCTCAGTCTCAGAGCCTGGATGGTTCTTTAAGGGAACACCAGGTGGGGAGCCTAGTCTGTCCTAAGGGGCTGCCAGTTGTGCGGGATCCCCTAGTGTCTGGTGAACGGGGAGTGTCTGTAAGTAGGCCTCCCTCAGTTCTGGTGTCTGGCAGTACCGCTCCAGTTGGGAGGGTGCAGAGGTCCAGATTGAGGGGTGAGAGGGGGAAAGAGTCCCCAGTGGAAAAACCAGTGGGTCAGGGGCCAGCCAGAAGGGCTGCGTCACCAGCGAATGACCATGGTGACACCACTTCTGTCCTGGGGGATCTTCAGGTGCTGTCAGATGGACAGGGGTGGGGAGATCAGCACCAGGCAGACTGTCACACGACACATGAGTTATGTGTCACCCTCAGGGGGGGCATGCGTGCTCCCCGGGAAGTCCTGGTGCGCCAGGCGAGCGTTCAACCGCATGGGTTGGTCCCAGGGTTGGGAAGCCAGGGTCAGGTGTTGTCTGACCGGGAGGGTGGGATGACTGTAATCAGTGTCCTGACCCAGGTTGCTTCCAGGGGTACCACTCCAGTTGGGAGTGTGCAGTACTCTGGAAGGGGGTGCAGACGGGGGGAGTCCTCGCCTCTGACCCCGGTGCAGCCTGAGGGTTTAGACCCTAGGCTGGAGACCCAGGTTCAGGTGTTATCTGACCTGGAGGGAGGGACATCTGTAATCAGTGTCCCTACCAGTCTGTCTTCCTAGTGTACCACTCCAAGTGGGAGGGTACAGCCATCTGGAAGGGGGTGCAGAGGGAGGAGGTCCTTGCCTCTGACTCCGGCTCAACTGAAGGGTTTAGACCCTAGGTTGGAGGGCCAGGTTCAGGGTGTCCCCCCTGACCTGGACGCCCAGTTGCAGGATAGAACCCCTGAACTGGTGGGCGAATTGCGCAGGACACCTGCCCCAGGTGCCCTGGCAATTCTGGAAGGGAGTACCACTCCAAGTGGGAGGGTACAGAGCCCCAAGGAGGAGGACCGGGTGTGGGAGAGGCCACCCCAGTCTTTGGTCCAGCCGCCGGGTACAGTCCTGGGGCTGGTGGGTCAGTGCCAGGATGTCATACCTGACCTGACGGGAGGGAGAATGGACAAAGGGTGCCAAGCACCTGGGGCTACTGCCCCCCGCTCCCTGGCGCCACAGAGGTTTGAGAGCCCTGAGAGGCATACGGCCTGGGTCTCATCCCTGACTACTGTCAGTGGCCGCTGTAGCATTTTGCTGTCTGTCTGTTGGGACACACCTGTGGGCCAGTTAAGGTTAGGTGTTGCACAGGTGGTGTCCACAGGTGAGGAGAAGGGTTCCCCATGGATTGGCTTGGTGGGCCCTGAGAGTATGGACAGAGGAAGTCCAATAGGTTCAGATTGGTGTAGAACTGGAGTCTGCCCCCGCAGTTGCGGGCCAGGTCCTTGTTCTATCGCCCCAAGCAGGGAAGACCATCACGGTGGTGATTGGTCTACCCTGCGTTTTGGCTGGAAGGGGGTTATGTTGGACCTAGCCCTTTTTGCAGGGTCATCCCCAAACTTTTTTGCCTTCCACCTATATTTTTTCTGACCTGTTATTGGCTGTTTTATGACTCTGGGCACCTTACCACTGCTGATCAGTGCTAAGGTGCATATGCTCTCCCTATGGTAAAATGTATACATTGATTGGTGTCCATATTTGGCTTATTTGGTTTACTATCAGCCCCTAGTAAAGTGCACCAGGAGTGCCAGGGCTTGTAAATACAAATGCTGCTGGTGGGCTTGCAGCACTGGTTGTGCCACCCACAGAAGCGGCCTAGTAAAATGTGTCTAGGGTCTGCCACTGCAGAACCTGCGCGCGGTCTGGTACTGTCGCGTTGATTGTGCAAGTGCACCTATTTGCCAGTCCCCAAACCTTCACTTAACTACATATTAGTCACCCCTCTGGTAGGCCCACGAGGCAGGGTGCATTGTAGGTATAAGGTAGGACATGCCCTGATGTGTGTGGCATGTCCTAATAGTGAATTACAGCCATTTTCGTTTTTCACTATTGAAGGCTACCTGCTCTCCATAGGCCAGAATGGGCTGCTGGAATTACTACACGCTGTAATCCCAGTGGACTCAGAGAGCATGGTACAAAATGTCAAGATTAGTATGCCTGAACTCAAAATATTAAAATACTTCTTTTAGTAAAGTTTATTTTAATACCCTGTGTTTGTAAATACTACTTTTAGAAAGTTAGTATTTACTGACCTGGCCATTTCAGTCCGCCTCTGCTGTGTGTGTGTGTTCTGCCTAGTAACAGTAAAGGAGCAGGGCTGGGGAATTACAGGAGACAGGCTGGCTGCCAGGTGGTGGGTAGAGAGATTACACCAGGATGGGTGGGAGGAGTACACCTTTGACTCTGAACAGACCTGTGCTCTGCCACCACAATGCCGGCTCCGCCCCCTGTGGAGCGGCTGATGTCTCTGCCCTGCTGCTGAAAGGAAGGAGCAGAGTCACCACAACAAAGTGCTCCAAAACTGGACTGAGCCAGGCCCAGGCCCTCTGGCGACAAAGAACAAAAGAATTGTGCTATAAAAGAAGGAGCCCTGCTCCTAAGAAATCAGATCCTGTTTGCGCCAAGACGAACCTTTGCCTGAAGGAGAAGGACCTGGAGAAGCTAAAGGAGGAACACTGTCCCTCTGCTGGAGAGACTGGCCTGCAGTGGGTGTCTGTCTGCTGGAAGGAGAGGAAAAGACTCAAGGAAAAGACTTTGATTCAACTTGTGCTTTTAAACAATCTCCAAGGGCTTGCTTGTGAACTTGCCCCCTGACCTGCGCCCCAGGAACAGTGGGCGCTACCTCCCCCCAAGGAGAGGAGAAACTGCTGGAGACGATCTTTGAACACTGACCCTAGAGAACCTGTGCGTCCCCCTCTCTCTGAGCACCGCGACTTCTGCCACCGGGGCTGCTGTGAGCACAGTAAAGGCCTGCCTGGCCCGAGCACAGCAAGCAACTGCCCCCCCGAGCCATAGCTCGCAAAGTAAGGAAGAACCTGACCAGGCTCCAAGCGCCGAGCCTCTGCGACCCCTGGAAGTGGAGAGCATTGTAAGGACCTGCGATGCCCTGTTTACCCCCTGAGTGAAGCTGACAGCGCGACGCGCTGAAGAGCTTGCCCCCGAGCTGCCCTCCTTCTTCTGCCCGTGATCGTGTGGCCGAGACCATCCTGGAGCACCCCACGAAGCACCGCCGCCCACTGCCAAAGAGGGACGACAACGCGACGTGGGACGCTCCTGCAGGGACCCCTGAAGCTGCTGCGATCATCTTTCTGCGAGAAATAAGGTACTGTGTGCGAGCGCGCTGAAGTACGACCCGTCCGCTGCTTGGTTCGGGCCGTACTAGCGCTGTAGACCCGCTACGCGACTAACGCGTGAAGTGTGAGCTTTTGTGCGGTTCGAAATCAGCTGTTCGAGGCGTCCCGACGAAGGTACGACTCGTCCAGCATTAGATACATTGACGGCGCTCACGTGGGAAGCGTGAGCTTTGGCAAGAGGCGTACCGGATGTGTACGACGCGTACCAACGAAGGTACGGTCCGTACAGTTCACATCCCGAGTACGCGTGCTCACGCGAGAAGCGTGAGAAACGGAAAGTGACGTCCAAAACCTTGTACGAAGCGTACGCAAGGCGCTACGAAGCGCACAGACACCCTAAAGAAGCTGTTTTAAGTACAATTTTGCCATTTTTAGAACTGTGGACTGCCTGAAAGCATTTGATATTAACTGGAACATTATTTATACAAGAGAGCTGTATTTTGACAACCTGCCTAAAGAAATCTTATCTATAAAGAACCTCATTTTGCTATAAATACAGCCTTGTGTCTTTGTGTGGTGGGGTGGTGATTATTGTGTGGGATACCATGAAGGCTTAACCTAATGCCCTCTGGAAATCTAGCCTCACTGCTCGTGCCATGTTACCTAGAGGGTGTGCAGGGGTTATTTTTAAAGAGGTAATCCTACGCCCTGACTTAGAGGAAAGGGTCCCTGCTTGTCGCAAGTGCATACCTGCGCCAACCAGAGACCCCGGATTCTAACATTGGTGGCAGCGGTGGGGATTTACGGATTTGCATTCTTGGTGTCTGCGCAGTGATTACTAACCATTGCACGGTGAAGACAGTCCAGTAGCTTGAGCCACAGAACTTTTAAAATTTAATTTTGCTTGCCAAGAAAGAAGATCCCTTGTGTTTGGAGTCATACCGGGCCCAAACAGCATAGTAGGAATTGAATGGGATGAGTCAAAACTGGATATCTACAAGAAAACTGAACTCAAGCACTTCTGCAGAAAGCTAAAGGTCCCACATGCAGGATGCAAGAACAAATCAGATCTCCACAAGGCGCTGAAAGCCTGGATTGAATCAAGGGGTGCAACTAAGGAAGTTACACCATTGAAACCAGCGGAGAGCATTCACAGTTTTGGGAGAGGCCTGTCGCCAGAGGAGCTGGCAGACAGACAGGCCACCAGGGATCATGAGATAACATTGGCAGAGCTGAAAGTAAAAAGCCAATTGGAGCTAGAAAGCAAGAAGCTGGCTCTGGAAGAAAAGAGAATGGCTCTTGAGGAAAAGAAAATGCAAATGGAGCATGACTTCATAATGAAGAAATATGATATGGAGCTCGAGAGGCTTGAGGCCATGAGTGTCTCAGCCCAGCAGCAAGAAAGGTGCGTAGCTCAGAGATTGAGCTTTTCTGAGTGGCAGGAGGAATCCAGCTCAGATGGTGGCAGCCATATTGAATTTTCTAGTGCTGAGAGAGTAGTACGCACACCCAGAGATGTGGCGCCTGACTTGAAGGAGGGGGTTAACATACACCAGGAGGTTCAAAGGCATGAGGTAGCTCCAGTAGTGCGCAGTCTCCCTGAAGGGAATAGGGTAACTGGCGCAGGGGTTCATGGTCCTAGTGGTGGGAGGGACACTCTACTGACTCTAGCTGAGAGGGGCAGGGAGAGGGGTTCCCCCAAAATTGAAGTCCTGGTGGGTGAGTGTGAAGACCGCCCAGAAGAGTGTGGGTTGTGTGACAGAGACAGTCAGATACTGTTTTGCCAGTCGCAGGAGAGTGGTGTGGAGTACGTGTGCGAGGCACTGGATGGTGAGGTGAAGGATAGTTTGGTCAACCCTGCTAGGGGGCTGTGTGATCCAATTGTGGGAGAGTATATTGTAAGTCCCTGTTTTCCAGAGCTATGCCAACACCTGTGTGAGGGTGAGTTCTCTGACCGCAGAGAGCCCACATTGGAGGCAGACCTTTTGGTGGAGTCCAGAGGGTCTGGAAAGGCATTGGGGAGTGATCCCGAGAGGAGTGGTTCAGGAATCTTCAAACCCAGTGTGATGGAAGTGGCTCAGAGTAGCCCAGCTAGGTCCTGTAGTAGTGAGAGGGGTGTAGGGCCTCACGTCCTGTCTTTAAGGGGAAGGAGTGAGAATGGGTTATGTCCCGGTAGTGCCCAACCTCAGTCTCAGAGCCTGGATGGTTCTTTAAGGGAACACCAGGTGGGGAGCCTAGTCTGTCCTAAGGGGCTGCCCGTTGTGTGGGATCCCCTAGTGTCTGGTGAACGGGGAGTGTCTGTAAGTAGGCCTCCCTCAGTTCTGGTGTCTGGCAGTACCGCTCCAGTTGGGAGGGTGCAGAGGTCCAGATTGAGGGGTGAGAGGGGGAAAGAGTCCCCAGTGGAAAAACCAGTGGGTCAGGGGCCAGCCAGAAGGGCTGCGTCACCAGCGAATGACCATGGTGACACCACTTCTGTCCTGGGGGATCTTCAGGCGCTGTCAGATGGACTGGGGTCGGGAGATCAGCGCCAGGCAGACTGTCACACGACACATGAGTTATGTGTCACCCTCAGGGGGGGCATGCGTGCTCCCCGGGAAGTCCTGGTGCACCAGGCGAGCGTTCAACCTCATGGGTTGGTTCCAGGGTTGGGAAGCCAGGGTCAGGTGTTGTCTGACCGGGAGGGTGGGACGACTGTAATCAGTGTTCTGACCCAGGTTGCTTCCAGGGGTACCACTCCAGTTGGGAGTGTGCAGTACTCTGGAAGGGGGTGCAGACGGGGGGAGTCCTCGCCTCTGACCCCGGTGCAGCCTGAGGGTTTAGACCCTAGGCTGGAGACCCAGGTTCTGGTGTTGTCTGACCTGGAGGGAGGGACATCTGTAATCAGTGTCCCTACCAGTCTGTCTTCCTAGTGTACCACTCCAAGTGGGAGGGTAAAGCCATCTGGAAGGGGGTGCAGAGGGAGGAGGTCCTTGCCTCTGACTCCGGCTCAACTTAAGGGTTTAGACCCTAGGTTGGAGGGCCAGGTTCAGGGTGTCCCCCCTGACCTGGACGCCCAGTTGCAGGATAGAACCCCTGAACTGGTGGGCGAATTGCGCAGGACACCTGGCCCAGGTGCCCTGGTAATTCTGGAAGGGGGTACCACTCCAAGTGGGAAGGTACAGAGCCCCAAGGAGGAGGACTGGGTGTGGGAGAGGCCACCCCAGTCTTTGGTCCAGCCGCCGGGTACAGTCCTGGGGCTGGTGGGTCAGTGCCAGGATGTCATACCTGACCTGACGGGAGGGAGAATGGACAAAGGATGCCAAGCACCTGGGGCTACTGCCCCCCGCTCCCTGGCGCCACAGAGGTTTGAGAGCCCTGAGAGGCATACGGCCTGGGTCTCATCCCTGACTACTGTCAGTGGCCGCTGTAGCATTTTGCTGTCTGTCTGTTGGGACACACCTATGGGCCAGTTAAGGTTAGGTGTTGCACAGGTGGTGTCCACAGGTGATGAGAAGGGTTCCCCATGGATTGGCTTGGTGGGCCCTGAGAGTATGGACAGAGGAAGTCCAATAGGTTCAGATTGGCGTAGAACTGGAGTCTGCCCCTGCAGTTGCGGGCCAGGTCCTTGTTCTATCGCCCCAAGCAGGGAAGACCATCACGGTGGTGATTGGTCTACCCTGCGTTTTGGCTGGAAGGGGGTTGTGTTGGACCTAGCCCTTTTTGCAGGGTCATCCCCAAACTTTTTTGCCTTCCTCCTATATTTTTTCTGACCTGTTGTTGACTGTTTGATGACTCTGGGCACCTTACCACTGCTGATCAGTGCTAAGGTGCATATGCTCTCCCTATGGTAAAATGTATACATTGATTGGTGTCCATATTTGGCTTATTTGGTTTACTATCAGCCCCTAGTAAAGTGCACCAGGAGTGCCAGGGCTTGTAAATACAAATGCTGCTGGTGGGCTTGCAGCACTGGTTGTGCCACCCACAGAAGCGGCCTAGTAAAATGTGTCTAGGGTCTGCCACTGCAGAACCTGCGCTAGTCTGGTACTGTCGTGTTGATTGCGCAAGTGCACCTACTTGCCAGTCCCCAAACCTTCACTTAACTACATATTAGTCACCCCTCTGGTAGGCCCAAGGGCAGGGTGCATTGTAGGTATAAGGTAGGACATGCCCTGATGTGTGTGGCATGTCCTAATAGTGAATTACAGCCATTTTCTTTTTTCACTATTGAAGGCTACCTGCTCTCCATAGGCCAGAATGGGCTGCTGGAATTACTACACGCTGTAATCCCAGTGGACTCAGAGAGCATGGTAGAAAGTCAAGTTTAGTATGCCTGAACTCAGAATATTAAAATACTTCTTTTAGTAAAGTTTATTTTAATATCCTGTGTTTGTAAATACTACTTTTAGAAAGTTAGTATTTACTGACCTGGCCATTTCAGTCGGCCTCTGCTGTGTGTGTGTGTTCTGCCTAGTAACAGTAAAGGAGCAGGGCTGGGGAATTCCAGGAGACAGGCTGCTGCCAGGTGGTGGGTAGAGAGATTACACCAGGATGGGTGGGAGGAGTACACCTTTGACTCTGAATAGACTTGTGCTCTGCCACCACAATGCCGGCTCCGCCCCCTGTGGAGCGGCTGATGTCTCTGCCCTGCTGCTGAAAGGAAGGAGCAGAGTCACCACAACAAAGTGCTCCAAAACTGAACTGAGCCAGGCCCAGGCCCCCTGGCGACAAAGAACGAAAGAATTGTCTATAAAAGAAGGAGCCCTGCTCCTAAGAAATCAGATCCTGTTTGCTCCAAGACGAACCTCTGCCTGAAGGAGAAGGACCTGGAGAAGCTAAAAAAGGAATACTGTCCCTCTGCTGGAGAGACTGGCCTGCAGTGGGTGCCTGTCTGCTGGAAGGAGAGGAAAAGACTAAAGGAAAAGACTTTGATTCAACTTGTGCTTTTAAACAATCTCCAAGGGCTTGCTAGTGAATTTGCCCCCTGACCTGCACCCCAGGAACAGTGGGCGCTACCTCCCCCCAAGGAGAAGAGAAACTGCTGGAGACGATCCTTGAACACTGACTCCAGAGAACCTGTGCGTCCCCCTCTCTCTGAGCACCGCGACTTCTGCCACCGGGGCTGCTGTGAGCACAGTAAAGGCCTGCCTGGCCCGAGCACAGCAAGCAACTGCCCCACGAGCCGTAGCTCGCAAAGTAAGGAAGAACCTGACCAGGCTCCAAGTGCCGAGCCTCTGCGACCCCTGGAAGTGGAGAGCGTTGTAAGGACCTGTGACGCCCTGTTTACCCCCTGAGTGAAGCCTTCAGCGCGATGCGCTGAAGAGATTGCCCCCGAGCTGCCCCTCCTTCTTCTGACAGTGACCGTGTGGCCGAGACCGTCCTGGAGCACCCCACGAAGCACCGCCGCCCACTGCCAAAGAGGGACGACAACGCGACGTGGGACGCTCCTGCAGGGACCCCTGAAGCTGCTGCGATCATCTTTGTGCGAGAAATAAGGTACTGTGTGCAAGCGCGCTGAAGTACGACCCGTCCGCTGCTTGGTTGGGGCCGTACTAGTGCTGTAGACCCGCTACGCGACTAACGCGTGAAGTGTGAGCTTTTGTACGGTTCAAAATCAGCTGTTCGAGGCGTCCCGACGAAGGTACGACTCGTCCAACATTAGATACATTGACGGCGCTCACGCGGGAAGCGTGAGCTTTGGCAAGAGGCGTACCGGACGTGTACGACGCGTACCAACGAAGGTACGGTCCGTACGGTTCACGTCCCGAGTACGCGTGCTCACGCGAGAAGCGTGAGAAACGGCAAGTGACGTCCAAAACCTCGTACGAAGCATACGCAAGGCGCTACGAAGCGCACAGACACCCTAAAGAAGCTGTTTTAAGTACAATTTTGCCATTTTAAGAACTGTGGACTGCCAGAAAGCATTTGAAAGTAACTGGAACATTATTTATACAAGAGAGCTGTATTTTGACAACCTGCCTAAAGAAATCTTATCTATAAAGAACCTTATTTTGCTATAAATACAACCTTGTGTCTTTGTGTGGTGGGGTGGTGATTATTGTGTGGGATACCCTGAATGCTTAACCTAATGCCCTCTGGAAATCTAGCCTGACTGCTCGCGCCACGTTACCTAAAGGGTGAGCAGGGGTTATTTTTAAAGAGGTAATCCTACGCCCTGACTTAGAGGAAAGGGTCCCTGCTTGTTGCAAGTGCATACCTGCGCCAACCAGAGACCCCGGATTCTAACAACCACCCCCAGCACGACCCCCTACCCTGCCCGAACACCACTGCACTGCCCTAAACCCTAAAACACCACCCCAGCATGACCCCCTACACTGCACGAACACCACTGCAATGCCCTAAACCCTAAAACACCACCCCAAGCATGACCCCTTACATTGCCAGAACACCACTGTACTGCCCTAAGCCCTGAAACACCAGCCCCAGCACGACCCCCTACACAATCCGAACACCACTGCACTGCCCTAAACCCTAAAACACCACCCCCAGCAAGAATCCCTACACTGCCCGAACACCACTGCACTAAACCCAGAAACACCACCCCCTGCACGACCCACTACACTGCCCCAACACCAGTGCACCGTCCTAAACCCTGAAACACCACCCCCTGCATGACCCCCTACAGTGCCCGAACACCACTGCACTGCCGTAAACCCTAAAACACCCCCCCAGGATGACCCCTTACACTGCACAAACACCACTGCACTGCCCTAAGCCCTGAAACACCAACCTCCAGAACGACACCCTCCACTGCCAGAACACCACTGTACTGCCCTAAGCCCTAAAACACCAGCCCCATTACGAGTCCCTACACTGCACGAACACCACTGCACTGTACTAAACCCTGAAACACCAGCCCCAGCACGACCCCCTACACAGCCCGAACACCACTGCACTGCCCTAAACCCTGAAACACAACCCCCAGCAAGAATCCCTACACTGCCCAAACACCACTGCACTAAACCCTGAAACACCACCCCCTGCACGACCCACTACACTGCCCCAACACCACTGCACTGTCCTAAACCCTGAAACACCACTCCCTGCATGACCCCCTACAGTGCCCGAACACCACTGCACTGCCGTAAACCCTAAAACACCACCCCAGCACGACGCCCTACACTGCCCGATCACCACTGCACTGCCCTAAACCCTGAAACACCAGCATGACCCCCTACACTGGCTGAACACCACTGCATTGCCCTAAACCCTGAAAGACCAGCCCCAGCACAACTCCCTACACTGCCAGAACACCACTGCACTGCCCTAAACCCTGAAACAACAGCCCCAGCACGACCCCCTTCACTGCTGGAACATCACTGCACTGCCCTAAACCCTGAAACACCTGTCCCAGCAGGACCCTTTACATTGCCCGAACACCACTGATCTGCCCTAAACTCTGAAAATCCAGCCCCAGTACGACCCCCTACACTGCCCGAACACCACTGCTCTGCCCTAATCCCTGAAACACCAGCCCAAGCACAACCCCCTACCCTGCCCGAACACCACTGCCCTATACCCTGAAACACCAGCCCCAGCACGACCCCCTACACTGCTCAAACACCACTGCACTGCCCAAAACCCTGAAACACCAACCTCATCAAGACCCCCTACACAGACTGTACACCACTGCACTGCCCTAAACCCTAAAACACCACCCCATCAAGACCCCCTACACTGCCTGAACACCACTGCACTGCCCTAAACCCTAAAACACCGCCCCAGCACGACCCCCTACACTGCCCAAACACCACTGCACTGCTGTAAACCCTGAAACACCACCCCAGCACGACCCCCTACACTGCCCGAACACTACTGCACTGCCCTAATCCCTGAAACACCAGCCCCAGCACGACCCCTTACACTGCCCGAACACCACTGCACTGCCCTAATCCCAGAAACACTAGCCCCAGAATGACCCCCTACATTGTCCGAACACAACTGCACTGCCCTAAACCCTGAAACACCAACCCTAAAACACCACCCCCAGCACGACCTCCTGCACAGCCTTAACACAACTGCACTGCCCTCAACCCTGAAACACCAGCCTTAGCACGACCCCCTACTCTGCCCGAACACCACTGCACTGCCCTAAGCCCTATAACACCAGCCCCAGCATGACCCCCTACACTGCCCGAACAACATTGCACTGCCCTAAACCCTGAAACACCAGCCCCAGCACGACCCCCCACACTGCACGAACACCAATGTACAGCCCTAAACCCCGAAACACCTGCCCCAGCACGACCCCCTACACTGCACGAACACCACGATACTGCCCTAAACCCTGAAACACCAGTCCCAGCAAGATGCTCTACACTGCCCGAACACCACTGCACTGCCCAAAACCCTGAAAAACCAGTCCCAGCACGACACCCTGCACTGCCCGAACACCACTGCACTGCCCTAAACCCTGAAACACCATCTCCAGCACGACCCCTTACACTACCCAAACACCACTGAACTACCCTAAACCCTATAACACTCCCCCAGCACGACTCCCTACACTACCCAAAAACCACTGCACTACCCTAAAGCCTAAATCTACCCCAGCATGAAGCTCTGCACTACTCGAACACCAGTGCACTACCCTAAATCCTAAATCTACCCCCAGCACGACCCCCTACACTGCCCGAACACCACTGCAATACCCTAAACCCTAAACATACCCTCAGCATAACCCCCTACACTGCCCGAACGCCACTGCTCTGCCCTAAACACTGAAACCCCAGCCCCAGCACAACACCTACACTGCCCGAACACCACTGTACTGCCCTAAACCCTGAAACACCAGCCCCAGCACGACCCCCTAAACTGCCCGAACACCACTGCACTACCCTAAACCCTAAATCTAACCCAGCACGACCCCCTACACTACCCGAACACCACTGCACTACCCTAAACCCTAAATCTACCCCCAGCATGACCTCCTACACTGCCCGAACACCACTGCACTACCCTAAACCCTAAATCTACTCTCAGCATGACCCTCTACACTGCCCGAACACCACTGCACTGCCCTAAACCCTGAAACACCAGTCCCAGCACGACCCCCTACACTGTCTGAAAACCACTGCACTGCCCTAAACCCTATATCACCACTGTTGGACCTAGCCCTTTTTGCAGGGTCATCCCCAAACTTTTTTGCCTTCCTCCTATATTTTTTCTGATCTGTTGTTGGCTGTTTTATGACTCTGGGCACCTTAACACTGCTGATCAATGCTAAGGTGCATATGCTCTCCCTATGGTAAAATGTATACATTGATTGGTGTCCATATTTGGCTTATTTGGTTTACTATCAGCCCCTAGTAAAGTGCACCAGGAGTGCTAGGGCTTGTAAATACAAATGCTGCTGGTGGGCTTGCAGCACTGGTTGTGCCACCCACAGAAGCGGCCTAGTAAAATGTGTCTAGGGTCTGCCACTGCAGAACCTGCGCGCGGTCTGGTACTGTCGCGCTGATTGCGCAAGTGCACCTACTTGCCAGTCCCCAAACCTTCACTTAACTACATATTAGTCACCCCTCTGGTAGGCCCAAGGGCAGGGTGCATTGTAGGTATAAGGTAGGACATGCCCTGATGTGTGTGGCATGTCCCGATAGTGAATTACAGGCATTTTCGTTTTTCACTATTTTAGGCTACCTGCTCTCCATAGGCCAGAATGGGCTGCTGGAATTACTACACGCTGTAATCCCAGTGGACTCAGAGAGCATGGTAGAAAGTCAAGTTTAGTATGCCTGAACTCAGAATAATAAAATACTTCTTTTAGTAAAGTTTATTTTAATACCCTGTGTTTGTAAATACTACTTTTAGAAAGTTAGTATTTACTGACCTGGCCATTTCAGTCCGCCTCTGCTGTGTGTGTGTGTTCTGCCTAGTAACAGTAAAGGAGCAGGGCTGGGGAATTCCAGGAGACAGGCTGGCTGCCAGGTGGTGGGTAGAGAGATTACACCAGGATGGGTGGGAGGAGTACACCTTTGACTCTGCATAGACCTGTGCTCTGCCACCACAATGCCGGCTCCGCCCCCTGTGGAGCGGCTGATGTCTCTGCCCTGCTGCTGAAAGGAAGGAGCAGAGTCACCACAACAAAGTGCTCCAAAACTGGACTGAGCCAGGCCCAGGCCCCCTGGCGACAAAGAACAAAAGAATTGTGCTATAAAAGAAGGAGCCCTGCTCCTAAGAAATCAGATCCTGTTTGCGCCAAGACGAACCTCTGCCTGAAGGAGAAGGACCTGGAGAAGCTAAAGGAGGAATACTGTCCCTCTGCTGGAGAGACTGGCCTGCAGTCGGTGTCTGTCTGCTGGAAGGAGAGGAAAAGACTAAAGGAAAAGACTTTGATTCAACTTGTGCTTTTAAACAATCTCCAAGGGCTTGCTTGTGAACTTGCCCCCTGACCTGCGCCCCAGGAACAGTGGGCGCTACCTCCCCCCAAGGAGAAGAGAAACTGCTGGAGACGATCCTTGAACGCTGACCCCAGAGAACCTGTGCGTCCCCCTCTCTCTGAGCACCGCGACTTCTGCCACCGGGGCTGCTGTGAGCACAGTAAAGGCCTGCCTGGCCCGAGCACAGCAAGCAACTGCCCCCCCGAGCCGTAGCACGCAAAGTAAGGAAGAACCTGACCAGGCTCCAAGCGCCGAGCCTCTGCGACCCCTGGAAGTGGAGAGCATTGTAAGGACCTGCGACGCCCTGTTTACGCCCTGAGTGAAGCTGACAGCGCGACGCGCTGAAGAGATTGCCTCCGAGCTGCCCTCCTTCTTCTGCCCGTGATCGTGTGGCCGAGACCGTCCTGGAGCACCCCACGAAGCACCGCCGCCCACTGCCAAAGAGGGACGACAACGCGACGTGGGACGCTCCTGCAGGGACCCCTGAAGCTGCTGTGATCATCTTTGTGCGAGAAATAAGGTACTGTGTGCGAGCGCGCTGAAGTACGACCCGTCCGCTGCTTGGTTCGGGCCGTACTAGCGCTGTAGACCCGCTACGCGACTAATGCGTGAAGTGTGAGCTTTTGTACGGTTCGAAGTCAGCTGTTCGAGGCGTCCCGACGAAGGTACGACTCGTCCAGCATTAGATACATTGACGGCGCTCACGCGGGAAGCGTGAGCTTTGGCAAGAGGCGTACGGGATGTGTACGACGCGTACCAACGAAGGTACGGTCCGTACGGTTCACATCCCGAGTACGCGTGCTCACGCGAGAAGCGTGAGAAACGGAAAGTGACGTCCAAAACCTTGTACGAAGCATACGCAAGGCGCTACGAAGCGCACAGACACCCTAAAGAAGCTGTTTTAAGTACAATTTTGCCATTTTTAGAACTGTGGACTGCCTGAAAGCATTTGAAAGCAACTGGAACATTATTTATACAAGAGAGCTGTATTTTGACAACCTGCCTAAAGAAATCTTATCTATAAAGAACCTCATTTTGCTATAAATACAGCCTTGTGTCTTTGTGTGGTGGGGTGGTGATTATTGTGTGGGATACCATGAATGCTTAACCTAATGCCCTCTGGAAATCTAGCCTCACTGCTCGCGCCATGTTACCTAGAGGGTGTGCAGGGGTTATTTTTAAAGAGGTAATCCTACGCCCTGACTTAGAGGAAAGGGTCCCTGCTTGTCGCAAGTGCATACCTGCGCCAACCAGAGACCCCGGATTCTAACAACCACCCCCAGCACGACCCCCTACAGTGCCCGAACACCACTGCACTGCCCTAAACCCTAAAATGCCACCCCCAGCATGACCCCCTACACTGCCCGAACACCACTGCACTGCCCTAAACCCTAAATCACCACCCCCAGCACGACCCCCTACACTGCCCGAACACCACTGCACTGCCCTAAACCCTAAAACACCACCCCAGCATGACCCGCTACACTGCACGAACACCACTGCAATGCCCTAAACCCTAAAACACCACCCCAAGCATGACCCCTTACACTGCCAGAACACCACTGTACTGCCCTAAGCCCTGAAACACCAGCCCCAGCACGACCCCCTACACAATCCGAACACCACTGCACTGCCCTAAACCCTAAAACACCACCCCCAGCAAGAATCCCTACACTGCCCGAACACCACTGCACTAAACCCAGAAACACCACCCCCTGCACGACCCACTACACTGCCCCAACACCAGTGCACCGTCCTAAACCCTGAAACACCACCCCCTGCAGGACCCCCTACAGTGCCCGAACACCACTGCACTGCCGTAAACCCTAAAACACCCCCCCAGGACGACCCCTTACACTGCACAAACACCACTGCACTGCCCTAAGCCCTGAAACACCAACCTCCAGAACGACACCCTCCACTGCCAGAACACCACTGTACTGCCCTAAGCCCTAAAACACCAGCCCCAGCACGAGTCCCTACACTGCCCGAACACCACTGCACTGTACTAAACCCTGAAACACCAGCCCCAGCACGACCCCCTACACAGCCCGAACACCACTGCACTGCCCTAAACCCTGAAACACAACCCCCAGCAAGAATCCCTACACTGCCCAAACACCACTGCACTAAACCCTGAAACACCACCCCCTGCACGACCCACTACACTGCCCCAACACCACTGCACTGTCCTAAACCCTGAAACACCACTCCCTGCATGACCCCCTACAGTGCCCGAACACCACTGCACTGCCGTAAACCCTAAAACACCACCCCAGCACGACGCCCTACACTGCCCGATCACAACTGCACTGCCCTAAACCCTGAAACACCAGCATGACCCCCTACACTGGCTGAACACCACTGCATTGCCCTAAACCCTGAAAGACCAGCCCCAGCACAACTCCCTACACTGCCCGAACACCACTGCACTGCCCTAAACCCTGAAACAACAGCCCCAGCACGACCCCCTTCACTGCTGGAACATCACTGCACTGCCCTAAACCCTGAAACACCTGTCCCAGCAGGACCCTTTACATTGCCCGAACACCACTTACCTGCCCTAAACTCTGAAAATCCAGCCCCAGTACGACCCCCTACACTGCCCGAACACCACTGCTCTGCCCTAATCCCTGAAACACCAGCCCAAGCACGACCCCCTACCCTGCCCGAACACCACTGCCCTATACCCTAAAACACCAGCCCCAGCACGACCCCTACACTGCTCAAACACCACTGTACTGCCCTAAACCCTGAAACATCAACCTCATCAAGACCCCCTACACAGACTGAACACCACTGCACTGCCCTAAACCCTAAAACACCACCCCATCAAGACCCCCTACACTGCCCGAACACCACTGCACTGCCATAATCCCTGAAACACCACCCCAGCAATATGCCCTACACTTCCCGAACACCACTGCACTAAACACTGAAACACGACCCCCTATACTGCCCGAAATCCACTGTACGGCCCTAAAGCCTAAAACATCACCCCCAGCACGATCCCCTACACAGCCCGAACACCACTGCACTGCCCTCAACCCTGAAACACCAGCCCCAGCACTACCCCCTACACTGCCTAAACACCACTGCACTCCCTAAACCCTGAAACACCAGCCTCAGTACGACCCCCTACACTGCCCGAAAACCACTGCACTGCCCTAAGCCCTGTAACACCAGCCCCAGCATGACCCCCTACACTGCCCGAACAACACTGCACTGCTCTAAACCCTGAAACACCAGCCCCAGCACGACCCCCTACAATGCCCAAACACCAGTGCACTGCCCTAAACCCCGAAACACCAGCCCCAGCACGACCCCCTACACTGCACGAACACCAATGTACTGCCCTAAACCCTGAAACACCTGCCCCAGCACGACCCCCTAGACTGCACGAACACCACCACACTGCCCTAAACCCTGAAACACCAGTCCCAGCACGATGCTCTACACTGCCCGAAAATCACTGCACTGACCTAAACCCTGAAACACCAGTCCCAGCACGACACCCTGCGCTGCCCGAACACCACTGCACTGACCGAAATCCTGAAACACCAGCCCCAGCATGGCCCCCTACACAGTCCGAACACCACTGCACTGCCTTAAACCCTGAAACACCAGCCCCAGGATGATCCCCTACACTGCCCGAACACAATTGCACTGCCCTAAACCCTGAAACACCTGCCCCAGTACGAGCCCCTACACTGCCCGAACACCAATGTACTGCCCTAAACCCTGAAACACCAGACCCAGCACGACACCCTGCACTGCCCGAACACCACTGCACTGCCCTAAACCCTTAAACACCATCCCCAACACGACCCCCTACACTACCCAAAAACCACTGCACTACCCTAAAGCCTAAATCTACCCCCAGCACGAAGCCCTGCACTACCCGAACACCAGTGCACTACCCTAAACCCTAAATCTACCCCCAGCACGACCCCCCACACTGCCTGAACACCACTGCAATACCCTAAACCCTAAACATACCCTCAGCATGTCCCCCTACACTGCCCGAACACCACTGCACTGCCCTAAACCCTGAAATACCAGCCCCAGCACGACCCCCTAAACTGCCCGAACACCACTGCACTACCCTAAACCCTAAATCTAACCCAGCACGACCCCCTACACTGCCCGAACACCACTGCACCGTCCTAAACCCTGAAACACCACCCCCTGCATGACCACCTACAGTGCCCGAACACCACTGCACTGCTGTAAACCCTAAAACACCCCCCCAGCACGACTCCCTACACTGCCCGATCACCACTGCACTGCCCTAAACCCTGAAACACCAGCCCCAGCACGACCCCCTACACTGCCCGAACACCACTGCACTGCCCTAAACCCTGAAAGACCAGCCCCAGCACGACCGCCTACACTGCCCGAACACCACTGCACTGCCCTAAACCCTGAAACTACAGCCACAGCAGGACCCCCTACACTGCCGGAACATCACTGCACTGCCCTAAACCCTGAAACACCTGTCCCAGCAGGACCCTTTACATTGCCCGAACACCACTGCACTTCCCTAAACCCTGAAAAACCAGCCCCAGTACGACCCCCTAGACTGCACAAACACCACTGCACTGCCCTAATCCCTGAAACACCAGCCACAGCACAACTCCCTACCCTGCCCAAACACCACTGCATGATACCATGAAACACCAGCCCCAGCACGATCCCTACACTGCTCAAACACCACTGCACTGCACTTAACCCTGAAACACCAACCTCATCAAGACCCCCTACACAGACCGAACACCATTGCACTTCCCTAAACCCTAAAACACCCCCCCCAGCAAGACCCCTACACTGCTCGAACACCACTGCACTGCCATAAACCCTGAAACACCACCCCAGCAATACGCCCTACACTTCCCGAACACCACTGCACTAAACACTGAAACACCACCCCCTGCACAACACCCTACACTGCCCGAACACCACTGCACTGCCCTAAACCCTAAAACACCACCCCCAGCATGACCCCTTACACTGCCCAAACACCACTGCACTGCCATCAACCGGGAAACACCGACCCTGAAACACCACCCCCAGCACGACCCCCTACATAGCCTGAACACCACTGCACTGCCCTCAACCCTGAAACACCAGCGCCAGCACGACCCCCTACACTGCCCAAACACCACTGCACTGCCCTAAACCCTGAAACAACAGCCCCAGCATGACCCCCTACACTGCCTGAACACAAATGCACTGACCTAAACTCTGAAACACAAGCCCCAGCACGACCCCCAACGATGCACGAACACCACTGCAATGCCCTAAACCCTAAAACACCATCCCCAGCAAGACCCCCTACACTGCCTGAACACCACTGCACTGCCCTAAACCCTAAAACACCAGCGCCAGCACGACCCCCTACACTGCCCAAACACCACTGCACTGCCCTAAACCCTGAAACAACAGCCCCAGCATGACCCCCTACACTGCCTGAACACCACTGCACTGCCCTAAACCCTAAAACACCAGCCCCAGCACGACCCCCAACGATGCACGAACACCACTGCAATGCCCTAAACCCTAAAACACCATCCCCAGCAAGACCCCCTACACTGCCTGAACACCACTGCACTGCCCTAAACCCTAAAACACCACCCCAGCACGATCCCCTATACTGCCCAAACACCACTGCACTGCTGTATACCCTGAAACACCACCCCAGCACGACCCCCTGCACTTCCCGAACACCACTGCACTGCCCTAATCCCTGAAACACCACCCCCAGCAAGACCCCCTACACTGCCCGAACACCACGGCCCTAAACCATTAAACACCACCCCCAGCAAGACCCCTATACTTCCCCAACACCACTGCACTGCACTAAACCCTTTAACACCAGTCCCAGCACGACCCCCTATACTGCCCGAACACCACTGCACTGCCCTAAACCCTGAAACACCAGCCCCCGCACGACCCCTTACACTGCCCGAACACCACTGCACTGCCCTAATCCCAGAAACACTAGCCCCAGAACGATCCCCTACATTGTCCGAACAAAACTGTACTGCCCTAAACCCTGAAACACCAGCCCCAGCATGACCCTTACACTGCCTGGACACCACTGCACTGACCTAAATCCTGAAACTCCAGCCCTACCATGGCCCCCTACACTGTCCGAACACCACTGCACTGCCCTAAACCCTGAAACACCAGCCCCAGTATGACCCCCTACACTGCCCGAACACAATTGCACTGCCCTAAACCCTGAAACACCTGCCCCAGCACGACCCCTACATTGCCCGTACACCAATGTACTGCCTTAAACCCTGAAACACCTGCCCCAGCACGACTCCCTACACTGCACGAACACCACGCACTGCCCTAAACCCTGAAACACCAGCCCCAGCACGACGCTCTACACTGCCCGAAAATAACTGCACTGCCCTAAACCCTGAAACACAAGTCCCAGCACGACACCCTGCGCTGCCCGAACACACCTGCACTGCCCTAAACCCTGAAACACCAGTCCCAGCACGACACCCTGCACTGCCTGAACACCACTGCACTGCCCTAAACCCTGAAACCCCATCCCCAGAACGACCGCCTACACTACCCAAACACCACTGAACTACCCTAAACCCTAAAACACTCCCCCAGCATGACTACCTACACTACCCAAAAACCACTGCACTACCCTAAAGCCTAAGTCTCTCCCAGCACGAAGCCCAGCACTACTCGAACACCAGTACACTTCCCTAAACCCGAATTCTACCCCCAGCACGACCCCCTACACTGCCCGAACAGCACTGCAATATCCTAAACCCTAAACATACCCTCAGCATGACCCCCTACACTGTCCGAATTCCACTGCACTGCCCTAAACACTGAAACACCAGCCCCAGCACGACCCCCTACACTGCCCGAACACCACTGCACTGCCCTAAACCCTGAAACACCAGCCCCAGCACGACCCCCTAAACTGCCTGAACACCACTTCACTATCCTAAACCCTAAATCTACCCCAGTACGACCCCCTACACTACCCGAACACCACTGCACTACCCTAAACCCCAAATCTACCCCCAGCACGACCCCCTACACTGCCCGAACACCACTGCACTACCTTAAACCCTAAATCTACTCTCAGCATGACCCTCTACACTGCCCGAACACCACTGCACTGCCCTAAACCCTGCAACACCAGCCCCAGCACGACCCCCTACACTGTCCGAACACCACTGCACTGCCCTAAAGCTTGAATCACCACCCCCAGCACGACCCCCTACACTGCCCGAACACCACTGCACTGCCCTAAACCCTAAAACACCACCCCCAGCACGACCTCTTACACTGCCCAAACACCACTGCACTGCCCTAAGCCCTGAAATACCAACCTCCAGCACCACACCCTACACTGCCAGAACACCACTGTAGTGCTCTAATCCCTGAAACACCAGCCCCAGCACGAGACCCTACACTGCCCGAACACCACTGCACTGTACTAAACCCTGAAACACCAGCCCCAGCACGACCCCCTACACAGCCTGAACACCACTGCACTGCCCTAAACCCTGAAACACCACCCGCAGCAAGAATCCCTACACTGCCGGAACACCACTGCACTTAACCCTGAAACACCACCCCCTGCACGACCCACTACACTGCCCCAACACCACTGCACTGTCCTAAACCCTGAAACACCACTCCCTGCATGACCCCCAACAGTGCCCAAACACCACTGCACTGCTTTAAACCCTGAAAGACCAGCCCCAGCACGACTCCCTACACTGCCA
Organism: Triturus cristatus; assembly: GCF_964204655.1. Classification (NCBI taxonomy): domain Eukaryota; kingdom Metazoa; phylum Chordata; class Amphibia; order Caudata; family Salamandridae; genus Triturus; species Triturus cristatus. Next base: position 867,507,933 of record NC_140579.1, on the reverse strand, counting down.
GAACACCACTGCTCTGCCTTAAACCCTGAAACAACAGCCCCAGCACGACTCCCTACACTGCCCGAACACCACTGCACTGCCCTAAACCCTGAAACAACAGCCCCAGCACAACCCCCTACACTGCCGGAACATCACTGCACTGCCCTAAACCCTGACACACCTGTCCCAGCAGGACCCTTTACATTGCCCGAACACCACTGCACTGCCCTAAACCCAGAAAATCCAGCCCCAGTACGACCCCCTACACTGCCTGAACACCACTGCACTGCCCTAATCCCTGAAACACCAGCCCCAGCACGACCTCCTACCCTGCCTGAACACCACTGCCCTATACCCTGAAACACCAGCCCCAGCACGACCCCCTACACTGCTCAAACACCACTGTACTGCCCTAAACCCTGAAACACCAACCTCATCAAGACCCCCTACACAGACCGAACACCACTGCATTGCCCTAAACCCTAAAACACCAACCCAGCAAGACCCCCTACACTGCCGGAACACCACTGCACTGCCATAAACCCTGAAACACCACCCCAGCAATACGCCCTACACTTCCCGAACACCACTGCACTGAACACTGAAACACCATCCCTTGCACGACCCCCTATACTGCCCGAACACCATCCCCAGCATGACCCCCTACACTGCCCGAACACCACTGCACTGCCCTCAACCCTGAAACACCAACCCTAAAACACCACCCCCAGCACCACCCCCTACACAGCCTGAACACCACTGCCCTCAACCCTGAAACACCAGCCCAAGCACGACCCCCTACACTGCCCAAACACCACTGCACTGCCCTAAACCCTGAAACACCAGCCTCAGCACAACCCCCTACACTGCCCGAACACCACTGCACTGCCCTAAGCCCTGTAACACCAGCCCCAGCATAACCCCCTACACTGCCCAAACACCCCGACACTGCCCTAAACCCTGAAACACCAGTGCCAGCACGATGCTCTACACTGCCCGAAAATCACTGCACTGCCCTTAACCCTGAAACACCAGTCCCAGCACGACACCCTGCGCTGCCCGAACACCACTGCACTGACCTAAATCCTGAAACACCAGCCCCAGGATGACCCCCTACACTGCCCGAACACAATTGCACTGCCCTAAACCCTGAAACACCTGCCCCAGCACGACCCCCTACACTGCCCGAACACCAATGTACTGCCCTAATCCCTGAAACACCAGCCCCAGCACCAGCCCCTACACTGCCCGAACACCACTGCACTGCCCTAAACCCTGAAACACCACCCACAGCAAGAATCCCTAAACTGCCCGAACACCACTGCACTTAACCCTGAAACACCACCCCCTGCACGAACCACTACACTGCCCCAACACCACTGCACTGCCCTAAACCCTGAAACACCACTCCCTGCATGACCCCCTACAGTGCCCGAACACCACTGCACTGCCGTAAACCCCGAAAGACAAGCCCCAGCACAACTCCCTACATTGCCAGAACACCACTGCACTGCCCTAAACCCTGAAACAGCAGCCCCAGCACGACTCCCTACACTGCTCGAACACCACTTCACTGCCCTAAACCCTGAAACAACAGCCCCAGCACGACCCCCTACACAGCCGGAACATCACTGCACTGCCCTAAACCCTGACACACCTGTCCCAGCAGGACCCTTTACATTGCCCGAACACCACTGCACTGCTCTAAACCCGGAAAATCCAGCCCCAGTACGACCCCCTACACAGCCCGAACACCACTGCACTGCCCTAATCCCTGAAACACCAGCCCCAGCACGACCCCCTACACTGCCCGAACACCACTGCCCTATACCCTGAAACACCAGCCCCAGCACGAACCCCTACACTGCTCAAACACCACTATACTGCCCTAAACCCTGAAACACCAACCTCATCAAGACCCCCTACACAGACCGAACACCACTTCATTGCCCTAAACCCTAAAAATCCACCCCCTGCACGACCCCTATACTGCCCGAACACCACTATATGGCCCTAAACCCTAAAACACCACCCCCATCATGAACCCCTACACTGCCCGAACACCACTGCACTGCCCTCAACCCTGAAACACCAACCCTAAAACACCACCCCCAATACGACCCCCTACACAGCCTGAACACCAGTGCACTGCCCTCAACCCTGAAACACCAGCACGAGCACGACCCCCTACACTGCCCAAACACCACTGCACTGCCCTAAGCCCTGAAACACCAACCTCCAGCATGACACCCTACACTGCCAGAACACCACTGTACTGGCCTTAGCCCTGAAACACCAGCCCCAGCATGAGCCCCTACACTGCCCGAACACCACTGCACTCTACTAAACCCTGAAACACCAGCCCCAGCACGACCCCCTACACAGTCCGAACACCACTGCACTGCCCTAAACCCTGAAACACCACCCCCAGCAAGAATCCCTACACTGCCCGAACACCACTGCACTAAACCCTGAAACACCATCCCCTGCAGGACCCACTACACTGCCCCAACACCACTGCACCGTCCTAAACCCTGAAACACCACCCCCTGCATGACCACCTACAGTGCCCGAATACCACTGCACTGCCGTAAACCCTAAAACACCCCCCAGCACGACTCCCTACACTGCCCGATCACCACTGCACTGCCCTAAACCCTGAAACACCAGCCCCAGCACGACCCCCTACACTGCCCGAACACCACTGCACTGCCCTAAACCCTGAAAGACAAGCCACAGCACGACCCCCTACACTGCCCGAACACCACTGCACTGCCCTAAACCCTGAAACTACAGCCACAGCAGGACCCCCTACACTGCCGGAACATCACTGCACTGCCCTAATCCCTGAAACACCAGCCCCAGTACGACCCCCTACACTGCCCAAACACCACTGCACTGCCCTACTCCCAGAAACACCAGCCCCAGCACAACACCCTGCACTGCATGAACACCACTGCACTGCCCTAAACCCTGAAACCCCATCCCCAGAACGACCCCATACACTACCCAAACACCACTGAACTACCCTAAACCCTAAAACACTCCCCCAGCATGACTACCTACACTACCCAAAAACCACTGCACTACCCTAAAGCCTAAATCTATCCCAGCACGAAGCCCTGCACTACTCGAACACCAGTACACTTCCCTAAACCCTAATTCTACCCCCAGCACGACCCCCTACACTGCCCGAACAGCACTGCAATACCCTAAACCCTAAACATACCCTCAGCATGACCCCCTACACTGTCCGAATTCCACTGCACTGCCCTAAACACTGAAACACCAGCCCCAGCACGACCCCCTACACTGCCCGAACACCACTGCACTGCCCTAAACCCTGAAACACCAGCCCCAGCACGACCCCCTACACTGCCCGAACACCACTGCACTGCCCTAAACCCTGAAAGACAAGCCACAGCACGACCCCCTAAACTGCCCGAACACCACTGCACTACCCTAAACCCTAAATCTAACCCAGCACGACCCCCCCGAACACCACTGCACTACCCTAAACCCTAAATCTACCCCCAGCACGACCCCCTACACGGCCCGAACACCACTGCACTACACTAAACCCTAAATCTACTCTCAGCATGACCCTCTACACTGCCCGACCACCACTGCACTGCCCTAAACCCTGAATCACAAGCCCCAGCACGACCCCCTACACTGCCCGAACACCACTGCACTGCCCTAAACCCTGAAACACCACCCCCAGCACGACCCCTTTCACTGCCCAAACACCACTGCACTGCCCTAAGCCCTGAAACACCAACCTCCAACATGACACCCTACACTGCCAGAACACCACTGTACTGGCCTTAGCCCTGAAACACCAGCCCCAGCATGAGCCCCTACACTGCCCGAACACCACTGCACTCTACTAAACCCTGAAACGCCAGCCCCAGCACGACCCCATACACAGTCCGAACACCACTGCACTGCCCTAAACCCTGAAACACCACCCCCAGCAAGAATCCCTACACTGCCCGAACACCACTGCACTAAACCCTGAAACACCATCCCCTGCACGACCCACTACACTGCCCCAACACCACTGCACCGTCCTAAACCCTGAAACACCACCCCCTGCATGACCACCTACAGTGCCCGAACACCACTGCACTGCCGTAAACCCTAAAACACCCCCCAGCACGACTCCCTACACTGCCCGATCACCACTGCACTGCCCTAAACCCTGAAACACCAGCCCCAGCACGACCCCCTACACTGCCCGAACACCACTGCACTGCCCTAAACCCTGAAAGACAAGCCACAGCACGACCCCCTACACTGCCCGAACACCACTGCACTGCCCTAAACCCTGAAACTACAGCCACAGCAGGACCCCCTACTCTGCCGGAACATCACTGCACTGCCCTGAACCCTGAAACACCTGTCCCAGCAGGACCCTTTACATTGCCCGAACACCACTGCACTTCCCTAAACCCTGAAAAACCAGCCCCAGTACGACCCCCTACACTGCCCAAACACCACTGCACTGCCCTAATCCCTGAAACACCTGCCCCAGCACAACACCCTGCATTGCCTGAACACCACTGCACTGCCCTAAACCCTGAAACCCAATCCCCAGAACGACCCCCTACACTACCCAAACACCACTGAACTACCCTAAACCCTAAAACACTCCCCCAGCATGACTACCTACACTACCCAAAAACCACTGCACTACCCTAAAGCCTAAATCTATCCCAGCACGAAGCCCTGCACTACTCGAACACCAGTACACTTCCCTAAACCCTAATTCTACCCCCAGCACGACCCCCTACACTGCCCGAACAGCACTGCAATACCCTAAACCCTAAACATACCCTCAGCATGACCCCCTACACTGTCCGAATTCCACTGCACTGCCCTAAACACTGAAACACCAGCCCCAGCACGACCCCCTACACTGCCCGAACACTACTGCACTGCCCTAAACCCTGAAACACCAGCCCCAGCACGACCCCCTATACTGCCCGAACACCACTGCACTGCCCTAAACCCTGAAAGACAAGACACAGCACGACCCCCTAAACTGCCCGAACACCACTGCACTACCCTAAACCCTAAATCTAACCCAGCATGACCCCCCCGAACACCACTGCACTACCCTAAACCCTAAATCTACCCCCAGCACAACCCCCTACACGGCCCGAACACCACTGCACTACACTAAACCCTAAATCTACTCTCAGCATGACCCTCTACACTGCCTGACCACCACTGCACTGCCCTAAACCCTGAATCATAAGCCCCAGCACGACCCCCTACACTGCCCGAACACCACTGCACTGCCCTAAACCCTGAAACACCACCCCCAGCACGACCCCTTTCACTGCCCAAACACCACTGCACTGCCCTAAGCCCTGAAACACCAACCTCCAGCATGACACCCTACACTGCCAGAACACCACTGTACTGGCCTTAGCCCTGAAACACCAGCCCCAGCATGAGCCCCTACACTGCCCGAACACCACTGCACTCTACTAAACCCTGAAACACCAGCCCCAGCACGACCCCCTACACAGTCCGAACACCACTGCACTGCCCTAAACCCTGAAACACCACCCCCAGCAAGAATCCCTACACTGCCCGAACACCACTGCACTAAACCCTGAAACACCATCCCCTGCACGACCCACTACACTGCCCCAACACCACTGCACCGTCCTAAACCCTGAAACACCACCCCCTGCATGACCACCTACAGTGCCCGAACACCACTGCACTGCCGTAAACCCTAAAACACCCCCCCAGCACGACTCCCTACACTGCCCGATCACCACTGCACTGCCCTAAACCCTGAAACACCAGCCCCAGCACGACCCCCTACACTGCCCGAACACCACTGCACTGCCCTAAACCCTGAAAGACAAGCCACAGCACGACCCCCTACACTGCCCGAACACTACTGCACTGCCCTAAACCCTGAAACTACAGCCACAGCAGGACCCCCTACACTGCCGGAACATCACAGCACTGCCGTAAACCCTGAAACACCTGTCCCAGCAGGACCCTTTACATTGCCCGAACACCACTGCACTTCCCTAAACCCTGAAAAACCAGCCCCAGTACGACCCCCTACACTGCCCAAACACCACTGCACTGCCCTAATCCCTGAAACACCAGCCCCAGCACAACACCCTGCACTGCCTGAACACCACTGCACTGCCCTAAACCCTGAAACCCCATCCCCAGAACGACCCCCTACACTACCCAAACACCACTGAACTACCCTAAACCCTAAAACACTCCCCCAGCATGACTACCTACACTACCCAAAAACCACTGCACTACCCTAAAGCCTAAATCTATCCCAGCACGAAGCCCTGCACTACTCGAACACCAGTACACTTCCCTAAACCCTAATTCTACCCCCAGCACGACCCCCTACACTGCCCGAACAGCACTGCAATACCCTAAACCCTAAACATACCCTCAGCATGACCCCCTACACTGTCCGAATTCCACTGCACTGCCCTAAACACTGAAACACCAGCCCCAGCACGACCCCCTACACTGCCCGAACACCACTGCACTGCCCTAAACCCTGAAACACCAGCCCCAGCAGGACCCCCTACACTGCCCGAACACCACTGCACTGCCCTAAACCCTGAAAGACAAGCCACAGCACGACCCCCTACACTGCCCGAACACCACTGCACTGCCCTAAACCCTGAAACTACAGCCACAGCAGGACCCCATACACTGCCGGAACATCACTGCACTGCCCTAAACCCTGAAAGACCTGTCCCAGCAGGACCCTTTACATTGCCCGAACACCACTGCACTTCCCTAAACCCTGAAAAACCAGCCCCAGTACGACCCCCTACACTGCCCAAACACCACTGCACTGCCCTAATCCCTGAAACACCAGCCCCAGCACAACACCCTGCACTGCCTGAACACCACTGCACTGCCCTAAACCCTGTAACCCCATCCCCAGAACGACCCCCTACACTACCCAAACACCACTGAACTACCCTAAACCCTAAAACACTCCCCCAGCATGACTACCTACACTACCCAAAAACCACTGCACTACCCTAAAGCCTAAATCTATCCCAGCACGAAGCCCTGCACTACTCGAACACCAGTACACTTCCCTAAACCCTAATTCTACCCCCAGCACGACCCCCTACACTGCCCGAACAGCACTGCAATACCCTAAACCCTAAACATACCCTCAGCATGACCCCCTACACTGTCCGAATTCCACTGCACTGCCCTAAACACTGAAACACCAGCCCCAGCACGACCCCCTACACTGCCCGAACACCACTGCACTGCCCTAAACCCTGAAACACCAGCCCCAGCACGACCCCCTACACTGCACGAACACCACTGCACTGCCCTAAACCCTGAAAGACAAGCCACAGCACGACCCCCTACACTGCCCGAACACCACTGCACTGCCCTAAACCCTGAAACTACAGCCACAGCAGGACCCCATACACTGCCGGAACATCACTGCACTGCCCTAAACCCTGAAACACCTGTCCCAGCAGGACCCTTTACATTGCCCGAACACCACTGCACTTCCCTAAACCCTGAAAAACCAGCCCCAGTACGACCCCCTACACTGCCCAAACACCACTGCACTGCCCTAATCCCTGAAACACCAGCCCCAGCACAACACCCTGCACTGCCTGAACACCACTGCACTGCCCTAAACCCTGAAACCCCATCCCCAGAACGACCCCCTACACTACCCAAACACCACTGAACTACCCTAAACCCTAAAACACTCCCCCAGCATGACTACCTACACTACCCAAAAACCACTGCACTACCCTAAAGCCTAAATCTATCCCAGCACGAAGCCCTGCACTACTCGAACACCAGTACACTTCCCTAAACCCTAATTCTACCCCCAGCACGACCCCCTACACTGCCCGAACAGCACTGCAATACCCTAAACCCTAAACATACCCTCAGCATGACCCCCTACACTGTCCGAATTCCACTGCACTGCCCTAAACACTGAAAAACCAGCCCCAGCACGACCCCCTACACTGCCCGAACACCACTGCACTGCCCTAAACCCTGAAACACCAGCCCCAGCACGACCCCCTAAACAGCCTGAACACCACTTCACTACCCTAAACCCTAAATCTACCCCAGTACGACCCCCTACACTACCCGAACACCACTGCACTACCCTAAACCCCAAATCTACCCCCAGCATGACCCTCTACACTGCCCGAACACCACTGCACGGCCCTAAACACTGCAACACCAGCCCCAGCACGACCCCCTACACTGTCCGAACACCACTGCACTGCCCTAAAGCTTGAATCACCACCCCCAGCACGACCCCCTACACTGCCCGAACACCACTGCACTGCCCTAAACCCTAAAACACCACCCCAGCACGACCTCTTACACTGCCCGAACACCACTGCACTGCCCTAAGCCCTGAAATACCAACCTCCAGCACGACACCCTACACTGCCAGAACACCACTGTAGTGCTCTAATCCCTGAAACACCAGCCCCAGCACGAGACCCTACACTGCCCGAACACCACTGCACTGTACTAAACCCTAAAACACCAGCCCCAGCACGACCCCCTACACAGCCCGAACAACACTGCACTGCCCTAAACCCTGAAACACCACCCGCAGCAAGAATCCTTACACTGCCCGAACACCACTGCACTTAACCCTGAAACACCACCCCCTGCACGACCCACTACACTGCCCCAACACCACTGCACTGTCCTAAACCCTGAAACACCACTCCCTGCATGACCCCCTACAGTGCCCGAACACCACTGCACTGCCGTAAACCCTGAAAGACCAGCCCCAGCACGACTCCCTACACTGCCAGAACACCACTACACTGCCCTAAACCCTGAAACAACAGCCCCAGCACGACTCCCTACACTGCCCGAACACCACTGCACTGCCCTAAACCCTGAAACAACAGCCCCAGCACAACCCCCTACACTGCCGGAACATCACTGTACTGCCCTAAACCCTGACACACCTGTCCCAGCAGGACCCTTTACATTGCCCGAACACCACTGCACTGCCCTAAACCCGGAAAATCCAGCCCCAGTATGACCCCCTACACTGCCTGAACACCACTGCACTGCCCTAATCCCTGAAACACCAGCCCCAGCACGACCCCCTAGCCTGCCCGAACACCACTAGCCTATACCCTGAAACACCAGCCCCAGCACGACCCCCTACACTGCTCAAACACCACTGTACTGCCCTAAACCCTGAAACACCAACCTCATCAAGACCCCCTACACAGACCGAACACCACTGCATTGCCCTAAACCCTAAAACACCAACCCAGCAAGACCCCCTACACTGCCCGAACACCACTGCACAGCCATAAACCCTGAAACACCACCCCAGCAATACGTCCTACACTTCCCGAACACCACTGCACTAAACACTGAAACACCATCCCCTGCACGACCCCTATACTGCCCGAACACCACTATACGGCCCTAAACCCTAAAACACCACCCCCAGCATGACCCCCTACACTGCCCGAACACCACTGCACTGCCCTCAACCCTGAAACACCAACCCTAAAACACCACCCCCAGCACGACCCCCTACACAGCCTGAACACCACTGCACTGCCCTCAACCCTGAAACACCAGCCCCAGCACGACTCCCTACACTGCCCAAACACCACTGCACTGCCCTAAACCCTGAAACACCAGCCTCAGCACTACCCCCTACACTGCCCGAACACCACTGCACTGCCCTAAGCCCTGTAACACCTGCCCCAGCATGACCCCCTACACTGCCGGAAGAACACTGCACTGCCCTAAACTCTGAAACACCAGCCCCAGCATGACCACCTACACTGCACGAACACCACGACACTGCCCTAAACCCTGAAACACCAGTTCCAGCACGATGCTCTACACTGCCCAAAAATCACTGCACTGCCCTAAACCCTGAAACACCAGTCCCAGCACGACACCCTGCACTGCCTGAACACCACTGCACTGACCTAAATCCTGAAACACCAGCCCTAGCATGCCCCCTACACTGTCCGAACACCACTGCACTGCCTTACACCCTGAAACACCAGACCCAGGATGACCCCCTACACTGCCCGAACACAATTGCACTGCCTAAACCCTGAAACACCTGCCCCAGCACGACCCCCTACACTGCCCGAACACCAATGTACTGCCCTAATCCCTGAAACACCAGCCCCAGCACGAGCCCCTACACTGCCCGAACACCGGTGCACTGCCCTAAACCCTGAAACACCACCCGCAGCAAGAATCCCTAAACTGCCCAAACACCACTGCACTTAACCCTGAAACACCACCCCCTGCATGACCCACTACACTGCCCCAACACCACTGCACTGTCCTAAACCCTGAAACACCACTCCCTGCATGACCCCCTACAGTGCCCGAACAACACTGCACTGCCGTAAACCCTGAAAGACCAGCCCCAGCACGACTCCCTACATTGCCAGAACACCACTGCACTGCCCTAAACCCTGAAACAACAGCCCCAGCACGACTCCCTACACTGCCCGAACACCACTGCACTGCCCTAAACCCTGAAACAACAGCCCCAGCACGACCCCCTACACTGCCGGAACATCACTGCACTGCCCTAAACCCTGACACACCTGTCCCAGCAGGACCCTTTACATTGCCCGAACACCACTGCACTGCTCTAAACCCGGAAAATCCAGCCCCAGTACGACCCCCTACACTGCCCGAACACCACTGCACTGCCCTAATCCCTGAAACACCAGCCCCAGCACGACCCCCTATCCTGCCCGAACACCACTGCCCCATACCCTGAAACACCAGCCCCAGCACGACCCCTACACTGCTCAAACACCACTGTACTGCCCTAAACCCTGAAACACCAACCTCATCAAGACCCCCTACACAGACCGAACACCACTGCATTGCCCTAAACCCTAAAACACCAACCCAGCAAGACCCCCTATACAGCCTGAACACCAGTGCACTGCCCTCAACCCTGAAACACCAGCCCCAGCACGACCCCCTACACTGCCCAAACACCACTGCACTGCCCTAAACCCTGAAACACCAGCATTAGCACAACCCCCTACACTGCCCGAATACCACTGCACTGCCCTAAGCCCTGTAACACCAGCCCCAGCATGACCCCCTACACTGCCCGAAAAACACTGCACTGCCCTAAACCCTGAAACACCAGCCCCAGCACGACCCCCTACACTGCACGAACACCAATGTACTGCCCTAAACCCTGAAACACCTACCCCAGCACGACCCCCTACACTGCACGAACACCACGACACTGCCCTAAACCCTGAAACACCAGTGCCAGCACGTTGTTCTACACTGCCTGAAAATCACTGCACTGCCCTAAACCCTGAAACACCAGTCCCAGCACGACACCCTGCGCTGCCCGAACACCACTGCCCTGACCTAAATCCTGAAACACCAGCCCCAACATGGCCCCTACACTCTCCGAACACTACTGCACTGCCTTACACCCTGAAACACCAGCCCCAGGATGACCCCCTACACTGCCCGAACACAATTGCACTGCCCTAAACCCTGAAACACCTGCCCCAGCACGACCCCCTACACTGCCCGCACACCAATGTACTGCCCTAAACCCTGAAACACCAGCCCCAGCATGACACCTTGCACTGCCTGAACACCACTGCACTGCCCTAAACCCTGAAACACCATCCCCAGCACAACCCTCTACACTACCCAAACACCACTGAACTACCCTAAACCCTAAAAAAATCCCCCAGTACGACTCCCTACTCTACCCAAAAACCACTGCACTACCCTAAAGCCTAAATCTCCCCCAGCACGAATCCCTGCACTACCCGAACACCACTGCATTACCCCAAACCCTAAACATACCCTCAGCAGGACCCCCTACACTGCTCGAACACCACTGCACTGCCCTAAACCCTGAAACACCAGCCCCAGCACGACCCCCTAAACTGCCCGAACACCACTGCACTACCCTAAACCCTAAATCTAACCCAGCACGACCCCCTACACTACCCAAACACCACTGTACTACCCTAAACCCTAAATCTACCCTCAGCACGACACCCCTACACTGCCCGAACACAACTGCACTACCCTAAACCCTAAATCTACTCTCAGCATGACCCTCTACACTGCCCGAACACCCCTGCACTGCCCTAAACCCTGAAACACCTGTCCCAGTACGACCCCCTACACTGCCCGAACACCAATGTACTGCCCTAAACCCTGAAACACCAGACCCAGCACGACACCCTGCACTGCCCGAACACCACTGCACTGCCCTAAACCCTGAAACACCATCCCCAGCACGACCCGCTATACTACCCAAACACCACTGAACTACCCAAACCCTAAAACACTCCCCCAGCACGACTCCCTACACTACCCAAAAACCACTGCACTACCCTAAAGCCTAAATCTACCCCCAGCACGAAGCCCTGCACTACCCGAACACCAGTGCACTACCCTAAACCCTAAATCTACCCCCAGCACGACCCCCTACACTGCCCGAACACCACTGCAATACCCTAAACCCTAAACATACCCTCAGCATGTCCCCCTACACTGCCCGAACGCCACTGCACTGCCCTAAACACTGAAACACCAACCTCATCAAGACCCCCTACACAGACCGAACACCACTTCATTGCCCTAAACCCTAAAAATCCACCCCCTGCACGACCCCTATACTGCCCGAACACCACTATATGGCCCTAAACCCTAAAACACCACCCCCAGCATGAACCCCTACACTGCCCGAACACCACTGCACTGCCCTCAACCCTGAAACACCAACCCTAAAACACCACCCCCAGCACGACCCCCTACACAGCCTGAACACCAGTGCACTGCCCTCAACCCTGAAACACCATCCCCAGCACGACCCCCTACACTGCCCAAACACCACTGCACTGCCCTAAACCCTGAAACACCAGCCTCAGCACAACCCCCTACACTGCCCGAATACCACTGCACTGCCCTAAACCCTGAAACACCATCCCCAGCACGACCCGCTATACTACCCAAACACCACTGAACTACCCAAACCCTAAAACACTCCCCCAGCACGACTCCCTACACTACCCAAAAACCACTGCACTACCCTAAAGCCTAAATCTACCCCCAGCACGAAGCCCTGCACTACCCGAACACCAGTGCACTACCCTAAACCCTAAATCTACCCCCAGCACGACCCCCTACACTGCCCGAACACCACTGCAATACCCTAAACCCTAAACATACCCTCAGCATGTCCCCCTACACTGCCCGAACGCCACTGCACTGCCCTAAACACTGAAACACCAACCTCATCAAGACCCCCTACACAGACCGAACACCACTTCATTGCCCTAAACCCTAAAAATCCACCCCCTGCACGACCCCTATACTGCCCGAACACCACTATATGGCCCTAAACCCTAAAACACCACCCCCAGCATGAACCCCTACACTGCCCGAACACCACTGCACTGCCCTCAACCCTGAAACACCAACCCTAAAACACCACCCCCAGCACGACCCCCTACACAGCCTGAACACCAGTGCACTGCCCTCAACCCTGAAACACCATCCCCAGCACGACCCCCTACACTGCCCAAACACCACTGCACTGCCCTAAACCCTGAAACACCAGCCTCAGCACAACCCCCTACACTGCCCGAATACCACTGCACTGCCCTAAGCCCTGTAACACCAACCCCAGCATGACCCCCTACACTGCCCGAAGAACACTGCACTGCCCTACACCCTGAAACACCAGCCCCAGCATGACCCCCTACACTGCACGAACACCAATGTACTGCCCTAAACCTTGAAACATCTACCCCAGCACGAACCCCTACACTGCACGAACACCACGACACTGCCCTAAACCCTGAAACACCAGTGCCAGCACGATGCTCTGCACTGCCCGAAAATCACTGCACTGCCCTAAACCCTGAAACACCAGCCCCAGCACAACACCCTGCGCTGCCCGAACACCACTGCACTGACCTAAATCCTGAAACACCAGCCCCAGCATGGCCCCCTACACTGTCCGAACACCACTGCACTGCCTTACACCCTGAAACACCAGCCCCAGGATGACCCCCTACACTGCCCGAACACAATTGCACTGCCCTAAACCCTGAAACACCTGCCCCAGCACAACCCCCTACACTGCCCGAACACCAATGTACTGCCCTAAACCCTGAAACACCAGCCCCAGCATAACACCTTGCACTGCCTGAACACCACTGCACTGCCCTAAACCCTGAAACACCATCCCCAGCACGACCCTCTACACTACCCAAACACTAATGAACTACCCTAAACCCTAAAACACTCCCCCAGTACGACTCCCTACTCTACCAAAAAACCACTGCACTACCCTAAAGCCTAAATCTCCCCCAGCACGAATCCCTGCACTACCCGAACACCAGTGCACTACCTTAAACCATAAATCTACCCCAGCACGACCCCCTACACTGCCCGGACACCACTGCATTACCCTAAACCCTAAACATACCCTCAGCATGACCCCCTACACTGCCCGAACACCACTGCACTGCCCTAAACACTGAAACACCAGGCCCAGCACAACCCCCCTACACTGCCCGAACACCACTGCACTGCCCTAAACCCTGAAACACCAGCCCCAGCACGACCCCCTAAACTGCCCGAACACCACTGCACTACCCTAAACCCTAAATCTAACCCAGCACGACCCCCTACACTACCCAAACACCACTGTACTACCCTAAACCCTAAATCTACCCTCAGCACGACACCCCTACACTGCCCGAACAACACTGCACTACCCTAAACCCTAAATAAACTCTCAGCATGACCCTCTACACTGCCCGAACACCACTGCACTGCCCTAAACCCTGAAACACCAGCCCCAGCACGACCCCCTACACTGTCTGAACACCACTGCACTGCCCTAAACCCTGAAACACCATCCCCAGCACGACCCTCTACACTACCCAAACACCACTGAACTACCCTAAACCCTAAAACACTCCCCCAGTACGACTCCCTACACTACCCAAAAACCACTGCACTACCTTAAAGCCTAAATCTCCCCAGCACGAATCCCTGCACTACCCGAACACCAGTGCACTACCTTAAACCATAAATCTACCCCAGCACGACCCCCTACACTGCCCGAACACCACTGCAATACCCTAAACCCTAAACATACCCTCAGCATGACCCCCTACACTTCCCGAACGCCACTGCACTGCCCTAAACACTGAAACACCAGCCCCAGCACAACCCCCTACACTGCCCGAACACCACTGCACTGCCCTAAACCCTGAAACACCAGCCCCAGCCCGACCCCCTAAACTGTCCGAACACCACTGCACTGCCCTAAACCCTAAATCTAACCCAGCACGACCCCCTACACTACCCAAACACCACTGCACTACCCTAAACCCTAAATCTACCAGCAGCACGACACCCCTACACTGCCCGAACACCACTGCACTACCCTAAACCCTAAATCTACTCTCAGCATGACCCTCTACACTGCCCGAACACCACTGTACTGCCCTAAACCCTGAAACACCAGCACCCGCACGACCCCCTACACTGCCCGAACACCACTGTACTGCCCTAAACCCTGAAAGACCAGCCCCAGCACGACCCACTACACTGCCCGAACACCACTGCACTGCCCTAAACCCTGAAACAACAGCCCCAGCACGACCCCCTACACTGCCGGAACATCACTGCACTGCCCTAAACCCTGACACACCTGTCCCAGCAGGACCCTTTACATTGCCCGAACACCACTGCACTGCTCTAAACCCGGAAAATCCAGCCCCAGTACGACCCCCTACACTGCCCGAACACCACTGCACTGCCCTAATCTCTGAAACACCAGCCCCAGCACGACCCACTATCCTGCCCGAACACCACTGCCCCATACCCTGAAACACCAGCCCCAGCACGACCCCTACACTGCTCAAACACCACTGTACTGCCCTAAACCCTGAAACACCAACCTCATCAAGACCCCCTACACAGACCGAACACCACTGCATTGCCCTAAACCCTAAAACACCAACCCAGCAAGACCCCCTACACAGCCTGAACACCAGTGCACTGCCCTCAACCCTGAAACACCAGCCCCAGCACGACCCCCTACACTGCCCAAACACCACTGCACTGCCCTAAATCCTGAAACACCAGCATCAGCACAACCCCCTACACTGCCCGAATACCACTGCACTGCCCTAAGCCCTGTAACACCAGCCCCAGCATGACCCCCTACACTGCCCGAAGAACATTGCACTGCCCTAAACCCTGAAACACCAGCCCCAGCATGACCCCCTACACTGCCCGAACATCAGTGCACTGCCCTAAACCCCAAAACACCAGCCCCAGCACGACCCCCTACACTGCACGAACACCAATGTACTGCCCTAAACCCTGAAACACCTGCCCCAGCACGACCCCCTACACTGCACGAACACCACGACACTGCCCTAAACCCTGAAACACCAGTCCCAGCACGATGCTCTACACTGCCCGAAAATCACTGCACTGCCCTAAACCCTGAAACACCAGTCCCAGCACGACACCCTGCGTCGCCCGAACACCACTGCACAGACATAAATCCTGAAACACCAGCCCCAGCATGGCCCCCTACACTGTCTGAACACCACTGCCTTAAACCCTGAAACACCAGCCCCAGGATGACCCCCTCCACTGCCCAAACACAATTGCACTGCCCTAAACCCTGAAACACCTGCCCCAGCACGACCACCTACACTGCCCAAAAACCAATGTACTGCCCTAAACCCTGAAACACCAGTCCCAGCACGACACCCTGCACTGCCCGAACACCACTGCACTGCCCTAAACCCTGAAACACCATCCCCAGCACAACCCCCTACATTACCCAAACACCACTGAACTACCCTAAACCCTAAAACACTCCCCCAGTACGACTCCCTACACTACCCAAAAACCACTGCACTACCCTAAAGCCTAATTCTTCCCCCAGCACGAAGCCCTGCACTACCCGAACACAAGTGCACTACCTTAAACCCTAAATCTACCCCAAGCACGACCCCCTACACTGCCCGAACACCACTGCAATACCCTAAACCCTAAACATACCCTCAGCATGACCCCCTACACTGCCCGAACGCCACTGCACTGCCCTAAACACTGAAACACCAGCCCCAGCACAACCCCCTACACTGCCCGAACACCACTGCACTACCCTAAACCCTGAAACACCAGCCCCAGCACGACCCCCTAATCTGCCCGAACACCACTGCACTACCCTAAACCCTAAATCTAACACAGCACGACCCCCTACACTACCCGAACACCACTGCACTACCCTAAACCCTAAATCTACCCCCAGCACGCCCCCTACACTGCCTGAACACCACTGCACTACCCTAAACCCTAAATCTACTCTCAGCATGACCCTCTACACTGCCCGAACACCACTGCACTGCCCTAAACCCTGAAGCACCAGCACTAGCACAACCCCCGACACTGTCTGAAAACCACTGCACTGCCCTAAACCCTAAATCACCACCCCCAGCACAACCCCTACACTGCTCGAACACCACTGCACTGCTCTAAACCCTAAAACGCCACCCCCAGCACGACCCCCTACACTGCCCGAACACCACTGCACCGCCCTAAACCCTAAATCACCACCCCCAGCACGACCCCCTACACTGCCCGAACACCACTGCACTGCCCTAAACCCTAAAACACCGCCCCAGCATGACCCCATACACTGCACGAACACCACTGCACTGCCCTAAACCCTAAAACACCACCCCCAGCACGACCCCTTACACTGCCCGAACACCACTGCACTGCCCTAAGCCCTGAAACACCAACCTCCAGCACAACACCCTACACTGCCAGAACACCACTGTACTGCCCTAAGCCCTGAAACACCAGACCCAGCATGAGTCCCTACACTGCCCGAACACCACTGCACTGTACTAAACCCTGAAACACCAGCCCCAGCACGACCCCCTACACAGTCCGAACACCACTGCACTGCCCTAAACCCTGAAACACCACCCCCAGCAAGAATCCCTATGCTGCCCAAACACCACTGCACTAATCCCCGAAACACCACCCCCTGCACGACCCACTACACTGCCCCAACATCACTGCACCGTCCTAAACCCTGAAACGCCACCCGCTGCATGATCCCCTACAATGCCCGAACACCACTGCACTGCCGTAAATCCTAAAACACCCCCCGCACGACTCCCTATACTGCCCGATCACCACTGCACTGCCCTAAACCCTGAAACACCAGCCCCAGCAGGACCCTTTACATTGCCCGAACACCACTGCACTGCCCTAAACCCTGAAAAACCAGCCCCAGTACGACCCCTACACTGCCCAAACACCACTGCACTGCCCTAATCCCTGAAACACCAGCCCCAGCACGACCCCCTACACTGCCCGAACACCACTGCACTGCCCTAAACCTTGAAACACCTGTCCCAGCAGGACCCTTTACATTGCCCGAACACCACTGCACTGCCCTAAACCCTGAAAAACCAGCCCCAGTACGACCCCTACACTGCTCAAACAACACTGCACTGCCCTAAACCCTGAAACACCAACCTCATCAAGACCCCCTACACAGACCGAACACCACTGCACTGCCATAAACCCTGTAACACCTCCCACGCAATACGCCCTACACTTCCCGAACACCACTGCACTAAACACTGAAACACAACCCCATGCACAACCCCCTACACTGCCCGAACACCACTGCCCTGCCCTAAACCCTAAAACACCACCCCCAGCATGACCCCCTACACTGCCCGAACACCACTGCACTGCCCTCAACACTGAAACACCAACCCTAAAACACCACCCCCAGCACGACCCACTACACAGCCTGAACACCACTGCACTGCCCTCAACCCTGAAACACCAGCGCCAGCATGACACTCTACACTGCCCGAACACCACTGCACTGCCCTAAACCCTGAAACACCAGCCTCAGCATGACCCCCTACACTGCCCAAACACCACTGCACTGCCCTAAGCCCTGTAACACCAGCCCCAGCATGACCCCCTACACTGCCCGAACAACACTGCACTGCCCTAAACCCTGAAACATCAACCCCAGCACGACCCCCTACACTGCACGAACACCACTGCAATGCACTAAGCTCTAAAACACCATCCCCAGCAAGACCCCCTACACTGCCTGAACACAACTGCACTGCCCTACACCCTAAAACACCACCCCAGCACGACCCCCTACACTGCCCAAACACCACTGCACTGCTGTATACCCTGAAACACCATCCCAGCATGACCCCCTACACTGCCCGAACACCACTGCACTGCCCTAATCCCTGAAACACTACCCCCATCAAGACCCCCTACACTGCCCCAACACCACTGCCCTAAACGATTAAACACCACCCCCAGCAAGACCCCTATACTTTCCGAACACCACTGCACTGCACTAAACCCTTAAACACCAGTCCCAGCATGACCCCCTACACTACCCGAACACCACTGCACTGCCATAATCCCAGAAACATCAGCCCCAGAACGACCCACTACACTGCCCGAACACCACTGCACTGCCCTAAGCCCAGAAACACCAACCTCCAGCACAACACCCTACACTGCCAGAACACCACTGTACTGCCCTAAGCCCTGAAACACCAGCCCCAGCACGAGCCCCTACACTGCCCGAACACCACTGCACTGTACATAACCCTGAAACACCAGCCCCAGCACGACCCCCTACACAGCCCGAACACCACTGCACCGCCCTAAACCCTGAAACACCACCCCCAGCAAGAATCCCTACACTGCCCGAACACCACTGCACTAAACCCTGAAACACCACCCCCTGCACGACCCACTACACTGCCCGAACACCACTTCACTGTCCTAAACCCTGAAACACCACTCCCTACATGACCCCCTACAGTGCCCGAAAACCACTGCACTGCCGTAAACCCTGAAAGACCAGCCCCAGCACGACTCCCTACACTGCCCGAACACCACTGCACTGCCCTAAACCCTGAAACAACAGCTCCAGCACGACTCCCTACACTGCCCGAACACCATTGCACTGCCCTAAACCCTGAAACAACAGCCCCAGCACGACCCCCTACACTGCCGGAACATCACTGTACTGCCCTAAACCCTGAAACACCTGTCCCAGCAGGACCCTTTACATTGCCCGAACACCACTGCACTGCCATAAACCCTGAAAATCTAGCCCCAGTACGACCCCCTACACTGCCCAAACACCACTGCACTGCCCTCATCCCTGAAACACCAGCCCCAGCACGACCACCTACCCTGCCCGAACACCACTGCCCTTTACCCTGAAACACCAGCCCCAGCACAACCCCCTACACTGCTCAAACACCAATGCTCTGCCCTAAACCCTGAAACACCAACCTCATCAAGACCCCCTACACAGACCGAACACCACTGCACTGCCCTAAACTCTAAAACACCACCCCAGCAAGACCCCCTACATTGCCCGAACACCACTGCACTGCCATACACCCTGAAACACCATGCCAGCAATACGCCCTACACTTCCTGAACACCACTGCACTAAACACTGAAACACAACCCCCTGCACGACCCCCTATACTGCCGGAAAACACCACTGTACCGCCCTAAACCCTAGAACACCACCCCCAGCATGACCCCCTACACTCCCCGAACACCACTGCACTGCCCTCAACCCTGAAACACCAACCCTAAAACACCACCCCCAGCACGACCCCTTACACAGCCTGAACACCACTGCACTGCCCTCAACCCTGAAACACCAGCCCAGCACGACCCCCTACACTGCCCAAACACCACTGCACTGCCCTAAACCCTGAAACAACAGCCTCAGCACGACCCCCTACACTGGCTGAACACCACTGCACTGCCCCAAGCCCTGTAACACCAGCCCCAGCATGACCCCCTACATTGCCCGAAGAACATTGCACTGCCCTAAACCCTGAAACACCAGCCCCAGCATGACCCCCTACACTGCCCGAACATCAGTGCACTGCCCTAAACCCCAAAACACCAGCCCCAGCACGACCCCCTACACTGCACGAACACCAATGTACTGCCCTAAACCCTGAAACACCTGCCCCAGCACGACCCCCTACACTGCACGAACACCACGACACTGCCCTAAACCCTGAAACACCAGTCCCAGCACGATGCTCTACACTGCCCGAAAATCACTGCACTGCCCTAAACCCTGAAACACCAGTCCCAGCACGACACCCTGCGTCGCCCGAACACCACTGCACAGACATAAATCCTGAAACACCAGCCCCAGCATGGCCCCCTACACTGTCCGAACACCACTGCACTGCCTTAAACCCTGAAACACCAGCCCCAGGATGACCCCCTACACTGCCCGAACACAATTGCACTGCCCTAAACCCTGAAACACCAGCCCCAGCACGACCACCTACACTGCCCAAAAACCAATGTACTGCCCTAAACCCTGAAACACCAGTCCCAGCACGAAGCCCTGCACTACCCGAACACAAGTGCACTACCTTAAACCCTAAATCTACCCCAAACACGACCCCCTACACTGCCCGAACACCACTGCAATACCCTAAACCCTAAACATACCCTCAGCATGACCCCCTACACTGCCCGAACGCCACTGCACTGCCCTAAAACCTGAAACACCAGCCTCAGCATGACCCCCTACACTGCCCGAACACCACTGCACTGCCCTAAGCCCTGTAACACCAGCCCCAAAATGACCCCCTACACTGCCCGAACAACACTGCACTGCCCTAAACCCTGAAACACCAGCCCCAGCACGACCCCCTACACTGCCCGAACACCAGTGCACTGCCCTAAACCCCAAAACACAAGCCCCAGCACGACCCCCTACACTGCACGAATACCAATGTACTGCCCTAAACCCTGAAACACCTGCCCCAGTACAAACCCCTATACTGCACGAACACCACCACACTGCCCTAAGCCCTGAAACACCAGTCCCAGCATGATGCTCTACACTGCCCGAAAATCACTGCACTGCCCTAAACCCTGAAACACCAGTCCCAGCACGACACACTGCGCTGTCCGAACACCACTGCACTGACCTAAATCCTGAAACACCAGCCCCAGCATGGCCCCCTACACTGTCCGAACACCACTGCACTGCCTTAAACCCTGAAACACCAGCCCCAGGATGACCCCCTACACTGCCCGAACACAATTACACTGCCCTAACCCCTGAAACACCTGCCCCAGCATGACTCCCTACACTGTCCGAACACCAATGTACTGCACTAAACCCTGAAACACCAGTCCCAGCACGACACTCTGCACTGCCCGAACACCACTGCACTGCCCTAAATCCTGAAACACCATCCCCAGCACGACCCCCTACACTACCCAAACACCACTGAACTACCCTAAACCCTAAAACACTCTCCCAGTACGACTCCCTACACTACCCAAAAACCACTTCACTACCCTAAAGCCTAAATCTACCCCAGCACGATGCCCTGCACTACCCGAACACCAGTGCACTACCTTAAACCCTAAATCTACCCCCAGCACGACCCCCTACACTGCCCGAAAACCACTGCAATACCCTAAACCCTAAACATACCCTCAGCATGACCCCCTACACTGCCCGAACGAAACTGCACTGCCCTAAACACTGAAACACCAGCCCCAGCACAACCTCCTACACTGCCCGAACACCACTGCACTGCCCTAAACCCTGAAACATCAGCCCCAGCACGACCCCCTAAACTGCCCGAACACCACTGCACTACCCTAAACCCTAAATCAAACCCAGCACGACCCCCTACACTACCCGAACACCACTGCACCACCCTAAACCCTAAATCTACCCCCAGCATGACCCCCTACTCTGCCCGAACACCACTGCGCTACCCTAAACCCTAAATCTACTCTCAGCATGACCCTCTACACTGCCTGAACACCACTGCACTGCCCTAAACCCTGAAAAACCAGACCCAGCACGACCCCCTACACTGTCTGAACACCACTGCAATGCCCTAAACCCTAAATCACCAACCCCAGCACGACCCCCTACACTGCTCGAACACCACTGCACTGCCCTAAACCCTAAAACGCCACCCCCAGCACGACCCCCTACAGTGCCTGAACACCACTGCACCGCCCTAAACCCTAAATCACCACCCTCAGCACGAACCAATACACTGCCCGAATACCACTTGTAGGAAGGTGGATATCTGACTATGGTTACCCCCAAATTTTTGCCTAGTGATCAGCTGGTTTTTCGACTTAGTTGGCCTGAGATCCTGCTATTCAGGATCTCAGCCTGGCTGTTCTCTCTTTAAAATGGACTCCATGTACCCTAGGTACATACCCAATTGGTTGGATCACCCTGTCAGCCCCTGTACCAGTGTACACTAGGTACCCAGGGCATTGGTGTACCCAAGGCCTGCCAGGGGCTGAAGCATGTATTATGCCACCCCAGGCTTGGCCTAACAATCTGACACAACTGGCTGATCACTCAGCTGGGGTAAGTTGGTGTAATCACCTCTTACTTAGGTGTAGTATACCTATACCTAACCTTAAATGGGACATCTGGTAACCTGTAAGTCACTCCTATGGCAGGCCTTAACAATCCTGAAGGCAGAGTGCTTGGTTCCATGTGAGATGGTGCTCTGGCATGAGCTGAGCCTGTCTGCAGTGGTCGGAACAACTTCCTTCTACTGTTTCCAGATATCGTCATACCATATACTCTTAAGTGCATTATGAACCTCGCGGTTAAATGCTATCTTTGGTTTGGCTTTATCAACACATGTCCGGTAAGGTGTCATACGAATTGGAATACTAACCCCTCGCCAATTCTGGCGACGGGGTTAGCATTCCACCGTTCTAGAGGGACACGACATGTACAGTACCTGAAACCCGGGTAAAATCAGACATAGCCTCAGCTCCACAAAATGGATGCTGCCACCACAGACACAAGTCTGCCCTCCTGCTGCTGGGAGTCCTTCCAGCTTGAGAGGTGTGGACAAAGGGTTTCCTGCCAGGGGAGGTGCATGCACCACCCCAGACAGGATTTTGTGTATTGGTCAGGTAGGGCTTGAAAGAAACCAGACATGCCTGTGGCTTACAAGGAGCCTCGGTGCATATGCCAGTTCAAACCGGTCCTGGGGCACACCAGTCCCGGGCCTGGGGCGAGCTGGACAAAGGATTGGGGGTGTAACCACCCCCCTTCCTGGTCCCACCCATAGGGAGGGACCTAGCAGGTAGTCCGGCCCCTAGAATCCGCTTAAAGGTAGGAGCTGTGTCCTAAGACTTCAGACATCCTGGAATCAACTTAAAACTAAGAAGAAGACGGGAACTTCGACATTCTGCTGCACAGAAGACTGAAGGAAATCTCCCCTGTGGTCAGGGAGTGACCACCTTGCTAACGCAAGCACCATCCAGCGAATCAACGTCTGCTTTGCAGCCGCCTCCCGCCGGAGCCCGAGCCCAGAGACTGACAAGACCTGGACCTCCAGACCTCTCACCACCCGATCCACAGTCCCTGAAAAGAGGAGACCCATGGAGGCACCGAGACACGTGGAGCCAGCCATCTTGAAACGACCATGACAAGCTGACAAGTGCAACAACCGAGGCTCCCTCCAAGTTGTGCTTTGGGATCTGAGAAGCCCAACCCTCGAGCAGCATCTGCACCAAAGGTGAGCCCTCCAGCATCTCCACGATCTGCGTGGGGCCCTTCTGCATTTTGCCACTCGACGCGCCTAACCGGTTGCTGGCCCGCTGGCTAGTAGCCATCTTGGCGACGAACTTCACGAAATACACCGCTGGTCTGGTTGCTCCAGACTGGCCCTTGCTCCCCTCCAAAGGAGCAGTCCTTCTGACCTTGCTGGTCAGAACCATCAGCTTATTTCATCTCCTACAACAATTGCTTTTGCCAAGGCTTGTTTGCTTCGATCAAGTCGCCGACACCGCCGACAGCGAGAGCCTGTGTGGGACAGCTCGTGAACCGACTCCTGGACGTCGTCGACCTCCAGGGACCACGTGGCTGCAGAGACAAGCTACACCCTTCTTCCTGTTTGCACCCGACATTGCCTGGTACCCACCTGGTGCCACGCTGGTCACTGGCTATTGACTGTGAACACTGTCCCCTCTGCTTAAAGGTCTTCAACATCTCCAATCCACCCTTGGATCCACCGCATCTCTCCCGGACCGACCGCCTGCAGCATCTTTGTCTTCAGGCTCCACGGAACAGATAAAAGAAACCCGACGCACTTCGAGGCCTATGCACCCGCTTCCTGTGGGTGAGGTAAAGCTGGCACTCCTGTGCCCAAGTGTAGTATTACATCTCTAGTGCCTGTGTTCCAAATCTTGAGTTCCTAGTCCATCCGGAAGATCCTCTTTGCAGTAACTTTGTACTTTTTACGCACCCATTGAAACCTATGGGAGCACGCGTGTGACTATTTGCTCTGCACACGCCACCCGTGGACCTCCTGGTCACTAACTGAAGTTAGCTCCTTGTAGGCCCAGCGTTTCTAGAGGCCCTAGGCCTTTTCCCTTTTCTGTTCGTGGTACTTATACCACTATTTTAGTATATGGTTCGAGCGGCCACCAGGGCCTATTCATATAAAGTGCAACTTCTGTGTATTCTACTGTAATCTTGTTTGACGATTTGTGCTCCTGTGCTCATAAAGAGACTAGGGGTTACTTTGAGAAATAAATACATATATATTTTGAATATATATCTGTGTGGTGTCCTTTCATTGGTATAAAAGGGGGTTACATTTGGTAAAACAGCTGGCTTAACACGCTTCACGAGTTTAGCCTCAAAGACTGCTTAGCCTACGCTACCACTTGGGCAGCTAGTCCGAAAAGGTTGACTTACAACCACACCATAAGGGTTGCTTGGCATGGTACAAGGTGATCACTTTAACTAGTGAGCATCATATACCAGGCCAACTTCTCACATTGGTGAGCAGCGGTTGGATTTGAGCTTGCTGTGTTTTACCATTGTAATCTCTTGGTTACCAATTGAAAGATCACATAGGTACCTGTAGGTACATATAAAACAAGATTAGATATACATAAGTTCTGCTGAACTTAGTTGTTGTAGAGCAAAGGGAGTAGCACACCCTGACTACAACTACTAGATAGGTTTAGTAGGTAAACCCAAGTGTAGGTAGATTGCAACACATCCACCCACACTTAAGAGCAATGGCTGGGGCAGAGGGGTCCACTGTACCTATCTCTGTTGAGAGTGACCCCCAGAGGGCACCATCCATCTTTGCTACCTGTGAGAAGTTGGCCTGGTATATGCTGTTCACTAGTTCTAGTGACCACCTTGTACCATGCCAAGCAACCCTTATGGTGTGGTTGTAAGTCAACCTTTTCGGACTAGCTGCCCTAGTGGTAGCGTAGGCTAAGCAGTCTTTGAGGCTAAACTCGTGAAGCGTGTTAAGCAAGCTGTTTTACCAATAGTAACCCCCTTTTATACCAATGAAAGGACACCACACAGATATATATTCAAAATATATATGTATTTATTTCTCAAAGTAACCCCTAGTCTCTTTATGAGCACAGGAGCACAAATCGTCAAACAAGATTATCACAGAATACACAGAAGTTGCACTTTATATGGATAGGCCCGGGTGGCCACTCGAACCATATACTAAAATAGTGGTATAAGTACCACGAACAGAAAAGGGAAAAGGCCTAGGGCCTCTAGAATCGCTGGGCCTACAAGGAGCTAACGTCAGTTAGTGACCAGGAGGTCCACGGGTGGCGTGTGCAGAGCAAATAGTCACACGCGTGCTCCCATAGGTTTCAATGGGTGCGTAAAAAGTACAAAGTTACTGCAAAAGGAATCTTCCGGATGACCTAGGAACTTAAGATTTGGAACACAGGCACTAGAGATGTATTACTACACATGGGCACCGGAGTACCAGCTTTACCTCACCCACAGGAAGCGGGTGCATAGGCCTCAAAGTGCGTCGGGTTTCTTCTATCTGTTCCGTTGAGCCTGGGACAAAGATGCTGCAGGCGGTCGGTCGGGAAGGGATGCAGTGGATCCAAGAGTGGATCGGAGATGTTGAAGACCTGTAAGCAGAGGGGACAGTGTTCACAGTCACTAGCCAGTGACCAGCGTGGCACCAGGTGGGTACCAGGCGATGTCGGGTGCAAACAGGTGATGAGGGGTAGCTTGTCTCCGCAGCCACGTGGTCCCTGAAGGTCGACGACGTCCAGGAGTCGGCTCACGAGCTGTCCCACGCAGGCTCTCGCTGTCGGCGGTGTCGGCGACTTGATCGAAGCAAACAAGCCTTGGCAAAAGCAATTGCAGGAGGATTCGGAAATCAGCTGTTGGTTCTGACCAGCAAGGTCAGAGGGATTGCTCCTTTGGAGGGGAGCAAGGGCCAGTCTGGAGCAACCAGACCAGCGGTGTTTGTCGTAGATTTCGTCGCCAAGATGGCCACTAGCCAGCGGGCCAGCAACCGGTTAGGCGCGTCGAGTGGCAAAATGCAGAAGGGCCCCACGCAGATCGTGGAGATGCTGGAGGGCTCACCTTTGGTGCAGATGCTGCTCGAGGGTTGGGCTTCTCAGGACCCAAAGCACAACTTGGAGGGAGCCTCGGTTGTTGCACTGGTCAGCTTGTCGTAGTCGTTCCAAGATGGCTGGCTCCACGTGTCTCGGTGCCTCCACGGGTCTCCTCTTTGCAGGGACTGTGGATCGGGCGGTGAGAGGTCTGGAGGTCCAGGTCTTGTCAGTCTCTGGGCTCGGGCTCCGGCGGGAGGCGGCGGCAAAGCAGACGGTGATTCGCTGGATGGTGCTTGCGTTAGCAAGGTGGTCACTCCCTGACCACAGGGGAGATTTTCTTCAGTCTTCTGTGCAGCAGAATGTCGAAGTTCCCGTCTTCTTCTTAGTTTCAAGTTGATTCCAGGATGTCTGAAGTCTTAGGACACAGCTCCTACCTTTATTCGGATTCTAGGGGCCGGACTACCTGCTAGGTCCCTCCCTATGGGTGGTACCAGGAAGGGGGGTGGTTACACCCCCAATCCTTTGTCCAGCTCGCCCCAGGCCCGGGACTGGTGTGCCCCAGGACCGGTTTGAACTGGCATATGCCCCGAGGCTCCTTGTGAGCCACAGGCATGTCTGGTTTCTTTCAAGCCCTACCTGACCAATACACAAAATCCTGTCTGGGGTGGTGCACGCACCTCCCCTGGCAGGAAACCCTTTGTCCACACCTCCCAAGCTGGAAGGACTCCCAGCAGCAGGAGGGCAGACTTGTGTCTGTGGTGGCAGCATCCATTTTGTGGAGCTGAGGCTATGTCTGATTTTACCCGGGTTTCAGGTACTGTACATGTCGTGTCCCTCTAGAAGGGTGGAATGCTAACCCCGTCGCCAGAATTGGCGAGGGGTTAGTATTCCAATTCGTATGACACCTTACTCGACATGTTTTGATAAAGCCAAACCAAAGATAGCATTTAACCGCGAGGTTCATAATGCACTTAAGAGTATATGGTATGACGATATCTGGAAACAGTAGAAGGAAGTTGTTCCGACCACTGCAGACAGGCTCAGCTCATGCCAGAGCACCATCTCACATGGAACCAAGCACTCTGCCTTCAGGATTGTTAAGGCCTGCCATAGGAGTGACTCATAGGTTACCAGGTGTCCCATTTAAGGTTAGGTATAGGTATACTACACCTAAGTAAGAGGTGATTACACCAACTTACCCCAGCTGAGTGATCAGCCAGTTGTGTCAGATTGTTAGGCCAAGCCTGGGGTGGCATAATACATGCTGCAGCCCCTGGCAGGCCTTGGGTACACCAATGCCCTGGGTACCTAGTGTACACTGGTACAGGGGCTGACAGGGTGATCCACTTCCAATTGGTTATGCACCTAGGGTGCATAGTTGTAATTTAGTAGAGAGAACAGCAGGCTGGGGGTCTGATTGGCAGGCCCACAGCCTCAATATGTCAAAAACCAGTGAAGCAAAAAGCAAAAATTTGGGGTGACCATAGGATAGCAGACCCTACTCTCCTACACAACCCCCCCCCAAACGCTGGGACATTAAACTAGCCTTGACCAGTCTCGTCTTCATGTCCTAAGTGGAAGTACCTGGAGAGACCATCTGCATTCCCATGGTCAGTACCTGGCCGGTGCTCCACTGTAAAGTCCATCCCCTGTAGGGAAATGGACCACCTAAGCAGTTTGGGGTTTTCACCCTTCATCTGATTTAGCCACAAGAGGGGCTTATGGTCGGTCTGAATCTTGAAGTGAGTGCCAAACAAGTATGGCCTCAGCTTCTTCAGGGCCCACACCACAGCAAAGGCCTCCCTCTCAATAGCTGACCAATTCTTCTCTCTGGGGGTCAACCTTCTGCTAATAAAAGCAATGGGTTGGTCTTGACCATCTACATTAAGTTGTGACAGCACAGCTCCCACACCCAACTCAGAAGCATCTGTTTGGACAATAAACTCTTTGGAGTAGTCAGGACTTTTCAGGATAGGTGCAGAGCACATGGCCTCCTTCAGGTCATCAAATGCCTTTTGACAGCTTACTGTCCACTGAACCTTTTTGGGCATCTTCTTGGATGTCAGATCATTAAGAGGAGTCACAATGGACCCATAGTTCTTAACAAACTTCCTGTAATACCCAGTCAAGCCCAAGAAAGCTCGAACTTGAGTCTGGGTGGTTGGAGGGGACCAGTCCTTGATGGATTGTATCTTACTCTCCAGTGGTTGAACTTGGCCTCCACCCACAAGGTGGCCCAAATATACAACCTTACTCTGCCCTATCTGGCACTTAGTAGCCTTGATAGTGAGGCCTGCCCTCTGCAGGGCCTCAAGAGCCTTCTTCAGGTGGATCAGGTGATCCTCCCAGGTGGAGCTAAAGACAGCAATGTCATCCAGATATGCTGCACAAAAGTCATCCAACCCAGTAAGGACTTGGTTCACCAGCCTTTGGAAGGTGGCAGGTGCATTCTTCAGACCAAAGGGCATCACCACAAACTGATAATGCCCACCTGGGGTTGAGAATGCTGTTTTGGCCTTAGACTCCTCAGCTAATCTGATTTGCCAATAGCCAGCTGTTAAGTCAAATGTGCTCAAAAACTTTGCAGAAGCTAGTTTGTCTATGAGCTCATCTGCCCTTGGAATAGGGTGTGCATCTGTCCTGGTGACAGCATTGAGTCCTCTGTAATCCACACAGAACCTCATCTCTCTCTTGCCATCTTTGGTGTGAGGTTTGGGGACCAGAACCACTGGGCTAGCCCAGGGGCTCTCTGAGGGTTCAATGACACCTAATTCCAGCATTTTATGTACCTCAGCCTTTATACAGTCCCTGACGTGGTCAGGTTGTCTGTAAAGTTTGTTCTTTACAGGCAGACTGTCACCAGTGTCCACAACATGGGTACACCAGTCAGTTTGACTAGGTATCAAGGAAAACATATGTGAAAATGATTGTAGAACCTGTCTACATTCAGTCTGCTGATGGGCAGTGAGGTTGCCTCCAAGGGTCACTCCTTCAACTGAGCCATCTTCAGGGTTCTGAGACAACAGGTCTGGGAGAGGGTCACTCTCTTCCTCCTGTCCCTCATCTGTAGCCATGAGCAAGCCCATGTCTGCCCTGTCAACATATGCTTTAAGCCTGTTAACATGGAGTACCCTGTGGGGACTCCTGGGAGTTCCTAGGTCCACCAAGTAGGTGACCTCTCCCTTCTTTTCCAGGATTGTATGGGGTCCAGACCATTTGTCTTGGAGTGCTGCTGGGGCCACTGGCTCCAACACCCATACCTTCTGTCCTGGCTGATACTCAACCAAGACAGCCTTTTGGTCATGCCAAGCTTTCTGTAAGGCCTGGCTTGCCTCAAGGTTTTTAGATGCCTTCTCCATATACTCAGCCATCCTGGAGCGGAGACCAAGTACATAGTCCACTATGTCTAGCTTAGGCTTTTTGAGAGGTAACTCCCATCCTTCCTTCACCAAACACAGTGGGCCTCTCACAGGGTGCCCAAACAACAATTCAAAGGGGCTGTAGCCAACTCCTTTTTGTGGGACCTCTCTGTAAGCAAACAGAAGGCAGGGTAGAAGGATATCCCATCTTCGCCTGAGCTTTTCAGGTAATCCTTTGATCATACCCTTTAGGGTCTTGTTGAATCTCTCAACAAGCCCATTGCATTGTGGGTGATAAGGGGTGGTGAACTTGTAGTTGACACCACATTCCTTCCACATAGCTGTCAAGTATCCTGACATAAAGTTGGTACCTCTGTCAGATACTACCTCCTTAGGAAACCCCACTCTGGAGAATACTCCCAGCAGGGCCCTGGCCACAACAGGAGCTGTAGTGGTCCTAAGGGGAATTGCCTCTGGGTACCTGGTGGCATGATCCACTACCACCAGTATAAATCTGTGCCCAGATGCAGTGGGAGGATCCATGGGACCCACTATGTCTATTCCCACTCTTTCAAAGGGAACCCCCACCACAGGTAGTGGTATCAGGGGGGCCTTTGTTGTGCCACCTGATTTGCCACTGGCTTGGCAGGTAACACAGGAGCGACAAAACTCCTTTGTATCTTCATTCATATGAGGCCAGTGAAAGTGAGGGACAAGTCTGTCCCAGGTCTTGTTCTGGCCTAGGTGTCCTGCTAAAGGAATGTCATGGGCCAAGGTAAGAAGGAAGCCCCTAAATTGCAGAGGTATAACCAACCTCCTGGTTGCACCAGGCTTGGGGTCTCTAGCCTCTGAATAAAGGAGCCCTTCATCCCAATACACTTTATGGGTACCTTGAGCATTCCCAGCAGCCTCAGCAGCAGCCAGCTGTCTGAGGGGTTCAAGAGAGGGACAGGATAACTGAGCCTGCCTCAAGTCAGCCCTTGAAGGTCCCCCTGTCCCCAGAAACTCAACCTGATCAGGTTCAAGCTCTTCAGGGACAGTTCCTTCAGGGTCCTCTAGATCAGCTTCCTGGGAAGGCTGATCATCACTCTGAGGCAGGGGGGAAGGCACAGCCTTGACCCTCCTGTTCTTCTTCTTGGTAGGTGCTTGGTCCATTGTTCCAGGATCCAAGACCTGTGGTTCAGTGAGGCACTTTTTGGCCTGTGACCTGGTCACAGCAAGGACATGTGATGATATCCCTAACATCTCTGCATGAGTCCTGTACTCCACTTCTGACCATAGAGAACTCTCTAGGTCATTGCCCAACAAACATTCTACTGGGAGGTCTGCACTAACCACAACCCTTTTGAGGCCAGTTACCCCTCCCCATGAGAAGTTAACAACTGCCACACTGTGTGAAGTAGTGGCATTGCTGGCATTGGTCACCAGGTAGTTCTCACCTGGTATGTACTGTCCAGGGTCCACAAAGCCTGGTGTCACCATAGTGACACTGGCACATGTGTCCCTGTAGGCTTGAGCCACTTTGTCATTAATTAAAGGAGTCTGTCTGTACTTGCCCAGGTTACTGGGGCTCACAGTCAGGGACAAATCAATGTCCCCATCACAGATCAAGACTGCCTGTGTAAGGGTTCTGTCTAAGTCAGAATCTCCTTCAGTTCCCATAGTGATTCCCACTACACCCTTTGTCTGGGGACCAACACTGCTAACAGTAGTACTGGGAGCAGGTGCCTTAGGGGCAACAGTGTTGGGGGCTCCACCCTTTTTGCAATCACTAGTCCAGTGAGTTGTATTTTTACAATGATTGCACCAGGGTTTCTTCTGACCTTCTTTCTTCTTCTTGGACTGTTGGGACCCACCCTCCTTAGCAGTAGTTTGGGGCCCTGTTGAAGACTTCTGGTCTTTAGGTTTCTGATCTCCACCCTTTTGGTCTGTTTTCTTCTGATCACCCCCTTGGCCCTGGTTCTGGTTCTTTTGCTTAACCCTGGTTCTGACCCATTTGTCTGCCTTCTTTCCCAATTCTTGGGGAGAGGTCAGATCAGAGTCAACCAAGTGTTGATGCAGTTGCTGGTTTTGACAGTTATTTAAAATCTGTTCTCTCATCATCAAATTATACAATCCTGTAAAATCAGATACCTTACTTCCCAGCAACCAACCCTCCAAAGCCTTAGTGGCACATTCAATGTATTCAGACCAGTCCTGAGTCTGTGTCTTTTGGGTGTCTCTGAACATTAACCTGTACTGCTCAGTGGTTAAGCCTAACCCATCAACTAGAACACTCTTCAGGACTCTGTAGTTTCTGACATCCTCTTCTCTAACAGTGAGGAGTCTGTCTCTGCCTCTTCCTTCAAAGGAGAGCCAGAGGATTGCTGCCCACTGATCTTCAGGAACCTGCTGTACTTTGCAGGCTCTCTCAAGAGCAGTTATCCACTTGTGGATGTCATCCCCACTTTTGTAGGGGGGCACAACCTTAGACAGGTTTCTATTGTCGAAAACCCTATCTTTGTCCTTAGGGACAATGCTGCCACCAGTGGGTATAGACCCACTCTCTTTATGCTGTCTAGCCTTGCTAAGTTTCTCTTCCATCAGGGCTACTTCTAGCTCCTGCTTCCTGATCCTCAGCTGGGCCTCTTGCATCTTGGCCTCATGTTCCCTCCTCTGAGGGGTGGTCATCCTTCTCCTGGAGTGACCTTGAGAGCCTCTAGAGCCATGGGAAGCATTGGAGTCACCTGAGCGATTCCTTTGCCTTCCAAGCCCTGTGTTAAGTCCACTGGGGAGATCCAGTGGGTTGAACCCACTGTCAGTCCCCAATAGCCTTGGTTTAGCTGGGCCAAGTATAATACTTGGCACTGGGCTAGTTCTCCCTTCATCCTCACTACTGTCAGTATCCTTTTCACTCTCATCCTCTGTGGTAGGCATCCCATCTAAGGGGTGACTATTGGGAAGGGGTACTTCAGTGGCATCTTTAGAAGGGGGGCCTCCTGTTCCTGTCCCTAAGGGGGCTAACTGGGAAGCTTTCTTGAGTGCTCTCTGATTCTCATCATTCTGTAAGAGCTCTCTGAGCTCAGCAGAGTTTGGGTTCTTGGGCTGTTTAAGGCCTCTAAGAGTTGCCAAATGCCTGAGCTCATTCTGATTAAGGGTAGCAAAGCTGGATGGTGCCCTCTGGGGGTCACTCTCAACAGAGATGGGTACAGTGGACCCCTCTGCCCCGGCCATTGCTCTTAAGTGTGGGTGGATGTGTTGCAATCTACCTACACTTGGGTTTACCTACTAAACCTATCTAGTAGTTGTAGTCAGGGTGTGCTACTCCCTTTGCTCTACAACAACTAAGTTCAGTAGAACTTAAGTATATCTAATCTTGTTTTATATGTACCTACAGGTACCTATGTGATCTTTTCAATTGGTAACCAAGAGATTACAATGGTAAAACACAGCAAGCTCAAATCCAACCGCTGCTCACCAATGTGAGAAGTTGGCCTGGTATATGCTGTTCACTAGTTCTAGTGACCACCTTGTACCATGCCAAGCAACCCTTATGGTGTGGTTGTAAGTCAACCTTTTCGGACTAGCTGCCCTAGTGGTAGCGTAGGCTAAGCAGTCTTTGAGGCTAAACTCGTGAAGCGTGTTAAGCAAGCTGTTTTACCAATAGTAACCCCCTTTTATACCAATGAAAGGACACCACACAGATATATATTCAAAATATATATGTATTTATTTCTCAAAGTAACCCCTAGTCTCTTTATGAGCACAGGAGCACAAATCGTCAAACAAGATTATCACAGAATACACAGAAGTTGCACTTTATATGGATAGGCCCGGGTGGCCACTCGAACCATATACTAAAATAGTGGTATAAGTACCACGAACAGAAAAGGGAAAAGGCCTAGGGCCTCTAGAATCGCTGGGCCTACAAGGAGCTAACGTCAGTTAGTGACCAGGAGGTCCACGGGTGGCGTGTGCAGAGCAAATAGTCACACGCGTGCTCCCATAGGTTTCAATGGGTGCGTAAAAAGTACAAAGTTACTGCAAAAGGAATCTTCCGGATGACCTAGGAACTTAAGATTTGGAACACAGGCACTAGAGATGTATTACTACACATGGGCACCGGAGTACCAGCTTTACCTCACCCACAGGAAGCGGGTGCATAGGCCTCAAAGTGCGTCGGGTTTCTTCTATCTGTTCCGTTGAGCCTGGGACAAAGATGCTGCAGGCGGTCGGTCGGGAAGGGATGCAGTGGATCCAAGAGTGGATCGGAGATGTTGAAGACCTGTAAGCAGAGGGGACAGTGTTCACAGTCACTAGCCAGTGACCAGCGTGGCACCAGGTGGGTACCAGGCGATGTCGGGTGCAAACAGGTGATGAGGGGTAGCTTGTCTCCGCAGCCACGTGGTCCCTGAAGGTCGACGACGTCCAGGAGTCGGCTCACGAGCTGTCCCACGCAGGCTCTCGCTGTCGGCGGTGTCGGCGACTTGATCGAAGCAAACAAGCCTTGGCAAAAGCAATTGCAGGAGGATTCGGAAATCAGCTGTTGGTTCTGACCAGCAAGGTCAGAGGGATTGCTCCTTTGGAGGGGAGCAAGGGCCAGTCTGGAGCAACCAGACCAGCGGTGTTTGTCGTAGATTTCGTCGCCAAGATGGCCACTAGCCAGCGGGCCAGCAACCGGTTAGGCGCGTCGAGTGGCAAAATGCAGAAGGGCCCCACGCAGATCGTGGAGATGCTGGAGGGCTCACCTTTGGTGCAGATGCTGCTCGAGGGTTGGGCTTCTCAGGACCCAAAGCACAACTTGGAGGGAGCCTCGGTTGTTGCACTGGTCAGCTTGTCGTAGTCGTTCCAAGATGGCTGGCTCCACGTGTCTCGGTGCCTCCACGGGTCTCCTCTTTGCAGGGACTGTGGATCGGGCGGTGAGAGGTCTGGAGGTCCAGGTCTTGTCAGTCTCTGGGCTCGGGCTCCGGCGGGAGGCGGCGGCAAAGCAGACGGTGATTCGCTGGATGGTGCTTGCGTTAGCAAGGTGGTCACTCCCTGACCACAGGGGAGATTTTCTTCAGTCTTCTGTGCAGCAGAATGTCGAAGTTCCCGTCTTCTTCTTAGTTTCAAGTTGATTCCAGGATGTCTGAAGTCTTAGGACACAGCTCCTACCTTTATTCGGATTCTAGGGGCCGGACTACCTGCTAGGTCCCTCCCTATGGGTGGTACCAGGAAGGGGGGTGGTTACACCCCCAATCCTTTGTCCAGCTCGCCCCAGGCCCGGGACTGGTGTGCCCCAGGACCGGTTTGAACTGGCATATGCCCCGAGGCTCCTTGTGAGCCACAGGCATGTCTGGTTTCTTTCAAGCCCTACCTGACCAATACACAAAATCC
Organism: Triturus cristatus; assembly: GCF_964204655.1. NCBI lineage: Eukaryota > Metazoa > Chordata > Amphibia > Caudata > Salamandridae > Triturus > Triturus cristatus. The sequence continues at coordinate 867,471,691 of NC_140579.1, read as the reverse complement.
TGTCTGGGGTGGTGCACGCACCTCCCCTGGCAGGAAACCCTTTGTCCACACCTCCCAAGCTGGAAGGACTCCCAGCAGCAGGAGGGCAGACTTGTGTCTGTGGTGGCAGCATCCATTTTGTGGAGCTGAGGCTATGTCTGATTTTACCCGGGTTTCAGGTACTGTACATGTCGTGTCCCTCTAGAAGGGTGGAATGCTAACCCCGTCGCCAGAATTGGCGAGGGGTTAGTATTCCAATTCGTATGACACCTTACTCGACATGTTTTGATAAAGCCAAACCAAAGATAGCATTTAACCGCGAGGTTCATAATGCACTTAAGAGTATATGGTATGACGATATCTGGAAACAGTAGAAGGAAGTTGTTCCGACCACTGCAGACAGGCTCAGCTCATGCCAGAGCACCATCTCACATGGAACCAAGCACTCTGCCTTCAGGATTGTTAAGGCCTGCCATAGGAGTGACTCATAGGTTACCAGGTGTCCCATTTAAGGTTAGGTATAGGTATACTACACCTAAGTAAGAGGTGATTACACCAACTTACCCCAGCTGAGTGATCAGCCAGTTGTGTCAGATTGTTAGGCCAAGCCTGGGGTGGCATAATACATGCTGCAGCCCCTGGCAGGCCTTGGGTACACCAATGCCCTGGGTACCTAGTGTACACTGGTACAGGGGCTGACAGGGTGATCCACTTCCAATTGGTTATGCACCTAGGGTGCATAGTTGTAATTTAGTAGAGAGAACAGCAGGCTGGGGGTCTGATTGGCAGGCCCACAGCCTCAATATGTCAAAAACCAGTGAAGCAAAAAGCAAAAATTTGGGGTGACCATAGGATAGCAGACCCTACTCTCCTACACTACCCTTAACCAGAATGAGCTCAGGCATTTGGCAACTCTTAGAGGCCTTAAACAGCCCAAGAACCCTACCTCTGCTGAGCTCAGAGAACTCTTGCAAAATGATGAAAATCAGAGAGAGCTCAAGAAAGCTTCCCAGTTAGCCCCCTTAGGGTCAGGAACAGGAGGCCCCCCTTCTAAAGATGCTACAGAAGTACCCCTTTCCAATAGCCATCCCTTAGATGAGAACCATACTACAGAGGAGGAAAATGGGGAGGATACAGAGAGTAGTGATGATGAAGGGAGAACTAGCCCAGTGACAAGTGTTATACTTGGCCCAGCTAAACTAAGGCTATTGGGGACTGACAATGGGACCATCCCATTGGATCTCCCCAGTGGACTTAACCAGGGGCTTGGGAGGCAAAGGAATCGCTCAGGTGACTCTAATGCTTCTCATGCCTCTAGAGGCTCTCAAGGTCACTCCAGGAAAAGGATGACCACCCCTCAGAGGAGGGAACATGAGGCCAGAATGCAGGAAGCCCAGCTGAGGATCAGGAAGCAGGAGCTAGAAGTAGCCCTGATGGAAGAAAAACTGAGGAAGGCTAGGCAACCTAGAGAGAGTGGGTCTATACCCACTGGTGGCAGCATTGTCCCTAAGGACAAAGATAGGGTCTTTGATAATAGGAACCTGTCTAAGGTTGTGCCCCCCTACAAAAGTGGGGATGATATCCACAAATGAATAACTGCTCTTGAGAGAGCCTGCAAAGTACAGCAGGTTCCTGAAGACCAGTGGGCAGCAATCCTCTGGCTCTCCTTTGAAGGAAGAGGCAGAGACAGACTCCTCACTGTTAGGGAGGAGGATGTCAGAAATTACAGAGCCCTGAAGAGTGTCCTAGTTGATGGGTTAGGCTTAACCACTGAACAGTACAGGTTAATGTTCAGAGACACCCAGAAGACACAGACTCAGGACTGGTCTGAATATGTTGAATGTGCCACTAAGGCTTTGGAGGGTTGGTTGCTGGGAAGTAAGGTATCTGATTATACAGGATTGTACAATTTGATGATGAGAGAACAGATTTTAAGTAACTGTCAAAACCAGCTCCTCCATCAACACCTGGTAGACTCAGATTTGACCTCTCCCCAAGAATTGGGAAAGAGGGCAGATAAATGGGTCAGAACCAGGATCAGGCCTAAGAATCAGGGTGGTGACCAAAAGAAAGATACCACCAAACCTCAAGAGAAGGGTGGGGATAAAGCAAAAGAGAAATCTTCCTCAGGGCCCCAAAACTCCACACAGGGTGGTGGGTCCCAAGCTCCCTCCTCTACCACAGGTAAAAAGCCTTACTGCCATGAGTGTAAAACTCCTGGGCATTGGAAAACTGACAGCAGTTGCCCAAGGGCTACAAACAAAACTGTTCCTCCAATTACTCCTGTCACACCACCTATTACTGTCAGCAGTAATCCCCCAGGTGGTGGGAGTGCCCCCAAAAATGTGGGTGGGTTTACTTGGGGAACACAGGGGGACCCTGGCTTAGCCAATTCTCCTGCAGCAGATACTCTTGTCTGTGATGGTGGCATGGGGTTTGCCAACTTCACTGCCTGTCCCAACACTTTGGGTAGGTACAGACAGGAGCCCTACATCAATGGTACAAAAGCTGAGGCCTACAGAGACACTGGAGCTAGCATCACAATGGTGGCCCATTGGCTAGTTCCCTCTGAGCAGCTTTTGCCTGGTTTCTCCTACCAGGTGACCAACATTGATGGCAAACAGAACAGTCATCCCATGGCAGAGGTATGTCTCAGCTGGGGAGGTGTCACTGGCCCTAAAAGGGTGGCAGTGTCCCCAACCTTGCCTGTAGACTGCTTACTGGGGAATGACTTAGAACTCTCAGCTTGGGCTGGAGTTGAACAAGACACCCATTCTAAAATGGTAGGCCTTTCACAAAAGGGTAGTGGGGTTGTGCCATTCACAACCCCTGTCCAAATAGATTTCCTCCCTGGAAAGGTTGGAAGGGCAGTGGTAGCCACAGCCCAGGCACAGACAGACTTCCCTGTAGAGACTGGCAGAGCTGTGACAGTCACAGCTCAAACACAAACTGAGTGCCCCCCTGAAAGGGTTGGCAAGGCTGTAATGGTCTCAGCCTATACTCAGACTGACATAGGTGTAGTGAAGCCTGAAACTATGGATCACTCCACACAAACAGAGAGTAGTGGGGAGGAAGAAAAGTCTCCCTCTCCCCAGACATTAGGAAAAAGTCAGCCTCCTCAGGGAGCTGACCTCACCCCTTGTGAAGGAACTGCCCCAGAGGTAGCCAGGCCTGGCCTGGCAGAGCCTCTGATGTCAGTGGCCCCTTCCAAGGTGGGGCCCAGTCTGGTGCAGGTAGCCTGCCTCTCTCTACCCTGCCTCAGTCAGCCCAGGGCTGCAGAGGTCAGGGAGGCCAGTGGACCCCAAGAGGGCCCCTGTCCACAAGAACCCCCCGTCAAAAGAATGAGGATTGCCTGGCTAGTAGCCCTAGTCAGGTGATGGGTAAAAACATTCCTGAGGGATCTCCTTTACAGGTAGTTAGGGACCTCCACCAGAGGGATTCTGTTGGGTACAGGCAAACATGGGACCTTAGGGCCACAGACCTGACCTGTCCCTCCAGTAAGCCCACAAAAGGGACCCAGCCTCCAGCTTTAGGTAGCCAGAGGCTGACCCTGAGAGCATAGTGCAACTCAGTTAAGGAAAGAAAGGCATCCATGGTGGAGGGGGATTGGAGGAAGCTGAGGCCTCACTTTGAGGACACTCACTTCAGTACTCCATCTCAACACCAGCCTTTTACTTTGCCAAGACACACCAAAGGTAGAGATTCCCTTAGGTGGAGACCCTCTGATACCCTTAGGGTGAGGGATTGCTTAGTGGACCATGAGACAGGGGGTAACCATGCCAGTGCTGGTTCCTCCTTATATGGCCACTTGGGCAATATAGGCTTACCTGGTCAAGGTCAGCCTTATCTCCCTTCGTTTGGGCGGGGGGTTGTGTAGGAAGGTGGATATCTGACTATGGTTACCCCCAAATTTTTGCCTAGTGTCTAGCTGGTTTTTTGACTTAGTTGGCCTGAGATCCTGCTATTCAGGATCTCAGCCTGGCTGTTCTCTCTTTAAAATGGACTCCATGTACCCTAGGTACATACCCAATTGGTTGGATCACCCTGTCAGCCCCTGTACCAGTGTACACTAGGTACCCAGGGCATTGGTGTACCCAAGGCCTGCCAGGGGCTGAAGCATGTATTATGCCACCCCAGGCTTGGCCTAATAATCTGACACAACTGGCTGATCACTCAGCTGGGGTAAGTTGGTGTAATCACCTCTTACTTAGGTGTAGTATACCTATACCTAACCTTAAATGGGACACCTGGTAACCTATAAGTCACTCCTATGGCAGGCCTTAACAATCCTGAAGGCAGAGTGCTTGGTTCCATGTGAGATGGTGCTCTGGCATGAGCTGAGCCTGTCTGCAGTAGTCGGAACAACTTCCTTCTACTGTTTCCAGATATCGTCATACCATATACTCTTAAGTGCATTATGAACCTCGCGGTTAAATGCTATCTTTGGTTTGGCTTTATCAAAACATGTCGAGTAAGGTGTCATACGAATTGGAATACTAACCCCTCGCCAATTCTGGCGACGGGGTTAGCATTCCACCCTTCTAGGGGGACACGACATGTACAGTACCTGAAACCCGGGTAAAATCAGACATAGCCTCAGCTCCACAAAATGGATGCTGCCACCACAGACACAAGTCTGCCCTCCTGCTGCTGGGAGTCCTTCCAGCTTGGGAGGTGTGGACAAAGGGTTTCCTGCCAGGGGAGGTGCATGCACCACCCCAGACAGGATTTTGTGTATTGGTCAGGTAGGGCTTGAAAGAAACCAGACATGCCTATGGCTCACAAGGAGCCTCGGTGCATATGCCAGTTCAAACCGGTCCTGGGGCACACCAGTCCCGGGCCTGGGGCGAGCTGGACAAAGGATTGGGGGTGTAACCACCCCCCTTCCTGGTCCCACCCATAGGGAGGGACCTAGCAGGTAGTCCGGCCCCTAGAATCCGCTTAAAGGTAGGAGCTGTGTCCTAAGACTTCAGACATCCTGGAATCAACTTGAAACTAAGAAGAAGAAGGGAACTTCGACATTCTGCTGCACAGAAGACTGAAGGAAATCTCCCCTGTGGTCAGGGAGTGACCACCTTGCTAACGCAAGCACCATCCCGCGAATCAACGTCTGCTTTGCCGCCGCCTCCCGCCGGAGCCCGAGCCCAGAGACTGACAAGACCTGGACCTCCAGACCTCTCACCGCCCGATCCACAGTCCCTGAAAAGAGGAGACCCGTGGAGGCACCGAGACACGTGGAGCCAGCCATCTTGAAACGACCACGACAAGCTGACAAGTGCAACAACCGAGGCTCCCTCCAAGTTGTGCTTTGGGATCTGAGAAGCCCAACCCTCGAGCAGCATCTGCACCAAAGGTGAGCCCTCCAGCATCTCCACGATCTGCGTGGGGCCCTTCTGCATTTTGCCACTTGACGCGCCTAACCGGTTGCTGGCCCGCTGGCTAGTAGCCATCTTGGCGACGAACTTCACAAAATACACTGCTGGTCTGGTTGCTCCAGACTGGCCCTTGCTCCCCTCCAAAGGAGCAGTCCTTCTGACCTTGCTGGTCAGAACCATCAGCTTATTTCATCTCTTGCAACAATTGCTTTTGCCAAGGCTTGTTTGCTTCGATGAAGTCGCCAACACCGCCGACAGCGAGAACCTGCGTGGGACAGCTCGTGAACCGACTCCTGGACGTCGTTGACCTCCAGGGACCACGTGGCTGCAGAGACAAGCTACACCCTTCTTCCTGTTTGCACCCGACATTGCCTGGTACCCACCTGGTGCCATGCTGGTCACTGGCTAGTGACTGTGAACACTGTCCCCTCTGCTTACAGGTCTTCAACGTCTCCGATCAACTCTTGGATCCACCGCATCTCTCCCGGACCGACCGCCTGCAGCATCTTTGTCTTCAGGCTCCACGGACCAGATAGAAGAAACCCAACGCACTTCGAGGCCTATGCACCCGCTTCCTGTGGGTGAGGTAAAGCTGGCACTCCTGTGCCCAAGTGTAGTATTACATCTCTAGTGCCTGTGTTCCAAATCTTGAGTTCCTAGTCCATCCGGAAGATCCTCTTTGCAGTAACTTTGTACTTTTTACGCACCCATTGAAACCTATGGGAGCACGCGTGTGACTATTTGCTCTGCACACGCCACCCGTGGACCTCCTGGTCACTAACTGCAGTTAGCTCCTTGTAGGCCCAGCGATTCTAGAGGCCCTAGGCCTTTTCCCTTTTCTGTTTGTGGTACTTATACCACTATTTTAGTATATGGTTCGAGCGGCCACAAGGGCCTATCCATATAAAGTGCAACTTCTGTGTATTCTACTGTAATCTTGTTTGACGATTTGTGCTCCTGTGCTCATAAAGAGACTAGGGGTTACTTTGAGAAATAAATACATATATATTTTGAATATATATCTGTGTGGTGTCCTTTCATTGGTATAAAAGGGGGTTACATTTGGTAAAACAGCTGGCTTAACACGCTTCACGAGTTTAGCCTCAAAGACTGCTTAGCCTACGCTACCACTAGGGCAGCTAGTCCGAAAAGGTTGACTTACAACCACACCATAAGGGTTGCTTGGCATGGTACAAGGTGATCACTTTAACTAGTGAGCATCATATACCAGGCCAACTTCTCACACCACTGCACTGCCCTAAACCCTAAAACACCACCCCAGCACGACCCCCTACACTCCACGAACACCACTGCACTGCCCTAAACCCTAAAACACCACCCCCAGCACGACCCCTTACACTGCCCGAACACCACGGCACTGCCCTAAGCCCTGAAACACCAACTTCCAGCACGACACCCTACACTGCCAGAACACCACTGCACTGCCCTAAACCCTAAAACACCACCCCCAGCATGACCCCTTACACTGCCCGAACACCACTGCACTGCCCTAAGCCCTGAAACACCAACCTCCAGCACAACACCCTACACTGCCAGAACACCACTTCACTGCCCTAAACCCTAAAACACCACCCCCAGCATGACCCCTTACACTGCCTGGACACCACTGCACTGCCCTAAACCCTAAAACACCACCCCCAGCATGACCCCTTACACTGCCCGAACACCACTGCACTAAACCGCGAAACACCACCCCCTGCGTGACCCACTACACTGCCCCAACACCACTGCACCGTCCTAAACCCTGAAACACCACCTGCTGCATGACCCCCTACAGTGCCCGAACACCACTGCACTGCCGTAAACCCTAAAACACCCCCCGCACGACTCTCTACACTGCCCGATCACCACTGCACTGCCCTAAACCCTGAAACACCAGCCCCAGCACGACCCCCTACACTGCCCTAACACCACTGCACTTACCTAAACCCTGAAAGACCAGCCCCAGAACGACCCCCTACACTGCCCGAACACCACTGCACTGCCCTAAACCCTGAAACAACAGCGCCAGCACGACCCCCTACACTGCCGGAACATCACTGCACTGCCCTAAACCCTGAAACACCTGCCCCAGCAGGACCCTTTACATTGCCCAAACACCACTGCACTGCCCTAAGCCCTGAAAAACCAGCCCCACTACGACCCCCTACACTGCCCAAACACCACTGCACTGCCCTAATCCCTGAAATACCAGCCCCAGCACGACCCCCTACCCTGCCCGAACACCACTGCCCGATACTCTGAAACACCAGCCCCAGCACGACCCCCTACACTGCCGGAACATCACTGCACTGCCCTAAACCCTGAAACACCTGTCCCAGCAGGACCCTTTACATTGCCCGAACACCACTGCACTGCCCTAAACCCTGAAAATCTAGCCCCTTTACGACCCCCTACACTGCCCGAACACCACTGCACTGCCCTCATCCCTGAAACACCAGCCCCAGCACGACCCCCAACCCTGCCCGAACACCACTGCCCTATACCCTGAAACACCAGCCCCAGCACGACCCCCTACACTGCTCAAACACCAATGCACTGCCCTAAACCCTGAAACACCAACCTCATCAAGACCCCCTACACAGACCGAACACCACTGCACTGCCCTAAACTCTAAAACACCACCCCAGCAAGACCCCCTACACTGCCCGAACACCACTGCACTGCCATACACCCTGAAACACCACCCCAGCAATACGCCCTACACTTCCTGAACACCACTGCACTAAACACTGAAACACCACCCCCTGCACGACCCCCTATACTGCCCGAACACCACTGTACGGCCCTAAACCCTAAAAAACCACCCCCAGCATGACCCCCTACACTGCCCGAACACCACTGCACTGCCCTCAACCCTGAAACACCAACCCTAAAACACCACCCCCAGCACGACCCCTTACACAGCCTGAACAACACTGCACTGCCCTCAACCCTGAAACACCAGCCCAGCACAACCCCCTACACTGCCCAAACACCACTGCACTGCACTAAACCCTGAAACACCAGCCTCAGCACGACCCCCTACACTGCCCGAACACCACTGCACTGCCCTAAGCCTTGTAACACCAGCCCCAGCATGACCCCCTACATTGCCCGAAGAACATTGCACTGCCCTAAACCCTGAAACACCAGCCCCAGCACGACCCCCTACACTGCCCGAACACCAGTGCACTGCCCTAAACCCCAAAACACCAGCCCCAGCACGACCCCCTACACTGCACGAACACCAATGTACTGCCCTAAACCCTGAAACACCTGCCCCAGCACGAACCCCTACACTGCACGAACACCACCACACTGCCCTAAACCCTGAAACACCAGTCCCAGCACGATGCTCTACACTGCCCGAAAATCACTGCACTGCCCTAAATCCTGAAACACCAGTCCCAGCACGACACCCTGCGCTGTCCGAACACCAATGCACTGACCTAAATCCTGAAACACCAGCCCCAGCAGGGCCCCCTACACTGTCCGAACACCACTGCACTGCCTTAAACCCTGAAACACCAGCCGCCAGGATGACCCCCTACACTGCCCGAACACAATTGCACTGCCCTAACCCCTGAAACACCTGCCCCAGCACGACCCCTACATTGCCCGAACACCAATGTACTTCCCTAAACCCTGAAACACCAGTCCCAGCACGACACCCTGCACTGCCCGAACACCACTGCACTGCCCTAAACCCTGAAACACCATCCCCAGCACGACCCCCTACACTACCCAAACACCACTGAACTACCCTAAACCCTAAAACACTCCCCCAGTACGACTCCCAACATTACCCAAAAACCTCTGCACTACCCTAAAGCCTAAATCTACCCCAGCACGAAGCCCTGCACAACCCGAACACCAGTGCACTACCTTAAACCCTAAATCTACCCCCAGCACGACCCCCTACACTGCCCGAAAACCACTGCAATACCCTAAACCCTAAACATACCCTCAGCATGACCCCCTACACTGCCCGAACGCCACTGCACTGCCCTAAACACTGAAACACCAGCCCCAGCACAACCCCCTACACTGCCCGAACACCACTGCACTGCCCTAAATCCTGAAACACCAGCCCCAGCACGACCCTCTAAACTGCCCAAACACCACTGCACTACCCTAAATCTAACCCAGCATGACCCCCTACACTACCCTAACACCACTGCACTACCCTAAACCCTAAATCTACCCCCAGCATGACCCCCTACTCTGCCCAAACACCACTGGACCGCCCTAAACCCTAATTCACCACCCTCAGCACGAACCAATACACTGCCCGAATACCACTGCACTGCCCTAAACCCTAAAACACCACCCCAGCACGACCCCCTACACTCCACGAACACCACTGCACTGCCCCAAACCGTAAAACACCACCCCCAGCACGACCCCTTACACTGCCCGAACACCACGGAACTGCCCTAAGCCCTGAAACACCAACTTCCAGCACGACACCCTACACTGCCAGAACACCACTGCACTGCCCTATACCCTAAAACACCACCCCCAGCATGACCCCTTACACTACCCGAACACCACTGCACTGCCCTAAGCCCTGAAACACCAACCTCCAGCACTACACCCTACACTGCCAGAACACCACTGCACTGCCCTAAACCCTAAAACACCACCCCCAGCATGACCCCTTACACTGCCCGGACACCACTGCACTGCCCTAAACCCTAAAACACCACCCCCAGCATGACCCCTTACACTGCCCGGACACCACTGCACTGCCCTAAACCCTAAAACACCACCCCCAGCATGACCCCTTACACTGCCCGAACACCACTGCACTAAACCCCGAAACACCACCCCCTTCGTGACCCACTACACTGCCCCACCACCACTGCACCGTCCTAAACCCTGAAACACCACCTGCTGCATGACCCCCTACAGTGCCCGAACACCACTGCACTGCCGTAAACCCTAAAACACCCCCCGCACGACTCTCTACACTGCCCGATCACCACTGCACTGCCCTAAACCCTGAAACACCAGCCCCAGCACGACCCCCTACCCTGCCCTAACACCACTGCACTTACCTAAACCCTGAAAGACCAGCCCCAGAACGACCCCCTACACTGCCCGAACACCACTGCACTGCCCTAAACTCTGAAACAACAGCCCCAGCACGACCCCCTACACTGCCGGAACATCACTGCACTGCCCTAAACCCTGAAACACCTGTCCCAGCAGGACCCTTTACATTGCCCAAACACCACTGCACTGCCCTAAGCCCTGAAAAACCAGCCCCAGTACGACCCACTACACTGCCCAAACACCACTGCACTGCCCTAATCCCTGAAATACCAGCCCCAGCACGACCCCCTACCCTGCCCGAACACCACTGCCCGATACTCTGAAACACCAGCCCCAGCACGACCCCCTACACTGCCGGAACATCACTGCACTGCCCTAAACCCTGAAACACCTGTCCCAGCAGGAGCCTTTACATTGCCCGAACACCACTGCACTGCCCTAAACCCTGAAAATCTAGCCCCTTTACGACCCCCTACACTGCCCGAACACCACTGCACTGCCCTCATCCCTGAAACACCAGCCCCAACACGACCCCCAACCCTGCCCGAACACCACTGCCCTATACCCTGAAACACCAGCCCCAGCACGACCCCCTACACTGCTCAAACACCAATGCACTGCCCTAAACCCTGAAACACCAACCTCATCAAGACCCCCTACACAGACCGAACACCACTGCACTGCCCTAAACTCTAAAACACCACCCCAGCAAGACCCCCTACACTGCCCGAACACCACTGCACTGCCATACATCCTGAAACACCACCCCAGCAATACGCCCTACACTTCCTGAACACCACTGCACTAAACACTGAAACACCACCCCCTGCACGACCCCCTATACTGCCCGAACACCACTGTACGGCCCTAAACCCTAAAAACCCACCCCCAGCATGACCCCCTACACTGCCCGAACACCACTGCACTGCCCTCAACCCTGAAACACCAACCCTAAAACACCACCCCCAGCACGACCCCTTACACAGCCTGAACAACACTGAAACACCAGCCCAGCACAACCCCCTACACTGCCCAAACACCCCTGCACTGCACTAAACCCTGAAACACCAGCCTCAGCACGACCCCCTACACTGCCCGAGCACCACTGCACTGCCCTAAACCTTGTAACACCAGCCCCAGCATGACCCCCTACATTGCCCGAAGAACATTGCACTGCCCTAAACCCTGAAACACCAGCCCCAGCATGACCCCCCACACTGCCCGAACACCAGTGCACTGCCCTAAACCCCAAAACACCAGCCCCAGCACGACCCCATACACTGCACGAACACCAATGTACTGCCCAAAACCCTGAAACACCTGCCCCAGCACGAACCCCTACACTGCACGAACACCACCACACTGCCCTAAACCCTGAAACATCAGTCCCAGCACGATGCTCTACACTGCCCGAAAATCACTGCACTGCCCTAAATCCTGAAACACCAGTCCCAGCACGACACCCTGCGCTGTCCAAACACCAATGCACTGACCTAAATCCTGAAACACCCGCCCCAGCATGGCCCCCTACACTGTCCGAACACCACTGCACTGCCTTAAACCCTGAAACACCAGCCGCCAGGATGACCCCCTACACTGCCCGAACACAATTGCACTGCCCTAACCCCTGAAACACCTGCCCCAGCACGACCCCTACACTGCCCGAACACCAATGTACTGCCCTAAGCCCTGAAACACCAACCTCCAGCACGACACCCTACACTGCCAGAACACAACTGTACTGCCCTAAGCCCTGAAACACCAGCCCCAGCATGAGCCCCTACACTGTCCGAACACCACTGCACTGCACTAAATCCTGAAACACCAGCCCCAGCACGACCCCCTACACAGTCCAAACACCACTTCACTGCCCTAAACCCTGAAACACCACCCCCAGCAAGAATCCCTACACTGCCCGAACACCACTGCACTAAACCCCGAAACACCACCCCCTGCGCGACCCACTACACTGCCCGAACACCACTGCACCATCGTAAATCCTGAAACACCACCCGCTGCATGACCCCCTACAGTGCCCGAACACCACTGCACTGCCGTAAACACTAAAACACCCTCCCGCACGACTCCCTACACTGCCCGATCACCACTGCACTGCCCTAAACCCTGAAACACCAGCCCCAGCACGACCCCCTACACTGCCCTAACACCACTGCACTGCCCTAAACCCTGAAAGACCAGCCCCAGCACGACCCCCTACACTGCCCGAACACCACTGCACTGCCCTAAACCCTGAAACAACAGCCCCAGCACGACCGCCTACACTGCCGGAACATCACTGCACTGCCCTAAACACTGAAACACCTGTCCCAGCAGGACCCTTTACAGTGCCCGAACACCACTGCACTGCCCTAAACCCTGAAAAACCAGCCCAAGTACGACCCCCTACACTGCCCAAACACCACTGCACTGCCCTAATCCCTGAAACACCAGCCCCAGCACGACCCTCTACCCTGCCCGAACACCACTGCCCGATACCCTGAAACACCAGCCCCAGCACGACCCCCTACACTGCTCAAACACCACTGCACTGCCCTAAACCCTGAAACACCAACCTCGTCAAGACCCCCTACACAGACTGAACACCACTGCACTGCCCTAAACTCTAAAACAACACCCCAGCAAGACCCTACACTGCCCGAACACCACTGCACTGCCATAAACCCTGAAACACCACCCCAGCAATACGCCCTACACTTCCCGAACACCACTGCACTAAACACTGAAACACCACCCCCTGCACAACCCCCTACACTGCCCGAACACCACTGCACTGCCCTAAACCCTAAAACACCACCCCCAGCATGACCCCCTACACTGCCCGAACACCACTGCACTGCCCACAACCCTGAAACACCAACCCTAAAACACCACCCCCAGCATGACCCCCTACACTGCCCGAACACCACTGCACTGCCCACAACCCTGAAACACCAACCTTAAAACACCACCCCCAGCACGACCCCCTACACAGCCTGAACACTACTGCACTGATCTCAACCCTGAAACACCAGCGCCAGCACAACACCCTACACTGCCCGAACACCACTGCACTGCCCTAAACCCTGAAACACCAGCCTCAGCATGACCCCCTACACAGCCCGAACACCACTGCACTGCCCTAAGTCCTGTAACACCAGCCCCAGCATGACCCCCTACACTGCCCGAACAACACTGCACTGCCCTAAACCCTGAAACACCAGCCCCAGCACGACCCCCTACACTGCACGAACACCACTGCAATGCCCTAAACCCTAAAACACCATCCCCAGCAAGACCCCCTACACTGCCTGAACACCACTGCACTGCCCTAAACCCTAAAACACCACCCCAGCATGACCCCCTACACTGCCCAAACACCACTGCACTGCTGTATACCCTGAAACACCATCCCAGCATGATCGCTACACTGCCCGAACACCACTGTACTGCCCTTATCCCTGAAACACCACCCCCTTCAAGACCCAATACACAGCCTGAACACCACTGCACTGCCCTCAACCCTGAACACCAGCACCAGCATGACACCCTACACTGCCCGAACACCACTGCACTGCCCTAAACCCTAAAACACCACCCCCAGCATGACCCCTTACACTGCCCGAACACCACTGCACTGCCCTAAGCCCTGAAACACCAACCTCCAGCACGACACCCTACACTGCCAGAACACCACTGCACTGCCCTAAACCCTAAAACACCACCCCCAGCATGACTCCTTACACTGCCTGAACACCACTGCACTGCCCTAAGCCCTGAAACACCAACCTCCAGCACGACACCCTACACTGCCAGAACACAACTGTACTGCCCTAAGCCCTGAAACACCAGCCCCAGCATGAGCCCCTACACTGTCCGAACACCACTGCACTGTACTAAATCCTGAAACACCAGCCCCAGCACGACCCCCTACACAGTCCGAACACCACTGCACTGCCCTAAACCCTGAAACACCACCCCCAGCAAGAATCCCTACACTGCCCGAATACCACTGCACTAAACCCCGAAACACCACCCCCTGCGCGACCCACTACACTGCCCCAACACCACTGCACCATCCTAAATCCTGAAACACCACCCGCTGCATGACCCCCTACAGTGCCCGAACACCACTGCACTGCCGTAAACCCTAAAACACCCTCCCGCACGACTCCCTACACTGCCCGATCACCACTGCACTGCCCTAAACCCTGAAACACCAGCCCCAGCACGACCCCCTACACTGCCCTAACACCACTGCACTGCCCTAAGCCCTGAAACACCAGCCCCAGCATGACCCCTTACACTGCCCGAACAACACTGCACTGACCTAAACCCTGAAACACCAGCCCCAGCACGACATCCTACACTGCCCGAACACTACTGCACTGCACTAAACCCTGAAACACGAGCCACAGCAAGACCCCCTACACTGCCCGAACACCACTGCACTTCCCTAAACCCTGAAACTCCACCCAAGCAATATGCCCTACACTTCCCGAACACCAATGCACTAAACACTGAAACTCCACCCCCTGCATGACCCCCTACACTGCCCGGACAACACTGCACTGCCCTAAACCCTAAAACACCACCCCCAGCATGACCCCTACACTGCCCGAACACCACTGCATTGCCCTCAACCCTGAAACAACAGCCCCAGCATGACCCCCTACACTGCTGGAACATCACTGCACTGCCCTAAACACTGAAACACCTGTCCCAGCAGGACCCTTTACATTGCCCGAACACCACTGCACTGCCCTAAACCCTGAAAAACCAGCCCCAGTACGACCCCCTACACTGCCCAAACACCACTGCACTGCCCTAATCCCTGAAACACCAGCCCCAGCATGACCCCCTACCCTGCCCCAACACCACTGCCCGATACCCTGAAACACCAGCCCCAGCACGACCCCCTACACTGCTCAAACACCACTGCACTGCCCTAAACCCTGAAACACCAACCTCGTCAAGACCCGCTACACAGACCGAACACCACTGCACTGCCGTAAACTCTAAAACAACACCCCAGCAAGACCCTACACTGCCCGAACAACACTGCAATGCCCTAAACCCTAAAACACCATCCCCAGCAAGACCCCCTACACTGCCTGAACACCACTGCACTGCCCTAAACCCTAAAACACCACCCCAGCACGACCCCATACACTGCCCAAACAGCACTGCACTGTTGTATACCCTTTAATACCATCCTAGCACGTCCCCCTACACTGCCTGAACACCACTGCACTGCCCTAATCCCTGAAACACCACCCCCATCAAGACCCCCTACACTGCCCCAATACCACTGCCCTAAACCATTAAACACCACCCCCAGCAAGACCCCTATACTTCCCAAACACCACTGCACTGCCCTAAACCCTGAAACACCAGCCCCAGCACGACCCCCTACACTGCCCGAACACCAGTGCACTGCCCTAAACCCCGAAACACCAGCCCCAGCACGACCCCCTACACTGCACGAACACCAATGTACTGCCCTAAACCCTGAAACACCTGCCCCAGCACGACCCCCTACACTGCACGAACACCACCACACTGCCCTAAACCCTGAAACGCCAGTCCCAGCACGATGCTCTACACTGCCCGAAAATCACTGCACTGCCTTAAACCCTGAAACACCAGCCCCAGCATGGCCCCCTACACTGTCCGAACACCACTGCACTGCCTTAAACCCTGAAACACCAGCCCCAGGATGACCCCCTACACTGCCCGAACACAATTGCACTGCCCTAACCCCTGATTAACCTGACCCAGCACGACCCCCTACACTGCCCGAACACCAATGTACTGCCCTAAACCCTGAAACACCAGTCCCAGCACGACACCCTGCACTGCCCGAACACCACTGCACTGCCCTAAACCGTGAAACACCATCCCCACCACGACCCCCTACACTAACCAAACACCACTGACCTACCCTAAACCCTAAAACAATCCCCCAGTACGACTCCCTACACTACCCAAAAACCACTGCACTACCCTAAAGCCTAAATCTACCCCAGCACGAAGCCCTGCACTACCCGAACACCAGTGCACTACCTTAAACCCTAAATCTACCCCCAGCACAACCCCCTACACTGCCCGAACACCACTGCAATACCCTAAACCCTAAACATACCCTCAGCATGACCCCCTACAATGCCCGTACGCCACTGCACTGCCCTAAACACTGAAACACCAGCCCCAGCACAACCCCCTACACTGCCCGAACACCACTGCACTGCCCTAAACCCTGAAACAACAGCCCCAGCACGACCCCTTACACTGACCGAACACCACTGCACTGCCCTAATCCCAGAAACACTAGCCCCAGAACGACCCCCTAGATTGTCCGAACACAACTGCACTGTCCTAAAACCTGAAACACCAGCCCCAGCACGACCCTTACACTGCCCGAACATCACTGCACTGACCTAAATCGTGAAACACCAGCCCCAGCATGGCCCCCTACACTGTCCGAACACCACTGCACTGCCCTAAACCCTAAAACACCAGCCCCAGCATGACCCCCTACACTGCCCGAACACAATTGCACTGCCCTAAACCCTGAAACACCTGCCCCAGCACGACCCCCTACATTGCCCGAACACCAATGTACTGCCTTAAACCCTGAATCACCTGCCCCAGCACGACCCCCTACACTGCACGAACACCACGACACTGCCTTAAACCCTGAAACACCAGTCCCAGCACGACGCTCTACACTGCCCGAAAATCACTGCACTGCCCTAAACCCTGAAACACCAGTCCCAGCACGACACCCTGCGCTGCCCAAACACCACTGCCCTGCCCTAAACCCTGAAACACCATCCCCAGAACGACCCCCTACACTACCCAAACACCACTGAACTACCCTAAACCCTAAAACACTCCCCCAGCATGAAGCCCTGCACTACCCGAACACCAGTGCACTACCCTAAATCTACCCAGAGCACGACCCCTACACTGCCCGAACACCACTGCAATACCCTAAACCCGAAACATACCCTCAGCATGACCCCCTACACTGCCCGAACGCCACTGCACTGCCCTAAACACTGAAACACCAGCCCAAGCACGACCCCCTACACTGCCCGAACACCACTGCACTGCCCTAAACCCTGAAACACCAGCCCCAGCATGACCCCCTAAACTGCCAGAACACCACTGCACTAACCTAAACCCTAAATCTACCCCAGTACGACCCCCTACACTACCCGAACACCACTGCACTACATTAAACCCTAAATCTACCCCCAGCACGACCCCCTACACTGCCCGAACACCACTGCACTAACCTAAACCCTAAATCTACTCTCAGCATGACCCTCTACACTGCCCGAACACCACTGCACTGCCCTAAACCTTAAATCATCACCCACAGCACGACCCCCTACACTGCCCGAACACCACTGCACTGCCCTAAACCCTAAAACACCACCCCCAGCACGACCCCCTACACTGCCCGAACACCAGTGCACTGCTCTAAACCTTAAATCATCACCCACAGCACGACCCCCTACACTGCCCGAACACCACTGCACTGCCCTAAACCCTAAAGCACCACCCCCAGCACGACCCCCTACACTGCCCGAACGCCAGTGCACTGCTCTAAACCCTAAATCACCACCCAAGCATGACCCCTTACACTGCCCGAACACCACTGCACTGCCCTAATCCCAGAAACACTAGCCCCAGAACGACCCCCTACATTGTCCGAACACAACTGCACTGCCCTAAAACCTGAAACAACAGCCCCAGCATTACCCTACACTGTCCGAACACCACTGCACTGCCCTAAACCCTAAAACACCAGCCCCAGCATGACCCCCTACACTGCCCGAACACGATTGCACTGCCCTAAACCCTGAAACACCTGCCCCAGCACGACCCCCTACATTGCCCGAACACCAATGTACTGCCTTAAACTATGAATCACCTGCCCCAGCACGACCCCCTACACTGCACGAACACCACGACACTGCCCTAAACCCTGAAACACCAGTCCCAGCACGACGCTCTACACTGCCCGAAAATCACTGCACTGCCCTAAACCCTGAAACACCAGTCCCAGCACGACACCCTGCGCTGCCCGAACACCACTGCACTGCCCTAAACCCTGAAACACCATCCCCAGAACAACCCCCTACACTACCCAAACACCACTGAACTACCCTAAACCCTTAAACACTCCCCCAGCATGAAGCCCTGCACTACCCGAACACCAGTGCACTACCCTAAACCCTAAATCTACCCACAGCACGACCCCCTACACTGCCCGAACACCACTGCAATACCCTAAACCCTAAACATACCCTCAGCATGACCCCCTACACTGCCCGAACGCCACTGCACTGCCCTAAACACTGAAACACCAGCCCCAGCACGACCCCCTACACTGCCCGAACACCACTGCACTGCCCTAAACCCTGAAACACCAGCCCCAGCATGACCCCCTAAACTGCCAGAACACCACTGCACTAACCTAAACCCTAAATCTACCCCAGTACGACCCCTTACACTACCCAAACACCACTGCACTACATTAAATCCTAAATCTACCCCCAGCACGACCCCCTGCACTGCCCGAACACCACTGCACTACCCTAAACCCTAAATCTACTCTCAGCATGACCCTCTACTCTGCCCGAACACCACTGCACTGCCCTAAACCCTGCAACATCAGCCCCAGCACGACCCCCTACACTGCCCGAACACCACTGCAATACCCTAAACCCTAAACATACCCTCAGCATGACCCCCTACACTGCCCGAACGCCACTGCACTGCCCTAAACACTGAAACACCAGCCCCAGCACGACCCCCTACACTGCCCGAACACCACTGCACTGCCCTAAACCCTGAAATACCAGCCCCAGCATGACCCCCTAAACTGCCAGAACACCACTGCACTAACCTAAACCCTAAATCTACCCCAGTACGACCCCCTACACTACCCAAACACCACTGCACTACATTAAACCCTAAGTCTACCCCCAGCACGACCCCCTACACTGCCCGAACACCACTGCACTACCCTAAACCCTAAATCTACTCTCAGCATGACCCTCTACTCTGCCCGAACACCACTGCACTGCCCTAAACCCTGCAACACCAGCCCCAGCACGACCCCCTACACTGCCCGAACACCACTGCACTGCCCTAAACCCTAAAACACCACCCCCAGCACGACCCCCTACACTGCCCGAACACCAGTGCACTGCTCTAAACCCTAAATCACCACCCCCAGCATGACCCCCTACACTGCCCGAACACTACTGCACTGCCCCAAACCCTAAAACACCACCCCAGCACGACCCCCTACACTGCACGAACACCACTGCACTGCCCTAAACCATAAAACACCACCCGCAGCATGACCCCTTACACTGCCCAAACATCAGTGCACTGCCCTAAGCCCTGAAACCCCAACCTCCAGCACGACACCCTACACTGCCAGAACACCACTGTACTGCCCTAAGCCCTGAAACACCAGCCCCAGCACGAGTCCCTACACTGCCCGAACACCACTGCACTGTACTAAACCCTGAAACACCAGCCCCAGCATGACCCCCTACACAGCCCGAACACCACTGCACTGCCCTAAACCCTGAAACACCACCCCCAGCAAGAATCCCTACACTGCCCAAACACCACTGCACTAAACCCTGAAACACCACCCCCTGCACGACACACTACACTGCCCCAAAACCACTGCACTGTCCTAAACCCTGAAACACCACTCCCTGCATGACCCCCTACAGTGCCCGAACACCACTGCACTGCCGTAAACCCTAAAACACCTTCCCCAGCATGACCCCCTACACTGCTCACCACTGCACTGCCCTAAACCCTGAAACACCAGCCCCAGCACTACCCCCTACACTGCCTAAACACCACTGCACTGCCCTAAACCCTGAAAGACCCGCCCCAGCACGGCCCACTACACTGCCAGAACATCACTGCACTGCCCAAAACCCTGAAACACCTGTCCCAGCAGGACCCTTTACATTGCCCGAACACCACTGCACTGCCCTAAACCCTGTAAATCCAGCCCCAGTATGACCCCCTACACTGCCCGAACATCACTGCACTGCCCTAATCCCTGAAA
Organism: Triturus cristatus; assembly: GCF_964204655.1. Classification (NCBI taxonomy): domain Eukaryota; kingdom Metazoa; phylum Chordata; class Amphibia; order Caudata; family Salamandridae; genus Triturus; species Triturus cristatus. Next base: position 867,451,162 of record NC_140579.1, on the reverse strand, counting down.
CACCAGCCCCAGTACGACCCCCTACCCTGCCCGAACACCACTGCCCTATACCCTAGAACACCAGCCCCAGCACGACCCCCTACACTGCTCAAACACCACTGCGCTGCCCTAAACCCTAAAACACCAACCTCATCAAGACCCCCTACACAGACCGAACACCACTGCACTGCCCTAAACCATAAAACACCACCCCAGCAAGACCCCCTACACTGCCCGAATACCACTGCACTGCCATAAACCCTGAAACACCACCCCAGCAATACGCCCTACACTTCCTGAACACCACTGCACTAAACACTGAAACACCACCCCCTGCACAACCCCCTTTACTGCCCAAACACCACTGCACTGCCCTAAACCCTGAAACACCAGCCCCAGCATGACCCCCTAAACTGCCAGAACACCACTGCACTAACCTAAACCCTAAATCTACCCCAGTACGACCCCCTACACTACCCAAACACCACTGCACTACATTAAACCCTAAATCTACCCCCAGCACGACCCCCTACACTGCCCGAACACCACTGCACTACCCTAAACCCTAAATCTACTCTCAGCATGACCCTCTACTCTGCCCGAACACCACTGCCCTGCCCTAAACCCTGCAACACCAGCCCCAGCACGACCCCCTACACTGCCCGAACACCACTGCAATACCCTAAACCCTAAACATACCCTCAGCATGACCCCCTACACTGCCCGAACGCCACTGCACTGCCCTAAACACTGAAACACCAGCCCCAGCACGACCCCCTACACTGCCCGAACACCACTGCACTGCCCTAAACCCTGAAACACCAGCCCCAGCATGACCCCCTAAACTGCTCAAACACCACTGCACTGCCCTAAACCCAGAAACACCACCCCAGCAATATTCCCTCCACTGCCCGAACACCACTGCACTAAACCCTAAAACACCACCCCCAGCACGACCCCCTACACAGCCTGAACACCACTGCACTGATCTCAACCCTGAAACACCAGCGCCAGCACAACACCCTACACTGCCCGAACACCACTGCACTGCCCTAAACCCTGAAACACCAGCCTCAGCATGACCCCCTACACTGCCCGAACACCACTGCATTGCCCTAAGCCCTATAACACCAGCCCCAGCATGACCCCCTACACTGCCCGAACAACACTGCACTGCCCTAAACCCTAAAACACCAGCCCCAGCACGACCCCCTACACTGCAAGAACACCACTGCAATGCCCTAAACCCTAAAACACCATCCCCAGCAAGACCCCCTACACTGCCTGAACACCACTGCACTGCCCTAAACCCTAAAACACCACCCCAGCATGACCCCCTACACTGCCCAAACACCACTGCACTGCTGTATACCCTGAAACACCATCCCAGCATGATCGCTACACTGCCCGAACACCACTGTACTGCCCTTATCCCTGAAACACCACCCCATCAAGACCCCCTACACAGCCTGAACACCACTGCACTGCCCTCAACCCTGAACACCAGCACCAGCACGACACCCTACACTGCCCGAACACCACTGCACTGCCCTAAACCCTGAAACACCAGCCTCAGCTTGACCCCCTACACTGCCCGAACACCACTGCACTGCCCTAAGCCCTGTAACACCAGCCCCAGCAGGACCCCCTACACTGCCCGAACAACACTTCACTGCCCTAAACCCTGAAACACCAGCCCCAGCACGACCCCCTACACTGCACGAACAACACTGCAATGCCCTAAACCCTAAAACACCATCCCCAGCAAGACCCCCTACACTGCCTGAACACCACTGCACTGCCCTAAACCCTAAAACACCACCCCAGCACGACCCTCTACACTGCCCAAACAGCACTGCACTGTTGTATACCCTGAAACACCATCCTAGCACGTCCCCCTACACTGCCTGAACACCACTGCACTGCCCTAATCCCTGAAACACCACCCCCATCAAGACCCCCTACACTGCCCCAATACCACTGCCCTAAACCATTAAACACCACCCCCAGCAAGACCCCGATACTTCCCAAACACCACTGCACTGCCCTAAACCCTGAAACACCAGCCCCAGCACGACCCCCTACACTGCCCGAACACCAGTGCACTGCCCTAAACCCCGAAACACCAGCCCCAGCACGACCCCCTGCACTGCACGAACACCAATGTACTGCCCTAAACCCTGAAACACCTGCCCCAGCACGACCCCCTACACTGCACGAACACCACCACACTGCCCTAAACCCTGAAACACCAGTCCCAGCACGATGCTCTACACTGCCCGAAAATCACTGCACTGCCTTAAACCCTGAAACACCAGCCCCAGCATGGCCCCCTACACTGTCCGAACACCACTGCACTGCCTTAAACCCTGAAACACCAGCCCCAGGATGACCCCCTACACTGCCCAAACACAATTGCACTGCCCTAACCCCTGATTAACCTGCCCCAGCACGACCCCCTACACTGCCCGAACACCAATGTACTGCCCTAAACCCTGAAACACCAGTCCCAGCACGAAACCCTGCACTGCCCGAACACTACTGCACTGCCCTAAACCGTGAAACACCATCCCCAGCACGACCCCCTACACTAACCAAACACCACTGACCTACCCTAAACCCTAAAACAATCCCCCAGTACGACTCCCTACACTACCCAAAAACCACTGCACTACCCTAAAGCCTAAATCTACCCCAGCACGAAGCCCTGCACTACCCGAACACCAGTGCACTACCTTAAACCCTAAATCTACCCCCAGCACAACCCCCTACACTGCCCGAACACCACTGCAATACCCTAAACCCTAAACATACCCTCAGCATGACCCCCTACACTGCCCGTACGCCACTGCACTGCCCTAAACACTGAAACACCAGCCCCAGCACAACCCCCTACACTGCCCGAACACCACTGCACTGCCCTAAACCCTGAAACAACAGCCCCAGCACGACCCCTTACACTGACCGAACACCACTGCACTGCCCTAATCCCAGAAACACTAGCCCCAGAACGACCCCCTAGATTGTCCGAACACAACTGCACTGCCCTGAAACCTGAAACACCAGCCCCAGCACGACCCTTACACTGCCCGAACACCACTGCACTGACCTAAATCGTGAAACACCAGCCCCAGCATGGCCCCCTACACTGTCCGAACACCACTGCACTGCCCTAAACCCTAAAACACCAGCCCCAGCATGACCCCCTACACTGCCCGAACACAATTGCACTGCCCTAAACCCTGAAACACCTGCCCCAGCACGACCCCCTACATTGCCCGAACACCAATGTACTGCCTTAAACCCTGAATCACCTGCCCCAGCACGACCCCCTACACTGCACGAACACCACGACACTGCCCTAAACCCTGAAACACCAGTCCCAGCACAACGCTCTACACTGCCCGAAAATCACTGCACTGCCCTAAACCCTGAAACACCAGTCCCAGCACGACACCCTGCGCTGCCCAAACACCACTGCCCTGCCCTAAACCCTGAAACACCATCCCCAGAACGACCCCCTACACTACCCAAACACCACTGAACTACCCTAAACCCTAAAACACTCCCCCAGCATGAAGCCCTGCACTACCCGAACACCAGTGCACTACCCTAAATCTACCCACAGCACGACCCCCTACACTGCCCGAACACGACTGCAATACCCTAAACCCGAAACATACCCTCAGCATGACCCCCTACACTGCCCGAACGCCACTGCACTGCCCTAAACACTGAAACACCAGCCCAAGCACGACCCCCTACACTGCCCGAACACCACTGCACTGCCCTAAACCCTGAAACACCAGCCCCAGCATGACCCCCCAAACTGCCAGAACACCACTTCACTAACCCAAACCCTAAATCTACCCCAGTACGACCCCCTACACTACCCGAACACCACTGCACTACATTAAACCCTAAATCTACCCCCAGCACGACCCCCTACACTGCCCGAACACCACTGCACTAACCTAAACCCTAAATCTACTCTCAGCATGACCCTCTACACTGCCCGAACACCACTGCACTGCCCTAAACCTTAAATCATCACCCACAGCACGACCCCCTACACTGCCCGAACACCACTGCACTGCCCTAAACCCTAAAACACCACCTCCAGCACGACCCCCTACACTGCCCGAACACCAGTGCACTGCTCTAAACCTAAAATCATCACCCACAGCACGACCCCCTACACTGCCCGAACACCACTGCACTGCCCTAAACCCTAAAGCACCACCCCCAGCACGACCCCCTACACTGCCCGAACGCCAGTGCACTGCTCTAAACCCTAAATCACCACCCAAGCATGACCCCTTACACTGCCCGAACACCACTGCACTGCCCTAATCCCAGAAACACTAGCCCCAGAACGACCCCCTACATTGTCCGAACACAACTGCACTGCCCTAAAACCTGAAACAACAGCCCCAGCATGACCCTACACTGTCCGAACACCACTGCACTGCCCTAAACCCTAAAACACCAGCCCCAGCATGACCCCCTACACTGCCCGAACACGATTGCACTGCCCTAAACCCTGAAACACCTGCCCCAGCACGACCCCCTACATTGCCCGAACACCAATGTACTGCCTTAAACCATGAATCACCTGCCCCAGCACGACCCCCTACACTGCACGAACACCACAACACTGCCCTAAACCCTGAAACACCAGTCCCAGCACGACACTCTACACTGCCCGAAAATCACTGCACTGCCCTAAACCCTGAAACACCAGTCCCAGCACGACACCCTGCGCTGCCCGAACACCACTGCACTGCCCTAAACCCTGAAACACCATCCCCAGAACAACCCCCTACACTACCCAAACACCACTGAACTACCCTAAACCCTAAAACACTCCCCCAGCATGAAGCCCTGCACTACCCGAACACCAGTGCACTACCCTAAACCCTAAATCTACCCACAGCACGACCCCCTACACTGCCCGAACACCACTGCAATACCCTAAACCCTAAACATACCCTCAGCATGACCCCCTACACTGCCCGAACGCCACTGCACTGCCCTAAACACTGAAACACCAGCCCCAGCACGACCCCCTACACTGCCCGAACACCACTGCACTGCCCTAAACCCTGAAACACCAGCCCCAGCATGACCCCCTAAACTGCCAGAACACCACTGCACTAACCTAAACCCTAAATCTACCCCAGTACGACCCCCTACACTACCCAAACACCACTGCACTACATTATACCCTAAATCTACCCCCAGCACGACCCCCTACACTGCCCGAACACCACTGCACTACCCTAAACCCTAAATCTACTCTCAGCATGACCCTCTACTCTGCCCGAACACCACTGCACTGCCCTAAACCCTGCAACATCAGTCCCAGCACGACCCCCTACACTGCCCGAACACCACTGCAATACCCTAAACCCTAAACATACCCTCAGCATGACCCCCTACACTGCCCGAACGCCACTGCACTGCCCTAAACAATGAAACACCAGCCCCAGCACGACCCCCTACACTGCCCGAACACCACTGCACTGCCCTAAACCCTGAAATACCAGCCCCAGCATGACCCCCTAAACTGCCAGAACACCACTGCACTAACCTAAACCCTAAATCTACCCCAGTACGACCCCCTACACTACCCAAACACCACTGCACTACATTAAACCCTAAGTCTACCCCCAGCACGACCCCCTACACTGCCCGAACACCACTGCACTACCCTAAACCCTAAATCTACTCTCAGCATGACCCTCTTCTCTGCCCGAACACCACTGCACTGCCCTAAACCCTGCAACACCAGCCCCAGCACGACCCCCTACACTGCCCGAACACCACTGCACTGCCCTAAACCCTAAAACACCACCCCCAGCACGACCCCCTACACTGCCCGAACACCAGTGCACTGCTCTAAACCCTAAATCACCACCCCCAGCATGACCCCCTACACTGCCCGAACACCACTGCACTGCCCCAAACCCTAAAACACCACCCCAGCACGACCCCCTACACTGCACGAACACCACTGCACTGCCCTAAACCCTAAAACACCACCCGCAGCATGACCCCTTACACTGCCCAAACATCCGTGCACTGCCCTAAGCCCTGAAACCCCAACCTCCAGCACAACACCCTACACTGCCAGAACACCACTGTACTGCCCTAAGCCCTGAAACACCAGCCCCAGCACGAGTCCCTACACTGCCCGAACACCACTGCACTGTACTAAACCCTGAAACACCAGCCCCAGCACGACCCCCTACACAGCCCGAACACCACTGCACTGCCCTAAACCCTGAAACACCACCCCCAGCAAGAATCCCTACACTGCCCGAACACCACTGCACTAAACCCTGAAACACCACCCCCTGCACGACACACTACACTGCCCCAACACCACTGCACTGTCCTAAACCCTGAAAGACCACTCCCTGCATGACCCCCTACAGTGCCCGAACACCACTGCACTGCCGTAAACCCTAAAACACCTTCCCCAGCACGACCCCCTACACTGCTCACCACTGCACTGCCCTAAAACCTGAAACACCAGCCCCAGCACTACCCCCTACACTGCCTAAACACCACTGCACTGCCCTAAACCCTGAAAGACCCGCCCCAGCACGGCCCACTACACTGCCAGAACATCACTGCACTGCCCAAAACCCTGAAACACCTGTCCCAGCAGGACCCTTTACATTGCCCGAACACCACTGCACTGCCCTAAACCCTGTAAATCCAGCCCCAGTATGACCCCCTACACTGCCCGAACATCACTGCACTGCCCTAATCCCTGAAACACCAGCCCCAGTACGACCCCCTACCCTGCCCGAACACCACTGCCCTATACCCTAGAACACCAGCCCCAGCACGACCCCCTACACTGCTCAAACACCACTGCACTGCCCTAAACCCTAAAACACCAACCTCATCAAGACCCCCTACACAGACCGAACACCACTGCACTGCCCTAAACCCTAAAACACCACCCCAGCAAGACCCCCTACACTGCCCGAATACCACTGCACTGCCATAAACCGTGAAACACCACCCCAGCAATACGCCCTACACTTCCTGAACACCACTGCACTAAACACTGAAACACCACCCCCTGCACAACCCCCTATACTGCCCAAACACCACTGCACTGCCCTAAACCCTGAAACACCAGCCCCAGCATGACCCCCTAAACTGCCAGAACACCACTGCACTAACCTAAACCCTAAATCTACCCCAGTACGACCCCCTACACTACCCAAACACCACTGCACTACATTAAACCCTAAATCTACCCCCAGCACGACCCCCTACACTGCCCGAACACCACTGCACTACCCTAAACCCTAAATCTACTCTCAGCATGACCCTCTACTCTGCCCGAACACCACTGCACTGCCCTAAACCCTGCAACACCAGCCCCAGCACGACCCCCTACACTGCCCGAACACCACTGCAATACCCTAAACCCTAAACATACCCTCAGCATGACCCCCTACACTGCCCGAACGCCACTGCACTGCCCTAAACACTGAAACACCAGCCCCAGCACGACCCCCTACACTGCCCGAACACCACTGCACTGCCCTAAACCCTGAAACACCAGCCCCAGCATGACCCCCTAAACTGCCAGAACACCACTGCACTAACCTAAACCCTAAATCTACCCCAGTACGACCCCCTACACTACCCAAACACCACTGCACTACATTAAACCCTAAATCTACCCCCAGCATGACCCCCTACACTGCCCGAACACCACTGCACTACCCTAAACCCTAAATCTACTCTCAGCATGACCCTCTACTCTGCCCGAACACCACTGCACTGCCCTAAACCCTGCAACACTAGCCCCAGCACGACCCCCTACACTGTCCGAACACCACTGCACTGCCCTAAACCTTAAATCATCACCCACAGCACGACCCCCTACACTGCCCGAACACCACTGCACTGCCCTAAACCCTAAAACACCACCCCCAGCACGACCCCCTACACTGCCCGAACACCAGTGCACTGCTCTAAACCCTAAATCACCACCCCCAGCAAGACCCCCTACACTGTCCGAACACCACTGCACTGCCCCAAACCCTAAAACACCACCCCAGCACAACCCCCTACACTGCATGAACACCACTGCACTGCCCTAAACCCTAAAACCCCACCCTCCAGCACGACACCCTACACTGCCAGAACACCACTGTACTGCCCTAAGCCCTGAAACACCAGCCCCAGCACAAGCCCCTACACTGCCCGAACACCACTGCACTGTACTAAACCCTGAAACACCAACCCCAGCACGACCCCCTACACAGCCCGAATACCACTGCACTGCCCTAAACCCTGAAACACCACCCCCAGCAAGAATCCCTACACTGCCCGAACACCACTGCACTAAACCCTGAAACACCACCCCCTGCACGACACACTACACTGCCCCAACACCACTGCACTGTCCTAAACCCTGAAACACCACTCCCTGCATGACCCCCTACAGTGCCCGAACACCACTGCACTGCCGTAAACCCTAAAACAACTTCCCCAGCACGACCCCCTACACTGCTCACCACTGCACTGCCCTAAACCCTGAAACACCAGCCCCAGCACTACCCCCTACACTGCCTAAACACCACTGCACTGCCCTAAACCCTGAAAGACCAGCCCCAGCACGGCCCACTACACTGCCAGAACATCACTGCACTGCCCTAAACCCTGAAACACCTGTCCCAGCAGGACCCTTTACATTGCCCGAACACCACTGCACTGCCCTAAACCCTGTAAATACAGCCCCAGTATGACCCCCTACACTGCCCGAACATCACTGCACTGCCCTAATCCCTGACACACCAGCCCCAGTACGACCCCCTACCCTGCTCGAACACCACTGCCCTATACCCTAGAACACCAGCCCCAGCACGACCCCCTACACTGCTCAAACACCACTGCACTGCCCTAAACCCTAAAACACCAACCTCATCAAGACCCCCTACACAGACCGAACACCACTGCACTGCCCTAAACCCTAAAACACCACCCCAGCAAGACCCCCTACACTGCCCGAAAACCACTGCACTGCCATAAACCCTGAAACACCAGCCCAGCAATACGCCCTACACTTCCCGAACACCACTGCACTAAACACTGAAACACCGCCCCCTGCACAACCCCCTATACTGCCCGAACACCACTGCACTGCCCTAAACCCTAAAACACCACCCCCAGCATGACCCCCTTCACTGCCCGAACACCACTGCACTGCCCTCAACCCTGAAACACTGACCCTAAAACACCACCCCCAGCACGACCCCCTACACAGCCTGAACACCACTGCACTGCCCTCAACCCTGAAACACCAGCCCCAGCACGACCCCCTACCCTGCCCAAACACCACTGCACTGCCCTAAACCCTGAAACACCAGCATCAGCACGACCCCCTACACTGCCCGAACACATGGACACTGCCCTAAACCCTGAAACACCAGTCCCAGCACGACGCTCGACACTGCCCGAAAATCACAGCACTGCCCTAAACACTGAAACTCTACCCCCTGCACAACCCCCTATACTGCCTGAACACCACTGCACTGCCCTAAAACCTAAAATACCACCCCAGCATCACCCCCTACACTGCCAGAACACCACTTCACTGCCCTAAACCCAAAAACACCAGCCCCAGCATGATCCCCTACACTGCCCGAACACCACTGCACTGCCCTAAACCCTGAAACACCAGCCCCAGCACGACCCCCTACACTACCCAAACACCACTGCACTGCCCTAAGCCCTGAAACACAAGCCCCAGCACGACCCCCTTCCCTGCCCGAACAACACTGCACTGCCCAAAACCACAAAACACCAGCCCCAGCATGACCCCCTACACTGCCCAAACACCACTGCACTGCCCTAAACCCTGAAACACCAGCCCCAGCATGACCCCCTACACTGCGAGAACACCACTGTACTGCCCTCAACCGTGAAACACCATCGCCAGCACGACCCCCTACACTGCCCGAACACCGCTGCACTGCCCTAAACCCTGAAACACCAGCCTCAGCATGACCCCCTACACTGCCCGAACACCACTGCACTGCCCTAAGCCCTGTAACACCAGCCCCAGCATGACCCCCTACACTGCCCGAACACCACTGCACTGCCCTAAACCCTGAAACACCAGCCCCTGCACTACCCCCTATACTGCCCAAACACCACTGCACTGCCCTAAACCCTAAAACACCACCCCCAGCACGATCCTCTACACTGCCCAAACACAACTGCTCTGCCCTAATCCCTGAAACACCACCCCAGCACGACCCCCTACACTGCCCAAACACCACTTCACTGCCCTAAACCCTAAAACACCAGCCCCAGCACGATCCCCTACACTGCCCGAACACCACTGCACTGCCCTAAACCCTGAAACACAAGCCCCAGCACGACCCCCTACACTGCCCAAACACCACTGCACTGCCCTAAGCCCTGAAACACCAGCCCCAGCACGACCTCCTTCACTGCCCGAACAACACTGCACTGCCCTAAACCACGAAACACCATCCCCAGCACGACCTCCCACACTGCCCAAACACCACTGCACTAAACCCTGAAACACCAGCCCCAGCACGACCCCCTACACTTCCCAAACACCACTGCACTGCCCTAAAACCTGAAACAACACCCCCAGCAAGACCCCCTACACTGCCCGAACACCACTGCACTGCCCTAAACCCTGAAACACCAGCCCACCACAACCCCCTACACTGCCCGAACACCACTGCACTGCCCTAAACCCAGAAACACCAGCCCCAGCATGATCCCCTACACTGCCCGAACACCACTGCAATGCCCTAAATTCTGAAATACCAGCCCCGGCACGACCCCCTACACTGCCCGAACACCACTGCACTGCCCTTAACCCTTAAACATCAGCCCCAGCACGACCCCTTACACTGCCTGAACACCACTGCCCTAAACACTCGAACACCAGCCCCGGTACACCCCCTGTACTGCCCGAACACCACAGCACTGCCCTGAACCCTGAAACACTACCCCCTGCATGACCCCCTGTAGTGCCTGAACACCACTGCACTGCCCAAAACCCTAAAACACCACCCCCAGCACAACCTTCTACACTGCCCAAACACCACTGCTATGCCATAAACCCTGAAACACCAACCCAGCACGACCCCCTACACTGCCCGACCACCACTGCTCTGCCCTAAAACCTAAAACACCAGCCTAAGCACGACCCCCTACACTGCCCTAAAACTACTGCACTGCCCTAAACCCTAAAACACCAGCCTCAGCATGACCCCCTACACGGCCTGAACATCACTGCACTGCCCTAAAACCTAAAATACCACCCCAGCATGACACCCTACACTGCCAGAACACCACTGCACTGCCCTAAACCACGAAACACCAGCCCCAGCACGACCCCCTACAGTGCCCAAACACCACTGCACTGCCTTAAACCCTGAAACGCCAGCCCCAGCATGACGCCCTATACTTCCCAGACACCACTGCACTGCCCTAAACCCTGAAACACCACCCCCAGCAAGACCCCCTGCACTGCCTGAACACCACTGCACTGCCCTAAACCCTGAAACACCACCCCTGCACAACGCCCCATACTGCGCGAACACCACTGCCCTGCCCTAAACCTTAAAACACCACCCCCAGCACGACCCCCTACACTGCCCAAACATCACTGCTCTGCCCTAAACCCTGAATCACCACCCCAGCACGACCCCCTACACTGCCCGAACACCACAGCTCTGCCTTAAACCCTAAAACACCAGCCCCAGCATGACCCCCTACACTGCCCGAACACTTCTGTATTGCCCTAAACCCTGAAACACAAGCCCCAGCACGACCCCCTTCCCTGCCCGAAAAACACTGCACTGCCCTAAACCACGAAACACCAGCCCCAGCACGACCCCCTACACTGCCCAAACACCACTGCATTGCCCTAAACCCTGAAACACCAGCCCCAGCATTACCCCCTATACTTCCCAAACACCACAGCACTGCCCTAAACCCTGAAACACCACCCCAGCAATACGGCCTCCACTGCCTGAACACCACTGCACTAAACCCTGAAACACTACCCCTACACGACCCCCGAACACCACTGCACTGCCCTAAACCCTGAAACATCACCCCCAGCAAGACCCCCTGCACTGCCTGAACACCACTGCACTGCCCTAAACCCTGAAACACCACCCCTGCACAACCCCCCATACTGCCCGAACACCACTGCCCTGCCCTAAACCCTAAAGCACCACCCCCAGCATGACCCCCTACACTGCCCAAACACCACTGCTCTGCCCTAAACCCTGAAACACCACCCCAACACGACCCCTACACTGCCCGAACACGACTGCTCTGCCCTAAACCCTAAAACACCAGCCCCAGCATGACCCCTACACTGCACGAACACCACTGCACTGCCCTAAACCCTAAAACATCAGCCTCAGCACGACCCCCTACACTGCCCAAACACCACTGCCCTGCCCTAAACCCTAAAACACCACCCACACCACAACCCACTACACTGCCCGAACACCACTTCACTGCCCTAAACCCAGAAACACCAGCCACAGCACGACCCCCTATACTGCCCGATCACCACTGCAATGCCCCAAACCGTGAAACACCAGCCCCAGCACGACCCCCTACACTGCCCAAACACCACTGCACTGCCCTTAACCCTGAAACATCAGCCCCAGCATGACCACTTACACTGCCTGTACACCACTGCCCTAAACACTGAAACACCACCCCAGCATGATCCCCTACACTGCCCGAACACCACAGCACTGCCCTAAACTCTGAAACACCACCCCCTGCATGACCCCCTATACTGCCCATACACCACTGCACTGCCCTAAACCCTAAAACACCACCCCAGCACGATCCTCTACACTGCCCAAACACCACTGCTCTGCCCTAATCCATGAAACACCACCCCAGCACGACCCCCTACACTGCCCGAACACCACTTCACTGCCCTAAACCCTAAAACACCAGCCCCAGCACGATCCCCTACACTGCCCGAACACCACTGCACTGCCCTAAACCCTGAAACACCAGCCCAAGCACGACCCCCTACACTGCCCAAACACCACTGCACTGCCCTAAGCCCTGAAACACCAGCCCCAGCACAACCCCCTTCACTGCCCGAACAACACTGCACTGCCCTAAACCACGAAACACCAGCCCCAGCACGACCTCCTACACTGCCCAAACACCACTGCACTGCACTAAACCCTGAATCACCAGCCCCAGCACGACCCCCTACACTTCCCAAACACCACTGCACTGCCCTAAAACCTGAAACACCACCCCCAGCAAGACCCCCTACACTGCCCGAACACCACTGCACTGCTCTGAACCCTGAAACACCAGCCCTACCTCAACCCTCTACACTGCCCGAACACCACTGCACTGCCCTTAACCCAGAAACACCAGCCCCAGCATAACCCCCTACACTGCCCGAACACCACTGCAATACCCTAAACCCTGAAACACCAGCCCCAGCATGACCCCCTACACTGCCCGAACACCACTGCACTGCCCTTAACCCTGAAACATCAGCCCCAGCACGACCCCTTACACTGCCTGAACACCACTGCCCAAAACACTGGAACACCAGCCCCGGTACACCCTCTGCACTGCCCGAACAGCACTGCCCTAAACCGTGAAACACTACCCCCTGCATGACCCCCTATACTACCCGAACACCACTGCACTGCCCTAAACCCTAAAACACCACCCCCAGCACGACCCTCTACACTGCCCAAACACCACTGCTCTGCCCTAAACCCTGAAACACCACCCCAGCACAACCCCCTACACTGCCCGAACACCACTGCTCTGCCCTAAATCCTAAAACACCAGCCCCAGCACGACCCCCTATACTGCCCGAAAACCACTGCACTGTCCTAAACCCTAAAACACCACCCCAGCATGATCCCCTACACTGCCCGAACACCACAGCACTGCCCTAAACCCTGAAACACCACCCCCCTGCACGACCCCCTATACTGCCCGAACACCACCGCACTACCCTAAACCCTAAAACACCACCCCAGCACGAACCTCTACACTGCCCAAACACCACTGCTCTGCCCTAATCCCTGAAACACCACCCCAGCATGACCCCCTACACTGCCCGAACACCACTTCACTGCCCTAAACCCTAAAACACCAGCCCCAGCACGATCCCCTACACTGCCTGAACACCACTGCACTGCCCTAAACCCTGAAACAAGAGCCCCAGCATGACCCCCTACACTGCCCAAACACCACTGCACTGCCCTAAGCCCTGAAACACCAGCCCCAGCACGACCTCCTACACTGCCCAAACACCACTGCACTGCACTAAACCCTGAAACACCAGCCCCAGCACGACCCCCTACACTTCCCAAACACCACTGCACTGCCCTAAAACCTGAAACACCACCCCCAGCACGACCCTCTACACTGCCCAAACACCACTGCTCTGCCCTAAGCCCTGAAACACAAGCCCCAGCACGACCCCCTTCCCTGCCCTAAAACACTGCACTGCCCTAAACCACGAAACACCAGCCCCAGCACGACCCCCTACACTGCCCAAACACCACTGCATTGCCCTAAACCCTGAAACACCAGCCCCAGCATGACCCCCTATACTTCCCAAACACCACTGCACTGCCCTAAACCCTGAAACACCACCCCCAGCAAGACCCCCTACACTGACCGAACACCACAGCACTGCCCTAAACCCTGAAACACCACCCCAGCAATACGGCCTCCACTGCCTGAACACCACTGCACTAAACCCTGAAACACTACCCCTACACGACCCCCGAACACCACTGCACTGCCCTAAACCCTGAAACATCACCCCCAGCAAGACCCCCTGCACTGCCTGAACACCACTGCACTGCCCTAAACCCTGAAACACCACCCCTGCACAACCCCCCATACTGCCCGAACACCACTGCCCTGCCCTAAACCCTAAAGCACCACCCCCAGCATGACCCCCTACACTGCCCAAACACCACTGCTCTGCCCTAAACCCTGAAACACCACCCCAACACGACCCCCTACACTGCCCGAACACGACTGCTCTGCCCTAAACCCTAAAACACCAGCCCCAGCATGACCCCTACACTGCACGAACACCACTGCACTGCCCTAAACCCTAAAACACCAGCCTCAGCACGACCCCCTACACTGCCCAAACACCACTGCCCTGCCCTAAACCCTAAAACACCACCCACACCACAACCCACTACACTGCCCGAACACCACTTCACTGCCCTAAACCCAGAAACACCAGACACAGCACGACCCCCTACACTGCCCGATCACCACTGCAATGCCCCAAACCCTGAAACACCAGCCCCAGCACGACCCCCTACACTGCCCAAACACCACTGCACTGCCCTTAACCCTGAAACATCAGCCCCAGCATGACCCCTTACACTGCCTGTACACCACTGCCCTAAACACTGAAACACCACCGCAGCATGATCCCCTACACTGCCCGAACACCACAGCACTGCCCTAAACTCTGAAACACCACCCCCTGCATGACCCCCTATACTGCCCGAACACCACTGCACTGCCCTAAACCCTAAAACACCAACCCAGCACGATCCTCTACACTGCCCAAACACCACTGCTCTGCCCTAATCCATGAAACACCACCCCAGCACGACCCCCTACACTGCCCGAACACCACTTCACTGCCCTAAACCCTAAAACACCAGCCCCAGCACGATCCCCTACACTGCCCGAACACCACTGCACTGCCCTAAACCCTGAAACACCAGCCCCAGCACGACCCCCTACACTGCCCAAACACCACTGCACTGCCCTAAGCCCTGAAACACCAGCCCCAGCACAACCCCCTTCACTGCCCGAACAACACTGCACTGCCCTAAACCATGAAACACCAGCCCCAGCACGACCTCCTACACTGCCCAAACACCACTGCACTGCACTAAACCCTGAATCACCAGCCCCAGCACGACCCCCTACACTTCCCAAACACCACTGCACTGCCCTAAAACCTGAAACACCACCCCCAGCAAGACCCCCTACACTGCCCGAACACCACTGCATTGCCCTGAACCCTGAAACACCAGCCCTACCACAACCCTCTACATTGCCCGAACACCACTGCACTGCCCTAAACCCAGAAACACCAGCCCCAGCATGACCCCCTACACTGCCCGAACATCACTGCAATACCCTAAACCCTGAAACACCAGCCCCAGCATGACCCCCTACACTGCCCGAACACCACTGCACTGCCCTTAACCCTGAAACATCAGCCCCAGCACGACCCCTTACACTGCCTGAACACCATTGCCCAAAACACTGGAACACCAGCCCCGGTACACCCTCTGCACTGCCCGAACACCACAGCACTGCCCTAAACCCTGAAACACTACCCCCTGCATGACCCCCTATACTACCCGAACACCACTGCACTGCCCTAAACCCTAAAACACCACCCCCAGCACGACCCTCTACACTGCCCAAACACCACTGCTCTGCCCTAAACCCTGAAACACCACCCCAGCACAACCCCCTACACTGCCTGAACACCACTGCTCTGCTCTAAATCCTAAAACACCAGCCCCAGCACGACCCCCTACACTGCCCGAAAACCACAGCACTGCCCTAAACCCTGAAACACCACCCCCCTGCACGACCCCCTATACTGCCCGAACACCACTGCACTACCCTAAACCCTAAAACACCACCCCAGCACGATCCTCTACACTGCCCAAACACCACTGCTCGTCCCTAATCCCTGAAACACCACCCGAGCACGACCCCCTACACTGTCCGAACACCACTTCACTGCCCTAAACCCTAAAACACCAGCCCCAGCACGATCCCCTACACTGCCCGAACACCACTGCACTGCCCTAAACCCTGAAACAAGAGCCCCAGCACGACCCCCTACACTGCCCAAACACCACTGCACTGCCCTAAGCCCTGAAACACCAGCCCCAGCACGACCTCCTACACTGCCCAAACACCACTGCACTGCACTAAACCCTGAAACACCAGCCCCAGCACGACCCCCTACACTTCCCAAACACCACTGCACTGCCCTAAAACCTGAAACACCACCCCCAGCACGACCCTCTACACTGCCCAAACACCACTGCTCTGCCCTAAGCCCTGAAACACAAGCCCCAGCATGACCCCCTTCCCGAACAACACTGCACTGCCTTAAACCACGAAACACCAGCCCCAGCACGACCCCCTACACTGCCCAAACACCACTGCATTGCCCTAAACCCTGAAACACCAGCCCCAGCATAACCCGCTATACTTCCCAAACAGCACTGCACTGCCCTAAACCCTGAAACACCAACCCCAGCAAGACCCCCTACACTGACCGAACACCACAGCACTGCCCTAAACCCTGAAACACCACCCCAGCAATACGCCCTCCACTGCCCGACCACCACTGCACTAAACCCTGAAACACTACACCTACACGACTCCGCTACACTGCCCGAACACCACTGCACTGCCCTAAACCCTGAAACATCACCCCCAGCAACACCCCCTGCACTGGCTGAACACCACTGCTCTGCCCTAAACCCTGAAACACCACCCCAACACGACCCCCTACACTGCCCGAACACGACTGCTCTGCCCTAAACCCTAAAACACCAGCCCCAGCATGACCCCCTACACTGCACGAACACCACTGCACTGCCCTAAACCCTAAAACACCAGCCTCAGCACAACCCCCTATACTGCCCAAACACCACTGCCCTGCCCTAAACCCTAAAACACCACCCCCACCACAACCCCCTACACTGCCCGAACACCACTTCACTGCCCTAAACCCAGAAACACCAGCCACAGCACGACCCCCTACACTGCCCGATCACCACTGCAATGACCCAAACCCTGAAACACCAGCCCCAGCACGACCCCCTATACTTCCAGAAAACCACTGCACTGCCCTTAACCCTGAAACATCAGCCCCAGCACGACCCCTTACACTGCCTGTACACCACTGCCCTAAACACTGAAACACCACCCCAGCATGATCCCCTATACTGCCCGAACACCACAGCACTGGCCTAAACCCTGAAACACTACCCCCTGCATGACCCCCTATACTACCCGAACACCACTGCACTGCCCTAAACCCTAAAACACCACCCCCAGCACGACCCTCGACACTGCCCAAACACCACTGCTCTGCCCTAAAACCTAAAACACCAGCCCCAGCATGACCCCCTACACTGCCCGAAAACCACTGCACTGCCCTAAACCCTAAAACACCACCCCAGCATGATCCCCTACACTGCCCAAACACCACAGCACTGCCCTAAACCCCGAAACACCACCCCCTGCATGACCCCCTATACTGCCCGAACACCACTGCACTGCCCTAAACCCTAAAACACCACTCCACCAATATGCTCTACAATGCCCGTACACCACTGCACTAAACCCTAAAACACCACCCCAGCACGACCCCCTACACTGCCCGAACACCACTTCACTGCCCTAAACCCTAAAACACCAGCCCCAGCACGATCCCCTACACTGCCCGAACACCACTGCACTGCCCTAAACCCTGAAACACCAGCCCCAGCTCGACCCCCTACACTGCCCAAACACCACTGCACTGCCCTAAGCCCTGAAACACCAGCCCCAGCACAACCCCCTTCACTGCCCGAACAACACTGCACTGCCCTAAACCACGAAACACCAGCCCCAGCACGACCTCCTACACTGCCCAAACACCACTGCACTGCACTAAACCCTGAAACACCAGCCCCAGCACGACCCCCTACACTTCCCAAACACCACTGCACTGCCCTAAAACCTGAAACACCACCACCAGCAAGACCCCCTACACTGCCCGAACACCACTGCACTGCCCTGAACACTGAAACACCCGCCCCACCACAACCACCTACACTGCCCGAACACCACTGCACTGCCCTAAACCCAGAAACACCAGCCCCAGCATGACACCCTACACTGCCTGAACACCACTGCACTGCCCTAAAACCTGAAACACCACCCCCAGCAAGACCCCCTACACTGCCCGAACACCACTGCACTGCCCTGAACACTGAAACACCAGCCCCACCACAACCACCTACACTGCCCGAACACCACTGCACTGCCCTAAACCCAGAAACACCAGCCCCAGCATGACACCCTACACTGCCCAAACACCACTGCACTGCCCTTAACCCTGAAACATCAGCCCCAGCACAACCCCTTACACTGCCTGAACACCACTGCACTGCCCTAAAACCTGAAACACCACCCCCAGCAAGACCCCCTACACTGCCCGAACACCACTGCACTGCCCTGAACACTGAAATACCAGCCTCACCACAACCACCTACACTGCCCGAACACCACTGCACTGCCCTAAACCCAGAAACACCAGCCCCAGCATGACACCCTACACTGCCTGAACACCACTGCACTGCCCTAAAACCTGAAACACCACCCCCAGCAAGACCCCCTACACTGCCCGAACACCACTGCACTGCCCTGAACACTGAAACACCAGCCCCACCACAACCACCTACACTGCCCGAACACCACTGCACTGCCCTAAACCCAGAAACACCAGCCCCAGCATGACACCCTACACTGCCCAAACACCACTGCACTGCCCTTAACCCTGAAACATCAGCCCCAGCACAACCCCTTACACTGCCTGAACACCACTGCCCAAAACACTGGAACACCAGCCCCGGTACACCCCCTGCACTGCCCAAACACCACAGCACTGCCATAAACCCTGAAACACTACCCCCTGCATGACCCCCTATACTACCCGAAGACCACTGCACTGCCCTAAACCCTAAAACACCACCCCCAGCACGACCCTCTACACTGCCCAAACACCACTGCTCTGCCCTAAACCCTGAAACACCACCCCAGCACGACCCCTTACACTGCCCGAACACCACTGCTCTGCCCTAAAACTTAAAACACCAGCCCCAGCACGACCCCCTACACTGCCCGAAAACCACTGCCCTAAACCCTAAAACACCAGCCTCAGCATGACCCCCTACACGGCCTGAACATCACTGCACTAACCTAAAACCTAAAATACCTCCCCAGCATGACACCCTACACTGCCAGAACACAACTGCACTGCCCTAAATCCTGAAACACCACCCCAGCAATACTCCTTCCACTGCCCGAACACCACTGCACTAAACCCTGAAACACTACCCCTACATGACCCCCTACACTGCCCGAACACCACTGCACTGCCCTAAAACCTGAAACACCACCCCCAGCAAGACAACCTGCACTGCCTGAACACCACTGCACTGCCCTAAACCCTGAAACACCACCCCTGCACAACCCCCCATACTGCCCGAACACCACTGCCCTGCCCTAAACCCTAAAACACCACCCCCAGCACGACCCCCTACACTGCCCAAACACCACTGCTCTGCCCTAAACCCTGAAGCACCACCCCAGCACGACCCCCTACACTGCCCGAACACCACTGCTCTGCCTTAAACCCTAAAACACCAGCCCCAGCATGACCCCCTACACTGCTCGAACACTTCTGTATTGCCCTAAACCCTGAACACCAGACCAAGCACGACCCCCTACACTGCCCGAACAACACTGCACTGCCCTAATCCACGAAACACCAGCCCCAGCACGACCCCCTACACTGCCCAAACACCACTGCACTGCCCTAAACCCTGAAACACCAACCCCAGCATCACCCCCTATACTTCCCAAACACCACTGCACTGCCCTAAACCCTGAAACCCCACCCCCAGCAAGACCCCCTACACTGACCGAACACCACAGCACTGCCCCTTAAACACTACCCCTACCCGACCCCCTAAACTGCCTGAACACCACTGCACTGCCCTAAACCCTGTAACACCACCCCTGTACAACCCCCCATACTACCCGAACACCACTGCCCTGCCCTAAACCCTAAAACACCACCCCCAGCACGACCCACTACACTGCCCAAACACCACTGCTCTGCCCTAAACCCTGAAACACCACCCCAGCACGACCCCCTACACTGCCCGAACACCACTGTGCTGCCCTAAACCCTGAAACACCAGCCCCAGCATGACCCGCTACACTGCACAGACACCACTGCAATGCCCTAAACCCTGAAACATCAGCCCCAGCACGACCCCCTACACTGCCTGAACACCAATGTACTGACCTAAACCCTGAAACACAAGCCCCAGCATGACCCCCTACACTGCCCGAACACCACTGCACTGCCCTAAACCCTAAAACACCACCCCCAGCACGACCCCCTACATTGCCCAAACACCACTGCACTGCCCTAAACCCTGAAACACCAGCCCAAGCATGACCCCCTACACTGCACAAACACCACTGCAGTGCCCTAAACCCAGAAACACCAGCCCCAGCACGACCCCCTACACTGCCTGAAAACCAATGCACTGACCTAAACCCTGAAACACAAGCCCCAGCACCACCCCCTACACTGCCCGAACACCACTGCACTGCCCTTAACCCTGAAACATCAGCCCCAGCACGACCCCTTACACTGCCCAAACACTTCTGCACTGCGCTAAACCCTGAAACACCACTCCACCAATATGCTCTATAATGCCCGTACACCACTGCACTAAACCCTAAAACACCAGCCCCAGCACGACCCCCTACACTGCCTGAAAACCAATGCACTGACCTAAACCCTGAAACACAAGCCCCAGCACCACCCCCTACACTGCCCGAACACCACTGCACTGCCCTTAACCCTGAAACATCAGCCCCAGCACGACCCCTTACACTGCCCGAACACTTCTGCACTGTGCTAAACCCTGAAACACCACTCCACCAATATGCTCTACAATGCCCGTACACCACTGCACTAAACCCTAAAACACCACCCCCAGCACGACCCGCTACACTGCCCGAACACCACTGCACTGCTCTAAACTCTGAAACACCAACCCTAAAACACCACCCCCAGTACGACCCCCTACACTGCCCAAACACCAATGCACTGCCCTAAACCCTGAAACACCAGCCCTAGCATGACCCCCTACACTGCACAAACACCACTGCAATGCCCTAAACCCTGAAACACCAGCCCCAGCACGACCCCCTACACTGCCTGAACACCAATGCACTGATCTAAACCCTGAAACACAAGCCCCAGCACCACCCCCTACACTGCCCGAACACCACTGCACTGCCCTTAACCCTGAAACATCAGCCCCAGCATGACCCCTTACACTGCCCGAACACTTCTGCACTGCCCTAAACCCTGAAACACCACTCCACCAATATGCTCTACAATGCCCGAACACCACTGCACTAAACCCTGAAACACCACCCCCAGCACGACCCCCTACACTGCCCGAACAGCACCGCACAGCCCTAAACCCAGAAACACCAATCCTACAACACCACCCCCAGCACAACCCCATACACTGCCTGAAAACCACTGCACTGCCCTAAACCCTGAAACACCACCACCCAGCACGACCCCCTACACTGCCCGAACACCACTGCACTTCCCTAAACCCTGAAACACCACCCCCAGCATGACCCCCTACACTGCCCGAACACCACCGCACAGCCCTAAACCCAGAAACACCAATCCTAAAACACCACCCCCAGCACGACCCCATACACTGCCTGAAAACCACTGCATTGCCCTAAACCCTGAAACACCACCACCCAGCACGACCCCCTACACTGCCCGAACACCACTGCACTTCCCTAAACCTGAAACACCACCCCCAGCAAGACCCCCTACACTGCCCAAACACCACTGCACTGCCTTAAACCCTGAAACACCACCCCCAACAATATGCCCTAAACTGCCCAAACACCACTGCACTAAACTCTGAAACACCACCCCCTGCACGACCCCCTACACTGCCCGAACACCACTACACTGCCCTGAACTCTGAAACAACACCCCCGGCACGACCCCCTACACTGCCCGAACACCACTGCATTGCCCTAAACCCTGAAACACCATCCCTAAAACACCAACCCCAACATGACCCCCTACACTGTTCAAACACCACTGCACTGTCATAAACCCTGTCACAACAGCCCCAGTACACCCCCCCTACACTGCCCGAACACCACTCTACTGCCCTAAACCCTGAAACACCAGACCCAGCACGACCCCCTACACTTCCCGAACACTACTGCACTGCCCTAAACCCTGAAACACCAGCCCCAGCACGACCCCCTACACTGCCTGAACACCACTGCACTGCCCTTAACCCTGAAAGCACAGCCCCAGCACGACCCCTTACACTGCCTGAACACCACTGACCTAAACACTGAAATACCAGCCCCAGTATGCCTCATACACTGCCAAAACACCACTGCACTGCCCTAAATTGTTAGACACCACCCCAAGCAAGATTTCCTACAGTGCCCAAACACCACTGCACTGCCCTAAACCCTGAAATATCACACCCAGCACGACACCTTACACTGCCCGAACACCACTGCACTGCCCTAATCCCTGAAACACCAGCCTCAGCACGACCCCCTACACTGCCCATACACCACTGCACTGCCCTAAACCCTAAAACACCACCCCCAGCACGACCCTCTACACTGCCCAAACACCACTGCTCTGCCCTAAACCCTGAAACACCACCCCAGCACGACCCCTTACACTGCCCGAACACCACTGCTCTGCCCTAAAACTTAAAACACCAGCCCCAGCACGACCCCCTACACTGCCCGAAAACCACTGCACTGCCCTAAACCCTAAAACACCAGCCACAGCATGACCCCCTACACGGCCTGAACATCACTGCACTACCCTAAAACCTAAAATACCTCCCCAGCATGACACCCTACACTGCCAGAACACAACTGCACTGCCCTAAACCACGAAACACCAGCCCCAGCACAACCCCCTACACTGCCCAAACACCACTGCACTGCCTTAAACCCTGAAACACCAGCCCCAGCATGACTCACTATACTTCCCAAACAGCACTGCACTGCCCTAAACCCTGAAACACCACCCCCAGCAAGACCCCCTACACTGACCGAACACCACTGCACTGCCCTAAACCCTGAAACACCACCCCAGCAATACGCCTTCCACTGCCCGAACACCACTGCACTAAACCCTGAAACACTACCCCTACATGACCCCCTACACTGCCCGAACACCACTGCACTGCCCTAAAACCTGAAACACCACCCCCAGCAAGACAACCTGCACTGCCTGAACACCACTGCACTGCCCTAAACCCTGAAACACCACCCCTGCACAACCCCCCATACTGCCCGAACACCACTGCCCTGCCCTAAACCCTAAAACACCACCCCCAGCACGACCCCCTACACTGCCCAAACACCACTGCTCTGCCCTAAACCCTGAAGCACCACCCCAGCACGACCCCCTACACTGCCCGAACACCACTGCTCTGCCTTAAACCCTAAAACACCAGCCCCAGCATGACCCCCTACACTGCTCAAACACTTCTGTATTGCCCTAAACCCTGAACACCAGACCAAGCACGACCGCCTACACTGCCCGAACAACACTGCACTGCCCTAATCCACGAAACACCAGCCCCAGCACGACCCCCTACACTGCCCAAACACCACTGCACTGCCCTAAACCCTGAAACACCAACCCCAGCATCACCCCCTATACTTCCCAAACACCACTGCACTGCCCTAAACCCTGAAACACCATCCCCAGCAAGACCCCCTACACTGACCGAACACCACAGCACTGCCCCTTAAACACTACCCCTACCCGACCCCCTACACTGCCCGAACACCACTGCACTGCCCTAAACCCTGAAACACCACCCCCAGCAAGACCCCCTAAACTGCCTGAACACTACTGCACTGCCCTAAACCCTGTAACACCACCCCTGCACAACCCCCCATACTACCCGAACACCACTGCCCTGCCCTAAACCCTAAAACACCACCCCCAGCACGACCCACTACACTGCCCAAACACCACTGCTCTGCCCTAAACCCTGAAACACCACCCCAGCACGACCCCCTACACTGCCCGAACACCACTGCGCTGCCCTAAACCCTGAAACACCAGCCCCAGCATGACCCGCTACACTGCACAGACACCACTGCAATGCCCTAAACCCTGAAACATCAGCCCCAGCACGACCCCCTATACTGCCTGAACACCAATGTACTGACCTAAACCCTGAAACACAAGCCCCAGCATGACTCCCTACACTGCCCGAACACCACTGCACTGCCCTAAACCCTAAAACACCAACCCTAAAACACCACCCCCAGCACGACCCCCTACATTGCCCAAACACCACTGCACTGCCCTAAACCCTGAAACACCAGCCCAAGCATGACCCCCTACACTGCACAAACACCACTGCAGTGCCCTAAACCCAGAAACACCAGCCCCAGCACGACCCCCTACACTGCCTGAAAACCAATGCACTGACCTAAACCCTGAAACACAAGCCCCAGCACCACCCCCTACACTGCCCGAACACCACTGCACTGCTCTTAACCCTGAAACATCAGCCCCAGCACGACCCCTTACACTGCCCAAACACTTCTGCACTGCGCTAAACCCTGAAACACCACTCCACCAATATGCTCTACAATGCCCGTACACCACTGCACTAAACCCTAAAACACCAGCCCCAGCACGACCCCCTACACTGCCTGAAAACCAATGCACTGACCTAAACCCTGAAACACAAGCCCCAGCACCACCCCCTACACTGCCCGAACACCACTGCACTGCCCTTAACCCTGAAACATCAGCCCCAGCACGACCCCTTACACTGCCCGAACACTTCTGCACTGCGCTAAACCCTGAAACACCACTCCACCAATATGCTCTACAATGCCCGTACACCACTGCACTAAACCCTAAAACACCAGCCCCAGCACGACCCGCTACACTGCCCGAACACCACTGCACTGCTCTAAACTCTGAAACACCAACCCTAAAACACCACCCCCAGTACGACCCCCTACACTGCCCAAACACCAATGCACTGCCCTAAACCCTGAAACACCAGCCCTAGCATGGCCCCCTACACTGCACAAACACCACTGCAATGCCCTAAACCCTGAAACACCAGCCCCAGCACGACCCCCTACACTGCCTGAACACCAATGCACTGATCTAAACCCTGAAACACAAGCCCCAGCACCACCCCCTACACTGCCCGATTACCACTGCACTGCCCTTAACCCTGAAACATCAGCCCCCGCATGACCCCTTACACTGCCCGAACACTTCTGCACTGCACTAAACCCTGAAACACCACCCCCAGCACGACCCCCTACACTGCCCGAACAGCACCGCACAGCCCTAAACCCAGAAACACCAATCCTACAACACCACCCCCAGCACAACCCCATACACTGCCTGAAAACCACTGCACTGCCCTAAACCCTGAAACACCACCACCCAGCACGACCCCCTACACTGCCCGAACACCACTGCACTTCCCTAAACCCTGAAACACCACCCCCAGCATGACCCCCTACACTGCCCGAACACCACCGCACAGCCCTAAACCCAGAAACACCAATCCTAAAACACCACCCCCAGCACGACCCCATACACTGCCTGAAAACCACTGCATTGCCCTAAACCCTGAAACACCACAACCCAGCACGATCCCCTACACTGCCCGAACACCACTGCACTTCCCTAAACCCTGAAACACCACCCCCAGCAAGACCCCCTACACTGCCCAAACACCACTGCACTGCCTTAAACCCTGAAACACCACCCCCAACAAGATGCCCTAAACTGCCCAAACACCACTGCACTAAACTCTGAAACACCACCCCCTGCACGACCCCCTACACTGCCCGAACACCACTACACTGCCCTAAACTCTGAAACAACACCCCCGGCACGACCCCCTACACTGCCCGAACACCACTGCATTGCCCTAAACCCTGAAACACCATCCCTAAAACACCAACCCCAACATGACCCCCTACACTGTTCAAACACCACTGCACTGTCATAAACCCTGTCACAACAGCCCCAGCACACCCCCCCTACACTGCCCGAACACCACTCTACTGCCCTAAACCCTGAAACACCAGACCCAGCACGACCCCCTACACTTCCCGAACACTACTGCACTGCCCTAAACCCTGAAACACCAGCCCCAGCACGACCCCCTACAATGCCTGAACACCACTGCACTGCCCTTAACCCTGAAAGCACAGCCCCAGCATCACCCCTTACACTGCCTGAACACCACTGCCCTAAACACTGAAATACCAGCCACAGTATGCCTCATACACTGCCAAAACACCACTGCACTGCCCTAAATTGTTAAACACCACCCCAAGCAAGATTTCCTACAGTGCCCAAACACCACTGCACTGCCCTAAACCCTGAAATATCACACCCAGCACGACACCCTACACTGCCCGAACACCACTGCACTGCCCTAATCCCTGAAACACCAGCCTCAGCACGACCCCCTACACTGCCCATACACCACTGCACTGCCCTAAAACCAGAAACACCAGCCCCAGAATGACCCCCTACACTGTCCGAACACCACTGCACTGACCTAAATCCTGAAACACAAGCCTCATCACGACCCCCTACACTGCCCGAACACCACTGCACTGCCCTTAACAATGAAACATCAGCCCCAGCATGACCCCTTACACTGCCCGAACACTTCTGCACTACCCTAAACCCTGAAACACCACTCCACCAATATGCTCTACAATGCCCTAACACCACTGCACTAAACCCTGAAACATCACCCCCAGCATGACCCCCTACACTGCCCGAACACCACCGGACAGCCCTAAACCCTGAAACACCAATCCTAAAACACCACCCCCAGCACAACCCCATACACTGCCTGAAAACCACTGCATTGCCCTAAACCCTGAAACACCACCACCGAGCACGACCCCCTACACTGCCCGAACATCACTGCACGTCCCTAAACCCTGAAACACCACCCCCAGCAAGATGCCCTAAACTGCCCAAACACCACTGCACTAAACTCTGAAACACCACCCCATGCACGACCCCCTACACTGCCTGAACACCACTACACTGCCCTAAACTCGGAAACAACACCCCCTGCATGACCTCCTACACTGCTTAAACACCACTGGACTGCCGTAAACCCTGAAACACGATCCCCAGCAAAACCCACTACACTGCGCAACACCACTGCACTGCCCTAAACCCTAAAACACCACCCCCAGCATGACCCCCTACACTGCCCGAACACCACTGCATTGCCCTAAACCCTGAAACACCATCCCTAAAACACCAAACCCAACATGACCCCCTACACTGTTCAAACACCACTGCACTGCCATAAACCCTGTCACACCAGCACCAGCACACACCCCTACACTGCCCGAACACCACTCTACTGCCCTAAACCCTGAAACACCAGCCCCAGCATGACCCCCTACACTGCCCGAACACTACTGCACTGCCCTAAACCCTGAAACACCAGCCCTAGCATGAACCCCTACACTGCCTGAACACCACTGCACTGCCCTTAACCCTGAAAGCACAGCCCCAGCATGACCTCTTACACTGCCTGAACACCACTGCCCTAAACACTGAAACACAAGCCCCAGTATGCCTCATATACTGCCAAAACACCACTGCACTGCCCTAAACCCTGAAACACCACCCCAAGCAAGATCCCCTACACTGCCCAAACACCACTGCACTGCCCTGAACCTTGAAATATCACCCCAGAACAACACCCTACAGTGCCCGAACACCACTGCACTGCCCTAATCCCTGAAACACCAGCCCCTGCATGACCCCCTACACTGCCTGTACACCACTGCACTGCCCTAAAACCAAAACCACCAGCCCCAGAACGACCCCCTACACTGCCCGAACACCACTGCACTGCCCGAAACCCTGAAACACCATCACCAGCATGACCCCTACAGTGCCCGAACACCACTGCACTGCCCTAAACCCTGAAACTCCAGCCCCAGCACAGCCTCCTACACTGCCTGAACTCCACTGCACTGCCCTAAACCCTGAAACACAAGCCCCAGCATGACCCCCTACACTGCCCGAACACCACTGCACTGCCCTAAACCCTAAAACACCAACCCTAAAACACCACCCCCAGCACGACCCCCTACATTGCCCAAACACCACTGCACTGCCCTAAACCCTGAAACACCAGCCCAAGCATGACCCCCTACACTGCACAAACACCACTGCAGTGCCCTAAACCCAGAAACACCAGCCCCAGCACGACCCCCTACACTGCCTGAAAACCAATGCACTGACCTAAACCTTGAAACACAAGCCCCAGCACCACCCCCTCCACTGCCCGAACACCACTGCACTGCCCTTAACCCTGAAACATCAGCCCCAGCACGACCCCTTACACTGCCCGAACACTTCTGCACTGCGCTAAACCCTAAAACACCACTCCACCAATATGCTCTACAATGCCCGTACACCACTGCACTAAACCCTAAAACACCACCCCCAGCACGACCCGCTACACTGCCCGAACACCACTGCACTGCTCTAAACTCTGAAACACCAACCCTAAAACACCACCCCCAGTACGACCCCTTACACTGCCCAAACACTTCTGCACTGCGCTAAACCCTGAAACTCCACTCCACCAATATGCTCTACAATGCCCGTACACCACTGCACTAAACCCTAAAACACCAGCCCCAGCACGACCCCCTACACTGCCTGAAAACCAATGCACTGACCTAAACCCTGAAACACAAGCCCCAGCACCACCCCCTACACTGCCCGAACACCACTGCACTGCCCTTAACCCTGAAACATCAGCCCCAGCACGACCCCTTACACTGCCCGAACACTTCTGCACTGCGCTAAACCCTAAAACACCACTCCACCAATATGCTCTGCAATGCCCGTACACCACTGCACTAAACCCTAAAACACCACCCCCAGCACGACCCGCTACACTGCCCGAACACCACTGCACTGCTCTAAACTCTGAAACACCAACCCTAAAACACCACCCCCAGTACGACCCCCTACACTGCCCAAACACCAATGCACTGCCCTAAACCCTGAAACACCAGCCCTAGCATGACCCCCTACACTGCACAAACACCACTGCAATGCCCTAAACCCTGAAACACCAGCCCCAGCACGACCCCCTACACTGCCTGAACACCAATGCACTGATCTAAACCCTGAAACACAAGCCCCAGCACCACCCCCTACACTGCCCGAACACCACTGCACTGCCCTTAACCCTGAAACATCAGCCCCAGCATGACCCCTTACACTGCCCGAACACTTCTGCACTGCCCTAAACCCTGAAACACCACTCCACCAATATGCTCTACAATGCCCGAACACCACTGCACTAAACCCTGAAACACCACCCCCAGCACGACCCCCTACACTGCCCGAACAGCATCGCACAGCCCTAAACCCAGAAACACCAATCCTACAACACCACCCCCAGCACAACCCCATACACTGCCTGAAAACCACTGCACTGCCCTAAACCCTGAAACACCACCACCCAGCACGACCCCCTACACTGCCCGAACACCACTGCACTTCCCTAAACCCTGAAACACCACCCCCAGCATGACCCCCTACACTGCCCGAACACCACCGCACAGCCCTAAACCCAGAAACACCAATCCTAAAACACCACCCCCAGCACGACCCCATACACTGCCTGAAAACCACTGCATTGCCCTAAACCCTGAAACACCACCACCCAGCACGACCCCCTACACTGCCCGAACACCACTGCACTTCCCTAAACCCTGAAACACCACCCCCAGCAAGACCCCCTACACTGCCCAAACACCACTGCACTGCCTTAAACCCTGAAACACCACCCCCAACAAGATGCCCTAAACTGCCCAAACACCACTGCACTAAACTCTGAAACACCACCCCCTGCACGACCCCCTACACTGCCCGAACACCACTACACTGCTCTAAACTCTGAAACAACACCCCCGGCACGACCCCCTACACTGCCCGAACACCACTGCATTGCCCTAAACCCTGAAACACCATCCCTAAAACACCAACCCCAACATGACCCCCTACACTGTTCAAACATCACTGCACTGTCATAAACCCTGTCACAACAGCCCCAGCACACCCCCCCTACACTGCCCGAACACCACTCTACTGCCCTAAACCCTGAAACACCAGACCCAGCACGACCCCCTACACTTCCCGAACATTACTGCACTGCCCTAAACCCTGAAACACCAGCCCCAGCACGACCCCCTACACTGCCTGAACACCACTGCACTGCCCTTAACCCTGAAAGCACAGCCCCAGCACGACCCCTTACACTGCCTGAACACCACTGCCCTAAACACTGAAATACCAGCCCCAGTATGCCTCATACACTGCCAAAACACCACTGCACTGCCCTAAATTGTTAAAAACCACCCCAAGCAAGATTTCCTACAGTGCCCAAACACCACTGCACTGCCCTAAACCCTGAAATATCACACCCAGCACGACACCCTACACTGCCCAAACACCACTGCACTGCCCTAATCCCTGAAACACCAGCCTCAGCACGACCCCCTACACTGCCCATACACCACTGCACTGCCCTAAAACCAGAAACACCAGCCCCAGAATGACCCCCTACACTGTCCGAACACCAGTGCACTGACCTAAATCCTGAAACACAAGCCTCATCACGACCCCCTACACTGCCCGAACACCACTGCACTGCCCTTAACACTGAAACATCAGCCCCAGCATGACCCCTTACACTGCCCGAACACTTCTGCACTACCCTAAACCCTGAAACACCACTCCACCAATATTCTCTACAATGCCCTAACACCACTGCACTAAACCCTGAAACATCACCCCCAGCATGACCCCCTACACTGCCCGAACACCACCGGACAGCCCTAAACCCTGAAACACCAATCCTAAAACCCCACCCCCAGCACAACCCCCTACACTGCCCGAACATCACTGCACGTCCCTAAACCCTGAAACACCACCCCCAGCAAGATGCCCTAAACTGCCCAAACACCACTGCACTAAACTCTGAAACACCACCCCATGCACGACCCCCTACACTGCCTGAACACCACTACACTGCCCTAAACTCGGAAACAACACCCCCTGCATGACCTCCTACACTGCTTAAACACCACTGGACTGCCGTAAACCCTGAAACACCATCCCCAGCAAAACCCACTACACTGCGCAACACCACTGCACTGCCCTAAACCCTAAAACACCACCCCCAGCATGACCCCCTACACTGCCCGAACACCACTGCATTGCCCTAAACCCTGAAACACCATCCGTAAAACACCAACCCCAACATGACCCCCTACACTGTTCAAACACCACTGCACTGCCATAAACCCTGTCACACCAGCACCAGCACACACCCCTACACTGCCCGAACACCACTCTACTGCCCTAAACCCCGAAACACCAGCCCCAGCATGACCCCCTACACTGCCCGAACACTACTGCACTGCCCTAAACCCTGAAACACCAGCCCTAGCATGAACCCCTACACTGCCTGAACACCACTGCACTGCCCTTAACCCTGAAAGCACAGCCCCAGCATGACCTCTTACACTGCCTGAACACCACTGCCCTAAACACTGAAACACAAGCCCCAGTATGCCTCATACACTGCCAAAACACCACTGCACTGCCCTAAACCCTGAAACACCACCCCAAGCAAGATCCCCTACACTGCCCAAACACCACTGCACTGCCCTGAACCTTGAAATATCACTCCCAGAACAACACCCTACACTGCCCGAACACCACGCACTGCCCTAATCCCTGAAACACCAGCCCCAGCATGACCCCCTACACTGCCTGTACACCACTGCACTGCCCTAAAACCAAAAACACCAGCCCCAGAACGACCCCCTACACTGCCCGAACACCACTGCACTGCCCGAAACCCTGAAACACCATCACCACTATGACCACTACAGTGCCCGAACACCACTGCACTGCCCTAAACCCTGAAACTCCAGCCCCAGCACAGCCTCCTACACTGCCTGAACTCCACTGCACTGCCCTAAACCCTGAAACACCAGCCCCAGCACAACCCCCCCACAGTGCCCGAACACCACTGCTCTTAACCCTGAAACACCACACCCAGCAAGACCCCTATACTGCCCGAACATCACTGCACTGCCCTAATCCCAAAAACACCAGCCCCAAAACGACCCCCTGCAGTGTCCGAACACAACTGCACTGCCCTAAGCCCTGAAACATTAGCCCCAGCACTACCGTTACACTGCCCTAACACCACTGCACTGCCCTAAACCATGAAATGCCACCCCTGCACACCACCTACATTGCACGAACACCACTGCACTGCCCTAAAGCCTGAAACACCAACACCTGTATGACCCCCTACATTGCCCGAACCCCACTGCACTGCCCTAAACCCTGAAACCCCACCCCCAGCACGACCCCCAAAACTGGCCGAATTCCACTGCACTGCCCTAAACCCTGAAACGCCACCCCCAGGAAGACCCCATACACTCCCCGAACGTCACTGCCCTAAACCCTGAAACACCACCCCCAGCAAGACCCCATACACTGCCCAAACACCACTGTACTGCCCTAAACCCTGAAACATCACCCCCAACACGACACCCTACACTACCCGAACACCACTGCACTGCCCTAAACCCTGAAACACCAGCCCCAGCACGACCCCCTACACTGCCCGAACACTACTGCACTGCCCTAAACCCAGAAACACCAGCCCCAGCACAGCCCCCTACACTGCCCGAACACTACTGCACTGCCCTAAACCCAGAAACACCAGCCCCAGCACAGCCCCCTACACTGCCCGAACACCACTGCACTGCCTTAAAACCCTGAAACACCATCACCAGCATGAACCCTCCAGTGTCGGAACACCACTGCACTGCCCTAAACTCTGAAACACCAGCCCCAGCACAGCCCCCTACACTGCCCGAACACCACTGCACTGCCTTAAAACCCTGAAACACCAGCCCCAACACGAACCCCTACACGGCCCGAACACCACTTCACTGACTGAAACCCTAAAACACCACCCCCAGCAAGAACCCCTAGACTGCCCGAACACCACTGCACTGCCCTAATCACTGAAACACCTCCCCCAGCAAGACCCCCTACACTGCCCAAACACCACTGCTCTAAAACCTGAAACACCACCCCCAGCAAGACCCCTATACTGCCCGAACATCACTGCACTGCCCTAAACACTGAAACACCAGCCCCAGCATTACCTCCTACACTGCCCAAACACCACTGCGCTGCCCTAAACTCTGAAACACCAGCCCCAGCATGACCACTACACTGCCTGAACACCACTGCACTGCCCTAATCCAAGAAACACCAGCCCCAAAACGACCCCCTACAGTGTCCGAACACCACTGCACTGCCCTAAACCCTAAAACAACCCCCAGCACGACCTGCTACACTGCCCGAACACCACTGCACTGCTCTAAACTCTGAAACACCAACCCTAAAACACCAACCCCAGCACGGCCCCCTACACTGCCCGAACACCACTGCACTGCCCTAATCCCTGAAACACCAGCCCCAGCATGACCCGCTACACTGCACAAACACCACTGCAATGCCCTAAACCCTGAAACATCAGCCCCAGCACGACCCCCTACACTGCCTGAACACCAATGCACTGACCTAAACCCTGAAACAAGCCCCAGCATGACCCGCTACACTGCCCGAACACCACTGCACTGCCCTAAACCCTGAAACACCAGCCCCAGCATGACCCCCTACACTGCCTGAACACCAATGCACTGACCTAAACCCTGAAACACAAGCCCCAGCACCACCCCCTACACTGCCCGAACACCACTGTACTGACCTTAACCCTGAAACATCAGTCCCAGCACGACCCCTTACACTGCCCGAACACTTCTGCACTGCCCTAAACCCTAAAACACCACTCCACCAATATGCTCTACAATGCCCGAACACCACTGCACTAAACCCTGAAACACCACCCCCTGCACGGCCCCCTACACTGCCCGAACACCACCGCACAGCCCTAAACCCAGAAACACCAATCCTACAACACCACCCCAGCACAACCCCATACACTGCCTGAAAACCACTGCACTGCCCTAAACCCTAAAACACCACCCCCAGCATTACCCCCTACACTGCCCGAACACCACTGCATTGCCCTAAACCCTGAAACACCATCCCTAAAACGCCAACCCCAACATGACCCCCTACACTGCCCGAACACCACTCTACTGCCCTAAACCCTGAAACACCAGCACCAGCACAACCCCCTACACTGCCTGAACACCACTGCACTGCCCTTAACCCTGAAAGTACAGCCCCAGCACGACCCCTTACACTGCCTGAACACCACTGCCCTAAACACTGAAACACCAGCCCCAACATGAACCCCTACACGGCCCGAACACCACTTCACTGACTGAACCCTGAAACACCACCCCCAGCAAGACCCCTTAAACTGCCCGAACACCACTGCACTGCTCTAATCCCTGAAACACCACCCCCAGCAAGACCCCCTACACTGCCCAAACACCGCTGCTCTAAAACCTGAAACACCACCCCCAGCAAGACCCCTATACTGCCCGAACATCACTGCACTGCCCTAAACCCTGAAACACCAGCCCCAGCACGACCTCCTACACTGCCCAAACACCACTGCACTGCCCTAACCTCTGAAACACCAGCCCCAGCATGACCACTACACTGCCTGAACACCACTGCACTGCCCTAATCCCAGAAACACCAGCCCTAAAACGACCCCCTACAGTGTCCGAATACAACTGCACTGCCCTAAACTCTGAAACACCAGCCCCAGCATGACCGTTACACTGCCCTAACACCACTGCACTGCCGTAAATACTGAAATACCACCCCAGCATGACCCCCTACACTGCCCGACTCCACTGCACTGCCCTAAACCCTAAAACACCACCCCCAGCACGACCCCCTACACTGCCCGAACACCACTGCACTGCTCTAAACCCTGAAAAACCAACCCTAAAGCACCACCCCCAGTACGACCCCCTACACTGCCCGAACACCACTGCACTGCCCTAAACCCTGAAACACCAGCCCGACCCCCTACACTGCTGAACACCACTGCAATGAGCTAAACCATGAAACACCAGCCCCAGCACGACCCCCTACCCTGCCCGAACACCACTGCACTGCCCTTAACCATGAAACATCAGCCCCAGCACGACCCCTTACACTGCCTGAACACCACTGCCCTAAACACTGAAACACCAGCCCCAGTACGACCCCCTACACTGCTGAAACACCACTGCACTGCCCAAAACCCTGAAACACCAGCCCCGGCACGGCCCCCTATACTGCCCGAACACTACTGCAATGCCCTAAACCCTAAAACACCACCCCCAGCAAGACCCCCTAGACTGCCCGAACACCACTGCACTGCCCTAATCCCTGAAATACCACCCCCAGCAAGACCCCCTACACTGTCCGAACACGACTGCACTGCACTTAACCCTGAAACACCACCTCCAGCAAGACCCCCTCGACTGCCCGAACACCACTGCACTGCCCTAAACCATGAAACGCCACCCCCTGCACAACCCCCTATATTGCACGAACACCACTGCACTGCCCTAAATGCTGAAACACCACCCCCAGCACGATCCCCTACACTGCCCGAACACCACTGCTCTGCCCTAAACCCTGAAACACCACCCCCAGCAAGAGCCCCCACACTCCCCAAACATCACTGCCCTAAACCCTGAAACACCATCCCCAGCAAGACCCCCTACACTGCCCGAACACCACTGTACTGCCCTAAACCCTGAAATACCATCCCCAGCATGACCCCCTACACTGCCCGAACACCACTGCACTGCCCTAAACCCTGAAACACCAGCCCCAGCACGAACCCCTACACTACCCGAACACCCCTGCACTGCCCTAAACCCAGAAACACCATCCTCAGAATGATCCCCTACTACTCTGCCTGAACACAACTGCACTGCCCGAAACCCTGAAACACCAGCCACAGCACGACCCCTATAGTGCCCGAACACCACTGCACTGCCCTAAACCCTGAAACAACAGCCCCAGCACAGCCCCCTACACTGCCCGAACACCACTGCACTGCCCTAAACCCTGAAACACCAGCCCCAGCACGACCCCTACACTGCCCGAACACCACTGCACTGCCCTAAACCCTGAAACACAACCCCCAGCAAGACCCCCTTGACTGCACGAACACCACTGCACTGCCCTAATCCCTGAAACACCACCCCCAGCAAGACCCCCTACACTGCCAGAACACCACTGCACTGCCCTAAACCCTGAAACACCAGCCCCAGCACGGCCACCTACACTGCCCGAATACCACTGCACTGCCCTAATACCTGAAACATCACCCCCTGCATTACCCCCTACACTGCCCAAACACCACTGCACTGCCCTAATCCCTGAAACACCAGCCCCAACACAACCCCCTACACTGCCCGAACAACACTGCACTGCCCTAAACCCTGAAATTCCAGCCCCAGCACGACCCCTTACACTGCCTGAACACCACTGCACTGCCCTAATCCCTGAAACACCAGCCCCAACACGACCCCCTACACTGCCCGAACAACACTGCACTGCCCTAAACCCTGAAATTCCAGCCCCAGCACGACCCCCTACACTGCCCCAACACCACTGCACTGCCTTAAGCCCTCAAACACCAGCCCCAGCATGACCCCCTACACTGTCCAAACAACACTGCACTGCCCTAAACCCTGAAATACCTGCCCCAGCACGACCCCCTACACTACATGAACACTACTGCATTGCCCTAAACCCTGAAACATCACCCCCAACACGACACCCTACACTGCCCGAACACCACTGCACTGCTTTAAACCCTGAAACACCAGCCCCAGCACGACCCCCTACACTGCCGAACACTACTGCACTGCCCTAAACCCAGAAACACCAGCCCCAGAACGACCCTCTAAACTGCCCGAACACCACTGCACTGCCCTAAACCCTAAAACACCACCCCCAGCACGACCCCCTACACTGCCCGAACACCACTGCACTGCCCTAAACCCTAAAACACCACCCCCAGCACGACCCGCTACACTGCCCGAACACCACTGCACTGCTCTAAACTCTGAAACACCATCCCTAAAACACCAACCCCAGCATGACCCCCTACACTGCCCGAACACCACTGCACTGCCCTATACCCTGAAACACCAGCCCCAGCATGACCCGCTACACTGCACAAACACCACTGCAATGCCCGAAACCCTGAAACATCAGCCCCAGCACGACCCCCTACACTGCCTGAACACCAACGCACTGACCTAAACCCTGAAACACAAGCCCCAGCACGACCCCCTACACTGCCCGAACACCAATGCACTGCCCTAAACCCTAAAACACCACCCCCAACTCCATCAACATTGGTCACCTGGTAGCTAAACCCAAGTAAAAGCTGTTCTAGGGTCACTAGTCTCTTGGTCACCATGGTGACACTAGCCCCTGTGTCCTCGTAGGCCACAGCCTTCTGACCATTGATCATGGGCTCTTGTCTGTACCTGCCCAGGATACTGGGACTCATGGTAAAGTTGGCAAACCCCATGCCACCATCACAGACTAGAGTTGCTTGTGTAGGGGTCCTGGTTAGGCCAGGGTCCACCTGAGTTCCCCAAGAAAACCCAACTAAGTTTTTGGGTGCACTCCCACCACCTGGGGGATTACTACTAGTAGCAACAGGAGGTGTTGGAGCTGCAATGGGCGAACACTTTCTTTATTGCCATTCTTTGGACAGCTGGAGTCAGTTTTCCAGTGGCCAGGTTGCTTACACACATGGCAATATGGTTTCTTGTTAGAAGAGGAAGGGTTTTGGGACCCACCCCCAGCACCGGGTTTTTGGGGCCCTTCAGGGTACTTTTCTGCTTTATTATCCCCACCTTTCTCTTTGGGCTTGGTAGAATCTTTCTTCTGGTCACCACCTTCGTTCTTGGGCCTGATCCTGGTTCTGACCCATTTGTCTGCCTTCTTTCCCAATTCTTGGGGAGAGGTAAGATCAGAGTCCACCAGGTGCTGGTGTAAGAGTTGGTTCTGACAATTATTAAGAATCTGCTCCCTCATAATGAGATTGTACAATCCTTTGTAATCATTTACTTTACTGCCATTTAACCAACCTTCCAATGCCTTGGTAGCACAATCAACAAAGTCTACCCACTCTTGAGCCTGTGCTTTTTGGGTGTCTCTGAACTTAAGCCTGTATTGATCAGTGGTTAAGCCAAACCCATCTATTAAAGCATCTCTCAAGATATAGTAATTATCTGCATCCTCTTCTCTTACAGAGAGGAGCTTGTCTCCACCTTTGTCTGCAAAGCAGAGCCACAGGATTGCTGCCCACTGCTCTACTGGGACCCTTTGTACTTTACAGGCCCTCTCAAGAGCAGAGATCCATTTGTGGATATCATCCCCTGTCTTATAGGGGGGCACAATCTTGTGGAGGTTCCTATTGTCAGGGACTTTCTCTCTAACTCTAGTGGTTTCATTACTGCCACCAGGGGTCTCTAGACCCCACTTTCTTGAAGCTTTCTGAAGCTCCAGGGACTCCCTGTCCAATGCTAACTGTTCTCTCCTGAGCTGTAGTTTTGCCTGCTCAAACTGGATCAGTCTGCATTTCCTCTCTTGGGAGGATTCTCTCCTCTGAGGAGAGGCTGAGGTCCTTTTGGATCTCCTAGAATGGTTGGACCCCACTGAGTGGGATCTGTTCCTTCTTGAATCCACCACTCTCCCTTTAGGGATGGAGAGACTGCCTTTTGGGCCATCACCTCCATGTTGTGAGTGGTCTGGTTCTTCCAGGTCAGGATCTTCATCCTCTTCCTGGTCCTCATCAGAGTCCTCTCTGGGAGGGTCCTCTTCTGATGGATGCCCATCCAACCTGTCTACCCCATCAGACCCTAAAGTCTGCTTAAAGTCTGCTATGAGCAGGATTTCCCCGAGACGTTGGGTATTGGCACCTTTGTTTGTCTTAAGTTTCCTAAAGGTGCACATCTCCCTAGGATTAGCAAAGGAGAGATGATCATATTTGTCGACTGGGACCCTTTGGGGTCCTTCCAGAGCCTTATGGGCACCTGAACCTAAAGTGCAGTCCGAACAACACTGCACTGCTCTAAACCCTAAAAAACCAACCCTAAAACACCACCCCCAGTACGACCCCCTACATTGCACGAACACCACTGCACTGCCCTAAACCCTGAAACACCAGCCCCAGCACGACCCCCTACACTGCTGAACACCACTGCAATGAGCTAAACCCTGAAACACCAGCCCCATCACGACCCCCTACACTGCCCGAACACCACTGCACTGCCCTTAACCATGAAACATCAGCCCCAGCACGACCCCATACACTGCCTGAACACCACTGCCCTAAACACTGAAACACCAGTCCCAGTACGACCCCCTACACTGCCGAAACACCACTGCACTGCCCTAAACCCTGAAACACCAGCCCCAGCACGGCCCCCTATACTGCCCGAACACCACTGCAATGCCCTAAACCCTGAAACACCACCCCAGCAAGACCCCCTACACTGCCCGAACACCACTGCACTGCCCTAATCCCTGAAACACCACCCCCCAGGAAGACCCCCTACACTGTCCGAACACGACTGCACTGCACTAAACCCTGAAACACCACCTCCAGCAAGACCCCCTAGACTGCCCGAACACCACTGCACTGCCCTAAACCATGAAACACCACCCCCTGCACAACTCCCTATATTGTACGAACACCACTGCACTGCCCTAAACCCTGAAACACCACCCCCAGCACGATCACCTACACTGCCCGAACACCACTGCTCTGTCCTAAACCCTGAAACACCATCCCCAGCAAGAGCCCCTACACTCCCCGAACGTCACTGCCCTAAACCCTGAAACACCATCCCCAGCAACACCCCCTACACTGCCCGAATACCACTGTAATGCCCTCAACCCTGAAACACCATCCCAAGCATGACCCCCTACACTGCCCAAACACCACTGCACTTCCCTAAACCCTGAAACACCAGCCCCAGCACGAACCCCTACACTACCCGAACACTACTGCACTGCCCTAAACCCAGAAACACCATCCACAGAATGATCCCCTACTACTCTGCCTGAACACAACTGCACTGCCCGAAACCCTGAAACACCAGCCCCAGCACAACCCCTATAGTGCCCGAACACCACGGCACTGCCCTAAACCCTGAAACACCAGCCCCAGCACAGCCCCCTACACTGCCCGAACACCACTGCACTGCCCTAAACCCTGAAACACCAGCCCCAGCACGACCCCTACACTGCCCGAACACCACTGCACTGCTCTAAACCCTGAAACACCACCCCCAGCAAG
Organism: Triturus cristatus; assembly: GCF_964204655.1. Lineage (NCBI taxonomy): Eukaryota > Metazoa > Chordata > Amphibia > Caudata > Salamandridae > Triturus > Triturus cristatus. Next base: position 867,409,781 of record NC_140579.1, on the reverse strand, counting down.
ACCCCCTAGAGTGCACGAACAACACTGCACTGCCCTAATCCCTGAAACACCACCCCCAGCAAGACCCCTTACACTGCCCGAACACCACTGCACTGCCCTAAACCCTGAAACACCACACCCAGCAAGACCCCCTACACTGCCCGAACACCACTGCACTGGCCTTAACCCTGAAACACCAGCCCCTGCATGTCCCCCTACACTGCCCGAACACCACTGCACTGCCCTAAACCCTGAAACACCAGCCCCAGCATGGCACCTACACTGCCCAAATACCACTGCACTGCCCTAAACCCTGAAACACCAGCCCCAACACGACCCCCTACACTGCCCGAACACCACTGCACTGCCCTAATCCCTGAAACACCAGCCCCAACACGACCTCCTACACTGCCCGAACAACACTGCACTGCCCTATACCCTGAAATACCAGCCCCAGCACAACCCCCTACACTGCCCGAACACCACTGCACTGCCTTAAGCCCGGAAACACCAGCCCCAGCACGACCCCTACACTACCCAAACAACACTGCACTGCCGTAAACCCTGAAACACCAGCCCCAGCAAGACCCCCTACACTGCCCGAACACCACTGCACTGCCCTAAACCCTGAAACACCACCCCAGCAATACGCCCTACACTTCCCGAACACCACTGCACTAAACATTGAAACACCACCCCCTGCAAGGCCCCCTACACTCACCGAACAGCACTGCACTGCCCTAATCCCTGAAACACCAGCCCCAACACGACCTCCTACACTGCCCGAATAACACTGCACTGCCCTAAACCCTGAAATACCAGCCCCAGCACGACCCCCTACACTGCCCGAAAACCACTGCACTGCCTTAAGCCCTGAAACACCAGCCCCAGCATGACCCCCTAGACTGCCGAACACCACTGCACTGCCCTAAACTCTAAAACACTACCCCAGCAAGACCCCCTACACTGCCCGAACACCACTGCACTAAACACTGAAACACCACCCCCTGCACGGCCCCCTACACTGACCGAACACCACTGCACTGCCCTCAACCCTATACACCACCCTCAGCAAGACCCCCTACACTGCCCGAACACCACTGCTCTGCCCTAAACCCTGAAACACCACCCCTAAAACACCACCCCCAGCACGACCCCCTACACTGCCTGAACTCCACTGCACTGCCCTCAACCCTGAAACACCAGCCCCAGCACGACCCCCTACACTGCCCAAACACCACGGCACTGCCCTAATCCCTGAATCACCAGCCCCAGCTCGACCCCCACACTGCCCGAACAACACTGTACTGCACTAAACCCTGAAATACCAGCCTCAGCATGACCCCCTACACTGCCCAAACACCACTGCACTGCCCTAAACCCTGAAACACCAACCCTAAAACACCAGTCCCAGCATGACCCCCTACACTGCCCGAACAACACTGCACTGTCCTAAACCCTGAAACACCAGCCCCAGTATGACCCCCGACACTGCCCGAACACCACTGCACTGCCCTAAACCCCGAACCACCAGCCCCAGCATGACCCCCTACACTGCCCGAGCACCACTGCACTGCCCTAAACCATGAAACACCACCCCAGCAATACGCCCTACACTGCCTGAACACCACTGCACTAAACACTGAAACTCCACCTCCAGCACAACCCCTACACTGCCCGAACACCACTGCACTGCTCTAAACTCTGAAACACCAACCCTAAAACACTACCCCCAGCACGACCCCCTACACTGCCCGAACACCACTGCACTGCCCTAAACCCTAAAACACTAGCCCCAGCACGACCCCCTACACTGCCCGAACACCACTGCACTGCCCTAAACCCTGAAACACCAACCCTAAAACACCAGTCCCAGCATGACCCCCTACACTGCCCGAACAACACTGCACTGTCCTAAACCCTGAAACACTAGCCCCAGTATGACCCCCGACACTGCCCGAACACCACTGCACTGCCCTAAACCCCGAACCACCAGCCCCAGCATGACCCCCTACACTGCCCGAGCACCACTGCACTGCCCTAAACCGTGAAACACCACCCCAGGAATACGCCCTACACTGCCTGAACACCACTGCACTAAACACTGAAACTCTACCTCCAGCACGACCCCTACACTGCCCGAACACCACTGCACTGCTATAAACTCTGAAACACCAACCCTAAAACACCACCCCCAGCACGACCCCCTACAATGCCCGAACACCACTGCACTGCCCTAAACCCTGAAACACCAGCCCTTGCACGACCCCCTACACTGCCCGAACAACACTGCAATGCCCTAAACCCTGAAATACCAGTCCCAGCACGACCCCCTACAATGCCTGAACACAAATGCACTGACCTAAACTCTGAAACACAAGCCCCAGCACGACCCCCTACACTGCCCAAATACCACTGCACTGCCCTGAACCCTGAAACATCAACCCTAGCACTATCCCCTACACTGTCCGAACACCACTGCTCTGCCCTAAACCCTGAAACACCATCCCCAGCAAGAGCCCCTACACTGCCCGAACACCACTGCTCTGCCCTAAACCCTGAAACACCAGCCCCAGCATGGCACCTACACTGCCCAAATACCACTGCACTGCCCTAAACCCTGAAACACCAGCCCCAGCACGACCCCCTACACTGCCCGAACACCACTGCACTGCCCTAATCCATGAAACACCAGCCCCAACACAAACCCCTACACTGCCCGAACAACACTGCACTGTCCTAAACCCTGAAATACCAGCCCCAGCACGACCCCCTACACTGCCCGAACACCACTGCACTGCCCTAATCCCTGAAACACCAGCCCCAACACGACCTCCTGCACTGCCCGAACAACACTGCACTGCCCTAAACCCTGAAATACCAGCCCCAGCACGACCCCCTACACTGCCCAAACACTACTGCACTGCCTTAAGCCCTGAAACACCAGCCCCAGCATGACCCCCTACACTACCCAAACAACACTGCACTGCCCTAAACCCTGAAACACCAGCAAGACCCCCTACACTGCCCGAACACCACTGCACTGCCCTAAACCCTGAAACACCACCCCAGCAATACGCCCTACACTTCCCGAAAACCACTGCACTAAACACTGAAACACCACCCCCTGCACGGCCCCCTACACGGACCGAACACCACTGCACTGCCCTAAACCCTGAAACACCAGCCCCAGCACGACCCCCTACACTGCCCGAACACCACTGCACTGCCCTAATCCCTGAAACACCAGCCCCAACACGACCTCCTGCACTGCCCAAATACCACTGCACTGCCCTAAACCCTGAAACACCAGCCCAAGCACGACCCCCTACACTGCCCTAACACCACTGCACTGCCCTAATCCCTGACACACCAGCCCCAACACAACCCCCTACACTGCCCGAACAACACTGCACTGCCCTAAACCCTGAAATACCAGCCCCAGCACGACCCCCTACACTGCCCGAACACCACTGCACTGCCCTAATCCCTGAAACACCAGCCCCAACACAACCTCTTACACTGCCCGAACAACACTGCACTGCCCTAAACCCTGAAATACAAGCCCCAGCACGACCCCCTACACTGCCCGAACACCACTGCACTGCCTTAAGCCCTGAAACACCAGCCCCAGCACGACCCCCTACACTGCCCGAACACCACTGCACTGCCCTAAACCCTAAAACACTACCCCAGCAAGACCCCCTACACTGCCCGAACACCACTGCACTGCCCTAAACCCTGAAACACCTCCCCAGCAATACGCCCTACACTTCCGGAACACCACTGCACTAAACACTGAAACACCACCCCCTGCACGGCCCCCTACACTGACCGAACACCACTGCACTGCCCTCAACCCTATACACCACCCTCAGCATGACCCCCTACACTGCCCGAACACCACTGCTCTGCCCTAAACCCTGAAACACCACCCCTAAAACACCACCCCAGCACGACCCCCTACACTGCCCAAACTCCACTGCACTGCCCTCAACCCTGAAACACCAGCCCCAGCACGACCCCCTACACTGCCCAAACACCACGGCACTGCCCTAATCCCTGAATCACCAGCCCCAGCCTGACCCCCACACTGCCCGAAGAACACTGAACTGCACTAAACTCTGAAATACCAGCCTCAGCATGACCCCCTACACTGCCCGAACACCACTGCACTGCCCTAAACCCTGAAACACCAACCCTAAAACACCAGTCCCAGCATGACCCCCTACACTGCCCGAACAACACTGCACTGTCCTAAACCCTGAAACACCAGCCCCAGTATGACCCCCTACACTGCCCGAACACCACTGCACTGCCCTAAACCCCGAACCACCAGCCCCAGCAAGACCCCCCTACACTGCCCGAACACCACTGCACTGCCCTAAACCCTGAAACACCACCCCAGCAATACGCCCTACACTTCCCGAACACCACTGCACTAAACATTGAAACACCACCCCCTGCACGGCCCCCTACACTGACCGAACACCACTGCACTGCCCTAAACCCTGAGACACCAGCCCCAGCATGGCACCTACACTGCCCAAATACCACTGCACTTCCCTAAACCCTGAAACACCAGCCCCATCATGACCCCCTACACTGCCCGAACACCACTGCACTGCCCTAATCCCTGAAACACCAGCCTAAACACAACCCCCTACACTGCCCGAACAACACTGCACTGCCCTAAAAACTGAAATACCACCCGAAGCACGACCCCCTACACTGCCCGAACACCACTGCACTGCCCTAATCCCTGAAACACCAGCCCCAACACGACCTCCTGCACTGCCCAAATACCACTGCACTGCCCTAAACCCTGAAACACCAGCCCAAGCACGACCCCCTACACTGCCCTAACACCACTGCACTGCCCTAATCCCTGACACACCAGCCCCAACACAACCCCCTACACTGCCCGAACAACACTGCACTGCCCTAAACCCTGAAATACCAGCCCCAGCACGACCCCCTACACTGCCCGAACACCACTGCACTGCCCTAATCCCTGAAACACCAGCCCCAACACAACCTCTTACACTGCCCGAACAACACTGCACTGCCCTAAACCCTGAAATACAAGCCCCAGCACGACCCCCTACACTGCCCGAACACCACTGCACTGCCTTAAGCCCTGAAACACCAGCCCCAGCACGACCCCCTACACTGCCCGAACACCACTGCACTGCCCTAAACCCTAAAACACTACCCCAGCAAGACCCCCTACACTGCCCGAACACCACTGCACTGCCCTAAACCCTGAAACACCTCCCCAGCAATACGCCCTACACTTCCGGAACACCACTGCACTAAACACTGAAACACCACCCCCTGCACGGCCCCCTACACTGACCGAACACCACTGCACTGCCCTCAACCCTATACACCACCCTCAGCATGACCCCCTACACTGCCCGAACACCACTGCTCTGCCCTAAACCCTGAAACACCACCCCTAAAACACCACCCCAGCACGACCCCCTACACTGCCCAAACTCCACTGCACTGCCCTCAACCCTGAAACACCAGCCCCAGCACGACCCCCTACACTGCCCAAACACCACGGCACTGCCCTAATCCCTGAATCACCAGCCCCAGCCTGACCCCCACACTGCCCGAAGAACACTGAACTGCACTAAACTCTGAAATACCAGCCTCAGCATGACCCCCTACACTGCCCGAACACCACTGCACTGCCCTAAACCCTGAAACACCAACCCTAAAACACCAGTCCCAGCATGACCCCCTACACTGCCCGAACAACACTGCACTGTCCTAAACCCTGAAACACCAGCCCCAGTATGACCCCCTACACTGCCCGAACACCACTGCACTGCCCTAAACCCCGAACCACCAGCCCCAGCAAGACCCCCCTACACTGCCCGAACACCACTGCACTGCCCTAAACCCTGAAACACCACCCCAGCAATACGCCCTACACTTCCCGAACACCACTGCACTAAACATTGAAACACCACCCCCTGCACGGCCCCCTACACTGACCGAACACCACTGCACTGCCCTAAACCCTGAGACACCAGCCCCAGCATGGCACCTACACTGCCCAAATACCACTGCACTTCCCTAAACCCTGAAACACCAGCCCCATCATGACCCCCTACACTGCCCGAACACCACTGCACTGCCCTAATCCCTGAAACACCAGCCTAAACACAACCCCCTACACTGCCCGAACAACACTGCACTGCCCTAAAAACTGAAATACCACCCGAAGCACGACCCCCTACACTGCCCGAACACCACTGCACTGCCCTAATCCCTGAAACACCAGCCCCAACACGACCTCCTACACTGCCCGAACAACACTGCACTGCCCTAAACCCTGAAATACCAGCCCCAGCACGACCCCCTACACTGCCCGAACACCACTGCACTGCCTTAAGCCCTGAAACACCAGCCCCAGCACGACCCCCTACACTGCCCGAACACCACTGCACTGCCCTCAACTCTAAAACACTACCCCAGCAAGACCCCCTACACTGCCCGAACACCACTGCACTAAACACTGAAACACCACCCCCTGCACGGACCCCCACACTGACCGAACACCACTGCACTGCCCTAAACCCTATACACCACCCTCAGCATGACCCCCTACACTGCCCGAACACCACTGCTCTGCCCTAAACCCTGAAACACCACCCCTAAAACACCACCCCCAGCACGACCCCCTACACTGCCTGAACTCCACTGCACTGCCCTCAACCCTGAAACACCAGCCCCAGCACGACCCCCTACACTGCCCAAACACCACGGCACTGCCCTAATCCCTGAATCACCAGCCCCAGCCCGACCCCCACACTGCCCGAACAACACTGTACTGCACTAAACCCTGAAATACCAGCCTCAGCATGACCCCCTACACTGCCCGAACACCACTGCACTGCCCTAAACCCTGAAACACCAACCCTAAAACACCAGTCCCAGCATGACCCCCTACACTGCCCGAACAACACTGCACTGTCCTAAACCCTGAAACACCAGCCCCAGTATGACCCCCGACACTGCCCGAACACCACTGCACTGCCCTAAACCCCGAACCACCAGCCCCAGCATGACCCCCTACACTGCCCGAGCACCACTGCACTGCCCTAAACCGTGAAACACCACCCCAGCAATACGCCCTACACTGCCTGAACACCACTGCACTAAACACTAAAACTCCACCTCCAGCATGACCCCTACACTGCCTGAACACTACTGCACTGCTCTAAACTCTGAAACACCAACCCTAAAACACCACCCCAAGCACGACCCCCTACAATGCCCGAACACCACTGCACTGCCCTAAACCCTGAAACACCAGCCTCAGCACAACCCCCTACACTGCCTGAACAACACTGCAATGCCCTAAATCCTGAAATACAAGCCCCAGCACGACCCCCTACACTGCCTGAACACAAATGCACTGACCTAAACTCTGAAACACAAGCCCCAGCACGACCCCCTACACTGCCCAAATACCACTGCACTGCCCTTAACCCTGAAACATCAACCCCAGCACTATCCCCTACACTGCCCGAACACCACTGCTCTGCCCTAAACCCTGAAACACCATCCCCAGCAAGAGCCCCTACACTGCCCGAACACCACTGCACTGCCCTAAACCCTGAAACACCAGCCCCAGCATGGCACCTACACTGCCCAAATACCACTGCACTGCCCTAAACCCTGAAACACCAGCCCCAGCACGACCCCCTACACTGCCCGAACACCACTGCACTGCCCTAATCCCTGAAACACCAGCCCCAACACAAACCACTACACTGCCCGAACAACACTGCACTGCCCTAAACCCTGAAATACCAGCTCCAGCACGACCCCCTACACTGCCCGAACACCACTGCACTGCCCTAATCCCTGAAACACCAGCACCAACACGACCTCCTACACTGCCCGAACAACACTGCACTGCCCTAAACCCTGAAATACCAGCCCCAGCACGACCCCCTACACTGCCCGAACACCACTGCACTGCCTTAAGCCCTGAAAAACCAGCCCCAGCACGACCCCCTACATTACCCAAACAACACTGCACTGCCCTAAACCCTGAAACACCAGCCCCAGCAAGACCCCCAACACTGCCCGAACACCACTGCACTGCCCTAAACCCTGAAACACCACCCCAGCAATACGCCCTACACTTCCCGAAAACCACTGCACTAAACACTGAAACACTACGCCCTGCACGGCCCACTACACTGACCGAACACCACTGCACTGCCCTAAACCCTGAAACACCAGCCCCAGCATGGCACCTACACTGCCCAAATACCACTGCACTGCCCTAAACCCTGAAACACCAGCCCCAGCACGACCCCCTACACTGCCCTAACACCACTGCACTGCCCTAATCCCTGAAACACCAGCCCCAACGCAACCCCCTACACTGCCCGAACAACACTGCACTGCCCTAAACCCTGAAATACCAGCCCCAGCACGACCCCCTACACTGCCCGAACACCTCTGCACTGCCCTAATCCCTAAAACACCAGCCCCAACACGACCTCTTACACTGCCCGAACACCACTGCACTGCCCTAAACCCCGAACCACCAGCCCCAGCATGACCCCCTACACTGCCCGAGCACCACTGCACTGCCCTAAACCGTGAAACACCACCCCAGGAATACGCCCTACACTGCCTGAACACCACTGCACTAAACACTGAAACTCTACCTCCAGCACGACCCCTACACTGCCCGAACACCACTGCACTGCTATAAACTCTGAAACACCAACCCTAAAACACCACCCCCAGCACGACCCCCTACAATGCCCGAACACCACTGCACTGCCCTAAACCCTGAAACACCAGCCCTAGCACGACCCCCTACACTGCCCGAACAACACTGCAATGCCCTAAACCCTGAAATACCAGTCCCAGCACGACCCCCTACAATGCCTGAACACAAATGCACTGACCTAAACTCTGAAACACAAGCCCCAGCACGACCCCCTACACTGCCCAAATACCACTGCACTGCCCTTAACCCTGAAACATCAACCCTAGCACTATCCCCTACACTGTCCGAACACCACTGCTCTGCCCTAAACCCTGAAACACCATCCCCAGCAAGAGCCCCTACACTGCCCGAACACCACTGCTCTGCCCTAAACCCTGAAACACCAGCCCCAGCATGGCACCTACACTGCCCAAATACCACTGCACTGCCCTAAACCCTGAAACACCAGCCCCAGCACGACCCCCTACACTGCCCGAACACCACTGCACTGCCCTAATCCATGAAACACCAGCCCCAACACAAACCCCTACACTGCCCGAACAACACTGCACTGTCCTAAACCCTGAAATACCAGCCCCAGCACGACCCCCTACACTGCCCGAACACCACTGCACTGCCCTAATCCCTGAAACACCAGCCCCAACACGACCTCCTGCACTGCCCGAACAACACTGCACTGCCCTAAACCCTGAAATACCAGCCCCAGCACGACCCCCTACACTGCCCAAACACTACTGCACTGCCTTAAGCCCTGAAACACCAGCCCCAGCATGACCCCCTACACTACCCAAACAACACTGCACTGCCCTAAACCCTGAAACACCAGCAAGACCCCCTACACTGCCCGAACACCACTGCACTGCCCTAAACCCTGAAACACCACCCCAGCAATACGCCCTACACTTCCCGAAAACCACTGCACTAAACACTGAAACACCACCCCCTGCACGGCCCCCTACACGGACCGAACACCACTGCACTGCCCTAAACCCTGAAACACCAGCCCCAGCACGACCCCCTACACTGCCCGAACACCACTGCACTGCCCTAATCCCTGAAACACCAGCCCCAACACGACCTCCTGCACTGCCCAAATACCACTGCACTGCCCTAAACCCTGAAACACCAGCCCAAGCACGACCCCCTACACTGCCCTAACACCACTGCACTGCCCTAATCCCTGACACACCAGCCCCAACACAACCCCCTACACTGCCCGAACAACACTGCACTGCCCTAAACCCTGAAATACCAGCCCCAGCACGACCCCCTACACTGCCCGAACACCACTGCACTGCCCTAATCCCTGAAACACCAGCCCCAACACAACCTCTTACACTGCCCGAACAACACTGCACTGCCCTAAACCCTGAAATACAAGCCCCAGCACGACCCCCTACACTGCCCGAACACCACTGCACTGCCTTAAGCCCTGAAACACCAGCCCCAGCACGACCCCCTACACTGCCCGAACACCACTGCACTGCCCTAAACCCTAAAACACTACCCCAGCAAGACCCCCTACACTGCCCGAACACCACTGCACTGCCCTAAACCCTGAAACACCTCCCCAGCAATACGCCCTACACTTCCGGAACACCACTGCACTAAACACTGAAACACCACCCCCTGCACGGCCCCCTACACTGACCGAACACCACTGCACTGCCCTCAACCCTATATACCACCCTCAGCATGACCCCCTACACTGCCCGAACACCACTGCTCTGCCCTAAACCCTGAAACACCACCCCTAAAACACCACCCCAGCACGACCCCCTACACTGCCCGAACTCCACTGCACTGCCCTCAACCCTGAAACACCAGCCCCAGCACGACCCCCTACACTGCCCAAACACCACGGCACTGCCCTAATCCCTGAATCACCAGCCCCAGCCTGACCCCCACACTGCCCGAACAACACTGAACTGCACTAAACTCTGAAATACCAGCCTCAGCATGACCCCCTACACTGCCCGAACACCACTGCACTGCCCTAAACCCTGAAACACCAACCCTAAAACACCAGTCCCAGCATGACCCCCTACACTGCCCGAACAACACTGCACTGTCCTAAACCCTGAAACACCAGCCCCAGTATGACCCCCTACACTGCCCGAACACCACTGCACTGCCCTAAACCCCGAACCACCAGCCCCAGCAAGACCCCCCTACACTGCCCGAACACCACTGCACTGCCCTAAACCCTGAAACACCACCCCAGCAATACGCCCTACACTTCCCGAACACCACTGCACTAAACATTGAAACACCACCCCCTGCACGGCCCCCTACACTGACCGAACACCACTGCACTGCCCTAAACCCTGAGACACCAGCCCCAGCATGGCACCTACACTGCCCAAATACCACTGCACTTCCCTAAACCCTGAAACACCAGCCCCATCATGACCCCCTACACTGCCCGAACACCACTGCACTGCCCTAATCCCTGAAACACCAGCCTAAACACAACCCCCTACACTGCCCGAACAACACTGCACTGCCCTAAAAACTGAAATACCACCCGAAGCACGACCCCCTACACTGCCCGAACACCACTGCACTGCCCTAATCCCTGAAACACCAGCCCCAACACGACCTCCTACACTGCCCGAACAACACTGCACTGCCCTAAACCCTGAAATACCAGCCCCAGCACGACCCCCTACACTGCCCGAACACCACTGCACTGCCTTAAGCCCTGAAACACCAGCCCCAGCACGACCCCCTACACTGCCCGAACACCACTGCACTGCCCTCAACTCTAAAACACTACCCCAGCAAGACCCCCTACACTGCCCGAACACCACTGCACTAAACACTGAAACACCACCCCCTGCACGGACCCCCACACTGACCGAACACCACTGCACTGCCCTAAACCCTATACACCACCCTCAGCATGACCCCCTACACTGCCCGAACACCACTGCTCTGCCCTAAACCCTGAAACACCACCCCTAAAACACCACCCCCAGCACGACCCCCTACACTGCCTGAACTCCACTGCACTGCCCTCAACCCTGAAACACGAGCCCCAGCATGACCCCCTACACTGCCCAAACACCACGGCACTGCCCTAATCCCTGAATCACCAGCCCCAGCCCGACCCCCACACTGCCCGAACAACACTGTACTGCACTAAACCCTGAAATACCAGCCTCAGCATGACCCCCTACACTGCCCGAACACCACTGCACTGCCCTAAACCCTGAAACACCAACCCTAAAACACCAGTCCCAGCATGACCCCCTACACTGCCCGAACAACACTGCACTGTCCTAAACCCTGAAACACCAGCCCCAGTATGACCCCCGACACTGCCCGAACACCACTGCACTGCCCTAAACCCCGAACCACCAGCCCCAGCATGACCCCCTACACTGCCCGAGCACCACTGCACTGCCCTAAACCGTGAAACACCACCCCAGCAATACGCCCTACACTGCCTGAACACCACTGCACTAAACACTAAAACTCCACCTCCAGCATGACCCCTACACTGCCTGAACACTACTGCACTGCTCTAAACTCTGAAACACCAACCCTAAAACACCACCCCAAGCACGACCCCCTACAATGCCCGAACACCACTGCACTGCCCTAAACCCTGAAACACCAGCCTCAGCACAACCCCCTACACTGCCTGAACACAAATGCACTGACCTAAACTCTGAAACACAAGCCCCAGCACGACCCCCTACACTGCCCAAATACCACTGCACTGCCCTTAACCCTGAAACATCAACCCCAGCACTATCCCCTACACTGCCCGAACACCACTGCTCTGCCCTAAACCCTGAAACACCATCCCCAGCAAGAGCCCCTACACTGCCCGAACACCACTGCACTGCCCTAAACCCTGAAACACCAGCCCCAGCATGGCACCTACACTGCCCAAATACCACTGCACTGCCCTAAACCCTGAAACACCAGCCCCAGCATGACCCCCTACACTGCCCGAACACCACTGCACTGCCCTAATCCCTGAAACACCAGCCCCAACACAAACCACTACACTGCCCGAACAACACTGCACTGCCCTAAACCCTGAAATACCAGCTCCAGCACGACCCCCTACACTGCCCGAACACCACTGCACTGCCCTAATCCCTGAAACACCAGCACCAACACGACCTCCTACACTGCCCGAACAACACTGCACTGCCCTAAACCCTGAAATACCAGCCCCAGCACGACCCCCTACACTGCCCGAACACCACTGCACTGCCTTAAGCCCTGAAAAACCAGCCCCAGCACGACCCCCTACATTACCCAAACAACACTGCACTGCCCTAAACCCTGAAACACCAGCCCCAGCAAGACCCCCAACACTGCCCGAACACCACTGCACTGCCCTAAACCCTGAAACACCACCCCAGCAATACGCCCTACACTTCCCGAAAACCACTGCACTAAACACTGAAACACTACGCCCTGCACGGCCCACTACACTGACCGAACACCACTGCACTGCCCTAAACCCTGAAACACCAGCCCCAGCATGGCACCTACACTGCCCAAATACCACTGCACTGCCCTAAACCCTGAAACACCAGCCCCAGCACGACCCCCTACACTGCCCTAACACCACTGCACTGCCCTAATCCCTGAAACACCAGCCCCAACACAACCCCCTACACTGCCCGAACAACACTGCACTGCCCTAAACCCTGAAATACCAGCCCCAGCACGACCCCCTACACTGCCCGAACACCACTGCACTGCCCTAATCCCTAAAACACCAGCCCCAACACGACCTCTTACACTGCCCGAACAACACTGCACTGCCCTAAACCCTGAAATACCAGCCCCAGCACGACCCCCTACACTGCCCGAACACCACTGCACTGCCTTAAGCCCTGAAACACCAGCCCCAGCATGACCCCTACACTGCCCGAACACCACTGCACTGCCCTAAACCCTAAAACACTACCCCAGCAAGACCCCCTACACTGCCCGAACACCACTGCACTGCCCAAAACCCTGAAAGACCACCCCAGCAATACGTCCTACACTTCCCGAACACCACTGCACTAAACACTGAAACACCACCCCCTGCACGGCCCCCTACACTGACCGAACACCACTGCACTGCCCTCAACCCTATACACCACCCTCAGCATGACCCCCTACACTGCCCGAACACCACTGCACTGCCCTAAACCCAGAAACACCAGCCCCAGAACGACCCACTATACTGCACGAACACAACTGCACTGCCCTAAACCCTGAAACACCAGCCTCAGCGCGACCCCTTCAGTGCCCGAACACCCGTGCACTGCCCTAAACCCTGAAACAACAGCCCCAGCACAGCCACCTACACTGCCCGAATTCCACTGCACTGCCCTCAACCCTGAAACACCAGCCCCAGCACGACCCCCTACACTGCCCAAACACCACGGCACTGCCCTAATCCCTGAATCACCAGCCCCAGCCTGACCCCCACACTGTCCGAACAACACTGTACTGCACTAAACCCTGAAATACCAGCCTCAGCATGACCCCCTACACTGCCCGAACACCACTGCACTGCCCTAAACCCTGAAACACCAACCCTAAAACACCAGTCCCAGCATGACCCCCTACACTGCCCGAACAACACTGCACTGTCCTAAACCCTGATACACCAGCCCCAGTATGACCCCCTACACTGCCCGAACACCACTGCACTGCCCTAAACCCCGAACCACCAGCCCCAGCATGACCCCTACACTGTCCGAGCACCACTGCACTGCCCTAAACCGTGAAACACCACCCCAGCAATACGCCCTACACTGCCTGAACACCACTGCACTAAACACTGAAACTCCACCTCCAGCACAACCCCTACACTGCCCGAACACCACTGCACTGCTCTAAACTCTGAAACACCAACCCTAAAACACCACCCCAGCACGACCCCCTACACTGACCGAACACCACTGCACTGCCCTAAACCCTGAAACACCAGCCCCAGCACGACCCCCTACACTGCCTGAACACAAATGCACTGACCTAAACTCTGAAACACAAGCCCCAGCACGACCCACTACACTGCCCAAATACCACTGCACTGCCCTTAACCCTGGAACATCAACCCAAGCACGACCACTGACACTGCCTGAACACCATTGCGCTAAATACTGAAACACCACCCAACAGCACAACCCCCTACACTGCCGTAACACCAGTGCTCTGCCATAAACCCTGAAACACCACCCACAGCAAGACCCCCTACACTTCCCGAACATCACTGCCCTAATTACTGAAACACCAGTCCCAGAACCACCCCCTACACTATCTGAACACCACTGCACTGCCCTAAACACAAAAACACCAGCCCCAGAACGACCCCCTACACTGCCCGATCACCACTGCACTGCCCTAAAGCCTGAAACACCATCCCCAGCACGACCCCTACAGTGCCCGAACACCACTGCACTGCCCTAAATCCTGAAACACCAGCCCCAGCACAGCCCCCTACACTGCCCGAACACCACTGCACTGCCCTAAACCCTGAAACACCAGCCCCAGCACGACCCCCTACACTGCCCGAACACCACTGCACTGCCCTAAACCCTGAAAAACCACCCCCAGCAAGACCCCCTACACTGCCCGAACACCACTGCACTGCCCTAAACCATGAAACACCACACCCAGCAAAAACACCCTTTACTGCCCGAACACCACTGCACTGGCCTTAACCCTGAAACACCAGCCCAAGCATGGCCACCTACACTGCCCGAATACCACTGCACTGCCCTAATCCCTAAAACACCACCCCCTGCACGACCTCCTACACTGCCCGAGCACCACAGCACTGCCCTAAACCCTGAAACACCAGCCCCAGCATGGCATCTACACTGCCCGAATACCACTGCACTGCCCTAATCCCTAAAACACCACCCCCTGCACGACCTCCTACACTGCCCGAACACCACAGCACTGCCCTAAACCCTGAAACACCAGCCCCAGCATGGCATCTACACTGCCCGAATACCACTGCACTGCCCTAAACCCTGAAACACCAGCCCCAGCAAGACCCCCCACACTGACCGAACACCACTGCACTGCCCTAAACCCTATCCACCACCCTCAGCATGACCCCCTACACTGCCCGAACACCACTGCTCTGCCCTAAACCCCGAAACACCACCCCTAAAACACCACCCCCAGCACGACCCCCTACACTGCCTGAACTCCACTGCACTGCCCTCAACCCTGAAACACCAGCCCCAGCACGACCCCCTACACTGCCCAAACACCACGGCACTGCCCTAATCCCTGAATCACCAGCCCCAGCCCGACCCCCACACTGCCCGAACAACACTGTACTGCACTAAACCCTGAAATATCAGCCTCAGCATGACCCCCTACACTGCCCGAACACCACTGCACTGCCCTAAACCCTGAAACACCAACCCTAAAACACCAGTCCCAGCATGACCCCCTACACTGCCCGAACAACACTGCACTGTCCTAAACCCTGAAACACCAGCCCCAGTATGACCCCCGACACTGCCCGAACACCACTGCACTGCCCTAAACCCCGAACCACCAGCCCCAGCATGACCCCCTACACTGCCCGAGCACCACTGCACTGCCCTAAACCGTGAAACACCACCCCAGCAATACGCCCTACACTGCCTGAACACCACTGCACTAAACACTGAAACTCCACCTCCAGCTTGACCCCTACACTGCCCGAACACCACTGCACTGCTCTAAACTCTGAAACACCAACCCTAAAACACCACCCCCAACACGACCCCCTACACTGCCCGAACACCACTGCACTGCCCTAAACCCTAAAACACTAGCCCCAGCACGACCCCCTACACTGCCCGAACACCACTGCACTGCCCTAAACCCTGAAACACCAACCCTAAAACACCAGTCCCAGCATGACCCCCTACACTGCCCGAACAACACTGCACTGTCCTAAACCCTGAAACACTAGCCCCAGTATGACCCCCGACACTGCCCGAACACCACTGCACTGCCCTAAACCCCAAACCACCAGCCCCAGCATGACCCCCTACACTGCCCGAGCACCACTGCACTGCCCTAAACCGTGAAACACCACCCCAGCAATACGCCCTACACTGCCTGAACACCACTGCACTAAACACTAAAACTCCACCTCCAGCACGACCCCTACACTGCCTGAACACTACTGCACTGCTCTAAACTCTGAAACACCAACCCTAAAACACCACCCCAAGCACGACCCCCTACAATGCCCGAACACCACTGCACTGCCCTAAACCCTGAAACACCAGCCTCAGCACGACCCCCTACACTGCCCGAACAACACTGCAATGCCCTAAATCCTGAAATACAAGCCCCAGCACGACCCCCTACACTGCCTGAACACAAATGCACTGACCTAAACTCTGAAACACAAGCCCCAGCACGACCCCCTACACTGCCCAAATACCACTGCACTGCCCTTAACCCTGAAACATCAACCCCAGCACTATCCCCTACACTGCGCGAACACCACTGCTCTGCCCTAAACCCTGAAACACCATCCCCAGCAAGAGCCCCTACACTACCCGAACACCACTGCACTGCCCTAAACCCTGAAACACCAGCCCCAGCATGGCACCTACACTGCCCAAATACCACTGCACTGCGCTAAACCCTGAAACACCAGCCCCAGCACGACCCCCTACACTGCCCGAACACCACTGCACTGCTCTAATCCCTGAAACACCAGCCCCAACACAAACCACTACACTGCCCGAACAACACTGCACTGCCCTAAACCCTGAAATACCAGCTCCAGCACGACCCCCTACACTGCCCGAACACCACTGCACTGCCCTTATCCCTGAAACACCAGCACCAACACGACCTCCTACACTGCCCGAACAACACTGCACTGCCCTAAACCCTGAAATACCAGCCCCAGCACGACCCCCTACACTGCCCGAACACCACTGCACTGCCTTAAGCCCTGAAAAACCAGCCCCAGCACGACCCCCTACACTACCCAAACAACACTGCACTGCCCTAAACCCTGAAACACCAGCCCCAGCAAGACCCCCAACACTGCCCGAACACCACTGCACTGCCCTAAACCCTGAAACACCACCCCAGCAATACACCCTACACTTCCCGAAAACCACTGCACTAAACACTGAAACACCACGCCCTGCACGGCCCACTACACTGACCGAACACCACTGCACTGCCCTAAACCCTGAAACACCAGCCCCAGCATGGCACCTACACTGCCCAAATACCACTGCACTGCCCTAAACCCTGAAACACCAGCCCCAGCTCGACCCCCTACACTGCCCTAACACCACTGCACTGCCCTAATCTCTGAAACACCAGCCCCAGCACGACCCCCTACACTGCCCTAACACCACTGCACTGCCCTAATCCCTGAAACACCAGCCCCAACACAACCCCCTACACTGCCCGAACAACACTGCACTGCCCTAAACCCTGAAATACCAGCCCCAGCACGACCCCCTACACTGCCCGAACACCACTGCACTGCCCTAATCCCTAAAACACCAGCCCCAACATGACCTCTTACACTGCCCGAACAACACTGCACTGCCCTAAACCCTGAAATACCAGCCCCAGCACGGCCCCCTACACTGCCCGAACACCACTGCACTGCCTTAAGCCCTGAAACACCAGCCCCAGCATGACCCCTACACTGCCCGAACCCCACTGCACTGCCCTAAACCCTAAAACACTACCCCAGCAAGACCCCCTACACTGCCCGAACACCACTGCACTGCCCTAAACCCTGAAACACCACCCCAGCAATACGCCCTACACTTCCCGAACACCACTGCACTAAACACTGAAACACCACCCCCTGCACGGCCCCCTACACTGACCGAACACCACTGCACTGCCCTCAACCCTATACCCCACCCTCAGCATGACCCCCTACACTGCCCGAACACCACTGCACTGCCCTAAACCCAGAAACACCAGCCCCAGAACGACCCACTATACTGCACGAACACCACTGCACTGCCCTAAACCCTGAAACACCAGCCTCAGCGCGACCCCTTCAGTGCCCGAACACCCGTGCACTGCCCTCAACCCTGAAACACCAGCCCCAGCACGACCCCCTACACTGCCCAAACAACACGGCACTGCCCTAATCCCTGAATCACCAGCCCCAGCCTGACCCCCACACTGCCCGAACAACACTGTACTGCACTAAACCCTGAAATGCCAGCCTCAGCATGACCCCCTACACTGCCCGAACACCACTGCACTGCCCTAAACCCTGAAACACCAACCCTAAAACACCAGTCCCAGCATGACCCCCTACACTGCCCGAACAACACTGCACTGTCCTAAACCCTGAAACACTAGCCCCAGTATGACCCCCTACACTGCCCGAACACCACTGCACTGCCCTAAACCCCGAACCACCAGCCCCAGCATGACCCCTACACTGCCCGTGCACCACTGCACTGCCCTAAACCGTGAAACACCACCCCAGCAATACGCCCTACACTGCCTGAACACCACTGCACTAAACACTGAAACTCCACCTCCAGCACAACCCCTACACTGCCCGAACACCACTGCACTGCTCTAAACTCTGAAACACCAACCCTAAAACACCACCCCAGCACGACCCCCTACACTGCCTGAACACCACTGCACTGCCCTAAACCCTGAAACACCAGCCCCAGCACGACCCCCTACACTGCCTGAACACAAATGCACTGACCTAAACTCTGAAACACAAGCCCCAGCACGACCCCCTACACTGCCCAAATACCACTGCACTGCCCTTAACCCTGGAACATCAACCCAAGCACGACCACTGACACTGCCTGAACACCACTGCGCTAAATACTGAAACACCACCCAACAGCACAACCCCCTACACTGCCGTAACACCAGTGCTCTGCCATAAACCCTGAAACACCACCCACAGCAAGACCCCCTACACTTCCCGAACATCACTGCCCTAATTACTGAAACACCAGTCCCAGAAACACCCCTACACTATCTGAACACCACTGCACTGCCCTAAACACAAAAACACCAGCCCCAGAACGACCCCCTACACTGCCCGATCACCACTGCACTGCCCTAAAGCCTGAAACACCATCCCCAGCACGACCCCTACAGTGCCCGAACACCACTGCACTGCCCTAAATCCTGAAACACCAGCCCCAGCACAGCCCCCTACACTGCCCGAACACCACTGCACTGCCCTAAACCATGAAACACCACACCCAGCAAAAAAACCCTTTATTGCCCGAACACCACTGCACTGGCCTTAACCCTGAAACACCAGCCCAAGCACGGCCACCTACACTGCCCAAATACCACTGCACTGCCCTTAACCCTGAAACATCAACCCTAGCACTATCCCCTACACTGTCCGAACACCACTGCTCTGCCCTAAACCCTGAAACACCATCCCCAGCAAGAGCCCCTACACTGCCCGAACACCACTGCTCTGCCCTAAACCCTGAAACACCAGCCCCAGCATGGCACCTACACTGCCCAAATACCACTGCACTGCCCTAAACCCTGAAACACCAGCCCCAGCACGACCCCCTACACTGCCCGAACACCACTGCACTGCCCTAATCCATGAAACACCAGCCCCAACACAAACCCCTACACTGCCCGAACAACACTGCACTGTCCTAAACCCTGAAATACCAGCCCCAGCACGACCCCCTACACTGCCCGAACACCACTGCACTGCCCTAATCCCTGAAACACCAGCCCCAACACGACCTCCTGCACTGCCCGAACAACACTGCACTGCCCTAAACCCTGAAATACCAGCCCCAGCACGACCCCCTACACTGCCCAAACACTACTGCACTGCCTTAAGCCCTGAAACACCAGCCCCAGCACGACCCCCTACACTACCCAAACAACACTGCACTGCCATAAACCCTGAAACACCAGCAAGACCCCCTACACTGCCCGAACACCACTGCACTGCCCTAAACCCTGAAACACCACCCCAGCAATACGCCCTACACTTCCCGAAAACCACTGCACTAAACACTGAAACACCACCCCCTGCACGGCCCCCTACACGGACCGAACACCACTGCACTGCCCTAAACCCTGAAACACCAGCCCCAGCATGGCACCTACACTGCCCAAATACCACTGCACTGCCCTAAACCCTGAAACACCAGCCCCAGCACGACCCCCTACACTGCCCTAACACCACTGCACTGTCCTAATCCCTGAAACACCAGCCCCAACACAACCCCCTACACTGCCCGAACACCACTGCACTGCCCTAATCCCTGAAACACCAGCCCCAACACAACCTCTTACACTGCCCGAACAACACTGCACTGCCCTAAACCCTGAAACACCACCCCCAGAAAGACCCCCTACACTGCCCAAACACCACTGCACTGCCCTAAACCCTGAAACATCACCCCCAGCATGACACCCTACACTGCCCGAACACCACTGCACTGCCCTAAACCCTGAAACATCAGCCCCAGCACAACCCCCTACACTGCCCGAACACCACTGCACTGCCCTAAACGCTGAAACACCAGCCCCAGAACGACCCCCTACACTGCCCGAACACCACTGCACTGCCCTAAAACTCTGAAACACCATCACCAGCACGACCCCTACAGTGCCCGAACACCACTGTACTGCCCTAAACCCTGAAACACCAGCCCCAGCACAGCCCCCTACACTGCCCTAACACCACTGCACTGCCCTAAACCCTGAAACACCAGCCCCAGCAAGACCCCCTACACTGCCCGAACACCACTGCACTAAACACTGAAACACCACCCCCTGCACGGACCCCCACACTGACCGAACACCACTGCACTGCCCTAAACCCTATACACCACCCTCAGCATGACCCCCTACACTGCCCGAACACCACTGCTCTGCCCTAAACCCTGAAACACCACCCCTAAAACACCACCCCCAGCACGACCCCCTACACTGCCTGAACTCCACTGCACTGCCCTCAACCCTGAAACACCAGCCCCAGCACGACCCCCTACACTGCCCAAACACCACGGCACTGCCCTAATCCCTGAATCACCAGCCCCAGCCCGACCCCCACACTGCCCGAACAACACTGTACTGAACTAAACCCTGAAATACCAGCCTCAGCATGACCCCCTACACTGCCCGAACACCACTGCACTGCCCTAAACCCTGAAACGCCAACCCTAAAACACCAGTCCCAGCATGACCCCCTACACTGCCCAAACAACACTGCACTGTCCTAAACCCTGAAACACCAGCCCCAGTATGACCCCCGACACTGCCCGAACACCACTGCACTGCCCTAAACCCCGAACCACCAGCCCCAGCATGACCCCCTACACTGCCCGAGCACCACTGCACTGCCCTAAACCGTGAAACACCACCCCAGCAATACGCCCTACACTGCCTGAACACCACTGCACTAAACACTGAAACTCCACCTCCAGCACGACCCCTACACTGCCCGAACACCACTGCACTGCTCTAAACTCTGAAACACCAACCCTAAAACACCACCCCCAACACGACCCCCTACACTGCCCGAACACCACTGCACTGCCCTAAACCCTAAAACACTAGCCCCAGCACGACCCCCTACACTGCCCGAACACCACTGCACTGCCCTAAACCCTGAAACACCAACCCTAAAACACCAGTCCCAGCATGACCCCCTACACTGCCCGAACAACACTGCACTGTCCTAAACCCTGAAACACTAGCCCCAGTATGACCCCCGACACTGCCTGAACACCACTGCACTGCCCTGAACCCCGAACCACCAGCCCCAGCATGACCCCCTACACTGCCCGAGCACCACTGCACTGCCCTAAACCGTGAAACACCACCCCAGGAATACGCCCTACACTGCCTGAACACCACTGCACTAAACACTGAAACTCTACCTCCAGCACGACCCCTACACTGCCCGAACACCACTGCACTGCTATAAACTCTGAAACACCAACCCTAAAACACCACCCCCAGCACGACCCCCTACAATGCCCGAACACCACTGCACTGCCCTAAACCCTGAAACACCAGCCCCAGCACGACCCCCTACACTGCCCGAACAACACTGCAATGCCCTAAACCCTGAAATACCAGTCCCAGCACGACCCCCTACAATGCCTGAACACAAATGCACTGACCTAAACTCTGAAACACATGCCCCAGCACGACCCCCTACACTGCCCAAATACCACTGCACTGCCCTTAACCCTGAAACATCAACCCTAGCACTATCCCCTACACTGTCCGAACACCACTGCTCTGCCCTAAACCCTGAAACACCATCCCCAGCAAGAGCCCCTACACTGCCCGAACACCACTGCTCTGCCCTAAACCCTGAAACACCAGCCCCAGCATGGCACCTACACTGCCCAAATACCACTGCACTGCCCTAAACCCTGAAACACCAGCCCCAGCACGACCCCCTACACTGCCAGAACACCACTGCACTGCCCTAATCCATGAAACACCAGCCCCAACACAAACCCCTACACTGCCCGAACAACACTGCACTGTCCTAAACCCTGAAATACCAGCCCCAGCACGACCCCCTACACTGCCCGAACACCACTGCACTGCCCTAATCCCTGAAACACCAGCCCCAACACGACCTCCTGCACTGCCCGAACAACACTGCACTGCCCTAAACCCTAAAACACTACCCCAGCAAGACCCCCTACACTGCCCGAACACCACTGCACTGCCCTAAACCCTGAAACACCACCCCAGCAATACGCCCTACACTTCCCGAACACCACTGCACTAAACACTGAAACACCACCCCCTGCACGGCCCCCTACACTGACCGAACACCACTGCACTGCCCTCAACCCTATACACCACCCTCAGCATGACCCCCTACAATGCCCGAACACCACTGCTCTGCCCTAAACCCTGAAACACCACCCCTAAAACACCACTCCCAGCACGACCCCCAACACTGCCCGAACTCCACTGCACTGCCCTCAACCTTGAAACACCAGCCCCAGCACGACCCCCTACACTGCCCAAACACCACGGCACTGCCCTAATCCCTGAATCACCAGCCCCAGCCTGACCCCCACACTGCCCGAACAACACTGAACTGCACTAAACTCTGAAATACCAGCCTCAGCATGACCCCCTACACTGCCTGAACACCACTGCACTGCCCTAAACCCTGAAACACCAACCCTAAAACACCAGTCCCAGCATGACCCCCTACACTGCCCGAACAACACTGCACTGTCCTAAACCCTGAAACACCAGCCCCAGTATGACCCCCTACACTGCCCGAACACCACTGCACTGCCCTAAACCCCGAGCCACCAGCCCCAGCAAGACCCCCTACACTGCCCGAACACCACTGCACTGCCCTAAACCCTGAAACACCACCCCAGCAATACGCCCTACACTTCCCGAACACCACTGCACTAAATATTGAAACACCACCCCCTGCACGGCCCCCTACACTGACCGAACACCACTGCACTGCCCTAAACCCTGAGACACCAGCCCCAGCATGGCACCTACACTGCCCGAACACCACTGCACTGCCCTAATCCCTGAAACACCAGCCCGAACACAACCCCCTACACTGCCCGAACAACACTGCACTGCCCTAAACCCTGAAATACCACCCGAAGCACGACCCCCTACACTGCCCGAACACCACTGCACTGCCCTAATCCCTGAAACACCAGCCCCAACACGACCTCCTACACTGCCCGAACAACACTGCACTGCCCTAAACCATGAAATACCAGCCCCAGCACGACCCCCTACACTGCCCGAACACCACTGCACTGCCTTAAGCCCTGAAACACCAGCCCCAGCACGACCCCCTACACTGCCCGAACACCACTGCACTGCCCTCAACTCTAAAACACTACCCCAGCAAGACCCCCTACACTGCCCGAACACCACTGCACTAAACACTGAAACACCACCCCCTGCACGGACCCCCACACTGACCGAACACCACTGCACTGCCCTAAACCCTATACACCACCCTCAGCATGACCCCCTACACTGCCCGAACACCACTGCTCTGCCCTAAACCCTGAAACACCACCCCTAAAACACCACCCCCAGCACGACCCCCTACACTGCCTGAACTCCACTGCACTGCCCTCAACCCTGAAACACCAGCCCCAGCACGACCCCCTACACTGCCCAAACACCACAGCACTGCCCTAATCCCTGAATCACCAGCCCCAGCCCGACCCCCACACTGCCCGAACAACACTGTACTGCACTAAACCCTGAAATACCAGCCTCAGCATGACCCCCTACACTGCCCGAACACCACTGCACTGCCCTAAACCCTGAAACACCAACCCTAAAACACCAGTCCCAGCATGACCCCCTACACTGCCCGAACAACACTGCCCTGTCCTAAACCCTGAAACACCAGCCCCAGTATGACCCCCGACACTGCCCGAACACTACTGCACTGCCCTAAACCCCGAACCACCAGCCCCAGCATGACCCCCTACACTGCCCAAGCACAACTGCACTGCCCTAAACCCTGAAACACCAACCCTAAAACACCAGTCCCAGCATGACCCCGTACACTGCCCGAACAACACTGCACTGTCCTAAACCCTGAAACACCAGCCCCAGTATGACCCCCGACACTGCCCGAACACTACTGCACTGCCCTAAACCCCGAACCACCAGCCCCAGCATGACCCCCTACACTGCCCGAGCACCACTGCACTGCCCTAAACCGTGAAACACCACCCCAGCAATACGCCCTACACTGCCTGAACACCACTGCACTAAACACTAAAACTCCACCTCCAGCACGACCCCTACACTGCCTAAACACTACTGCACTGCTCTAAACTCTGAAACACCAACCCTAAAACACCACCCCAAGCACGACCCCCTACAATGCCCGAACACCACTGCACTGCCCTAAACCCTGAAACACCAGCCTCAGCACGACCCCCTACACTGCCCGAACAACACTGCAATGCCCTAAACCCTGAAATACAAGCCCCAGCACGACCCCCTACACTGCCTGAACACAAATGCACTGACCTAAACTCTGAAACACAAGCCCCAGCACGACTCCCTACACTGCCCAAATACCACTGCACTGCCCTTAACCCTGAAACATCAACCCCAGCACTATCCCCTACACTGCCCGAACACCACTGCTCTGCCCTAAACCCTGAAACACCATCCCCAGCAAGAGCCCCTACACTGCCCGAACACCACTGCACTGCCCTAAACCCTGAAACACCAGCCCCAGCATGGCACCTACACTGCCCAAATACCACTGCACTGCCCTAAACCCTGAAACACCAGCCCCAGCACGACCCCCTACACTGCCCGAACACCACTGCACTGCCCTAATCCCTGAAACACCAGCCCCAACACAAACCACTACACTGCCCGAACAACACTGCACTGCCCCAAACCCTGAAATACCAGCTCCAGCACGACCCCCTATACTGCCCGAACACCACTTCACTGCCCTAATCCCTGAAACACCAGCACCAACACGACCTCCTACACTGCCCGAACAACACTGCACTGCCCTAAACCCTGAAATACCAGCCCCAGCACGACCCCCTACACTGCCCGAACACCACTGCACTGCCTTAAGCCCTGAAAAACCAGCCCCAGCACGACCCCCTACACTACCCAAACAACACTGCACTGCCCTAAACCCTGAAACACCAGCCCCAGCAAGACCCCCAACACTGCCCGAACACCACTGCACTGCCCTAAACCCTGAAACACCACCCCAGCAATACGCCCTACACTTCCCGAAAACCACTGCACTAAACACTGAAACACCACGCCCTGCACGGCCCACTACACTGACCGAACACCACTGCACTGCCATAAACCCTGAAACACCAGCCCCAGCATGGCACCTACACTGCCCAAATACCACTGCACTGCCCTAAACCCTGAAACACCAGCCCCAGCACGACCCCCTACACTGCCCTAACACCACTGCACTGCCCTAATCCCTGAAACACCAGCCCCAACACAACCCCCTACACTGCCCGAACAACACTGCACTGCACTAAACCATGAAATACCAGCCCCAGCACGACCCCCTACACTGCCCGAACACCACTGCACTGCCCTAATCCCTAAAACACCAGCCCCAACACGACCTCTTACACTGCCCGAACAACACTGCCCTGCCCTAAACCCTGAAATACCAGCCCCAGCACGACCCCCTACACTGCCCGAACACCACTGCACTGCCTTAAGCCCTGAAGCACCAGCCCCAGCACTTCCCCTAAACTGCCCGAACACCACTGCACTGCCCTAAACCCTAAAACACTACCCCAGCAAGACTCCCTACACTGCCCGAACACCACTGCACTGCCCTAAACCCTGAAACACCACCCCAGCAATACGCCCTACACTTCCCGAACACCACTGCACTAAACACTGAAACACCACCCCCTGCACGGCCCCCTACACTGACCGAACACCACTGCACTGCCCTCAACCCTATACACCACCCTCAGCATGACCCCCTACACTGCCCGAACACCACTGCACTGCCCTAAACCCAGAAACACCAGCCCCAGAACGACCCACTATACTGCACGAACACCACTGCACTGCCCTAAACCCTGAAACACCAGCCTCAGCGCGACCCCTTCAGTGCCCGAACACCCGTGCACTGCCCTAAACCCTGAAACAACAGCCCCAGCAAAGCCACCTACACTGCCCGAACCCAACTGCACTGCCCTCAACCCTGAAACACCAGCCCCAGCACGACCCCCTACACTGCCCAAACACCACGGCACTGCCCTAATCCCTGAATCACCAGCCCCAGCCTGACCCCCACACTGCCCGAACAACACTGTACTGCACTAAACCCTGAAATACCAGCCTCAGCATGACCCCCTACACTGCCCGAACACCACTGCACTGCCCTAAACCCTGAAACACCAACCCTAAAACACCAGTCCCAGCATGACCCCCTACACTGCCGGAACAACACTGCACTGTCCTAAACCCTGAAACACCAGCCCCAGTATGACCCCCTACACTGCCCGAACACCACTGCACTGCCCTAAACCCCGAACCACCAGCCCCAGCATGACCCCTACACTGCCCGAGCACCACTGCACTGCCCTAAACCGTGAAACACCACCCCAGCAATACGCCCTACACTGCCTGAACACCACTGCACTAAACACTGAAACTCCACCTCCAGCACAACCCCTACACTGCCCGAACACCACTGCACTGCTCTAAACTCTGAAACACCAACCCTAAAACACCACCCCAGCACAACCCCCTACACTGCCCGAACACCACTGCACTGCCCTAAACCCTGAAACACCAGCCCCAGCACGACCCCCTACACTGCCCGAACAACACTGCAATGCCCTAAACCCTGAAATACCAGCCCCAGCACGACCCCCTACACTGCCTGAACACAAATGCACTGACCGAAACTCTGAAACACAAGCCCCAGCACGACCCCCTACACTGCCCAAATACCACTGCACTGCCCTTAACCCTGGAACATCAACCCAAGCACGACCACTGACACTGCCTGAACACCACTGCGCTAAATACTGAAACACCACCCAACAGCACAACCCCCTACACTGCCGTAACACCAGTGCTCTGCCCTAAACCCTGAAACACCACCCACAGCAAGACCCCCTACACTTCCCGAACATCACTGCCCTAGTTACTGAAACACCAGTCCCAGAACCACCCCTACACTATCTGAACACCACTGCACTGCCCTAAACACAAAAACACCAGCCCCAGAACGACCCCCTACACTGCCCGATCACCACTGCACTGCCCTAAAGCCTGAAACACCATCCCCAGCACGACCCCTACAGTGCCCGAACACCACTGCACTGCCCTAAATCCTGAAACACCAGCCCCAGCACAGCCCCCTACACTGCCTGAACACCACTGCACTGCCCTAAACCCTGAAACACCAGCCCCAGCACGACCCCCTACACTGCCCGAACACCACTGCACTGCCCTAAACCCTGAAAAACCACCCCAGCAAGACCCCCTACACTGCCCGAACACCACTGCACTGCCCTAAACCATGAAACACCACACCCAGCAAAAAAAACCTTTACTGCCCGAACACCACTGCACTGGCCTTAACCCTGAAACACCAGCCCAAGCACGGCCACCTACACTGCCCGAATACCACTGCACTGCCCTAATCCCTAAAACACCACCCCCTGCACGACCTCCTACACTGCCCGAACACCACAGCACTGCCCTAAACCCTGAAACACCAGCCCCAGAATGGCATCTACACTGCCCGAATACCAATGCACTGCCCTAAACCCTGAAACACCAGCCCCAGCACGACCCCCTACACTGCCCGAACACCACTGCACTGCCCTAATCCCTGAAACACCAGCCCCAACACAACCCCCTACACTGCTCGAACAACACTGCAGTGCCCTCAACCCTGAAACACCACCCCCAGCAAGACCCCCTAGACTGCCCAAACACCACTGCACTGCCCTAATCCCTGAAACACCACCCCCAGCAAGACCCCCTACACTGCCCGAACACCACTGCACTGCCCTAAACCCTGAAACACCACTCCCAGCAAGACCCCCTAGATTGCCCGAACACCACTGCACTGCCCTAATCCCTGAAACACCAGCCCCAGCAAGACCACCTACGCTGCCCAAACACCACTGCCCTAAACCCTGAAACACCACTCCCAGCAAGACCCCCTAGACTGCCCAAACACCACTGCACTGCCCTAATCCCTGAAACACCACCCCCCGCACGGCCACCTATGCTGCCCAAACACCACTGCCCTCAACCCTGAAACACCACCCCCAACAAGACCCCCTAGACTGCCCAAACACCACTGCACTGCCCTAATCCCTGAAACACCACCCCCAGCAAGACCCCCTTCACTGCCCGAACACCCCTGCACTGCCCTAAACCCTGAAACACCACTCCCAGCAAGACCCCCTAGACTGCCCGAACACCACTGCAATGCCCTAAACCCTGAAATACCAGCCCCAGCACGACCCCCTACACTGCCTGAACACAAATGCACTGACCGAAACTCTGAAACACAAGCCCCAGCACGACCCCCTACACTGCCCAAATACCACTGCACTGCCCTTAACCCTGGAACATCAACCCAAGCACGACCACTGACACTGCCTGAACACCACTGCGCTAAATACTGAAACACCACCCAACAGCACAACCCCCTACACTGCCGTAACACCAGTGCTCTGCCCTAAACCCTGAAACACCACCCACAGCAAGACCCCCTACACTTCCCGAACATCACTGCCCTAGTTACTGAAACACCAGTCCCAGAACCACCCCTACACTATCTGAACACCACTGCACTGCCCTAAACACAAAAACACCAGCCCCAGAACGACCCCCTACACTGCCCGATCACCACTGCACTGCCCTAAAGCCTGAAACACCATCCCCAGCACGACCCCTACAGTGCCCGAACACCACTGCACTGCCCTAAATCCTGAAACACCAGCCCCAGCACAGCCCCCTACACTGCCTGAACACCACTGCACTGCCCTAAACCCTGAAACACCAGCCCCAGCACGACCCCCTACACTGCCCGAACACCACTGCACTGCCCTAAACCCTGAAAAACCACCCCAGCAAGACCCCCTACACTGCCCGAACACCACTGCACTGCCCTAAACCCTGAAAAACCACCCCAGCAAGACCCCCTACACTGCCCGAACACCACTGCACTGGCCTTAACCCTGAAACACCAGCCCAAGCACGGCCACCTACACTGCCCGAATACCACTGCACTGCCCTAATCCCTAAAACACCACCCCCTGCACGACCTCCTACACTGCCCGAACACCACAGCACTGCCCTAAACCCTGAAACACCAGCCCCAGCATGGCATCTACACTGCCCGAATACCAATGCACTGTCCTAAACCCTGAAACACCAGCCCCAGCACGACCCCCTACACTGCCCGAACACCACTGCACTGCCCTAATCCCTGAAACACCAGCCCCAACACAACCCCCTACACTGCCCGAACAACACTGCAGTGCCCTCAACCCTGAAACACCACCCCCAGCAAGACCCCCTAGACTGCCCAAACACCACTGCACTGCCCTAATCCCTGAAACACCACCCCCAGCAAGACCCCCTACACTGCCCGAACACCACTGCACTGCCCTAAACCCTGAAACACCACTCCCAGCAAGACCCCCTAGATTGCCCGAACACCACTGCACTGCCCTAATCCCTGAAACACCAGCCCCAGTAAGACCACCTACGCTGCCCAAACACCACTGCCCTAAACCCTGAAACACCACTCCCAGCAAGACCCCCTAGACTGCCCAAACACCACTGCACTGCCCTAATCCCTGAAACACCACCCCCCGCACGGCCACCTACGCTGCCCAAACACCACTGCCCTCAACCCTGAAACACCACCCCCAACAAGACCCCCTAGACTGCCCAAACACCACTGCACTGCCCTAATCCCTGAAACACCACCCCCAGCAAGACCCCCTTCACTGCCCGAACACCACTGCACTGCCCTAAACCCTGAAACACCACTCCCAGCAAGACCCCCTAGACTGCCCGAACACCACTGGACTGCCCTAATCCCTGAAACACCAGCCCCAGCAAGACAACCTACGCTGCCCAAACACCACTGCCCTAAACCCTGAAACACCACCCCCAGCAAGACCCCCTAGACTGCCCAAACACCACTGCACTGCCATAATCCCTGAAACACCACCCCCAGCAAGACCCCCTACACTGCCCGAACACCACTGCACTGCCCTAAACCCTGAAACACCACTCCCAGCAAGACCCCCTAGACTGCCCGAACATCACTGCACTGCCCTAAACCCTGAAACACCAGCCTCAGCGCGACCCCTTCAGTGCCCGAACACCCGTGCACTGCCCTAAACCCTGAAACAACAGCCCCAGCACAGCCACCTACACTGCCCGAACTCCACTGCACTGCCCTCAACCCCGAAACACCAGCCCCAGCACGACCCCCTACACTGCCCAAACACCACGGCACTGCCCTAATCCCTGAATCACCAGCCCCAGCCTGACCCCCACACTGCCCGAACAACACTGTACTGCACTAAACCCTGAAATACCAGCCTCAGCATGACCCCCTACACTGCCCGAACACCACTGCACTGCCCTAAACCCTGAAACACCAACCCTAAAACACCAGACCCAGCATGACCCCCTACACTGCCCGAACAACACTGCACTGTCCTAAACCCTGAAACACCAGCCCCAGTATGACCCCCTACACTGCCCGAACACCCCTGCACTGCCCTAAACCCCGAACCACCAGCCCCAGCAAGACCCCCTACACTGCCCGAACACCACTGCACTGCCCTAAACCCTGAAACACCACCCCAACAATACGCCCTACACTTCCCGAACACCACTGCACTAAACATTGAAACACCACCCCCTGCACGGCCCCCTACACTGACCGAACACCACTGCACTGCCCTAAACCCTGAAACACCAGCCCCAGCATGGCCCCTACACTGCCCAAATACCACTGCACTGCCCTAAACCCTGAAACACCAGCCCCATCACGACCCCCTACACTGCCCGAACACCACTGCACTGTGCTAATCCCTGAAAAACCAGCCCCAACACAACCCCCTACACTGCCCGAACAACACTGCACTGCCCTAAACCCTGAAATACCACCCGAAGCACGACCCCCTACACTGCCCGAACACCACTGCACTGCCCTAATCCCTGAAACACCAGCCCCAACACGACCTCCTACACTGCCCCAACACGACCTCCTACACTGCCCGAACAACACTGCACTGCCCTAAACCCTGAAATACCAGCCCCAGCACGACCCCCTACACTGCCCGAACACGACTGCACTGCCTTAAGCCCTGAAACACCAGCCCCAGCACGACCCCCTACACTGCCCGAACACCACTGCACTGCCCTCAACTCTAAAACACTACCCCAGCAAGACCCCCTACACTGCCCGAACACCAATGCACTGCCCTAAACCCTGAAAAACCACCCCAGCAAGACCCCCTACACTGCCCGAACACCACTGCACTGCCCTAAACCATGAAACACCACACCCAGCAAAAAAAACCTTTACTGCCCGAACACCACTGCACTGGCCTTAACCCTGAAACACCAGCCCAAGCACGGCCACCTACACTGCCCGAATACCACTGCACTGCCCTAATCCCTAAAACACCACCCCCTGCACGACCTCCTACACTGCCCGAACACCACAGCACTGCCCTAAACCCTGAAACACCAGCCCCAGCATGGCATCTACACTGCCCGAATACCACTGCACTGCCCTAAACCCTGAAACACCAGCCCCAGCACGACCCCCTACACTGCCCGAACACCACTGCACTGCCCTAATCCCTGAAACACCAGCCCCAACACAACCCCCTACACTGCCCGAACAACACTGCAGTGCCCTCAACCCTGAAACACCACCCCCAGCAAGACCCCCTAGACTGCCCAAACACCACTGCACTGCCCTAATCCCTGAAACACCACCCCCAGCAAGACCCCCTACACTGCCCGAACACCACTGCACTGCCCTAAACCCTGAAACACCACTCCCAGCAAGACCCCCTAGATTGCCCGAACACCACTGCACTGCCCTAATCCCTGAAACACCAGCCCCAGCAAGACCACCTACGCTGCCCAAACACCACTGCCCTAAACCCTGAAACACCACTCCCAGCAAGACCCCCTAGACTGCCCAAACACCACTGCACTGCCCTAATCCCTGAAACACCACCCCCAGCACGGCCACCTACGCTGCCCAAACACCACTGCCCACAACCCTGAAACACCACCCCCAACAAGACCCCCTAGACTGCCCAAACACCACTGCACTGCCCTAATCCCTGAAACACCACCCCCAGCAAGACCCCCTTCACTGCCCGAACACCACTGCACTGCCCTAAACCCTGAAACACCACTCCCAGCAAGACCCCCTAGACTGCCCGAACACCACTGCACTGCCCTAATCCCTGAAACACCAGCCCCAGCAAGACCACCTACGCTGCCCAAACACCACTGCCCTAAACCCTGAAACACCACTCCCAGCAAGACCCCCTAGACTGCCCAAACACCACTGCACTGCCCTAATCCCTGAAACACCACCCCCAGCAATACCACCTACGCTGCCCAAACACCACTGCCCTAAACCCTGAAACACCACCCCCAGCAAGACCCCCTAGACTGCCCAAACACCACTGCACTGCCCTAATCCCTGAAACACCACCCCCAGCAAGACCCCCTACACTGCCCGAACACCACTGCACTGCCCTAAACCCTGAAACACCACTCCCAGCAAGACCCCCTAGACTGCCCGAACATCACTGCACTGCCCTAAACCCTGAAACACCAGCCTCAGCGCGACCCCTTCAGTGCCCGAACACCCGTGCACTGCCCTAAACCCTGAAACAACAGCCCCAGCACAGCCACCTACACTGCCCGAACTCCACTGCACTACCCTCAACCCCGAAACACCAGCCCCAGCACGACCCCCTACACTGCCCAAACACCACGGCACTGCCATAATCCCTGAATCACCAGCCCCAGCCTGACCCCAACACTGCCCGAACAACACTGTACTGCACTAAACCCTGAAATACCAGCCTCAGCATGACCCCCTACACTGCCCGAACACCACTGCACTGCCCTAAACCCTGAAACACCAACCCTAAAACACCAGTCCCAGCATGACCCCCTACACTGCCCGAACAACACTGCACTGTCCTAAACCCTGAAACACCAGCCGCAGTATGACCCCCTACACTGCCCGAACACCACTGCACTGCCCTAAACCCCGAACCACCAGACCCAGCAAGACCCCCTACACTGCCCGAACACCACTGCACTGCCCTAAACCCTGAAACACCACCCCAGCAATACGCCCTACACTTCCCGAACACCACTGCACTAAACATTGAAACACCACCCCCTGCACTGCCCCCTACACTGACCGAACACCACTGCACTGCCCTAAACCCTGAAACACCAGCCCCAGCATGGCCCCTACACTGCCCAAATACCACTGCACTGCCCTAAACCCTGAAACACCAGCCCCATCACGACCCCCTACACTGCCCGAACACCACTGCACTGCGCTAATCCCTGAAACACCAGCCCCAACACAACCCCCTACACTGCCCGAACAACACTGCACTGCCCTAAACCCTGAAATACCACCCGAAGCACGACCCCCTACACTGCCCGAACACCAATGCACTGCCCTAATCCCTGAAACACCAGCCCCAACACGACCTCCTACACTGCCCGAACAACACTGCACTGCCCTAAACCCTGAAATACCAGCCCCAGCACGACCCCCTACACTGCCCGAACACGACTGCACTGCCTTAAGCCCTGAAACACCAGCCCCAGCACGACCCCCTACACTGCCGGAACACCACTGCACTGCCCTCAACTCTAAAACACTACCCCAGCAAGACCCCCTACACTGCCCGAACACCACTGTACTAAACACTGAAACACCACCCCCTGCACAGACCCCCACACTGACCGAACACCACTGCACTGCCCTAAACCCTATACACCACCCTCAGCATGACCCCCTACACTGCCCGAACACCACTGCTCTGCCCTAAACCCTGAAACACCACCCCTAAAACACCACCCCCAGCACGACCCCCTACACTGCCTGAACTCCACTGCACTGCCCTCAACCCTGAAACACCAGCCCCAGCACGACCCCCTACACTGCCCAAACACCACGGCACTGCCCTAATCCCTGAATCAGCAGCCCCAGCCCGACCCCCACACTGCCCGAACAACACTGTACTGCCCTAAACCCTGAAACACCAACCCTAAAACACCAGTCCCAGCATGACCCCCTACACTGCCCGAACAACACTGCACTGTCCTAAACCCTGAAACACCAGCCCCAGTATGACCCCCGACACTGCCCGAACACCACTGCACTGCCCTAAACCCCAAACCACCAGCCCCAGCATGACCCCCTACACTGCCCGAGCACCACTGCACTGCCCTAAACCGTGAAACACTACCCCAGCAATACGCCCTACACTGCCTGAACACCACTGCACTAAACACTAAAACTCCACCTCCAGCACGACCCCTACACTGCCTGAACACCACTGCACTGCCCTAAACCCTGAAACACCAGCCCAAGCACGACCCCCTACACTGCCCGAACAACACTACAATGCCCTAAACCCTGAAATACAAGCCCCAGCACGACCCCCTACACTGCCTGAACACAAATGCACTGACCTAAACTCTGAAACACAAGCCCCAGCACGACCCCTACACTGCCCAAATACCACTGCACTGCCCTTAACCCTGAAACATCAACCACAGCACTATCCCCTACACTGCCCGAACACCACTGCTCTTCCCTAAACCCTGAAACACCATCCCCAGCAAGAGCCCCTACACTGCCCGAACACCACTGCACTGCCCTAAACCCTGAAACACCAGCCCCAGCATGGCACCTACACTGCCCAAATACCACTGCACTGCCCTAAACCCTGAAACACCAGCCCCAGCACGACAACCTACACTGCCCGAACACCACAGCACTGCCCTAATCCCTGAAACACCAGCCCCAACACAAACGCCTACACTGCCCGAACAACACTGCACTGCCCTAAACCCTGAAATACCAGCCCCAGCACGACCCCCTACACTGCCCGAACACCACTGCACTGCCTTAAGCCCTGAAACACCAGCCCCAGCACGACCCCCTACACTACCCAAACAACACTGCACTGCCGTAAACCCTGAAACACCAGCCCCAGCAAGACCCCCTACACTGCCCGAACACCACTGCACTGCCCTAAACCCTGAAACACCACCCCAGCAATACGCCCTACACTTCCCGAACACCACTGCACTAAACATTGAAACACCACCCCCTGCAAGGCCCCCTACACTCACCGAACAGCACTGCACTGCCCTAATCCCTGAAACACCAGCCCCAACACGACCCCCTACACTGCCCGAACACCACTGCACTGCCCTAAACCCTGAAACACCACCCCAGCAATACGCCCTACACTTCCCGAAAACCACTGCACTAAACACTGAAACACCACGCCCTGCACGGCCCACTACACTGACCGAACACCACTGCACTGCCCTAAACCCTGAAACACCAGCCCCAGCATGGCACCTACACTGCCCAAATACCACTGCACTGCCCTAAACCCTGAAACACCAGCCCCAGCACGACCCCCTACACTGCCCTAACACCACTGCACTGCCCTAATCCCTGAAACACCAGCCCCAACACAACCCCCTACACTGCCCGAACAACACTGCACTGCCCTAAACCCTGAAATACCAGCCCCAGCACGACCCCCTACACTACCCGAACACCACTGCACTGCCCTAATCCCTAAAACACCAGCCCCAACACGACCTCTTACACTGTCCGAACAACACTGCACTGCCATAAACCCTGAAATACCAGCCCCAGCACAACCCCCTACACTGCCCGAACACCACTGCACTGCCTTAAGCCCTGAAACACCAGCCCCAGCACGAGCCCTACACTGCCCGAACACCACTGCACTGCCCTAAACCCTAAAACACTACCCCAGCAAGACCCCCTACACTGCCCGAACACCACTGCACTGCCCTAAACCCTGAAACACCACCCCAGCAATACGCCCTACACTTCCCGAACACCACTGCACTAAACACTGA
Organism: Triturus cristatus; assembly: GCF_964204655.1. Taxonomy (NCBI): domain Eukaryota; kingdom Metazoa; phylum Chordata; class Amphibia; order Caudata; family Salamandridae; genus Triturus; species Triturus cristatus. The sequence goes on along the minus strand of NC_140579.1, from coordinate 867,372,331 downwards.
AACACCACCCCCTGCACGGCCCCCTACACTGACCGAACACCACTGCACTGCCCTCAACCCTATACACCACCCTCAGCATGACCCCCTACACTGCCCGAACACCACTGCACTGCCCTAAACCCAGAAACACCAGCCCCAGAACGACCCACTATACTGCACGAACACCACTGCACTGCCCTAAACCCTGAAACACCAGCCTCAGCGCGACCCCTTCAGTGCCCGAACACCCGTGCACTGCCCTAAACCCTGAAACAACAGCCCCAGCAAAGCCACCTACACTGCCCGAACTCCACTGCACTGCCCTCAACCCTGAAACACCAGCCCCAGCACGACCCCCTACACTGCCCAAACACCACGGCACTGCCCTAATCCCTGAATCACCAGCCCCAGCCTGACCCCCACACTGCCCGAACAACACTGTACTGCACTAAACCCTGAAACACCAGCCCCAGCACGACCCCCTACACTGCCCGAACACCACAGCACTGCCCTAATCCCTGAAACACCAGCCCCAACACAAACGCCTACACTGCCCGAACAACACTGCACTGCCCTAAACCCTGAAATACCAGCCCCAGCACGACCCCCTACACTGCCCGAACACCACTGCACTGCCTTAAGCCCTGAAACACCAGCCCCAGCACGACCCCCTACACTACCCAAACAACACTGCACTGCCCTAAACCCTGAAACACCAGCCCCAGCAAGACCCCCTACACTGCCCGAACACCACTGCACTGCCCTAAACCCTGAAACACCACCCCAGCAATACGCCCTACACTTCCCGAAAACCACTGCACTAAACACTGAAACACCACGCCCTGCACGGCCCACTACACTGACCGAACACCACTGCACTGCCCTAAACCCTGAAACACCAGCCCCAGCATGGCATCTACACTGCTCAAATACCACTGCACTGCCCTAAACCCTGAAACACCAGCCCCAGCACGACCCCCTACACTGCCCTAACACCACCGCACTGCCCTAATCCCTGAAACACCAGCCCCAACACAACCCCCTACACTGCCCGAACAACACTGCACTGCCCTAAACCCTGAAATACCAGCCCCAGCACGACCCCCTACACTGCCCAAACACCACTGCACTGCCCTAATCCCTAAAACACCAGCCCCAACACGACCTCTTACACTGCCTGAACAACACTGCACTGCCCTAAACCCTGAAATACCAGCCCCAGCACAACCCCCTACACTGCCCGTACACCACTGCACTGCCTTAAGCCCTGAAACACCAGCCCCAGCACGAGCCCTACACTGCCCGAACACCACTGCACTGCCCTAAACCCTAAAACACTACCCCAGCAAGACCCCCTACACTGCCCGAACACCACTGCACTGCCCTAAACCCTGAAACACCACCCCAGCAATACGCCCTACACTTCCCGAACACCACTGCACTAAACACTGAAACACCACCCCCTGCACGGCCCGCTACACTGACCGAACACCACTGCACTGCCCTCAACCCTATACACCACCCTCAGCATGACCCCCTACACTGCCCGAACACCACTGCACTGCCCTAAACCCAGAAACACCAGCCCCAGAACGACCCACTATACTGCACGAACACCACTGCACTGCCCTAAACCCTGAAACACCAGCCCCAGCACGACCCCCTACACTGCCCAAACACCACGGCACTGCACTAATCCCTGAATCACCAGCCCCAGCCTGACCCCCACACTGCCCGAACAACACTGTACTGCACTAAACCCTGAAATACCAGCCTCAGCATGACCCCCTACACTGCCCGAACACCACTGCACTGCCCTAAACCCTGAAACACCAACCCTAAAACATCAGTCCCAGCATGACCCCCTACACTGCCCGAACAACACTGCACTGTCCTAAACCCTGAAACACCAGCCCCAGTATGACCCCCTACACTGCCCGAATACGACTGCACTGCCCTAAACCCCGAACCACCAGCCCCAGCATGACCCCCTACACTGCCCAAGCACCACTGCACTGCCCTAAACCATGAAACACCACCCCAGCAATACGCCCTACACTGCCTGAACACCACTGCACTAAACACTGAAACTCCACCTCCAGCACGACCCCTACACTGCCCGAACACCACTGCACTGCTCTAAACTCTGAAACACCAACCCTAAAACACCACCCCAGCACGACCCCCTACACTGCCCGAACACCACTGCACTGCCCTAAACCCTGAAACACCAGCCCCAGCACGACCCCCTACACTGCCTGAACACAAATGCACTGACCTAAACTCTGAAACACAAGCCCCAGCACGACCCCCTACACTGCCCAAATACCACTGCACTGCCCTTAACCCTGGAACATCAACCCAAGCACGACCACTGACACTGCCTGAACACCACTGCGCTAAATACTGAAACACCACCCAACAGCACAACCCCCTACACTGCCGTAACACTAGTGCTCTGCCCTAAACCCTGAAACACCACCCACAGCAAGACCCCCTACACTTCCCGAACATCACTGCCAAAATTACTGAAACACCAGTCCCAGAACCACCCCCTACACTATCTGAACACCACTGCACTGCCCTAAACACAAAAACACCAGCCCCAGAACGACCCCCTACACTGCCCGATCACCACTGCACTGCCCTAAAGCCTGAAACACCATCCCCAGCACGACCCCTACAGTGCCCGAACACCACTGCACTGCCCTAAATCCTGAAACACCAGCCCCAGCACAGCCCCCTACACTGCTCGAACACCACTGCACTGCCCTAAACCCTAAAACACCAGCCCCAGCACGACCCCCTACACTGCCCGAACACCACTGCACTGCCCTAAACCCTGAAAAACCACCCCCAGCAAGACCCCCTACACTGCCCGAACACCACTGCACTGCCCTAAACCATGAAACACCACACCCAGCAAAAAACCCCTTTACTGCCCGAACACCACTGCACTGGCCTTAACCCTGAAACACCAGCCCAAGCACGCCCACCTACACTGCCCGAATACCACTGCACTGCCCTAATCCCTAAAACACCAGCCCCTGCACGACCTCCTACACTGCCCGAACACCACAGCACTGCCCTAAACCCTGAAACACCAGCCCCAGCATGGCATCTACACTGCCCGAATACCACTGCACTGCCCTAAACCCTGAAACACCAGCCCCAGCATGACCCCCTACACTGCCCGAACACCACTGCACTGCCCTAATCCCTGAAACACCAGCCCCAACACAACCCCCTACACTGCCCGAACAACACTGCAGTGCCCTCAACCCTGAAACACCACCCCCAGCAAGACCCCCTAGACTGCCCAAACACCACTGCACTGCCCTAATCCCTGAAACACCACCCCCAGCAAGACCCCCTACACTGCCTGAACACCACTGCACTGCCCTAAACCCTGAAACACCACTCCCAGCAAGACCCCCTAGATTGCCCGAACACCACTGCACTGCCCTAATCCCTGAAACACCAGCCCCAGCAAGACCACCTACGCTGCCCAAACACCACTGCCCTAAACCCTGAAACACCAGCCCCAGCATGGCATCTACACTGCCCGAATACCACTGCACTGCCCTAAACCCTGAAATACCAGCCCCAGCACAACCCCCTACACTGCCCGAACACCACTGCACTGCCTTAAGCCCTGAAACACCAGCCCCAGCACGAGCCCTACACTGCCCGAACACCACTGCACTGCCCTAAACCCTAAAACACTACCCCAGCAAGACCCCCTACACTGCCCGAACACCACTGCACTACCCTAAACCCTGAAACACCACCCCAGCAATACGCCCTACACTTCCCGAACACCACTGCACTAAACACTGAAACACCACCCCCTGCATGGACCCCTACACTGACCGAACACCACTGCACTGCCCTCAACCCTATACACCACCCTCAGCATGACCCCCTACACTGCCCGAACACCACTGCACTGCCCTAAACCCAGAAACACCAGCCCCAGAACGACCCACTATACTGCACGAACACCACTGCACTGCCCTAAACCCTGAAACAACAGCCCCAGCACAGCCACCTACACTGCCCGAACTCCACTGCACTGCCCTCAACCCTGAAACACCAGCCCCAGCACGACCCCCTACACTGCCCAAACACCACGGCACTGCACTAATCCCTGAATCACCAGCCCCAGCCTGACCCCCACACTGCCCGAACAACACTGTACTGCACTAAACCCTGAAATACCAGCCTCAGCATGACCCCCTACACTGCCCGAACACCACTGCACTGCCCTAAACCCTGAAACACCAACCCTAAAACACCAGTCCCAGCATGACCCCCTACACTGCCCGAACAACACTGCACTGTCCTAAACCCTGAAACACCAGCCCCAGTATGACCCCCTACACTGCCCGAACACCACTGCACTGCCCTAAACCCCGAACCACCAGCCCCAGCATGACCCCCTACACTGCCCAAGCACCACTGCACTGCCCTAAACCATGAAACACCACCCCAGCAATACGCCCTACACTGCCTGAACACCACTGCACTAAACACTGAAACTCCACCTCCAGCACGACCCCTACACTGCCCGAACACCACTGCACTGCTCTAAACTCTGAAACACCAACCCTAAAACACCACCCCAGCACGACCCCCTACACTGCCCGAACACCACTGCACTGCCCTAAACCCTGAAACACCAGCCCCAGCACGACCCCCTACACTGCCTGAACACAAATGCACTGACCTAAACTCTGAAACACAAGCCCCAGCACGACCCCCTACACTGCCCAAATACCACTGCACTGCCCTTAACCCTGGAACATTAACCCAAGCACGACCACTGACACTGCCTGAACACCACTGCGCTAAATACTGAAACACCACCCAACAGCACAACCCCCTACACTGCCGTAACACCAGTGCTCTGTCCTAAACCCTGAAACACCACCCACAGCAAGACCCCCTACACTTCCCGAACATCACTGCCAAAATTACTGAAACACCAGTCCCAGAACCACCCCCTACACTATCTGAACACCACTGCACTGCCCTAAACACAAAAACACCAGCCCCAGAACGACCCCCTACACTGCCCGATCACCACTGCACTGCCCTAAAGCCTGAAACACCATCCCCAGCACGACCCCTACAGTGCCCGAACACCACTGCACTGCCCTAAATCCTGAAACACCAGCCCCAGCACAGCCCCCTACACTGCTCGAACACCACTGCACTGCCCTAAACCCTAAAACACCAGCCCCAGCATGACCCCCTACACTGCCCGAACACCACTGCACTGCCCTAAACCCTGAAAAACCACCCCCAGCAAGACCCCCTACACTGCCCGAACACCACTGCACTGCCCTAAACCATGAAACACCACACCCAGCAAAAAACCCCTTTACTGCCCGAACACCACTGCACTGGCCTTAACCCTGAAACACCAGCCCAAGCACGCCCACCTACACTGCCCGAATACCACTGCACTGCCCTAATCCCTAAAACACCAGCCCCTGCACGACCTCCTACACTGCCCGAACACCACAGCACTGCCCTAAACCCTGAAACACCAGCCCCAGCACGGCATCTACACTGCCCGAATACCACTGCACTGCCCTAAACCCTGAAACACCAGCCCCAGCATGACCCCCTACACTGCCCGAACACCACTGCACTGCCCTAATCCCTGAAACACCAGCCCCAACACAACCCCCTACACTGCCCGAACAACACTGCAGTGCCCTCAACCCTGAAACACCACCTCCAGCAAGACCCCCTAGACTGCCCAAACACCACTGCACTGCCCTAATCCCTGAAACACCACCCCCAGCAAGACCCCCTACACCGCCTGAACACCACTGCACTGCCCTAAACCCTGAAACACCACTCCCAGCAAGACCCCCTAGATTGCCCGAACACCACTGCACTGCCCTAATCCCTGAAACACCAGCCCCAGCAAGACCACCTACGCTGCCCAAACACCACTGCCCTAAACCCTGAAACACCAGCCCCAGCATGGCATCTACACTGCCCGAATACCACTGCACTGCCCTAAACCCTGAAATACCAGCCCCAGCACAACCCCCTACACTGCCCGAACACCACTGCACTGCCTTAAGCCCTGAAACACCAGCCCCAGCACGAGCCCTACACTGCCCGAACACCACTGCACTGCCCTAAACCCTAAAACACTACCCCAGCAAGACCCCCTACACTGCCCGTACACCACTGCACTACCCTAAACCCTGAAACACCACCCCAGCAATACGCCCTACACTTCCCGAACACCACTGCACTAAACACTGAAACACCACCCCCTGCATGGACCCCTACACTGACCGAACACCACTGCACTGCCCTCAACCCTATACACCACCCTCAGCATGACCCCCTACACTGCCCGAACACCACTGCACTGCCCTAAACCCAGAAACACCAGCCCCAGAACGACCCACTATACTGCACGAACACCACTGCACTGCCCTAAACCCTGAAACAACAGCCCCAGCACAGCCACCTACACTGCCCGAACTCCACTGCACTGCCCTCAACCCTGAAACACCAGCCCCAGCACGACCCCCTACACTGCCCAAACACCACGGCACTGCACTAATCCCTGAATCACCAGCCCCAGCCTGACCCCCACACTGCCCGAACAACACTGTACTGCACTAAACCCTGAAATACCAGCCTCAGCATGACCCCCTACACTGCCCGAACACCACTGCACTGCCCTAAACCCTGAAACACCAACCCTAAAACACCAGTCCCAGCATGACCCCCTACACTGCCCGAACAACACTGCACTGTCCTAAACCCTGAAACACCAGCCCCAGTATGACCCCCTACACTGCCCGAACACCACTGCACTGCCCTAAACCCCGAACCACCAGCCCCAGCATGACCCCCTACACTGCCCAAGCACCACTGCACTGCCCTAAACCATGAAACACCACCCCAGCAATACGCCCTACACTGCCTGAACACCACTGCACTAAACACTGAAACTCCACCTCCAGCACGACCCCTACACTGCCCGAACACCACTGCACTGCTCTAAACTCTGAAACACCAACCCTAAAACACCACCCCAGCACGACCCCCTACACTGCCCGAACACCACTGCACTGCCCTAAACCCTGAAACACCAGCCCCAGCACGACCCCCTACACTGCCTGAACACAAATGCACTGACCTAAACTCTGAAACACAAGCCCCAGCACGACCCCCTACACTGCCCAAATACCACTGCACTGCCCTTAACCCTGGAACATCAACCCAAGCACGACCACTGACACTGCCTGAACACCACTGCGCTAAATACTGAAACACCACCCAACAGCACAACCCCCTACACTGCCGTAACACCAGTGCTCTGTCCTAAACCCTGAAACACCACCCACAGCAAGACCCCCTACACTTCCCGAACATCACTGCCAAAATTACTGAAACACCAGTCCCAGAACCACCCCCTACACTATCTGAACACCACTGCACTGCCCTAAACACAAAAACACCAGCCCCAGAACGACCCCCTACACTGCCCGATCACCACTGCACTGCCCTAAAGCCTGAAACACCATCCCCAGCACGACCCCTACAGTGCCCGAACACCACTGCACTGCCCTAAATCCTGAAACACCAGCCCCAGCACAGCCCCCTACACTGCTCGAACACCACTGCACTGCCCTAAACCCTAAAACACCAGCCCCAGCACGACCCCCTACACTGCCCGAACACCACTGCACTGCCCTAAACCCTGAAAAACCACCCCCAGCAAGACCCCCTACACTGCCCGAACACCACTGCACTGCCCTAAACCATGAAACACCACACCCAGCAAAAAACCCCTTTACTGCCCGAACACCACTGCACTGGCCTTAACCCTGAAACACCAGCCCAAGCACGCCCACCTACACTGCCCGAATACCACTGCACTGCCCTAATCCCTAAAACACCAGCCCCTGCACGACCTCCTACACTGCCCGAACACCACTGCACTGCCCTAAACCATGAAACACCACACCCAGCAAAAAACCCCTTTACTGCCCGAACACCACTGCACTGGCCTTAACCCTGAAACACCAGCCCAAGCAAGACCCCCTAGACTGCCCAAACACCACTGCACTGCCCTAATCCCTGAAACACCACCCCCAGCACGGCCACCTACGCTGCCCAAACACCACTGCCCTCAACCCTGAAACACCACCCCCAGCAAGACCCCCTAGACTGCCCAAACACCACTGCACTGCCCTAATCCCTGAAACACCACCCCCAGCAAGACCCCCTACACTGCCCGAACACCACTGCACTGCCGTAAACCCTGAAACACCACTCCCAGCAAGACCCCCTAGACTGCCCGAACACCACTGCACTGCCCTAATCCCTGAAACACCAGCCCCAGCAAGACCACCTACGCTGCCCAAACACCACTGCCCTAAACCCTGAAACACCACTCCCAGCAAGACCCCCTAGACTGCCCAAACACCACTGCACTGCCCTAATCCCTGAAACACCACCCCCAGCAAGACCACCTACGCTGCCCAAACACCACTGCCCTAAACCCTGAAACACCACCCCCAGCAAGACCCCCTAGACTGCCCAAACACCACTGCACTGCCCTAATCCCTGAAACACCACCCCCAGCAAGACCCTCTACACTGCCCGAACACCACTGCACTGCCCTAAACCCTGAAACACCACTCCCAGCAAGACCCCCTAGACTGCACGAACATCACTGCACTGCCCTAAACCCTAAAACACCAGCCTCAGCGCGGCCCCTTCAGTGCCTGAACACCCGTGCACTGCCCTAAACCCTGAAACAACAGCCCCAGCACAGCCACCTACACTGCCCGAACTCCACTGCACTGCCCTCAACCCCGAAACACCAGCCCCAGCACGACCCCCTACACTGCCCAAACACTACGGCAGTGCCCTAATCCCTGAATCACCAGCCCCAGCCTGACCCCCACACTGCCCGAACAACACTGTACTGCACTAAACCCTGAAATACCAGCCTCACCATGACCCCCTACACTGCCCGAACACCACTGCACTGCCCTAAACCCTGAAACACCAACCCCAGCAAGACCCCCTACACTGCCCGAACACCACTGCACTGCCCTATACCCTGAAACACCACCCCAGCAATACGCCCTACACTTCCCGAACACCACTGCACTAAACATTGAAACACCACCCCCTGCACGGCCCCCTACACTGACCGAACACCACTGCACTGCCTTAAACCCTGAAACACCAGCCCCAGCATGGCACCTACACTGCCCAAATACCACTGCACTGCCCTAAACCCTGAAACACCAGCCCCGTCACGACCCCCTACACTGCCCGAACACCACTGCACTGCGCTAATCCCTGAAACACCAGCCCCAACACAACCCCCTACACTGCCCGAACAACACTGCACTGCCCTAAACCCTGAAATACCACCCGAAGCACGACCCCCTACACTGCCCGAACACCACTGCACTGCCCTAATCCCTGAAACTCCAGCCCCAACACGACCTCCTACACTGCCCGAACAACACTGCACTGCCCTAAACCCTGAAATACCAGCCCCAGCACGACCTCCTACACTGCCCGAACACGACTGCACTGCCTTAAGCCCTGAAACACCAGCCCCAGCACGACCCCCTATACTGCCCGAACACCACTGCACTGCCCTCAACTCTAAAACACTACCCCAGCAAGACCCCCTACACTGCCCGAACACCACTGCACTAAACACTGAAACACCACCCCCTGCACGGACCCCCACACTGACCGAACACCACTGCACGGCCCTAAACCCTATACACCACCCTCAGCATGACCCCCTACACTGCCCGAACACCACTGCTCTGCCCTAAACCCTGAAACACCACCCCTAAAACACCAACCCCAGCACGACCCCTACACTGCCTGAACACCACGGCACTGCCCTAATCCCTGAATCATCAGCCCCAGCCCGACCCCCACACTGCCCGAACAACACTGTACTGCACTAAACCCTGAAATACCAGCCTCAGCATGACCCCCTACACTGCCAGAACACCACTGCACTGCCCTAAACCCTGAAACACCAACCCTAAAACACCAGTCCCAGCATGACCCCCTACACTGCCCGAACAACACTGCACTGTCCTAAACCCTGAAACACCAGCCCCAGTATGACCCCCGACACTGCCCGAACACCACTGCACTGCCCTAAACCCCAAACCACCAGCCCCAGCATGACCCCCTACACTGCCCGAGCACCACTGCACTGCCCTAAACCGTGAAACACCACCCCAGCAATACGCCCTACACTGCCTGAACACCACTGCACTAAACACTAAAACTCCACCTCCAGCACGACCCCTACACTGCCTGAACACTACTGCACTGCTCTAAACTCTGAAACACCAACCCTAAAACACCACCCCCAGCACGACCCCCTACAATGCCCGAAAACCACTGCACTGCCCTAAACCCTGAAACATCAGCCCCAGCACGACCCCCTACACTGCCCGAACAACACTGCAATGCCCTAAACCCTGAAATACAAGCCCCAGCACGACCCCCTACACTGCCTGAACACAAATGCACTGACCTAAACTCTGAAACACAAGCCCCAGCACGACCCCTACACTGCCCAAATACCACTGCACTGCCCTTAACCCTGAAACATCAACCCCAGCACTATCCCCTACACTGCCCGAACACCACTGCTCTGCCCTAAACCCTGAAACACCATCCCCAGCAAGAGCCCCTACACTGCCCGAACACCACTGCACTGCCCTAAACCCTGAAACACCAGCCCCAGCATGGCACCTGCACTGCCCAAATACCACTGCACTGCCCTAAACCCTGAAACACCAGCCCCAGCACGACCCCCTACACTGCCCGAACACCACAGCACTGCCCTAATCCCTGAAACACCAGCCCCAACACAAACCCCTACACTGCCCGAACAACACTGCACTGCCCTAAACCCTGAAATACCAGCCCCAGCACGACCCCCTACACTGCCCGAACACCACTGCACTGCACTAATCCCTGAAACACCAGCCCCAACACGACCTCCTACACTGCGCGAACAACACTGCACTTCCCTAAACCCTGAAATACCAGCCCCAGCACGACCCCCTACACTGACCGAACACCACTGCACTGCCTTAAACCCTGAAACACCAGCCCCAGCACGACCCCCTACACTACCCAAACAACACTGCACTGCCCTAAACCCTGAAACACCAGCCCCAGCAAGACCCCCTACCCTGCCCGAACACCACTGCACTGCCCTAAACCCTGAAATACCACCCCAGCAATACGCCCTACACTTCCCGAAAACCACTGCACTAAACACTGAAACACCACGCCCTGCACGGCCCACTACACTGACCGAACACCACTGCACTGCCCTAATCCCTGAAACACCAGCCCCAACACAACCCCCTACACTGCCCGAACAACACTGCACTGCCCTAAACCCTGAAATACCAGCCCCAGCATGACCCCCTACACTGCCCGAACACCACTGCACTGCCCTAATCCCTGAAACACCAGCCCCAACACGACCTCTTACACTGCCCGAACAACACTGCACTGCCCTAAACCCTGAAATACCAGCCCCAGCACGACCCCCTACACTGCCCGAACACCACTGCACTGCCTTAAGCCCTGAAACACTAGCCCCAGCACGACCCCTACACTGCCCGAACACCACTGCACTGCCCTAAACCCTAAAACACTACCCCAGCAAGACCCCCTACACTGCCTGAACACCACTGCACTGCCCTAAACCCTGAAACACCACCCCAGCAATACGCCCTACACTTCCCGAACACCACTGCACTAAACACTGAAACACCACCCCCTGCACGGCCCCCTACACTGACCGAACACCACTGCACTGCCCTCAACCCTATACACCACCCTCAGCATGACCCCCTACACTGCCCGAACACCACTGCACTGCCCTAAACCCAGAAACACAAGCCCCAGAACGACCCACTATACTGCACGAACACCACTGTACTGCCCTAAACCCTGAAACACCAGCCTCAGCGCGACCCCTTCAGTGCCCGAACACCCGTGCACTGCCCTAAACCCTGAAACAACAGCCCCAGCACAGCCACCTACACTGCCCGAACTCCACTGCACTGCCCTCAACCCTGAAACACCAGCCCCAGCACGACCCCCTACACTGCCCAAACACCACGGCACTGCCCTAATCCCTGAATCACCAGCCCCAGCCTGACCCCCACACTGCCCGAACAACACTGTACTGCACTAAACCCTGAAATACCAGCCTCAGCATGACCCCCTACACTGCCCGAACACCACTGCACTGCCCTAAACCCTGAAACACCAACCCTAAAACACCAGTCCCAGCATGACCCCCTACACTGCCCGAACAACACTGCACTGTCCTAAACCCTGAAACACCAGCCCCAGTATGACCCCCTACACTGCCCGAACACCACTGCACTGCCCTAAACACCGAACCACCAGCCCTAGCATGACCCCCTACAATGCCTGAGCACCACTGCACTGCCCTAAACCGTGAAACACCACCCCAGCAATACGCCCTACACTGCCTGAACACCACTGCACTAAACACTGAAACTCCACCTCCAGCACGACCCCTACACTGCCCGAACACCACTGCACTGCTCTAAACTCTGAAACACCAACCCTAAAACACCACCCCAGCACGACCCCCTACACTGCCTGAACACCACTGCACTGCCCTAAACCCTGAAACACCAGCCCCAGCACGACCCCCTACACTGCCCGAACAACACTGCAATGCCCTAAACCCTGAAATACCAGCCCCAGCACGACCCCCTACACTGCCTGAACACGAATGCACTGACCTAAACTCTGAAACACAAGCCCCAGCACGACCCCCTACACTGCCCAAATACCACTGCACTGCCCTTAACCCTGGAACATCAACCCAAGCACGACCACTGACACTGCCTGAACACCACTGCGCTAAATACTGAAACACCACCCAACAGCACAACCCCCTACACTGCCGTAAAACCAGTGCTCTGCCCTAAACCCTGAAACACCACCCACAGCAATACCCCCTACACTTCCCGAACATCACTGCCCTAATTACTGAAACACCAGCCCCAGAACCACCCCCTACACTATCTAAACACCACTGCACTGCCCTAAACACAAAAACACCAGCCCCAGCACGACCCCCTACACTGCCCAAACACCACGGCACTGCCCTAATCCCTGAATCGCCAGCCCCAGCCCGACCCCCACACTGCCCGAACAACACTGTACTGCACTAAACCCTGAAATACCAGCCTCAGCATGACCCCCTACACGGCCCGAACACCACTGCACTGCCCTAAACCCTGAAACACCAACCCTAAAACACCAGTCCCAGCATGACCCCCTACACTGCCCGAACAACACTGCACTGTCCTAAACCCTGAAACACCAGCCCCAGTATGACCCCCGACACTGCCCGAACACCACTGCACTGCCCTAAACCCCAAACCACCAGCCCCAGCATGACCTCCTACACTGCCCGAGCACCACTGCACTGCCCTAAACCGTGAAACACCACCCCAGCAATACGCCCTACACTGCCTGAACACCACTGCACTAAACACTAAAACTCCACCTCCAGCACGACCCCTACACTGCCTGAACACTACTGCACTGCTCTAAACTCTGAAACACCAACCCTAAAACACCACCCCCAGCACGACCCCCTACAATGCCCGAACACCACTGCACTGCCCTAAACCCTGAAACACCAGCCCCAGCACGACCCCCTACACTGCCCGAACAACACTGCAATGCCCTAAACCCTGAAATACAAGCCCCAGCACGACCCCCTACACTGCCTGAACACAAATGCACTGACCTAAACTCTGAAACACAAGCCCAAGCACGACCCCCCACACTGCCCAAATACCACTGCACTGCCCTTAACCCTGAAACATCAACCCCAGCACTATCCCCTACACTGCCCGAACACCACTGCTCTTCCCTAAACCCTGAAACACCATCCCCAGCAAGAGCCCCTACACTGCCCGAACACCACTGCACTGCCCTAAACCCTGTAACACCAGCCCCAGCATGGCACCTACACTGCCCAAATACCACTGCACTGCCCTAAACCCTGAAACACCAGCCCCAGCACGACCCCCTACACTGCCCGAACACCACTGCACTGCCCTAATCCCTGAAACACCAGCCCCAACACAAACCCCTACACTGCCCGAACAACACTGCACTGCCCTAAACCCTGAAATACCAGCCCCAGCACGAACCCCTACACTGCCCGAACACCACTGCACTGCCCTAATCCCTGAAACACCAGCCCCAACACGACCTCCTACACTGCGCGAACAACACTGCACTGCCCTAAACCCTGAAATACCAGCCCCAGCACGACCCCCTACACTGACCGAACACCACTGCACTGCCTTAAACCCTGAAACACCAGCCCCAGCACGACCCCCTACACTACCCAAACAACACTGCACTGCCCTAAACCCTGAAACACCAGCCCCAGCAAGACCCCCTACACTGCCCAAACACCACTGCACTGCCCTAAACCCTGAAACACCACCCCAGCAATACGCCCTACACTTCCTGAAAACCACTGCACTAAACACTGAAACACCACGCCCTGCACGGCCCACTACACTGACCGAACACCACTGCACTGCCCTAAACCCTGAAACACCAGCCCCAGCATGGCACCTACACTGCCCAAATACCACTGCACTGCCCAAAACCCTGAAACACCAGCCCCAGCTCGACCCCCTACACTGCCCTAACACCACTGCACTGCCCTAATCCCTGAAACACCAGCCCCAACACAACCCCCTACAATGCCCGAACAACACTGCACTGCCCTAAACCCTGAAATACCAGCCCCAGCATGACCCCCTACACTGCCCGAACACCACTGCACTGCCCTAATCCCTGAAACACCAGCCCCAACACGACCTCTTACACTGCCCGAACAACACTGCACTGCCCTAAACCCTGAAATACCAGCCCCAGCACGACCCCTACACTGCCCGAACACCACTGCACTGCCTTAAGCCCTGAAACACCAGCCCCAGCACGACCCCTACACTGCCCGAACACCACTGCACTGCCCTAAACCCTAAAACACTACCCCAGCAAGAACCCCTACACTGCCCGAACACCACTGCACTGCCCTAAACCCTGAAACACCACCCCAGCAATACGCCCTACACTTCCCGAACACCACTGCACTAAACACTGAAACACCACCCCCTGCACGGCCCCCTACACTGACCGAACACCACTGCACTGCCCTCAACCCTATACACCACCCTCAGCATGACCCCCTACACTGCCCGAACACCACTGCACTGCCCTAAACCCAGAAACACCAGCCCCAGAACGACCCACTATACTGCACGAACACCACTGCACTGCCCTAAACCCTGAAACACCAGCCTCAGCGCGACCCCTTCAGTGCCCGAACACCCGTGCACTGCCCTAAACCCTGAAACAACAGCCCCAGCACAGCCACCTACACTGCCCGAACTCCACTGCACTGCCCTCAACCCTGAAACACCAGCCCCAGCACGACCCCCTACACTGCCCAAACACCACGGCACTGCCCTAATCCCTGAATCACCAGCCCCAGCCTGACCCCCACACTGCCCGAACAACACTGCACTGCCCTAAACCCTGAAACAACAGCCCCAGCACAGCCACCTACACTGCCCGAACTCCATTGCACTGCCCTAAACCCTGAAACACCAGCCCCAGCACGACCCCCTACACTGCCCAAACACCACGGCACTGCCCTAATCCCTGAATCACCAGCCCCAGCCCGACCCCCACACTGCCCGAACAACACTGCACTGTCCTAAACCCTGAAACACCAGCCCCAGTATGACCCCCTACACTGCCCGAACACCACTGCACTGCCCTAAACCCCGAACCACCAGCCCTAGCATGACCCCCTACAATGCCCGAGCACCACTGCACTGCCCTAAACCGTGAAACACCACCCCAGCAATACGCCCTACACTGCCTGAACACCACTGCACTAAACACTGAAACTCCACCTCCAGCACGACCCCTACACTGTCCGAACACCACTGCACTGCTCTAAACTCTGAAACACCAACCCTAAAACACCACCCCAGCACGACCCCCTACACTGCCTGAACACCACTGCACTGCCCTAAACCCTGAAACACCAGCCCCAGCACGACCCCCTACACTGCCCGAACAACACTGCAATGCCCTAAACCCTGAAATACCAGCCCCAGCACGACCCCCTACACTGCCTGAACACAAATGCACTGACCTAAACTCTGAAACACAAGCCCCAGCACAACCCCCTACACTGCCCAAATACCACTGCACTGCCCTTAACCCTGGAACATCAACCCAAGCACGACCACTGACACTGCCTGACACCACTGCGCTAAATACTGAAACACCACCCAACAGCACAACCCCCTACACTGCCGTAACACCAGTGCTCTGCCCTAAACCCTGAAACACCACCCACAGCAAGACCCCCTACACTTCCCGAACATCACTGCCCTAATTACTGAAACACCAGCCCCAGAACCACCCCCTACACTATCTGAACACCACTGCACTGCCCTAAACACAAAAACACCAGCCCCAGAACGACCCCCTACAGTGCCCGAACACCACTGCACTGCCCTAAATCCTGAAACACCAGCCCCAGCACAACCCCCTACACTGCCCGAACACCACTGCACTGCCCTAAACCCTGAAACACCAGCCCCAGCACAACCCCCTACACTGCCCGAACACCACTGCACTGCCCTAAACCCTGAAAAACCACCCCCAGCAAGACCCCCTACACTGCCCAAACACCACTGCACTGCCCTAAACCATGAAACACCACACCCAGCAAAAAAAACCTTTACTGCCCGAACACCACTGCACTGGCCTTAACTCTGAAACACCAGCCCAAGCACGGCCACCTACACTGCCCGAATACCACTGCACTGCCCTAATCCCTAAAACACCACCCCCTGCACGACCTCCTACACTGCCCGAACACCACAGCACTGCCCTAAACCCTGAAACACCAGCCCCAGCATGGCATCTACACTGCCCGAATACCACTGCACTGCCCTAAACCCTGAAACACCAGCCCCAGCACGACCCCCTACACTGCCCGAACACCACTGCACTGCCCTAATCCCTGAAACACCAGCCCCAACACAACCCCCTACACTGCCCGAACAACACTGCAGAGCCCTCAACCCTGAAACACCACCCCCAGCAAGACCCCCTAGACTGCCCAAACACCACTGCACTGCCCTAATCCCTGAAACACCACCCCCAGCAAGACCCCCTACACTGCCCGAACACCACTGCACTGCCCTAAACCCTGAAACACCACTCCCAGCAAGACCCCCTAGACTGCCCGAACACCACTGCACTGCCCTAATCCCTGAAACACCAGCCCCAGCAAGACCACCTACGCTGCCCAAACACCACTGCCCTAAACCCTGAAACACCACTCCCAGCAAGACCCCCTAGACTGCCCAAACACCACTGCACTGCCCTAATCCCTGAAACACCACCCCCAGCAAGACCACCTACGCTGCCCAGACACCACTACCCTAAACCCTGAAACACCACCCCCAGCAAGACCCCCTAGACTGCCCAAACACCACTGCACTGCCCTAATCCCTGAAACACCACCCCCAGCAAGACCCCCTACACTGCCCGAACACCACTGCACTGCCCTAATCCCTGAAACACCAGCCCCAACACGACCTCCTACACTGCGCAAACAACACTGCACTGCCCTAAACCCTGAAATACCAGCCCCAGCACGACCCCCTACACTGACCGAACACCACTGCACTGCCATAAACCCTGAAACACCAGCCCCAGCACGACCCCCTACACTACCCAAACAACACTGCACTGCCCTAAACCCTGAAACACCAGCCCCAGCAAGACCCCCTACCCTGCCCGAACACCACTGCACTGCCCTAAACCCTGAAACACCACCCCAGCAATACGCCCTACACTTCCCGAAAACCACTGCACTAAACACTGAAACACCACGCCCTGCACGGCCCACTACACTGACCGAACACCACTGCACTGCCCTAAACCCTGAAACACCAGCCCCAGCATGGCACCTACACTGCCCAAATACCACTGCACTGCCCTAAACCCTGAAACACCAGCCCCAGCACGACCGCCTACACTGCCCTAACACCACTGCACTGCCCTAATCCCTGAAACAGCAGCCCCAACACAACCCCCTACACTGCCCGAACAACACTGCACTGCCCTAAACCCTGAAATACCAGCCCCAGCATGACCCCCTACACTGCCCGAACACCACTGCACTGCCCTAATCCCTGAAACACCAGCCCCAACACGACCTCTTACACTGCCCGAACAACACTGCACTGCCCTAAACCCTGAAATACCAGCCCCAGCACGACCCCCTACACTGCCCAAATACCACTGCACTGCCCTTAACCCTGGAACATCAACCCAAGCACGACCACTGACACTGCCTGACACCACTGCGCTAAATACTGAAACACCACCCAACAGCACAACCCCCTACACTGCCGTAACACCAGTGCTCTGCCCTAAACCCTGAAACACCACCCACAGCAAGACCCCCTACACTTCCCGAACATCACTGCCCTAATTACTGAAACACCAGCCCCAGAACCACCCCCTACACTATCTGAACACCACTGCACTGCCCTAAACACAAAAACACCAGCCCCAGAACGACCCCCTACAGTGCCCGAACACCACTGCACTGCCCTAAATCCTGAAACACCAGCCCCAGCACAACCCCCTACACTGCCCGAACACCACTGCACTGCCCTAAACCCTGAAACACCAGCCCCAGCACAACCCCCTACACTGCCCGAACACCACTGCACTGCCCTAAACCCTGAAAAACCACCCCCAGCAAGACCCCCTACACTGCCCAAACACCACTGCACTGCCCTAAACCATGAAACACCACACCCAGCAAAAAAAACCTTTACTGCCCGAACACCACTGCACTGGCCTTAACTCTGAAACACCAGCCCAAGCACGGCCACCTACACTGCCCGAATACCACTGCACTGCCCTAATCCCTAAAACACCACCCCCTGCACGACCTCCTACACTGCCCGAACACCACAGCACTGCCCTAAACCCTGAAACACCAGCCCCAGCATGGCATCTACACTGCCCGAATACCACTGCACTGCCCTAAACCCTGAAACACCAGCCCCAGCACGACCCCCTACACTGCCCGAACACCACTGCACTGCCCTAATCCCTGAAACACCAGCCCCAACACAACCCCCTACACTGCCCGAACAACACTGCAGAGCCCTCAACCCTGAAACACCACCCCCAGCAAGACCCCCTAGACTGCCCAAACACCACTGCACTGCCCTAATCCCTGAAACACCACCCCCAGCAAGACCCCCTACACTGCCCGAACACCACTGCACTGCCCTAAACCCTGAAACACCACTCCCAGCAAGACCCCCTAGACTGCCCGAACACCACTGCACTGCCCTAATCCCTGAAACACCAGCCCCAGCAAGACCACCTATGCTGCCCAAACACCACTGCCCTAAACCCTGAAACACCACTCCCAGCAAGACCCCCTAGACTGCCCAAACACCACTGCACTGCCCTAATCCCTGAAACACCACCCCCAGCAAGACCACCTACGCTGCCCAGACACCACTACCCTAAACCCTGAAACACCACCCCCAGCAAGACCCCCTAGACTGCCCAAACACCACTGCACTGCCCTAATCCCTGAAACACCACCCCCAGCAAGACCCCCTACACTGCCCGAACACCACTGCACTGCCCTAATCCCTGAAACACCAGCCCCAACACGACCTCCTACACTGCGCAAACAACACTGCACTGCCCTAAACCCTGAAATACCAGCCCCAGCACGACCCCCTACACTGACCGAACACCACTGCACTGCCATAAACCCTGAAACACCAGCCCCAGCAAGACCCCCTACCCTGCCCGAACACCACTGCACTGCCCTAAACCCTGAAACACCACCCCAGCAATACGCCCTACACTTCCCGAAAACCACTGCACTAAACACTGAAACACCACGCCCTGCACGGCCCACTACACTGACCGAACACCACTGCACTGCCCTAAACCCTGAAACACCAGCCCCAGCATGGCACCTACACTGCCCAAATACCACTGCACTGCCCTAAACCCTGAAACACCAGCCCCAGCACGACCGCCTACACTGCCCTAACACCACTGCACTGCCCTAATCCCTGAAACAGCAGCCCCAACACAACCCCCTACACTGCCCGAACAACACTGCACTGCCCTAAACCCTGAAATACCAGCCCCAGCATGACCCCCTACACTGCCCGAACACCACTGCACTGCCCTAATCCCTGAAACACCAGCCCCAACACGACCTCTTACACTGCCCGAACAACACTGCACTGCCCTAAACCCTGAAATACCAGCCCCAGCACGACCCCCTACACTGCCCGAACACCACTGCACTGCCTTAAGCCCTGAAACACCAGCCCCAGCACGACCCCTACACTGCCCGAACACCACTGCACTGCCCTAAACCCTAAAACACTACCCCAGCAAGACCCCCTACACTGCCCGAACACCACTTCACTGCCCTAAACCCTGAAACACCACCCCAGCAAAACGCCCTACACTTCCCGAACACCACTGCACTAAACACTGAAACACCACCCCCTGCACGTCCCCCTACACTGACCGAACACCACTGCACTGCCCTCAACCCTATACACCACCCTCAGCATGACCCCCTACACTGCCCGAAAACCACTGCACTGCCCTAAACCCAGAAACACCAGCCCCAGAACGACCCACTATACTGCACGAACACCACTGTACTGCCCTAAACCCTGAAACACCAGCCTCAGCGCGACCCCTTCAGTGCCCGAACACCCGTGCACTGCCCTAAACCCTGAAACAACAGCCCCAGCACAGCCACCTACACTGCCCGAACTCCACTGCACTGCCCTCAACCCTGAAACACCAGCCCCAGCACGACCCCCTACACTGCCCAAACACCACGGCACTGCCCTAATCCTTGAATCACCAGCCCCAGCCTGACCCCCACACTGCCCGAACAACACTGTACTGCACTAAACCCTGAAATACCAGCCTCAGCATGACCCCCTACACTGCCCGAACACCACTGCACTGCCCTAAACCCTGAAACACCAACCCTAAAACACCAGTCCCAGCATGACCCCCTACACTGCCCGAACAACACTGCACTGTCCTAAACCCTGAAACACCAGCCCCAGTATGACCCCCTACACTGCCCGAACACCACTGCACTGCCCTAAACCCTGAAACACCAGCCCCAGCACAACCCCCTACACTGCCCGAACAACACTGCAATGCCCTAAACCCTGAAATACCAGCCCCAGCACGACCCCCTACACTGCCTGAACACAAATGCACTGACCTAAACTCTGAAACACAAGCCCCAGCACGACCCCCTACACTGCCCAAATACCACTGCACTGCCCTTAACCCTGGAACATCAACCCAAGCACGACCACTGACACTGCCTGAACACCACTGCGCTAAATACTGAAACACCACTGTTGGACTTGGCCCTTCTGGCAGGTTCACCCCTGAACTTTTTGCTTTTTATTGGTGACTTGGTGTGGTGATTTTTGGTTTCTGCGCACTTTCCCTGTGTCCCAGGGTAAAGTGCGTGCACACTCTGAGTGCATGTGGTGAGATAGGCCTGCCCTCCCATAGGAATGCATGGGGAATGTATGTGTCCCTAGTAGTTCCTGATGCGTGGGGTGTGCAGGCCCGAGTTTGGTATGTGCGGACTCGTGGGAGTGAATGCTGCGCGATGATGTGTGCGGCGTGCATGTACCTAGTGTGGAAGTGCCACTTCTAGAAGTGGGCACTTCGGTGTGCAGTGTGTCTGTCGCGTGATTGGCTGATCATGTCATGTGACGGGCTAGGGATTCCCCAGAGTCAGGATGAGTCACCCAGTGGTGAATGGGGAGATCAGCAGCTAGATGGGTGGGAGGAGTACACCTGGGTCCTGAATAGGACAGGGTTTTCCACACACAATGCTGGCCCCGCCCCCTGCGGTGCGACTGACGACCCTAGCCCTGCCAATGAATAGAGTGAGGGGCTGAGCACATCAAGGGTGCTCCCCAACCAGCTGCGACTGGTTTTCCCCCTCACCCTGAACCCAGACAAAGGGATTTGGTGTATAAAAAGGGGCTGTGTCCCCTTACAAAATGTTCTTGTTCTGACTTGAATCTGCCAGGGGCGCGCTGCTGCTGGGGCCCAGGAGGGACCGCCATGGGGGCTACCTTCCTGCTGGAGGGCCCTGTGTGCTGGCCCCTGGGCCCTGCTTTGCCCCCTGGACGCCTTCAGGACCTTTTTGGACCTTTTGCTGGTCCTTTTACACTGCCCAGGCTTGATACAGCCTTCTAGCGCCTGGGAGCGCTGAAATCGGGCTCCTGACGGAGCACTGGAGCTCTGCAGCATGCTGCTGCCTATTGCCTGAGGGAATCCCCACTGGAGGGATTACCCCGTCAGGGCTGCCGAGCGGGAGCCACCCCGCTTCATCCTTGTCCTAGATTGCGGGTGCCCACCCCGCTTATTTTGCCTCTTTGATGGATTACCCCCGAATGCGGGAGCCTACCCCGCTATTTGCGCTCTAATTAGGCAGGTGCCCACCCCGCAATGGCCGCCACCTCAATTTATTATTTTAAAGAAGCCGGTGCCCACCCGGCATTTGCCCGCAAAATCGCCCCCTCTGCCCTCCGGCGCCCGACCAGGAAGACAGGCAGGCCGGGGGCGGGCCTCCGGGACAACCAGAACCGGAAGTGGGAGGGCGGGAGCCTACCCCGCCTCCCACTGCAGACTCGCGGCTGATTTCAAGCACTGGAGCCCCGGTGTTGCGGGTGAAGAAGACGGAGAGGACGGGAGCCTACCCCGCCTCCCCGAGTGGGCCAGGTGAAGAAGACGTCATGCCGACGCCAGCGAGGCTCTCAAGAGAGAGAGCCCCGCCCGCTGCCCAGGTGCGGTGCAGAGCGGCGGCGTGCGAGGCTCCCAGGAGTGAGGGAAGCCCCGCGCCGCGTGGGAAGTGCTGCCGCCGCTGCCCGAAGAGGAGTCCTGCCTGAAGCCCGGTGAGTGAAGCAGGGCTGGGGCGGGACTCCGCTAGTGTTGGGAGGGCCGCTCCAACACGGGGGCATGTTTGTTCCAAGCGCCAGGGCGCTCCAATGCGGGGCACAGTTGGTTCCCGAGCCTACGAGGCTCCCACGTGGGGGACATATTCGTTTAGAGCCCAGCGAGGCTCCAACCTGGGGGTAAAGTAAATTTACAGTTCTTCCTTTGTGTCCACCATACTCACAGCTGCCCCGCTACTCAGTGGGCAGCTGCAACGATGGGGCCAGAATTGTCTTGAGCCAGAGAGGCTCCAACTCAGCATTGTTCGCCCAGAGAGCGCCAGTGCGCTCCACAGTACTTTGGGGCAAGCCCCTTTTCTATATAGGCGCACCATTATTTTAGGAGCCCGTGCGCTCCATGGGGACATGTCATTTTCGAGCCTAGGTGGCTCCAACGTTCTGGATATTGTTTCAGGGGCTAGTGAGAGCCCCTGCCTACTATGTGCCTTCCCCAGCTGCGCAGCACTTAGTGCCAGCTGCAGCGTTTAGGCCCTGTTCTTGTCCTCAGCTGCCCAGCAAGTAGTGGGCAGCTGCTACGTTTAGGTTCTGGTGCGACCTGGACTATAATGTGATTTTGGGTGCTAGGAAATGTACTGTGTAGTATGTTTGGCACACCCTGTGTTCATGCTTTTGGTGCTAGGAAATGTACTGTGTATAGTATGTTTTGCGCACCCTGTGTTGTGTACCTCTAAATGTGGTTAGTTCTACCTAGGAGGTTGTTTTACCTTGTTGGGGTTGATGGTAGGGAGAATGTACTTCCCTGTGTTATGTACGCCCCTAGTGTAGGTATACTTAGGTGGCTAGGTCTAATACGTTAGACCAATGAGAATTGCATAATGTGATTTATGCCCCTGTGATAGATGCAGGATAGGTTTTATACCTGATGCTAGTGTGATGACGCTGAGGTCATTATTGCGCCAGTAGAGGCTGGTTGTGCTCTACAGTTACTTTGTGTTATGTTCTACATTTACTATTGGTGATTTGTGCTATGTTCTAAGTGCTAATTCCTGACAGTGGTCCATGTGGCCCTGTCCCCTGTATATATAATCCCTTGTAAATTCTGCCCGTGCCTGGTGGCACATTGTAGAGTGTGTGTTTTTATCTAATGTGTTGTGTATAATACAAAGGCTATTTTTGTAGAATACCTTGTGTGGAGTTTCCTTTGTGGTGGGCCTTGGGTGTTGTTGCTGGGTGCGCGCGCAAACGCTTTACACATCGCCTCAGGGATAAGCCTGACTGCTCGTGCCAAGCTACCAAGGGGGTGAGCAGGGGTTATCTTTGGCGTGTAACTCCCCAGCCCTGACTAGAGTGGTGGTTTCTTCCTGGCTTTGGCGCAAGCCTTAGCCAACCAGAAATCCCATTTCTAACAACCACCCAACAGCACAACCCCCTACACTGCCGTAACACCAGTGCTCTGCCCTAAACCCTGAAACACCACCCACAGCAAGACCCCCTACACTTCCCGAACATCACTGCCCTAATTGCTGAAACACCAGCCCCAGAACCACTCCCTACACTATCTGAACACCACTGCACTGCCCTAAACACAAAAACACCAGCCCCAGAACGACCCCCTACACTGCCCGATCACCACTGCACTGCCCTAAAGCCTGAAACACCATCCCCAGCACGACCCCCTACACTGCCCAAACACCACGGCACTGCCCTAATCCCTGAATCACCAGCCCCAGCCCGACCCCCACACTGCCCGAACAACACTGTACTGCACTAAACCCTGAAATACCAGCCTCAGCATGACCCCCTACACTGCCCGAACACCACTGCACTGCCCTAAACCCTGAAACACCAACCCTAAAACACCAGTCCCAGCATGACCCCCTACACTGCCCGAACAACACTGCACTGTCCTAAACCCTGAAACACCAGCCCCAGTATGACCCCGACACTGCCCGAACACCACTGCACTGCCCTAAACCCCAAACCACCAGCCCCAGCATGACCTACTACACTGCCCGAGCACCACTGCACTGCCCTAAACCGTGAAACACCACCCCAGCAATACGCCCTACACTGCCTGAACACCACTGCACTACACACTAAAACTCCACATCCAGCACGACCTCTACACTGCCTGAACACTACTGCACTGCTCTAAACTCTGAAACACCAACCCTAAAACACCACCCCCAGCACGACCCCCTACAATGCCCGAACACCACTGCACTGCCCTAAACCCTGAAACACCAGCCCCAGCACGACCCCCTACACTGCCCGAACAACACTGCAATGCCCTAAACCCTGAAATACAAGCCCCAGCACGACCCCCTACACTGCCTGAACACAAATGCACTGACCTAAACTCTGAAACACAAGCCCCAGCACGACCCCCTACACTGCCCAAATACCACTGCACTGCCCTTAACCCTGAAACATCAACCCCAGCACTATCCCCTACACTGCCCGAACGCCACTGCTCTGCCCTAAACCCTGAAACACCATCCCCAGCAAGAGCCCCTACACTGCCCGAACACCACTGCACTGTCCTAAACCCTGAAACACCAGCCCCAGCATGGCACCTACACTGCCCAAATACCACTGCACTGCCCTAAACCCTGAAACACCAGCCCCAGCACGACCCCCTACACTGCCCGAACACCACTGCACTGCCCTAATCCCTGAAACACCAGCCCCAACACAAACCCCTACACTGCCCGAACAACACTGCACTGCCCTAAACCCTGAAATACCAGCCCCAGCACGACCCCCTACACTGCCCGAACACCACTGCACTGCCCTAATCCCTGAAACACCAGCCCCAACACGACCTCCTACACTGCGCGAACAACACTGCACTGCCCTAAACCCTGAAATACCAGCCCCAGCACGACCCCCTACACTGACCGAACACCACTGCACTGCCTTAAACCCTGAAACACCAGCCCCAGCACGACCCCCTACACTACCCAAACAACACTGCACTGCCCTAAACCCTGAAACACCAGCCCCAGCAAGACCCCCTACACTGCCCGAACACCACTGCACTGCCCTAAACCCTGAAACACCACCCCAGCAATACGCCCTACACTTCCCGAAAACCACTGCACTAAACACTGAAACACCACGCCCTGCACGGCCCACTACACTGACCGAACACCACTGCACTGCCCTAAACCCTGAAACACCAGCCCCAGCATGGCACCTACACTGCCCAAATACCACTGCACTGCCCTAAACCCTGAAACACCAGCCCCAGCACGACCCCCTACACTGCCCTAACACCACTGCACTGCCCTAATCCCTGAAACACCAGCCCCAACACAACCCCCTACACTGCCCGAACAACACTGCACTGCCCTAAACCCTGAAATACCAGCCCCAGCATGACCCCCTACACTGCCCGAACACCACTGCACTGCCCTAATCCCTGAAACACCAGCCCCAACACGACCTCTTACACTGCCCGAACAACACTGCACTGCCCTAAACCCTGAAATACCAGCCCCAGCACGACCCCCTACACTGCCCGAACACCACTGCACTGCCTTAAGCCCTGAAACACCAGCCCCAGCACGACCCCTACACTGCCCGAACACCACTGCACTGCCCTAAACCCTAAAACACTACCCCAGCAAGACCCCCTACACTGCCCGAACACCATTGCACTGCCCTAAACCCTGAAACACCACCCCAGCAATACGCCCTACACTTCCCGAACACCACTGCACTAAACACTGAAACACCACCCCCTGCACGGCCCCCTGCACTGACCGAACACCACTGCACTGCCCTCAACCCTATACACCACCCTCAGCATGACCCCCTACACTGCCCGAACACCACTGCACTGCCCTAAACCCAGAAACACCAGCCCCAGAACGACCCACTATACTGCACGAACACCACTGCAGTGCCCTAAACCCTGAAACACCAGCCTCAGCGCGACCCCTTCAGTGCCCGAACACCCGTGCACTGCCCTAAACACTGAAACAACAGCCCCAGCACAGCCACCTACACTGCCCGAACTCCACTGCACTGCCCTCAACCCTGAAACACCAGCCCCAGCACGACCCCCTACACTGCCCAAACACCACGGCACTGCCCTAATCCCTGAATCACCAGCCCCAGCCTGACCCCCACACTGCCCAAACAACACTGTACTGCACTAAACCCTGAAATACCAGCCTCAGCATGACCCCCTACACTGCCCGAACACCACTGCACTGCCCTAAACCCTGAAACACCAACCCTAAAACACCAGTCCTAGCATGACCCCCTACACTGCCCGAACAACACTGCACTGTCCTAAACCCTGAAACACCAGCCCCAGTATGACCCCCTACACTGCCCGAACACCACTGCACTGCCCTAAACCCCGAACCACCAGCCCTAGCATGACCCCCTACAATGCCCGAGCACCACTGCACTGCCCTAAACCGTGAAACACCACCCCAGCAATACGCCCTACACTGCCTGAACACCACTGCACTAAACACTGAAACTCCACCTCCAGCACGACCCCTACACTGCCCGAACACCACTGCACTGCTCTAAACTCTGAAACACCAACCCTAAAACACCACCCCAGCACGACCCCCTACACTGCTCGAACACCACTGCACTGCCCTAAACCCTGAAACACCAGCCCCAGCACGACCCCCTACACTGCCCGAACAACACTGCAATGCCCTAAACCCTGAAATACCAGCCCCAGCACGACCCCCTACACTGCCTGAACACAAATGCACTGACCTAAACTCTGAAACACAAGCCCCAGCACGACCCCCTACACTGCCCAAATACCACTGCACTGCCCTTAACCCTGGAACATCAACCCAAGCACGACCACTGACACTGCCTGACACCACTGCGCTAAATACTGAAACACCACCCAACAGCACAACCCCCTACACTGCCGTAACACCAGTGCTCTGCCCTAAACCCTGAAACACCACCCACAGCAAGACCCCCTACACTTCCCGAACATCACTGCCCTAATTACTGAAACACCAGCCCCAGAACCACCCCCTACACTATCTGAACACCACTGCACTGCCCTAAACACAAAAACACCAGCCCCAGAACGACCCCCTACACTGCCCGATCACCACTGCACTGCCCTAAAGCCTGAAACACCATCCCCAGCACGACCCCTACAGTGCCCGAACACCACTGCACTGCCCTAAATCCTGAAACACCAGCCCCAGCACAGCCCCCTACACTGCCCGAACACCACTGCACTGCCCTAAACCCTGAAACACCAGCCCCAGCACGACCCCCTACACTGCCCGAACACCACTGCACTGCCCTAAACCCTGAAAAACCACCCCCAGCAAGACCCCCTACACTGCCCAAACACCACTGCACTGCCCTAAACCATGAAACACCAGACCCAGCAAAAAAACCCTTTACTGCCCGAACACCACTGCACTGGCCTTAACCCTGAAACACCAGCCCAAGCACGGCCACCTACACTGCCCGAATACCACTGCACTGCCCTAATCCCTAAAACACCACCCCCTGCACGACCTCCTACACTGCCCGAACACCACAGCACTGCCCTAAACCCTGAAACACCAGCCCCAGCATGGCATCTACACTGCCCGAATACCACTGCACTGCCCTAAACCCTGAAACACCAGCCCCAGCACGACCCCCTACACTGCCCGAACACCACTGCACTGCCCTAATCCCTGAAACACCAGCCCCAACACAACCCCCTACACTGCCCGAACAACACTGCAGTGCCCTCAACCCTGAAACACCACCCCCAGCAAGACCCCCTAGACTGCCCAAACACCACTGCACTGCCCTAATCCCTGAAACACCACCCCCAGCAAGACCCCCTAGACTGCCCGAACACCACTGCACTGCCCTAATCCCTGAAACACCAGCCCCAGCAAGACCACCTACGCTGCCCAAACACCACTGCCCTAAACCCTGAAACACCACTCCCAGCAAGACCCCCTAGACTGCCAAAACACTACTGCACTGCCCTAATCCCTGAAACACCACCCCCAGCAAGACCACCTACGCTGCCCAAACACCACTGCCCTAAACCCTGAAACACCACCCCCAGCAAGACCCCCTAGACTGCCCAAACACCACTGCACTGCCCTAATCCCTGAAACACCACCCCCAGCAAGACCCCCTACACTGCCCGAACACCACTGCACTGCCCTAAACCCTGAAACACCACTCCCAGCAAGACCCCCTAGACTGCCCGAACATCACTGCACTGCCCTAATCCCTGAAACACCAGCCCCAGCAAGACCACCTACGCTGCCCAAACACCACTGCCCTAAACCCTGAAACACCACTCCCAGCAAGACCCCATGACTGCCCAAACACCACTGCACTGCCCTAATCCCTTAAACACCACACCCAGCAAGACCCCCTACACTGCCCGAACACCACTGGACTGCCCTAAACCCTGAAACACCACCCCCAGCAAGACCCCCTAGACTGCCCGAACACCACTGCACTGCACTAAACCCTGAAACACCAGCCGCAGCACAACCCACTACACTGCCCGAACACGACTGCGCTGCTCTAAACCCTGAAACACCAGCCCCAGTATGACCCCCTACACTGCCTGAACACCAGTGCACTGCCCTAATCCCAGAAACACCAGCCCCATAATGACCCCCTACAGTGTCCGAACACAACTGCACTGCCCTAAACCCTGAAACACCAGCACCAGCACGACCCTTACACTGCCCGAACACCACTGCACTGCCCTAAACCCTGAAACACCAGCCCTATCACGCACCCCTACACTGCCCGAACACCACTGCACTGCCCTAAACCATGAAACAACCGCCCCAGCATGGCCCCCTACACTGCCCGAACACCACTGCACTTCCCTAAACCCTGAAACACTAGCCCCAGCACTACCCCTACACTGCCCGAACACCACTGCACTGCCCTAAACCCTGAAACACCAGCCCCAGCACTACCCCCTCCACTGCCCGAACACCACTGCCCTAAACCCTGAAATACCAGCCCCAGCACGACCCCCTACACTGCCCAAACACCACTGCACTGCCCTAAACCCTAAAACACTACCCCAGCACGACCCCTACAGTGCCCGAACACCACTGCACTGCCCTAAATCCTGAAACACCAGCCCCAGCACAGCCCCCTACACTGCCCGAACACCACTGCACTGCCCTAAACCCTGAAACACCAGCCCCAGCATGACCCCCTACACTGCCCGAACACCACTGCACTGCCCTAAACCCTGAAAAACCACCCCCAGCAAGACCCCCTACACTGCCCGAACACCACTGCACTGGCCTTAACCCTGAAACACCAGCCCAAGCACGGCCACCTACACTGCCCGAATACCACTGCACTGCTCTAATCCCTAAAACACCACCCCCTGCACGACCTCCTACACTGCCCGAACACCACAGCACTGCCCTAAACCCTGAAACACCAGCCCCAGCATGGCATCTACACTGCCCGAATACCACTGCACTGCCCTAAACCCTGAAACACCAGCCCCAGCATGACCCCCTACACTGCCCGAACACCACTGCACTGCCCTAATCCCTGAAACACCAGCCCCAACACAACCCCCTACACTGCCCGAACAACACTGCAGTGCCCTCAACCCTGAAACACCACCCCCAGCAAGACTCCCTAGACTGCCAAAAACACCACTGCACTGCCCTAATCCCTGAAACACCACCCCCAGCAAGACCCCCTACACTGCCCGAACACCACTGCACTGCCCTAAACCCTGAAACACCACTCCCAGCAAGACCCCCTAGACTGCCCGAACACCACTGCACTGCCCTAATCCCTGAAACACCAGCCCCAGCAAGACCACCTACGCTGCCCAAACACCACTGCCCTAAACCCTGAAACACCACTCCCAGCAAGACCCCCTAGACTGCCCAAACACCACTGCACTGCCCTAATCCCTGAAACACCACCCCCAGCAAGACCACCTACGCTGCCCAAACACCACTGCCCTAAACCCTGAAACACCACCCCCAGCAAGACCCCCTAGACTGCCCAAACACCACTGCACTGCCCTAATCCCTGAAACACCACCCCCAGCAAGACCCCCTACACTGCCCGAACACCACTGCACTGTCCTAAACCCTGAAACACCACTCCCAGCAAGACCCCCTAGACTGCCCGAACATCACTGCACTGCCCTAATCCCTGAAACACCAGCCCCAGCAAGACCACCTACGCTGCCCAAACACCACTGCCCTAAACCCTGAAACACCACTCCCAGCAAGACCCCTAGACTGCCCAAACACCACTGCACTGCCCTAATCCCTTAAACACCACACCCAGCAAGCCCCCCTACACTGCCCGAACACCACTGGACTGCCCTAAACCCTGAAACACCATCCCCAGCAAGACCCCCTAGACTGCCCGAACACCACTGCACTGCACTAAACCCTGAAACACCAGCCGCAGCACAACCCACTACACTGCCCGAACACCACTGCACTGCTCTAAACCCTGAAACACCAGCCCCAGTATGACCCCCTACACTGCCCGAACACCAGTGCACTGCCCTAATCCCAGAAACACCAGCCCCATAATGACCCCCTACAGTGTCCGAACACAACTGCACTGCCCTAAACCCTGAAACACCAGCACCAGCACGACCCTTACACTGCCCGAACACCACTGCACTGCCCTAAACCCTGAAACACCAGCCCTATCACGCACCCCTACACTGCACGAACACCACTGCAATGCCCTAAACCATGAAACAACAGCCCCAGCATGGCCCCCTACTCTGCCCGAACACCACTGCACTTCCCTAAACCCTGAAACACTAGCCCCAGCACTACCCCTACACTGCCCGAACACCACTGCACTGCCCTAAACCCTGAAACACCAGCCCCAGCACTACCCCCTCCACTGCCCGAACACCACTGCCCTAAACCCTGAAATATCAGCCCCAGCACGACCCCCTACACTGCCCGAACACAACTGCACTGCCTTAAGCCCTGAAACACCAGCCCCAGCACGACCCCCTACACTGCCCGAACACCACTGCACTGCCCTAAACCCTAAAACACTACCCCAGCAAGACCCCCTACACTGCCCGAACACCACTGCACTGCCCTAAACCCTGATACACCACCCCATCAATAGGCCCTACACTTCCCGAACACCACTGCATGAAACACTGAAACACTACCCCCTGCACGACCCCCTACACTCTCCGAACACCACTGCACTGCCCTAAACCCTTAAACACCACCCCCAGCTTGACCCCGTACACTGCCTGAACACCACTGCACTGCCCTAAACCCTGAAACACCAACCCTAAAACACCACCCCCAGCATGACCCCCTACACTGCCTGAACACCACTGCACTGCCCTCAACTCTGAAATACCAGCCCAGTACAACCCCCTACACTGCCCGGACACCACTGCACTGCCCTAAACCCTGAAACACCAGCCCAAGCATGACCCCCTACACTGCCTGAACAACACTGCACTGCCCTAAACCCTGAAACACCAGCCCCAGCACGACCCCCTTCACTGCCCGAACACCAGTGCACTGCCCTAAACCTCGAAACACCAGCCCCAGCATGACCCCATACACTGCACGAACACCACTGCACTGCCCTAAACCATGAAACACCACCCCCTGCACAACCCCCTACATTGCCCGTACACCACTGCACTGCCCTAAACCCTGAAACACCACCCCCAGCATGACCCCCTACACTGTCCGAACACTACTGCTCTGCCCTAAACCCTGAAACACCACCCCCAGCAAGACCCCTTACACTCCCCGAACATCACTGCCCTAAACCCTGAAACACCACCCCCGCAAGACCCCCTACACTACCCGAACACCACTGCACTGCCCTAAACCCAGAAACACCAGCCCCAGAACGACCCACTATACTGCACGAACACCACTGCACTGCCCTAAACCCTGAAACACCAACTTCAGCGTGACCCCTTCAGTGCCCGAACACCCGTGCACTGCCCTAAACCCTGAAACAACAGCCCCAGCACAGCCACCTACACTGCCCGAACACCACCTCACTGCCCTAAACCCTGAAACACCAGCCCCAGCACGACCCCCTACACTGCCCGAACACCACTGCACTGCCCTAAACCCTGAAACACCACCCCCAGCAAGACCCCCTAGACTGCCCAAACACCACTGCACTGCCCTAATCCCTGAAACACCACTCCCAGCAAGACCCCCTAGACTGCCCGAACACCACTGCACTGCCCTATTCCCTGAAACACCAGCCCCAGCAAGACCACCTACGCTGCCCGAACACCACTGCCCTAAACCCTGAAACACCACTCCCAGCAAGACCCCCTAGACTGCCCGAACACCACTGCACTGCCCTAATTCCTTAAACACCACACTCAGCAAGACCCCCTACACTGCCCGAACACCACTGCACTGCCCTAAACCCTGAAACACCACCCCCAGCACGACCCCTACACTGCCCAAACACCACTGCGCTGCCCAAAACCCTGAAACACCAGCCCCAGTATGACCCCCTCCACTGCCTGAACACCAGTGCACTGCCCTAATCCCAGAAACACCAGCCCCATAATGACCCCTACAGTGTCCGAAAACAACTGCACTGCCCTAAACCATGAAACACCAGCCCCAGCACGACCCCCTACACTGCCCGAACACCACTGCACTGCCCTAATCCCTGAAACACCAGCCCCAGCACGACCCGCTACACTGCCCGAACAACACTGCACTGCCCTAAACCATGAAATACCAGTCCCAGCACGACCCCCTACACTGCCCGAACACCACTGCACTGCCCTAAGCCCTGAAACACCAGCCCCAGCACGACCCCTAACACTGCCCGAACAACACTGCACTGCCCTAAACCCTGAAACACCAGCCCCAGCACGACACCCTACACTGCCCGAACACTACTGCACTGCACTAAAACCTGAAACACCAGCCCCAGCACGACCCCCCACACTGCCCGAACACCACTGCACTGCCCAAAACCCTGAAACTCCACCCCAGCAATATGCCCTACATTTCCCGAACACCAATGCACTAAACACTGAAACTCCACCCCCTGCATGACCCCCTACACTGCCCGAACACCACTGCACTGCCCTAAACCCTAAAACACCACCCCCAGCATGACCCCTACACTGCCCGAACACCACTGCATTGCCCTCAACCCTGAAACACCAACCCTAAAACACCAGCCCCAGCACGACCCCCTACACTGCCCGAACACCACTGCAATGCCCTAAACCCTGAAACACCAGCCCCAGCACTACCCCCTACACTGCCTGAACGCCACTGCACTGAGCTAAACACTGAAGCACCAGCCCCAGCACGACCCCCTACACTGCCCGAACACCACTGCACTGCCCGTAATCCTGAAACATCATCCCCAGCATGACCCTTTACACTGTCTGAACACCACTGCCCTAAACACTGAAACACCAGCCCCAGTACGACCCCCTACACTGCAGAAACACCACTGTACTGCCCTAAACCCTGAAACACCAGCCCCAGCACGGCCCCCTATACTGCCCGAACACCACTGCAATGCCCTAAACCCTGATACCCCAGCCCCAGCACTACACCCTACACTGCCCGAACACCACTGCACTGCCCTAAACCATGAAACACCACCCCCTGCACAACCCCCTACATTGCCCGTACACCACTGCACAGCCCTAAACCCTGATCACCACCCGCAGCATGACCCCCTACACTGTCCGAACACCACTGCTCTGCCCTAAACCCTGAAACACCACCCCCTGCAAGACCCCTTACACTCCCCGAACATCACTGCCCTAAACCCTGAAACACCAACCCCAGCAAGACCCCCTACACTCACCAAACATCACTGCCCTAAACCCTGAAACACCACCACCAGCAAGACCCCCTACAATACCGAACACCACTGCACTGCCCTAATCCCTTAAACACCAGCCCCAGCGCAACCCCTACAGTGCCCGAACACCCGTGCACTGCCCTAAACCCTGAAACAACAGCCCCAGCACAGCCACCTACACTGCCCGAACACCACTTCACTGCCCTAAACTCTGAAACAGCAGCCCAAGCACGACCCCCTACACTGCCAGAACATCATTGCGCTGCCCTAAACCCTGAAACACCTCCCCCAGCAAGACCCCCTAGACTGCCCAAACACCACTGCACTGCCCTAATCCCTGAAACACCAGCCCCAGCAAGACCACCTACGCTGCCCGAACACCACTGCCCTAAACCCTGAAACACCATTCCCAGCAAGACCCCCTAGACTGCCCGAACACCACTGCACTGCCCTAATCCCTTAAACACCACACCCAGCAAGACCCCCTACACTGCCCGAACACCACTGCACTGCCATAAACCCTGAAACACCACCCCCAGCAAGACCCTCTAGACTGCCCGAACAACACTGCACTGCACTAAACCCTGAAACACCAGCCCCAGCACAACCCCCTACACTGCCCGAACACCACTGCGCTGCCCTAAATCCTAAAACACCACCCCAGCACGACCGGCTACACTGCCTGAATACCAATGCACTGACCTAAACCCTGAACATCCAGCCCCAGTATGACCCCCTACACTGCCCGAACACCAGTGCACTGCCCTAATCCCAGAAACACCAGCCCCATAATGACCCCCTACAGTGTCCGAACACAACTGCACGGCCCTAATCCCTGAAACACCAGCCCCAGGACCCGCGACACTGCCCGAACAACACTGCACTGCCCTAAACCATGAAATACCGGCCCCAGCACGACCCCCTACACTGCCCGAACACCACTGCACTGCCCTAAGCCCTGAAACACCAGCCCCAGCATGACCCCTTACACTGCGCGACAACACTGCACTGACCTAAACCCTGAAACACCAGCCCCAGCACGACATCCTACACTGCCCGAACACTACTGCACTGCATTAAACCCTGAAACACGAGCCCCAGCAAGACCCCCTACACTGCCCAAACACCACTGCACTGCCCTAAACCCTGAAACTCCACCCCAGCAATATGCCCTACACTTCCTGAACACCAATGCACTAAACACTGAAACTCCACCCCCTGCATGACCCCCTACACTGCCCGGACACCACTGCACTGCCCTAAACCCTAAAACACCACCCCCAGCATGACCCCTACACTGCCCGAACACCACTGCATTGCCCTCAACCCTGAAACACCAACCCTAAAACACCAGCCCCAGCACGACCCCCTACACTGCCCGAACACCACTGCAATGCCCTAAACCCTGAAACACCAGCCCCAGCACTACCCCCTACACTGCCCGAACACCACTGCAATGCCCTAAACCCTGAAGCACCAGCCCCAGCACGACCCCCTACACTGCCCGAACACCACTGCACTGCCCTTAATCCTCAAACATCATCCCCAGCACGACCCTTTACACTGTCTGAACACCACTGCCCTAAACACTGAAACACCAGCCCCAGTACGACCCCCTACACTGCCGAAACACCACTGTACTGCCCTAAACTCTGAAACACCAGCCCCAGCACGGCCCCCTATACCGCCCGAACACCACTGCACTGCCCTAAACCCTGAAACCCTAGCCCCAGCACTACACCCTACATTGCCCGTACACCACTGCACTGCCCTAAACCCTGAAACACCACCCCCAGCATGACCCCCTACACTGTCCAAACACCACTGCTCTGCCCTAAACCCTGAAACACCACCCCTGCAAGACCCCTTACACTCCCCGAACATCACTGCCCTAAACCCTGAAACACCAACCCCAGCAAGACCCCCTACACTCCCCAAACTTCACTGCCCTAAACCCTGAAACACCACCCCCAGCAAGACCCCCTACACTACCCGAACACCACTGCACTGCCCTAAAGCCAGAAACACCAGCCCCAGAACGACACACTATACTGCACGAACACCACTGCACTGCCCTAAACCCTGAAACTACCAGCCCCAGCGTGACCCCTACAGTGCCCGAACACCCGTGCACTGCCCTAAACCCTGATACAACAGCCCCAGGACAGCCACCTACACTGCCCGAACACCACTTCACTGCCCTAAACCCTGAAACACCAGCCCCAGCACGACCCCCTACACTGCCCAAACACCACTGCACTGCCCTAAACCCTGAAACACCACCCCCAGCAAGACCCCCTAGACTGCCCAAACACCACTGCACTGCCCTAATCCCTGAAACACCACCCCCAGCAAGACCCCCTACACTGCCTGAACACCACTGCACTGCCCTAAACCCTGAAACACCACCCCCAGCAAGACCCCCTAGACTGCCCAAACACCACTGCACTGCCCTAATCCCTGAAACACCAGCCCCAGCAAGACCACCTACGCTGCCCGAACACCACTGCCCTAAACCCTGAAACACCACTCCCAGCAAGACCACCTAGACTGCCCGAACACCACTGCACTGCCCTAATCCCTTAAACACCACACCCAGCAAGACCCCCTACACTGCCCGAACACCACTGCACTGCCATAAACCCTGAAACACCACCCCCAGCAAGACCCTCTAGACTGCCCGAACAACACTGCACTGCACTAAACCCTGAAACACAAGCCCCAGCACAACCCCCTACACTGCCCGAACACCACTGCGCTGCCCTAAATCCTAAAACACCACCCCCAGCACGTCCCGCTCCACTGCCTGAATACCAATGCACTGACCTAAACCCTGAACATCCAGCCCCAGTATGACCCCCTACACTGCCCGAACACCAGTGCACTGCCCTAATCCCAGAAACACCAGCCCCATAATGACCCTCTACAGTGTCCGAACACAACTGCACTGCCCTAATCCCTGAAACACCAGCCCCAGCACGACCCGCGACACTGCCCGAACAACACTGCACTGCCCTAAACCATGAAATACCGGCCCCAGCACGACCCCCTCCACTGCCCCGAACACCACTGCACTGCCCTAAGCCCTGAAACACCAGCCCCAGCATGACCCCTTACACTGCCCGAACAACACTGCACTGACCTAAACCCTGAAACACCAGCCCCAGCACGACATCCTACACTGCCCGAACACTACTGCACTGCACTAAACCCTGAAACACGAGCCCCAGCAAGACCCCCTACACTGCCCAAACACCACTGCACTGCCCTAAACCCTGAAACTCCACCCCCGCAATATGCCCTACACTTCCTGAACACCAATGCACTAAACACTGAAACTCCACCCCCTGCATGACCCCCTACACTGCCCGGACACCACTGCACTGCCCTAAACCCTAAAACACCACCCCCAGCATGACCCCTACACTGCCCGAACACCACTGCATTGCCCTCAACCCTGAAACACCAACCCTAAAACACCAGCCCCAGCACGACCCCCTACACTGCCCGAACACCACTGCAATGCCCTAAACCCTGAAACACCAGCCCCAGCACTACCCCCTACACTGCCCGAACACCACTGCACTGCCCTAAAGCCAGAAACACCAGCCCCAGAACGACACACTATACTGCACGAACACCACTGCACTGCCCTAAACCCTGAAACTACCAGCCCCAGCGTGACCCCTACAGTGCCCGAACACCCGTGCACTGCCCTAAACCCTGATACAACAGCCCCAGGACAGCCACCTACACTGCCCGAACACCACTTCACTGCCCTAAACCCTGAAACACCAGCCCCAGCACGACCCCCTACACTGCCCAAACACCACTGCACTGCCCTAAACCCTGAAACACCACCCCCAGCAAGACCCCCTAGACTGCCCAAACACCACTGCACTGCCCTAATCCCTGAAACACCACCCCCAGCAAGACCCCCTACACTGCCTGAACACCACTGCACTGCCCTAAACCCTGAAACACCACCCCCAGCAAGACCCCCTAGACTGCCCAAACACCACTGCACTGCCCTAATCCCTGAAACACCAGCCCCAGCAAGACCACCTACGCTGCCCGAACACCACTGCCCTAAACCCTGAAACACCACTCCCAGCAAGACCACCTAGACTGCCCGAACACCACTGCACTGCCCTAATCCCTTAAACACCACACCCAGCAAGACCCCCTACACTGCCCGAACACCACTGCACTGCCATAAACCCTGAAACACCACCCCCAGCAAGACCCTCTAGACTGCCCGAACAACACTGCACTGCACTAAACCCTGAAACACAAGCCCCAGCACAACCCCCTACACTGCCCGAACACCACTGCGCTGCCCTAAATCCTAAAACACCACCCCCAGCACGTCCCGCTCCACTGCCTGAATACCAATGCACTGACCTAAACCCTGAACATCCAGCCCCAGTATGACCCCCTACACTGCCCGAACACCAGTGCACTGCCCTAATCCCAGAAACACCAGCCCCATAATGACCCTCTACAGTGTCCGAACACAACTGCACTGCCCTAATCCCTGAAACACAAGCCCCAGCACGACCCGCGACACTGCCCGAACAACACTGCACTGCCCTAAACCATGAAATACCGGCCCCAGCACGACCCCCTACACTGCCCGAACACCACTGCACTGCCCTAAGCCCTGAAACACCAGCCCCAGCATGACCCCTTACACTGCCCGAACAACACTGCACTGACCTAAACCCTGAAACACCAGCCCCAGCACGACATCCTACACTGCCCGAACACTACTGCACTGCACTAAACCCTGAAACACGAGCCCCAGCAAGACCCCCTACACTGCCCAAACACCACTGCACTGCCCTAAACCCTGAAACTCCACCCCAGCAATATGCCCTACACTTCCTGAACACCAATGCACTAAACACTGAAACTCCACCCCCTGCATGACCCCCTACACTGCCCGGACACCACTGCACTGCCCTAAACCCTAAAACACCACCCCCAGCATGACCCCTACAAAGCTCGAACACCACTGCATTGCCCTCAACCCTGAAACACCAACCCTAAAACACCAGCCCCAGCATGACCCCTACACTGCTCGAACACCACTGCATTGCCCTAAACCCTGAAACACCAACCCTAAAACACCAGCCCCAGCACTACCCCCTACACTGCCTGAACACCACTGCACTGAGCTAAACCCTGAAGCACCAGCCCCAGCACGACCCCCTACACTGCCCGAACACCACTCCACTGCCCTTAATCCTGAAACATCATCCCCAGCACGACCCTTTACACTGTCTGAACACCACTGCCCTAAACACTGAAACACCAGCCCCAGTACGACCCCCTACACTGCCGAAACACCACTGTACTGCCCTAAACTCTGAAACACCAGCCCCAGCACGGCCCCCTATACTGCCCGAACACCACTGCACTGCTCTAAACCCTGAAACCCCAGCCCCAGCACTACACCCTACATTGCCCGTACACCACTGCACTGCCCTAAACCCTGAAACACCACCCCCAGCATGACCCCCTACACTGTCCGAACACCACTGCTCTGCCCTAAACCCTGAAACACCACCCCCTGCAAGACCCCTTACACTCCCCGAACATCACTGCCCTAAACCCTGAAACACCAACCCCAGCAAGACCCCCCTACACTCCCCAAACTTCACTGCCCTAAACCCTGAAACACCACCCCCAGCAAGACCCCCTACACTACCCGAACACCACTGCACTGCCCTAAAGCCAGAAACACCAGCCCCAGAACGACACACTATACTGCACGAACACCACTGCACTGCCCTAAACCCTGAAACTACTAGCCCCAGCGTGACCCCTACAGTGCCCGAACACCCGTGCACTGCCCTAAACCCTGAAACAACAGCCCCAGGACAGCCACCTACACTGCCCGAACACCACTTCACTGCCCTAAACCCTGAAACACCAGCCCCAGCACGACCCCCTACACTGCCCAAACACCACTGCACTGCCCTAAACCCTGAAACACTACCCCAGCAAGACCCCCTAGACTGCCCAAACACCACTGCACTGCCCTAATCCCTGAAACACCACCCCCAGCAAGACCCCCTACACTGCCTGAACACCACTGCACTGCCCTAAACCCTGAAACACCACTCCCAGCAAGACCCCCTAGACTGCCCGAACACCACTGCACTGCCCTAATCCCTGAAACACCAGCCCCAGCAAGACCACCTACGCTGCCCGAACACCACTGCCCTAAACCCTGAAACACCACTCCCAGCAAGACCCCGTAGACTGCCCGAACACCACTGCACTGCCCTAATCCCTTAAACACCACACCCAGCAAGACCCCCTACACTGCCCGAACACCACTGCACTGCCCTAAACCCTGAAACACCACCCCCAGCAAGACCCCCTAGACTGCCCGAACACCACTGCACTGCACTAAACCCTGAAACACCAGCCCCAGCACAACCCCCTACACTGCCCGAACACCACTGCGCTGCCCTAAACCCCGAAACACCAGCCCCAGTATGACCCCCTACACTGCCCAAACACCAGTGCACTGCCCTAATCCCAGAAACACCAGCCCCATAATGACCCCCTACAGTGTCTGAACACAACTGCACTGCCCTAAACCCTGAAACACCAGCACCAGCACGACCCTTACACTGCCCGAACACCACTGCACTGCCTTAAACCCTGAAACACCAGCCCTATCACGGCCCCCTACACTGCCCGAACACCACTGCACTGCCCTAAACCATGAAACACCAGCCCCAGCACGACCCCCTACACTGCCCGAACACCACTGCACTGCCCTAATCCCTGAAACACCAGCCCCAGCACGACCCGCTACACTGCCCGAACAACACTGCACTGCCCTAAACCATGAAATACCAGCCCCAGCACGACCCCCTACACTGCCCGAACACCACTACACTGCCCTAAGCCCTGAAACACCAGCCCCAGCATGACCCCTTACACTGCCCGAACAAAACTGCACTGCCCTAAACACTGAAACACCAGCCCCAGCACGACACCCTACACTGCCCGAACACTACTGCACTGCACTAAACCCTGAAACACGAGCCCCAGCAAGACCCCCTACACTGCCCGAACACCACTGCACTGCCCTAAACCCTGAAACTCCACCCCAGCAATATGCCCTACACTTCCCGAACACCAATGCACTAAACACTGAAACTCCACCCCCTGCATGACCCCCTACACTGCCCGAACACCACTGCACTGCCCTAAACCCTAAAACACCACCCCCAGCATGACCCCTACACTGCCCGAACACCACTGCATTGCCCTCAACCCTGAAACACCAACCCTAAAACACCAGCCCCAGCACGACCCCCTACACTGACCGAACACCACTGCAATGCCCTAAACCCTGAAACACCAGCCCCAGCACTACCCCCTACACTGCCTGAACGCCACTGCACTGAGCTAAACCCTGAAGCACCAGCCCCAGCACGACCCCCTACACTGCCTGAACACCACTGCACTGCCCGTAATCCTGAAACATCATCCCCAGCATGACCCTTTACACTGTCTGAACACCACTGCCCTAAACACTGAAACACCAGCCCCAGTACGACCCCCTACACTGCCGAAACACCACTGTACTGCCCTAAACCCTGAAACACCAGCCCCAGCACGGCCCCCTATACTGCCCGAACACCACTGCAATGCCCTAAACCCTGAAACCCCAGCCCCAGCTCTACACCCTACACTGCCCGAACACCACTGCACTGCCCTAAACCATGAAACACCACCCCCTGCACAACCCCCTACATTGCCCGTACACCACTGCACTGCCCTAAACCCTGAAACACCACCCCCAGCATGACCCCCTACACTGTCCGAACACCACTGCTCTGCCCTAAACCCTGAAACACCACCCCCTGCAAGACCCCTTACACTCCCTGAACATCACTGCCCTAAACCCTGAAACACCAACCCCAGCAAGACCCCCTACACTCCCCAAACATCACTGCCCTAAACCCTGAAACACCACCACCAGCAATACCCCCTACAATACCGAACACCACTGCACTGCCCTAAACCCAGAAACACTAGCCCCAGATCGACCCACTATACTGCACGAACACCACTGCACTCCCCTAAACCCTGAAACACCAGCCCCAGCGCAACCCCTACAGTGCCCGAACACCCGTGCACTGCCCTAAACCCTGAAACAACAGCCCCAGCACAGCCACCTACACTGCCCGATCACCACTTCACTGCCCTAAACTCTGAAACACCAGCCCCAGCACGACCCCCTACACTGCCAGAACACCACTGCGCTGCCCTAAACCCTGAAACACCACCCCCAGCAAGACCCCCTAGACTGCCCAAACACCACTGCACTGCCCTAATCCCTGAAACACCAGCCCCAGCAAGACCACCTACGCTGCCCGAACACCACTGCCCTAAACCCTGAAACACCACTCCCAGCAAGACCCCCTAGACTGCCCAAACACCACTGCACTGCCCTAATCCCTTAAACACCACACCCAGCAAGACCCCCTACACTGCCCGAACACCACTGCACTGCCATAAACCCTGAAACACCACCCCCAGCAAGACCCTCTAGACTGCCCGAACAACACTGCACTGCACTAAACCCTGAAACACCAGCCCCAGCACAACCCCCTACACTGCCCGAACACCACTGCGCTGCCCTAAATCCTAAAACACTACCCCCAGCACGACCCGCTACACTGCCTGAATACCAATGCACTGACCTAAACCCTGAAACACCAGCCCCAGTATGACCCCCTACACTGCCCGAACACCAGTGCACTGCCCTAATCCCAGAAACACCAGCCCCATAATGACCCCCTACAGTGTCCGAACACAACTGCACTGCCCTAATCCCTGAAACACCAGCCCCAGCACGACCCGCTACACTGCCCGAACAACACTGCACTGCCCTAAACCATGAAATACCAGCCCCAGCACGACCCCCTACACTGCCCGAACACCACTGCACTGCCCTAAGCCCTGAAACACCAGCCCCAGCATGACCCCTTACTCTGCCCGAACAACACTGCACTGACCTAAACCCTGAAACACCAGCCCCAGCACGACATCCTACACTGCCCGAACACTACTGAACTGCACTAAACCCTGAAACACGAGTCCCAGCAAGACCCCCTACACTGCCCAAACACCACTGCACTGCCCTAAACCCTGAAACTCCACCCCAGAAATTTGCCCTACACTTCCTGAACACCAATGCACTAAACACTGAAACTCCACCCCCTGCATGACCCCCTACACTGCCCGGACACCACTGCACTGCCCTAAACCCTAAAACACCACCCCCAGCATGACCCCTACACTGCCCGAACACCACTGCATTGCCCTCAACCCTGAAACACCAACCCTAAAACACCAGCCCCAGCACGACCCCCTACACTGCCCGAACACCACTGCAATGCCCTAAACCCTGAAACACCAGCCCCAGCACTACCCCCTACACTGCCTGAACACCACTGCACTGAGCTAAACCCTGAAGCACCAGCCCCAGCACAACCCCCTACACTGCCCGAACACCACTGCACTGCCCTTAATCCTGAAACATCATCCCCAGCACGACCCTTTACACTGTCTGAACACCACTGCCCTAAACACTGAAACACCAGCCCCAGTACGACCCCCTACACTGCTGAAACACCACTGTACTGCCCTAAACTCTGAAACACCAGCCCCAGCAGGGCCCCCTATACTGCCCGAACACCACTGCACTGCCCTAAACCCTGATACCCCAGCCCCAGCACTACACCCTACATTGCCCGTACACCACTGCACTGCCCTAAACCCTGAAACACCACCCC
This sequence comes from Triturus cristatus, assembly GCF_964204655.1. Lineage (NCBI taxonomy): Eukaryota > Metazoa > Chordata > Amphibia > Caudata > Salamandridae > Triturus > Triturus cristatus. The sequence goes on along the minus strand of NC_140579.1, from coordinate 867,327,501 downwards.
CAGCATGACCCCCTACACTGTCCGAACACCACTGCTCTGCCCTAAACCCTGAAACACCACCCCCTGCAAGACCCCTTACACATTCCCGAACATCACTGCCCTAAACCCTGAAAAACCAACCCCAGCAAGACCCCCTACACTCCTCAAACTTCACTGCCCTAAACCCTGAAACACCACCCCCAATAAGACCCCCTACACTACCCGAACACCACTGCACTGCCCTAAAGCCAGAAACACCAGCCCCAGAACGACACACTATACTGCTTGAACACCACTGCACTGCCCTAAACCCTGAAACTACCAGCCCCGGCGTGACCCCTACAGTGCCCGAATACCCGTGCACTGCCCTAAACCCTGAAACAACAGCCCCAGGACAGCCACCTACACTGCCCGAACACCACTTCACTGCCCTAAACCCTAAAACACCAGCCCCAGCATGACCCCCTACACTGCCCAAACACCACTGCACTGCCCTAAACCCTGAAACACCACCCCCAGCAAGACCCCCTAGACTGCCCAAACACCACTGCACTGCCCTAATCCCTGAAACACCACCCCCAACAAGACCCCCTACACTGCCTGAACACCACTGCACTGCCCTAAACCCTGAAACACCACTCCCAGCAAGACCCCCTAGACTGCCCGAACACCACTGCACTGCCCTAATCCCTGAAACACCAGCCCCAGCAAGACCACCTACGCTGCCCGAACACCACTGCCCTAAACCCTGAAACACCACTCCCAGCAAGACCCCGTAGACTGCCCGAACACCACTGCACTGCCCTAATCCCTTAAACACCACACCCAGCAAGACCCCCTACACTGCCCGAACACCACTGCACTGCCCTAAACCCTGAAACACCACCCCCAGCAAGACCCCCTAGACTGCCCGAACACCACTGCACTGCACTAAACCCTGAAACACCAGCCCCAGCACAACCCCCTACACTGCCCGAACACCACTGCGCTGCCCTAAACCCCGAATCACCAGCCCCAGTATGACCCCCTACACTGCCCAAACACCAGTGCACTGCCCTAATCCCAGAAACACCAGCCCCATAATGACCCCCTACAGTGTCTGAACACAACTGCACTGCCCTAAACCCTGAAACACCAGCACCAGCACGACCCTTACACTGCCCGAACACCACTGCACTGCCCTAAACCCTGAAACACCAGCCCTATCACGGCCCCCTACACTGCCCGAACACCACTGCACTGCCCTAAACCATGAAACACCAGCCCCAGCACGACCCCCTACACTGCCCGAACACCACTGCACTGCCCTAATCCCTGAAACACCAGCCCCAGCACGACCCGCTACACTGCCCGAACAACACTGCACTGCCCTAAACCATGAAATAACAGCCCCAGCACGACCCCCTACACTGCCCGAACACCACTACACTGCCCTAAGCCCTGAAACACCAGCCCCAGCACGACCCCTTACACTGCCCGAACAACACTGCACTGCCCTAAACCCTGAAACACCAGCCCCAGCACGACACCCTACACTGCCCGAACACTACTGCACTGCACTAAACCCTGAAACACGAGCCCCAGCAAGACCCCCTACACTGCCCGAACACCACTGCACTGCCCTAAACCCTGAAACTCCACCCCAGCAATATGCCCTACACTTCCCGAACACCAATGCACTAAACACTGAAACTCCACCCCCTGCATGACCCCCTACACTGCCCGAACACCACTGCACTGCCCTAAACCCTAAAACACCACCCCCAGCATGACCCCTACACTGCCCGAACACCACTGCATTGCCCTCAACCCTGAAACACCAACCCTAAAACACCAGCCCCAGCACGACCCCCTACACTGCCCAAACACCACTGCAATGCCCTAAACCCTGAAACACCAGCCCCAGCACTACCCCCTACACTGCCTGAACGCCACTGCACTGAGCTAAACCCTGAAGCACCAGCCCCAGCACGACCCCCTACACTGCCCAAACACCACTGCACTGCCCGTAATCCTGAAACATCATCCCCAGCATGACCCTTTACACTGTCTGAACACCACTGCCCTAAACACTGAAACACCAGCCCCAGTACGACCCCCTACACTGCCGAAACACCACTGTACTGCCCTAAACCCTGAAACACCAGCCCCAGCACGGCCCCCTATACTGCCCGAACACCACTGCAATGCCCTAAACCCTGAAACCCCAGCCCCAGCACTACACCCTACACTGCCCGAACACCACTGCACTGCCCTAAACCATGAAACACCACCCCCTGCACAACCCCCTACATTGCCCGTACACCACTGCACTGCCCTAAACCCTGAAACACCACCCCCAGCATGACCCCCTACACTGCCCGAACACCACTGCACTGCCCTAAACCATGAAACACCACCCCCTGCAAGACCCCTTACACTCCCTGAACATCACTGCCCTAAACCCTGAAACACCAACCCCAGCAAGACCCCCTACACTCCCCAAACATCACTGCCCTAAACCCTGAAACACCACCACCAGCAATACCCCCTACAATACCGAACACCACTGCACTGCCCTAAACCCAGAAACACTAGCCCCAGAACGACCCACTATACTGCACGAACACCACTGCACTCCCCTAAACCCTGAAACACCAGCCCCAGCGCAACCCCTACAGTGCCCGAACACCCGTGCACTGCCCTAAACCCTGAAACAACAGCCCCAGCACAGCCACCTACACTGCCCGATCACCACTTCACTGCCCTAAACTCTGAAACACCAGCCCCAGCACGACCCCCTACACTGCCAGAACACCACTGCGCTGCCCTAAACCCTGAAAGACCACCCCCAGCAAGACCCCCTAGACTGCCCAAACACCACAGCACTGCCCTAATCCCTGAAACACCAGCCCCAGCAAGACCACCTACGCTGCCCGAACACCACTGCCCTAAACCCTGAAACACCACTCCCAGCAAGACCCCCTAGACTGCCCAAACACCACTGCACTGCCCTAATCCCTTAAACACCACACCCAGCAAGACCCCCTACACTGCCCGAACACCAATGCACTGCCATAAACGCTGAAACACCACCCCCAGCAAGACCCTCTAGACTGCCCGAACAACACTGCACTGCACTAAACCCTGAAACACCAGCCCCAGCACAACCCCCTACACTGCCCGAACACCACTGCGCTGCCCTAAATCCTAAAACACTACCCCCAGCACGACCCGCTACACTGCCTGAATACCAATGCACTGACCTAAACCCTGAAACACCAGCCCCAGTATGACCCCCTACATTGCCCGAACACCAGTGCACTGCCCTAATCCCAGAAACACCAGCCCCATAATGACCCCCTACAGTGTCCGAACACAACTGCACTGCCCTAATCCCTGAAACACCAGCCCCAGCACGACCCGCTACACTGCCCGAACAACACTGCACTGCCCTAAACCATGAAATACCAGCCCCAGCACGACCCCCTACACTGCCCGAACACCACTGCACTGCCCTAAGCCCTGAAACACCAGCCCCAGCATGACCCCTTACTCTGCCCGAACAACACTGCACTGACCTAAACCCTGAAACACCAGCCCCAGCACGACATCCTACACTGCCCGAACACTACTGAACTGCACTAAACCCTGAAACACGAGTCCCAGCAAGACCCCCTACACTGCCCAAACACCACTGCACTGCCCTAAACCCTGAAACTCCACCCCAGAAATATGCCCTACACTTCCTGAACACCAATACACTAAACACTGAAACTCCACCCCCTGCATGACCCCCTACACTGCCCGGACACCACTGCACTGCCCTAAACCCTAAAACACCACCCCCAGCATGACCCCTACACTGCCCGAACACCACTGCATTGCCCTCAACCCTGAAACACCAACCCTAAAACACCAGCCCCAGCACGACCCCCTACACCGCCCGAACACCACTGCAATGCCCTAAACCCTGAAACACCAGCCCCAGCACTACCCCCTACACTGCCTGAACACCACTGCACTGAGCTAAACCCTGAAGCACCAGCCCCAGCACAACCCCCTACACTGCCCGAACACCACTGCACTGCCCTTAATCCTGAAACATCATCCCCAGCATGACCCTTTACACTGTCTGAACACCACTGCCCTAAACACTGAAACACCAGCCCCAGTACGACCCCCCACACTGCTGAAACACCACTGTACTGCCCTAAACTCTGAAACACCAGCCCCAGCACGGCCCCCTATGCTGCCCGAACACCACTGCACTGCTCTAAACTAGGCCTGGGCGAAGCACTACGCTACGCTCGCGTAGTTTGCGAAGTTCGCGCTACTTCGCACTACGCAAACTGCACGTAGCACAGTGCGAACACGCGTAGCGTAGTGTTGCGTAGTGCTGCGGTCATTTTTTGCTTGCTCGCGGTCCTCAACGTCAAGTTGGCGACCGCGAGCAAGCAAAATGACATCCTGGCGAGACTTTTTCCTTGTTCGCGATCGCGAGCATGGAAAATAAACCTCCCGGCGAGATTCCCAACGCGAGAAGGTCAGGTTTCTCATTGCGAGGGGTCACGTATGCTCGCGACCGCTCGCGATGAGAAACTACCAGTTCGCGTTGAGAAAGCTGCAGCTCGAGTAAAAATCTACTCGAGCAGCAGAAAACTACAGCTCGCACTGTGCAAGATGCCATTTTCAATGATTGCACAGTGCCGGTTGCTTGTCCGCACTGTGCAATCATTGAAAACAACATCTGGCACAGTGCGAACATGTTACTTCGCAGTTCGCGAAGTGCTACGCGTAGCTCGCGTAGTGCGAACTTCACTTTGCGTAGCTTCGCGAAGTGCTACTTCGCGAACTACGCCCACCCTTACTCTAAACCCTGATACCCCAGCCCCAGCACTACACCCTACATTGCCCGTACACCACTGCACTGCCCTAAACCCTGAAACACCACCCCCAGCATGACCCCCTACACTGTCCGAACACCACTGCTCTGCCCTAAACCCTGAAACACCACCCCCTGCAAGACCCCTTACACATTCCCGAACATCACTGCCCTAAACCCTGAAACACCAACCCCAGCAAGACCCCCTACACTCCTCAAACTTCACTGCCCTAAACCCTGAAACACCACCCCCAATAAGACCCCCTACACTACCCGAACACCACTGCACTGCCCTAAAGCCAGAAACACCAGCCCCAGAACGACACACTATACTGCTTGAACACCACTGCACTGCCCTAAACCCTGAAACTACCAGCCCCGGCGTGACCCCTACAGTGCCCGAATACCCGTGCACTGCCCTAAACCCTGAAACAACAGCCCCAGGACAGCCACCTACACTGCCCGAACACCACTTCACTGCCCTAAACCCTGAAACACCAGCCCCAGCACGACCCCCTACACTGCCCAAACACCACTGCACTGCCCTAAACCCTGAAACACCACCCCCAGCAAGACCCGCTAGACTGCCCAAACACCACTGCACTGCCCTAATCCCTGAAACACTACCCCCAACAAGACCCCCTACACTGCCTGAACACCACTGCACTGCCCTAAACCCTGAAACACCACTCCCAGCAAGACCCCCTAGACTGCCCGAACACCACTGCACTGCACTAATCCCTGAAACACCAGCCCCAGCAAGACCACCTACGCTGCCCGAACACCACTGCCCTAAACCCTGAAACACCACTCCCAGCAAGACCCCGTAGACTGCCCGAACACCACTGCACTGCCCTAATCCCTTAAACACCACACCCAGCAAGACCCCCTACACTGCCCGAACACCACTGCACTGCCCTAAACCCTGAAACACCACCCCCAGCAAGACCCCCTAGACTGCCCGAACACCACTGCACTGCACTAAACCCTGAAACACCAGCCCCAGCACAACCCCCTACACTGCCCGAACACCACTGCGCTGCCCTAAACCCCGAATCACCAGCCCCAGTATGACCCCCTACACTGCCCAAACACCAGTGCACTGCCCTAATCCCAGAAACACCAGCCCCATAATGACCCCCTACAGTGTCTGAACACAACTGCACTGCCCTAAACCCTGAAACACCAGCACCAGCACGACCCTTACACTGCCCGAACACCACTGCACTGCCCTAAACCCTGAAACACCAGCCCTATCACGGCCCCCTACACTGCCCGAACACCACTGCACTGCCCTAAACCATGAAACACCAGCCCCAGCACGACCCCCTACACTGCCCGAACACCACTGCACTGCCCTAATCCCTGAAACACCAGCCCCAGCACGACCCGCTACACTGTCCGAACAACACTGCACTGCCCTAAACCATGAAATAACAGCCCCAGCACGACCCCCTACACTGCCCGAACACCACTACACTGCCCTAAGCCCTGAAACACCAGCCCCAGCACGACCCCTTACACTGCCCAAACAACACTGCACTGCCCTAAACCCTGAAACACCAGCCCCAGCACGACACCCTACACTGCCCGAACACTACTGCACTGCACTAAACCCTGAAACACGAGCCCCAGCAAGACCCCCTACACTGCCCGAACACCACTGCACTGCCCTAAACCCTGAAACTCCACCCCAGCAATATGCCCTACACTTCCCGAACACCAATGCACTAAACACTGAAACTCCACCCCCTGCATGACCCCCTACACTGCCCGAACACCACTGCACTGCCCTAAACCCTAAAACACCACCCCCAGCATGACCCCTACACTGCCCGAACACCACTGCATTGCCCTGAACGCTGAAACACCGACCCTAAAACACCAGCCCCAGCACGACCCCCTACACTGCCCGAACACCACTGCACTGCCCTAAACCCTGAAACACCAGACCCAGCACAACCCCCTACACTGCCCGAACACCACTGCACTGCCCTAAGCCCTGAAACCCCAGCCCCAGCATGACCCCCTACAGTGCCCGAATGTTAGAATCCAGATTACCTGGTTGGCACTGGTATGTACTTGTACCAAGCAGGGGACCTTTCCTCCAGTCAGGGTAAGGGGTTACACTCTATCAATAACCCCTGCTCACCCTCTAGGTAGCTTGGCGCGAGCAGACAAGGCGTTATCTCAGGCGTAATGGTTAAGCATTTGTGACTACATAAAACAATTCAATGACACCCCCCACAAATGGACTCCACACTGGGTTATCAAAAATATACTTCTTTATGTAAGCAGACTTATCACAAGACCCAATAACGTGTAAAACGGGCCCACAATACTATTTAGATAAAGCGTTCTTGGTTAAAGCTTAGTTCAGGAGGTCTTAGCGCTTCGTGCGTGTCGGCCGGTTCGTGCGGTGATAAGAGGCTGCGAGCGGGGCTCACAAGCATCGGCAGACACTCCGGGTGACGCGTGCACCTTACGGTGTGAAGGGGGCACAGTACCTTGGTCTTTGTAGAAGTTCGTCAGGGACGGTGCAGTGAATCCTCAGCATGCGTGTACGTCGCGATGTCCTTTAAATCGCGGTGCGAGCTCCGGCTTGAAGGGGGCCTCAGTCGCGGTGCTCAGGGGGACGGTGCAGACGTACGGTGCGCTGGCTCTTTGTCGCGGCGTTCGAGCCGTACCTTTGAGGACGGAGCCTTTGTTCTCGGCGTGATGCAAAGCCAGTAACACGCTCCGGTGGGGAGCCACGTACCAAGCACTCTATGAGCCACAGCCTGCTCTCAGCAAGGTTAGGGGGGCCCGCAAAGTGGCACGATGCAGAGAGGAAAATCAAGTGTCACGAAGTCCCTCCTTTGCGTTTCGAGCTACGGCTCGAGGGCCTTAGTCACAGTGCTTGGGCCGGGCCGGGGGGTACAGGCTTGCGAAAGTATGCGCCGAGTTGGGAGGCGCCCACTTCTCTCGGCGTCAGCTTCACGGGGAGAACGGCGGTTCTCAAAGGAGGTGAAGTCCACTGGTCCTGGGACTTCGTTCAGGGGGCAAGCTCAGCACAAGCCCTAGGCGACCTTAAACAGCACAAGTTGAAGCAAAGTTTATCAACAATCTTTCTCCTCTCCTTCAGAAGCAAGGCAACCACTGCAGGCCAATCCCCCAGGTCAGGGACAGTACTCCTCCTACAGCTTTCCCGGTTCCTTCTCCTCAGGCAGAGGTTCGTCTTGTAGCAGGATCTGATTTCTTAGGAGCAGGGCTCCTACATTTATACTACATTTCTTTTGTTCTCCCAGGCCAGGGAGGCCCTTGCCTAGTTCAGTCCAGTTCTGGAGCACTTTGTTTACGCGACGCAGGCTTCTTCATTCAGGGAGCAGGGCAGAGTCATCAGACGCTCCACAGGGGGCGGAGCCGGCATTGTGGTGGCAGAGCACAGTCCTATTCAGAGTCCAGGTGCGCTCCTCCCACCCATCTACCTGTCAATCGTCCTATTCACCACCAGGCTACCTAGCCCTGCCCATCTGGGTTTCCCCAGCCCTGTCACTCAGGCAAGCCAGACAGCAGATACACATCACGCAGAGGCGGGCTGAAATGGTTAGGCAAGCAAAGGCCAGCTTTCTAAAAGCGGCATTTGCAAACGCGGAATATTAAAATAAACCTTACTAAAAGGTGTACCTTATTATTCTGAGTTCAGGCATACTAAACTCGATCTCCTACCATGTTCCCTGGGCATGTTAGGATCATAGGATGTAACAATCTTAACAGCCTATTCTGGCCTATGAGAACAGGGTAGCCTTACAATAGTGAAAAACGAAAATGGCTGTAATTCACTATTAGGACATGCCACACACATCTGGGCTTGTCCTACCTTATGCTTACAATGCACCCTGCCCTTGGGCCTACCATAGGGGTGACTAATATGAAGTTAAGGGAAGGTTGTAGGGACTGGCAAGTGTGTGTACTTGCCCAGTCAGCATGTCAGTACCGGACTGCACGCAGGTTCTGCACTGGCAGACCTTAGATACATTTTACCAGGCCGCTTCTGTGGGTGGCATAACCAGTGCTGCGAGCCCACCAGCGGTATTTGTATTTACACGCCTTGGCACTCCTGGTGCACTTTACTGGGGTCTGATAGTAAACCAAATAAGCCAATCATGGAATCCAACCAACATATACATTTTACATAGGGAGCACTTGCACTGTGGCACTGGTTGGCAGTGGCACAGCTCTCTGAGTGGCCAACACCATAAAAACACACGAGGCACAGCGACAAAAAGTGGAAGGGAGACTCACGCCAAGGTGCCAGGTCTACCACCGAACAACACTGCACTGCCCTAAACCCTGAAACACCAGCCCCAGCACGACTCCCTACACTGCCCGAACACCAGTGCACTGCCCTACACCCCGAAACACCAGGCCCAGCACAACTCCCTACACTGCACGAACACCACTGCACTGCCCTAAACCCTAAAACACCACCCCAACAAGACACCCTACACTGCCCGATCATCACTGCACCACCCTAAACCCTGAAACACCACCCCAGCAATACACCATACACTGCCCGAACACCACTGCACTGCCCTAAACCCTGAAACACCAACCCTAAAACACCACCCCCAGCACGACCCCCTACACTGCCTGAACACCACTGCACTGCCCTAAACCCTGAAACACCACCACCCAGCACGAACCCCTACACTGCCCGAACACCACTGCGCTGCCCAAAACCCTGAAACACCACCCCCTGCATGACCCCCTACACTGCCCAAACACCACTGCACTGCTGTATACCCTGAAACACCACCCCCAGCACGACCCCCTACACTGCCCGAACATCACAACACTGCCCTAAGCCCTGAAACACCACCCCCTGCATGACACCCTACACTGCCCGAACACCACTACACTGCCGTAAACCCTGAATCACCAGCCCCTGCACGACCCCCTAGAGTGCCCGAACACAACTGCACTGCTCTAAACCCTGAAACACCTGCCCCAGCACGACTCCCTACACTGCCCGAACACCAATGCACTGCCCTAAACACTGAAACACCTGCCCCAGCACGACCCCCTACACTGCCAGAACACCACTGCACAAAACCCTGAAACACCACCCACTGCACGACCCCCTACACTGCCCGAACACCACTACACTGCCCTAAACTCTGAAACACCATCCTCTGCATGACCCCCTACACTGCCCAAACACCATTGCACTGCCGTATACCCTGAAACACCACCCCCAGCACGACCCCCTACACTGCCCGAACACCACTACACTGCCCTAAACCCTGAATGACCAGCCCCTGCACGACCCCCTACAGTGCCCAAACACAACTGCACTGCCCTAGACCCTGAAACATCTGCCCCAGCATGACCCCCTACACTGCCCGAAAACCACTGCACTGCCCTAAACCCTGAAACACCAGTCCCAGCATGACAGCCTGCACTGTCCGAACACCACTGCACTGCCTTAAACCCTGAAACACCAGTCCCAGCACGACACTCTGCACTGCCCGAACACCACTGCACTGCCCTAAACCCTGGAAAACCAGCTCCAGCACGACCCCCTACACTGCCTCAACACCACTGCACTACCCTAAACCCTAAATCTACCCCAGCACTACCCCCTACACTACCCAAAAACCACTGCACTACCCTAAACCCCAAATCTACCCCCAGCACGACCCCCTACACTGCCCGAACAGCACTGCACTACCCTAAACCCTAAATCTACTCTCAGCATGACCCCCCCACTGCCCAAACACCACTGCACTGCCCTAAACCCTGAAACACCAGCCCCAGCACAACCCCTACACTGCCCGAACACCACTGCACTGCCCTAAACCCTAAATCACCACCTTCACATGACCCCCTACACTGCCTGGTCACAAATGCACTGCCCTAAACCCTAAAACACCACCCCCAGCACAACCCCGTAAGCTGCCTGAACACCACTGCAATGCCCTAAACCCTAAAATACCACCCCCAGCATGACCCCCTACACTGCCCAATCACCACTGCACTGCCCTAAACCGGAAAACACTACCCCAGCATGACCCCCTACACTGCCCGATCACCACTGCACTGCCCTAAACCCTAAAACACCACCACCAGCACGACCCCCTACACTGCCCGAACACCACTGCACTGCCCTAAACCCTGAAAAACCAGTCCCAGCATGACCCCCTACACTGCCCGAACACCACTGCACTGCGTTAAAACCTGAAACACTAGCCCCAGCACAACCCCCTACACTGCCCGAACACGACTGCACTGCCCTAAACCCTGAAACAACAGCCCCAGCACGACCCCTTACACTGAATGAGCACCACTGCCCTAAATCCTGAAACACCTACCCAGCAAGACCCCCTACACTGCCTGAACGCCACGGCACTGACCTAAACCCTGAAACACCACCACCTGCATGGCCCCCTACATTGCCCGAACACCACTGCACTGCCCTAAACCCTGAAACACCACACCCAGCACAACCCCCTACACTGCCAGACCACCACTGCACTGCCCTAAACCCTGAAACACCATCCCCAGCAAGACCCCCTACACTGCCTGAACATCACTGCCCTAAACCCTGAAACACCACCCCAGCAAGACCCCCTACACTGCCCAAACACCACTGCACTGCCCTAAACCCTGAAACACCACCCCCAGCACGTCCCCCTACACTGCCCAAACACCACTGCACTGCCCTAAACCCTGAAACACCAGCCCCAGCACGACCCCCTACAGTGTCCGAACACCCCTGCACTGCCCTAAACCCTGAAATGCCGCCCCCAAGCAAGACCCCCTAGACTGCCCGAACACCACTGCACTGCCCTAATCCCTGAAACACCACCCCCAGGAAGACCCCCTACACTGCCCGAACACCACTGCCCTAAACCCTAAACACCACCCCCAGCAAGACACCTATACTTCCAGAACACCACTGCACTGCACTAAACCCTTAAACACCCGTCCAAGCACGAACCCATACACTGCCCGAACACCACTGCACTGCCCTATTCCCAGAAACACTAGCCCCAGAACGACCCCCTACATTGTCCGAACACAACTGCAAAGCCATAAACACTGAAACACCAGGCCCAGCACAACCCTTACACTGCCCGAACACCACTGCACTGCCCTAAATCCTGAAACACCAGCCCCAGCATGGCCCCCTACACTGTCTGAGCACCACTGCACTGCCCTAAACCCTGAAATGCCGCCCCAGCAAGACCCCCTAGATTGCCCGAACATCACTGCGCTGCCCTAATCCCTGAAACACCACCCCCAGTAATACCCCCTATACTGCACGAACACCACTGATCTAAACCCTTAAACACCACAACCAGCAAGACCCCTCTACTTCCCGAACACCACTGCATTGCACTAAACCCTCTAACACCAGCCCCAGCACGACCCCCTACACTGCCCGAACACCACTGCACTGCCCTAAACCCTGAAACACCAGCCCCAGCACGACCCCCTACACTGCCCAAACACCACTGCACTGCCCTAAACCCTGAAACACCAGCCCCAGCACGACCCTTACACTGCCCGAACACCACTGCACTGTCCTAAATCCTGAAACACCAGCCCCAGCATGGCCCCCTACACTGTCCGAACACCACTGCACTGCCCTAAACCCTGAAACACCAGTCCCAGCACGACCCCCTACACTGGCGAATACAAATGCTCTGCCCTAAATCCTGAAACACCTGCCCCAGCACGACCCCCTACACTGCCCGAACACAACTGCACTGCCCTAAACCCTGAAACACCTGCCCCAGCACGACCCCCTACACTGCCCGAACACCAATGCACTGCCCTAAACCCTGAAACACCTGCCCAGGCACGACCCCCTACACTGCCCGAACACAACTGCACAGCCGTAAAACCTGAAACACCACCCCCAGCACGACCCCTACACTGCCTGATCACCACTGCACTGCCCTAAACCCTGAAACACCACCACCCAGCACGACCCCCTACACTGCACGAACACCACTGCACTGCCCTAAACCCTGAAACACCACCCCTAGCAAGACCCCTTTCACTGCCCGAACACCACTGCACTGCCCTAAACCGTGAAACACCACTCCCAGCAAGATGCCCTAAACTGGCAGAACACCACTGCACTAAACCCTGAAACACCACCCCCTGCACGACCCCTACACTGTCCGAACACCACTACACTGCCCTAAACCCTGAAACACCAGCCCCTGCATGACCCCCTACACTGCCCGAACACCACTGCAATGCCATAATCCCTGAAACATCCCCCCCAGCAAGACCCCCTACACTGCCCGAACACCACTGCCCTAAACCATTAAACACCACCCTCAGCAAGACCCCTATACTTCCCGAACACCCCTGCACTGCCCTAAACCCTGAAACACCAGCCTCAGCACGACCCCTACACTGCCCGAACACCACTGCACTGCCCTAAGCCCTGAAACACCAGCCCCAGCACGACCCCCTACACTGCACGAACCCCACTGCACTGCTCTAAACCCAAAAACACCATACCCAGGAAGACCCCCTACACTGCCTGAACACCACTGCACTGCCCTAAACCCTGAAACACCACCCCAGCAATACTCCCTACACTGCCTGAATACCACTGCACTAAACGCCGAAACACCACCCCCTGCACAACCCCCTACACTGCCCCAACACCACTGCACTGACTAAACCCTAAAACACCACCCCCTGCATGACCCCGTACACTGTCCGAACACCACTGCACTGCCCTAAACCCTGAAACACCAACCCTAATGCACCACCCCCAGCACGACCCCTACACTGCCTGAACAACACTGCACTGCCCTAAACCCTGAAATACCACCACCCAGCACGACCCCCTACACTGCACTAACACCACTGCACTGTCCTAAACACTGAAACACCACCCACAGCAAGACCCCTTTCACTGCCCGAACACCACTGCACTGCCCTAAACCGTGAAACACCACTCCCAGCAAGATGCCCTAAACTGCCAGAATACCACTGCACTAAACCCTGAAACACTACCCCCTGCACGACCCCTACACTGCCCGAACACCACTACACTGCCCTAAACCCTGAAACACCACCCCCTGCATGACCCCCTACACTGCCCAAACTCCACTGGACTGCCGTATACCCTGAACAACAACCCCAGCACGAACCCCTACACTGCGCGAACACCACTGCACTGCCCTAAACCCTGAAACACCAGCCCCAGCACGACCCCCTACACTGCCCAAACACCACTGCACTGCCCTAAACCCTGAAACACCAGCCCCAGCACGACCCTTACACTGCCTGAACACCACTGCACTGTCCTAAATCCTGAAACACCAGCCCCAGCATGGCCCCCTACACTGTCCGAACACCACTGCACTGCCCTAAACCCTGAAACACCAGCCCCAGCACGAACCCCTACACTGCCGAACACAAATGCTCTGCCCTAAATCCTGAAACACCTGCTCCAGCACAACCCCCTACACTGCCCGAACACAACTGCACTGCCCTAAACCCTGAAACACCTGCCCCAGCACGACCCCCTACACTGCCCGAACACCAATGCACTGCCCTAAACCCTGAAACACCTGCCCAGGCATGAGCCCCTACACTGCCCGAACACAACTGCACAGCCGTAAAACCTGAAACACCACCTCCAGCACGACCCCTACACTGCCTGACCACCACTGCACTGCCCTAAATCCTGAAACACCACCACCCAGCACGACCCCCTACACTGCACGAACACCACTGCACTGCCCTAAACCCTGAAACACCACCCCTGGCAAGACCCCTTTCACTGCCCGAACACCACTGCACTGCCCTAAACCGTGAAACACCACTCCCAGCAAGATGCCCTAAACTGCCAGAACACCACTGCACTAAACCCTGAAACACCACCCCCTGCACGACCCCTACACTGCCCGAACACCACTACACTGCTGTAGGAGAGTAGGGTCTGCTATCCTATGGTCACCCCAAATTTTTGCTTTTTGCTTCACTGGTTTTTGACATATTGAGGCTGTGGGCCTGCCAATCAGACCCCCAGCCTGCTGTTCTCTCTACTAAATTAAAACTATGCACCCTAGGTGCATAACCAATTGGAAGTGGATCACCCTGTCAGCCCCTGTACCAGTGTACACTAGGTACCCAGGGCATTGGTGTACCCAAGGCCTGCCAGGGGCTGCAGCATGTATTATGCCACCCCAGGCTTGGCCTAACAATCTGACACAACTGGCTGATCACTCAGCTGGGGTAAGTTGGTGTAATCACCTCTTACTTAGGTGTAGTATACCTATACCTAACCTTAAATGGGACACCTGGTAACCTATAAGTCACTCCTATGGCAGGCCTTAACAATCCTGAAGGCAGAGTGCTTGGTTCCATGTGAGATGGTGCTCTGGCATGAGCTGAGCCTGTCTGCAGTGGTCGGAACAACTTCCTTCTACTGTTTCCAGATATCGTCATACCATATACTCTTAAGTGCATTATGAACCTCGCGGTTAAATGCTAACTTTGGTTTGGCTTTATCAAAACATGTCGAGTAAGGTGTCATACGAATTGGAATACTAACCCCTCGCCAATTCTGGCGACGGGGTTAGCATTCCACCCTTCTAGAGGGACACGACATGTACAGTACCTGAAACCCGGGTAAAATCAGACATAGCCTCAGCTCCACAAAATGGATGCTGCCACCACAGACACAAGTCTGCCCTCCTGCTGCTGGGAGTCCTTCCAGCTTGGGAGGTGTGGACAAAGGGTTTCCTGCCAGGGGAGGTGCATGCACCACCCCAGACAGGATTTTGTGTATTGGTCAGGTAGGGCTTGAAAGAAACCAGACATGCCTGTGGCTCACAAGGAGCCTCGGTGCATATGCCAGTTCAAACCGGTCCTGGGGCACACCAGTCCCGGGCCTGGGGCGAGCTGGACAAAGGATTGGGGGTGTAACCACCCCCCTTCCTGGTCCCACCCATAGGGAGGGACCTAGCAGGTAGTCCGGCCCCTAGAATCCGAATAAAGGTAGGAGCTGTGTCCTAAGACTTCAGACATCCTGGAATCAACTTGAAACTAAGAAGAAGACGGGAACTTCGACATTCTGCTGCACAGAAGACTGAAGAAAATCTCCCCTGTGGTCAGGGAGTGACCACCTTGCTAACGCAAGCACCATCCAGCGAATCACCGTCTGCTTTGCCGCCGCCTCCCGCCGGAGCCCGAGCCCAGAGACCGACAAGACCTGGACCTCCAGACCTCTCACCGCCCGATCCACAGTCCCTGAAAAGAGGAGACCCGTGGAGGCACCGAGACACGTGGAGCCAGCCATCTTGGAACGACTACGACAAGCTGACCAGTGCAACAACCGAGGCTCACTCCAAGTTGTGCTTTGGGTCCTGAGAAGCCCAACCCTCGAGCAGCATCTGCACCAAAGGTGAGCCCTCCAGCATCTCCACGATCTGCGTGGGGCCCTTCTGCATTTTGCCACTCGACGCGCCTAACCGGTTGCTGGCCCGCTGGCTAGTGGCCATCTTGGCGACGAAATCTACGACAAACACCGCTGGTCTGGTTGCTCCAGACTGGCCCTTGCTCCCCTCCAAAGGAGCAATCCCTCTGACCTTGCTGGTCAGAACCAACAGCTGATTTCCGAATCCTCCTGCAATTGCTTTTGCCAAGGCTTGTTTGCTTTGATCAAGTCGCCGACACCGCCGACAGCGAGAGCCTGCGTGGGACAGCTCGTGAGCCGACTCCTGGACGTCGTCGACCTTCAGGGACCACGTGGCTGCGGAGACAAGCTACCCCTCATCACCTGTTTGCACCCGACATCGCCTGGTACCCACCTGGTGCCACGCTGGTCACTGGCTAGTGACTGTGAACACTGTCCCCTCTGCTTACAGGTCTTCAACATCTCCGATCCACTCTTGGATCCACTGCATCTCTTCCCGACCGACCGCCTGCAGCATCTTTGTCCCAGGCTCAACGGAACAGATAGAAGAAACCCGACGCACTTTGAGGCCTATGCACCCGCTTCCTGTGGGTGAGGTAAAGCTGGCACTCCGGTGCCCATGTGTAGTAATACATCTCTAGTGCCTGTGTTCCAAATCTTAAGTTCCTAGGTCATCCGGAAGATTCCTTTTGCAGTAACTTTGTACTTTTTACGCACCCATTGAAACCTATGGGAGCCCGCGTGTGACTATTTGCTCTGCACACGCCACCCGTGGACCTCCTGGTCACTAACTGACGTTAGCTCCTTGTAGGCCCAGCGATTCTAGAGGCCCTAGGCCCTTTCCCTTTTCTGTTCGTGGTACTTATACCACTATTTTAGTATATGGTTCGAGTGGCCACCAGGGCCTATCCATATAAAGTGCAACTTCTGTGTATTCTGTGATAATCTTGTTTGACGATTTGTGCTCCTGTGCTCATAAAGAGACTAGGGGTTACTTTGAGAAATAAATACATATATATTTTGAATATATATCTGTGTGGTGTCCTTTCATTGGTATAAAAGGGGGTTGCATTTGGTAAAACAGCTGGCTTAACACGCTTCACGAGTTTAGCCTCAAAGACTGCTTAGCCTACGCTACCACTAGGGCAGCTAGTCCGAAAAGGTTGACTTACAACCACACCATAAGGGTTGCTTGGCATGGTACAAGGTGATCACTTTAACTAGTGAGCATCATATACCAGGCCAACTTCTCACATTGGTGAGCAGCGGTTGGATTTGAGCTTGCTGTGTTTTACCATTGTAATCTCTTGGTTACCAATTGAAAGATCACATAGGTACCTGTAGGTACATATAAAACAAGATTAGATATACATAAGTTCTACTGAACTTAGTTGTTGTAGAGCAAAGGGAGTAGCACACCCTGACTACAACTACTAGATAGGTTTAGTAGGTAAACCCAAGTGTAGGTAGATTGCAACACATCCACCCACACTTAAGAGCAATGGCCGGGGCAGAGGGGTCCACTGTACCCATCTCTGTTGAGAGTGACCCCCAGAGGGCACCATCCAGCTTTGCTACCCTTAATCAGAATGAGCTCAGGCATTTGGCAACTCTTAGAGGCCTTAAACAGCCCAAGAACCCAAACTCTGCTGAGCTCAGAGAGCTCTTACAGAATGATGAGAATCAGAGAGCACTCAAGAAAGCTTCCCAGTTAGCCCCCTTAGGGACAGGAACAGGAGGCCCCCCTTCTAAAGATGCCACTGAAGTACCCCTTCCCAATAGTCACCCCTTAGATGGGATGCCTACCACAGAGGATGAGAGTGAAAAGGATACTGACAGTAGTGAGGATGAAGGGAGAACTAGCCCAGTGCCAAGTATTATACTTGGCCCAGCTAAACCAAGGCTATTGGGGACTGACAGTGGGGTCAACCCACTGGATCTCCCCAGTGGACTTAACACAGGGCTGGGAAGGCAAAGGAATCGCTCAGGTGACTCCAATGCTTCCCATGGCTCTAGAGGCTCTCAAGGTCACTCCAGGAGAAGGATGACCACCCCTCAGAGGAGGGAACATGAGGCCAAGATGCAAGAGGCTCAGCTGAGGATCAGGAAGCAGGAGCTAGAAGTAGCCCTGATGGAAGAGAAACTTAGCAAGGCTAGACAGCATAAAGAGAGTGGGTCTATACCCACTGGTGGCAGCATTGTCCCTAAGGACAAAGATAGGGTTTTCGACAATAGAAACCTGTCTAAGGTTGTGCCCCCCTACAAAAGTGGGGATGACATCCACAAGTGGATAACTGCTCTTGAGAGAGCCTGCAAAGTACAGCAGGTTCCTGAAGATCAGTGGGCAGCAATCCTCTGGCTCTCCTTTGAAGGAAGAGGCAGAGACAGACTCCTCACTGTTAGAGAAGAGGATGTCAGAAACTACAGAGTCCTGAAGAGTGTTCTAGTTGATGGGTTAGGCTTAACCACTGAGCAGTACAGGTTAATGTTCAGAGACACCCAAAAGACACAGACTCAGGACTGGTCTGAATACATTGAATGTGCCACTAAGGCTTTGGAGGGTTGGTTGCTGGGAAGTAAGGTATCTGATTTTACAGGATTGTATAATTTGATGATGAGAGAACAGATTTTAAATAACTGTCAAAACCAGCAACTGCATCAACACTTGGTTCACTCTGATCTGACCTCTCCCCAAGAATTGGGAAAGAAGGCAGACAAATGGGTCAGAACCAGGGTTAAGCAAAAGAACCAGAACCAGGGCCAAGGGGGTGATCAGAAGAAGACAGACCAAAAGGGTGGAGATCAGAAACCTAAAGACCAGAAGTCTTCAACAGGGCCCCAAACTACTGCTAAGGAGGGTGGGTCCCAACAGTCCAAGAAGAAGAAAGAAGGTCAGAAGAAACCCTGGTGCAATCATTGTAAAAATACAACTCACTGGACTAGTGATTGCAAAAAGGGTGGAGCCCCCAACACTGTTGCCCCTAAGGCACCTGCTCCCAGTACTACTGTTAGCAGTGTTGGTCCCCAGACAAAGGGTGTAGTGGGAATCACTATGGGAACTGAAGGAGATTCTGACTTAGACAGAACCCTTACACAGGCAGTCTTGATCTGTGATGGGGACATTGATTTGTCCCTGACTGTGAGCCCCAGTAACCTGGGCAAGTACAGACAGACTCCTTTAATTAATGACAAAGTGGCTCAAGCCTACAGGGACACATGTGCCAGTGTCACTATGGTGACACCAGGCTTTGTGGATCCTGGACAGTACATACCAGGTGAGAACTACCTGGTGACCAATGCCAGCAATGCCACTACTTCACATAGTGTGGCAGTTGTTAACTTCTCATGGGGAGGGGTAACTGGCCTCAAAAGGGTTGTGGTTAGTGCAGACCTCCCAGTAGAATGTTTGTTGGGCAATGACCTAGAGAGTTCTCTATGGTCAGAAGTGGAGTACAGGACTCATGCAGAGATGTTAGGTATATCATCACATGTCCTTGCTGTGACCAGGTCACAGGCCAAAAAGTGCCTCACTGAACCTCAGGTCTTGGATCCTGGAACAATGGACCAAGCACCTACCAAGAAGAAGAACAGGAGGGTCAAGGCTGTGCCTTCCCCCCTGCCTCAGAGTGATGATCAGCCTTCCCAGGAAGCTGATCTAGAGGACCCTGAAGGAACTGTCCCTGAAGAGCTTGAACCTGACCAGGTTGAGTTTCTGGGGACAGGGGGACCTTCAAGGGCTGACTTGAGGCAGGCTCAGTTATCCTGTCCCTCTCTTGAACCCCTCAGACAGCTGGCTGCTGCTGAGGCTGCTGGGAATGCTCAAGGTACCCATAAAGTGTATTGGGATGAAGGGCTCCTTTATTCAGAGGCTAGAGACCCCAAGCCTGGTGCAACCAGGAGGTTGGTCATACCTCTGCAATTTAGGGGCTTCCTTCTTACCTTGGCCCATGACATTCCTTTAGCAGGACACTTAGGCCAGAACAAGACTTGGGACAGGCTTGTCCCTCACTTTCACTGGCCTCATATGAATGAAGATACAAAGGAGTTTTGTCGCTCCTGTGTTACCTGCCAAGCCAGTGGCAAATCAGGTGGCACAACAAAGGCCCCCCTTATACCACTACCTGTGGTGGGGGTCCCCTTTGAAAGAGTGGGAATAGACATAGTGGGTCCCATGGATCCTCCCACTGCATCTGGGCACAGATTTATACTGGTGGTAGTGGATCATGCCACCAGGTATCCAGAGGCAATTCCCCTTAGGACCACTACAGCTCCTGTTGTGGCCAGGGCCCTGCTGGGAGTATTCTCCAGAGTGGGGTTTCCTAAGGAGGTAGTATCTGACAGAGGTACCAACTTTATGTCAGGATACTTGACAGCTATGTGGAAGGAATGTGGTGTCAACTACAAGTTCACCACCCCTTATCACCCACAATGCAATGGGCTTGTTGAGAGATTCAACAAGACCCTAAAGGGTATGATCAAAGGATTACCTGAAAAGCTCAGGCGAAGATGGGATATCCTTCTACCCTGCCTTCTGTTTGCTTACAGAGAGGTCCCACAAAAAGGAGTTGGCTACAGCCCCTTTGAATTGTTGTTTGGGCACCCTGTGAGAGGCCCACTGTGTTTGGTGAAGGAAGGATGGGAGTTACCTCTCAAAAAGCCTAAGCTAGACATAGTGGACTATGTACTTGGTCTCCGCTCCAGGATGGCTGAGTATATGGAGAAGGCATCTAAAAACCTTGAGGCAAGCCAGGCCTTACAGAAAGCTTGGCATGACCAAAAGGCTGTCTTGGTTGAGTATCAGCCAGGACAGAAGGTATGGGTGTTGGAGCCAGTGGCCCCAGCAGCACTCCAAGACAAATGGTCTGGACCCCATACAATCCTGGAAAAGAAGGGAGAGGTCACCTACTTGGTGGACCTAGGAACTCCCAGGAGTCCCCACAGGGTACTCCATGTTAACAGGCTTAAAGCATATGTTGACAGGGCAGACATGGGCTTGCTCATGGCTACAGATGAGGGACAGGAGGAAGAGAGTGACCCTCTCCCAGACCTGTTGTCTCAGAACCCTGAAGATGGCTCAGTTGAAGGAGTGACCCTTGGGGGCAACCTCACTGCCCATCAGCAGACTGAATGTAGACAGGTTCTACAATCATTTTCACATATGTTTTCCTTGATACCTAGTCAAACTGACTGGTGTACCCATGTTGTGGACACTGGTGACAGTCTGCCTGTAAAGAACAAACTTTACAGACAACCTGACCACGTCAGGGACTGTATAAAGGCTGAGGTACATAAAATGCTGGAATTAGGTGTCATTGAACCCTCAGAGAGCCCCTGGGCTAGCCCAGTGGTTCTGGTCCCCAAACCTCACACCAAAGATGGCAAGAGAGAGATGAGGTTCTGTGTGGACTACAGAGGACTCAATGCTGTCACCAGGACAGATGCACACCCTATTCCAAGGGCAGATGAGCTCATAGACAAACTAGCTTCTGCAAAGTTTTTGAGCACATTTGACTTGACAGCTGGCTATTGGCAAATCAGGTTAGCTGAGGAGTCTAAGGCCAAAACAGCATTCTCAACCCCAGGTGGGCATTATCAGTTTGTGGTGATGCCCTTTGGTCTGAAGAATGCACCTGCCACCTTCCAAAGGCTGGTGAACCAAGTCCTTACTGGGTTGGATGACTTTTGCGCAGCATATCTTGATGACATTGCTGTCTTTAGTTCCACCTGGGAGGATCACCTGATCCACCTGAAGAAGGCTCTTGAGGCTCTGCAAAGGGCAGGCCTCACTATCAAGGCTACTAAGTGCCAGATAGGGCAGAGTAAGGTTGTGTATTTGGGCCACCTTGTAGGTGGGGGCCAAGTTCAACCACTGGAGAGTAAGATACAGTCCATCAAGGATTGGTCCCCTCCAACCACCCAGACTCAAGTTCGAGCTTTCTTGGGCTTGACTGGGTATTACAGGAAGTTTGTTAAGAACTATGGGTCCATTGTGACTCCTCTTAATGATCTGACATCCAAGAAGATGCCCAAAAAGGTTCAGTGGACAGTAAGCTGTCAAAAGGCATTTGATGACCTGAAGGAGGCCATGTGCTCTGCACCTATCCTGAAAAGTCCTGACTACTCCAAAGAGTTTATTGTCCAAACAGATGCTTCTGAGTTGGGTGTGGGAGCTGTGCTGTCACAACTTAATGTAGATGGTCAAGACCAACCCATTGCTTTTATTAGCAGAAGGTTGACCCCCAGAGAGAAGAATTGGTCAGCTATTGAGAGGGAGGCCTTTGCTGTGGTGTGGGCCCTGAAGAAGCTGAGGCCATACTTGTTTGGCACTCACTTCAAGATTCAGACCGACCATAAGCCCCTCTTGTGGCTAAATCAGATGAAGGGTGAAAACCCCAAACTGCTTAGGTGGTCCATTTCCCTACAGGGGATGGACTTTACAGTGGAGCACCGGCCAGGTACTGACCATGGGAATGCAGATGGTCTCTCCAGGTACTTCCACTTAGGACATGAAGACGAGACTGGTCAAGGCTAGTTTAATGTCCCAGCGTTTGGGGGGGGGTTGTGTAGGAGAGTAGGGTCTGCTATCCTATGGTCACCCCAAATTTTTGCTTTTTGCTTCACTGGTTTTTGACATATTGAGGCTGTGGGCCTGCCAATCAGACCCCCAGCCTGCTGTTCTCTCTACTAAATTAAAACTATGCACCCTAGGTGCATAACCAATTGGAAGTGGATCACCCTGTCAGCCCCTGTACCAGTGTTCACTAGGTACCCAGGGCATTGGTGTACCCAAGGCCTGCCAGGGGCTGCAGCATGTATTATGCCACCCCAGGCTTGGCCTAACAATCTGACACAACTGGCTGATCACTCAGCTGGGGTAAGTTGGTGTAATCACCTCTTACTTAGGTGTAGTATACCTATACCTAACCTTAAATGGGACACCTGGTAACCTATAAGTCACTCCTATGGCAGGCCTTAACAATCCTGAAGGCAGAGTGCTTGGTTCCATGTGAGATGGTGCTCTGGCATGAGCTGAGCCTGTCTGCAGTGGTCGGAACAACTTCCTTCTACTGTTTCCAGATATCGTCATACCATATACTCTTAAGTGCATTATGAACCTCGCGGTTAAATGCTAACTTTGGTTTGGCTTTATCAAAACATGTCGAGTAAGGTGTCATACGAATTGGAATACTAACCCCTCGCCAATTCTGGCGACGGGGTTAGCATTCCACCCTTCTAGAGGGACACGACATGTACAGTACCTGAAACCCGGGTAAAATCAGACATAGCCTCAGCTCCACAAAATGGATGCTGCCACCACAGACACAAGTCTGCCCTCCTGCTGCTGGGAGTCCTTCCAGCTTGGGAGGTGTGGACAAAGGGTTTCCTGCCAGGGGAGGTGCATGCACCACCCCAGACAGGATTTTGTGTATTGGTCAGGTAGGGCTTGAAAGAAACCAGACATGCCTGTGGCTCACAAGGAGCCTCGGTGCATATGCCAGTTCAAACCGGTCCTGGGGCACACCAGTCCCGGGCCTGGGGCGAGCTGGACAAAGGATTGGGGGTGTAACCACCCCCCTTCCTGGTCCCACCCATAGGGAGGGACCTAGCAGGTAGTCCGGCCCCTAGAATCCGAATAAAGGTAGGAGCTGTGTCCTAAGACTTCAGACATCCTGGAATCAACTTGAAACTAAGAAGAAGACGGGAACTTCGACATTCTGCTGCACAGAAGACTGAAGAAAATCTCCCCTGTGGTCAGGGAGTGACCACCTTGCTAACGCAAGCACCATCCAGCGAATCACCGTCTGCTTTGCCGCCGCCTCCCGCCGGAGCCTGAGCCCAGAGACCGACAAGACCTGGACCTCCAGACCTCTCACCGCCCGATCCACAGTCCCTGAAAAGAGGAGACCCGTGGAGGCACCGAGACACGTGGAGCCAGCCATCTTGGAACGACTACGACAAGCTGACCAGTGCAACAACCGAGGCTCCCTCCAAGTTGTGCTTTGGGTCCTGAGAAGCCCAACCCTCGAGCAGCATCTGCACCAAAGGTGAGCCCTCCAGCATCTCCACGATCTGCGTGGGGCCCTTCTGCATTTTGCCACTCGACGCGCCTAACCGGTTGCTGGCCCGCTGGCTAGTGGCCATCTTGGCGACGAAATCTACGACAAACACCGCTGGTCTGGTTGCTCCAGACTGGCCCTTGCTCCCCTCCAAAGGAGCAATCCCTCTGACCTTGCTGGTCAGAACCAACAGCTGATTTCCGAATCCTCCTGCAATTGCTTTTGCCAAGGCTTGTTTGCTTTGATCAAGTCGCCGACACCGCCGACAGCGAGAGCCTGCGTGGGACAGCTCGTGAGCCGACTCCTGGACGTCGTCGACCTTCAGGGACCACGTGGCTGCGGAGACAAGCTACCCCTCATCACCTGTTTGCACCCGACATCGCCTGGTACCCACCTGGTGCCACGCTGGTCACTGGCTAGTGACTGTGAACACTGTCCCCTCTGCTTACAGATCTTCAACATCTCCGATCCACTCTTGGATCCACTGCATCTCTTCCCGACCGACCGCCTGCAGCATCTTTGTCCCAGGCTCAACGGAACAGATAGAAGAAACCCGACGCACTTTGAGGCCTATGCACCCGCTTCCTGTGGGTGAGGTAAAGCTGGCACTCCAGTGCCCATGTGTAGTAATACATCTCTAGTGCCTGTGTTCCAAATCTTAAGTTCCTAGGTCATCCGGAAGATTCCTTTTGCAGTAACTTTGTACTTTTTACGCACCCATTGAAACCTATGGGAGCCCGCGTGTGACTATTTGCTCTGCACACGCCACCCGTGGACCTCCTGGTCACTAACTGACGTTAGCTCCTTGTAGGCCCAGCGATTCTAGAGGCCCTAGGCCCTTTCCCTTTTCTGTTCGTGGTACTTATACCACTATTTTAGTATATGGTTCGAGTGGCCACCAGGGCCTATCCATATAAAGTGCAACTTCTGTGTATTCTGTGATAATCTTGTTTGACGATTTGTGCTCCTGTGCTCATAAAGAGACTAGGGGTTACTTTGAGAAATAAATACATATATATTTTGAATATATATCTGTGTGGTGTCCTTTCATTGGTATAAAAGGGGGTTGCATTTGGTAAAACAGCTGGCTTAACACGCTTCACGAGTTTAGCCTCAAAGACTGCTTAGCCTACGCTACCACTAGGGCAGCTAGTCCGAAAAGGTTGACTTACAACCACACCATAAGGGTTGCTTGGCATGGTACAAGGTGATCACTTTAACTAGTGAGCATCATATACCAGGCCAACTTCTCACAACTGCCCTAAACCCTGAAACACCAGCCCCTGCATGACCCCCTACACTGCCCAAACTCCACTGGACTGCCGTATACCCTAAACAACCACCCCCAGCACGAACCCCTACACTGCCCGAACACCACTGCACTGCCCTAATCCCTGAAACATCACCCCCAGCAAGACCCCCTACACTGCCCGAACACCACTGCCCTAAACCATTAAACACCACCCTCAGCAAGACCCCTATACTTCCCGAACACCCCTGCACTGCCCTAAACCCTGAAACACCAGCCTCAGCACGACCCCTACACTGCCCGAACACCACTGCACTGCCCTAAGCCCTGAAACACCAGCCCCAGCACGACCCCCTACACTGCACGAACCCCACTGCACTGCTCTAAACCCAAAAACACCATACCCAGGAAGACCCCTACACTGCCTGAACACCACTGCACCGCCCTAAACCCTGAAACACCACCCCAGCAATACTCCCTACACTGCCTGAATACCACTGCACTAAACGCCGAAACACCACCCCCTGCACAACCCCCTACACTGCCCGAACACCACTGCACTGACTAAACCCTAAAACACCACCCCCTGCACGACCCCGTACACTGTCCGAACACCACTGCACTGCCCTAAACCCTGAAACACCAACCCTAATGCACCACCCCCAGCACGACCCCTACACTGCCTGAACAACACTGCACTGCCCTAAACCCTGAAATACCACCACCCAGCACGACCCCCTACACTGCACGAACACCACTGCACTGTCCTAAACACTGAAACACCACCCACAGCAAGACCCCTTTCACTGCCCGAACACCACTGCACTGCCGTAAACCGTGAAACACCACTCCCAGCAAGATGCCCTAAACTGCCAGAATACCACTGCACTAAACCCTGAAACACCACCCCCTGCACGACCCCTACACTGCCCGAACACCACTACACTGCCCTAAACCCTGAAACACCACCCCCTGCATGACCCCCTACACTGCCCAAACTCCACTGGACTGCCGTATACCCTGAACAACCACCCCCAGCACGAACCCCTACACTGCCCGAACACCACTGCACTGCCCTAATCCCTGAAACATCACCCCTAGCAAGACCCCCTACACTGCCCGAACACCACTGCCCTAAACCATTAAACACCACCCCCAGCAAGACCCCTATACTTCCCGAACACCACTGCACTGCCCTAAACCCTGAAACACCAGCCCCAGCACGACCCCTTACACTGCCTGAACACCACTGCACAGCCCTAATCCCAGAAACACCAGCCCCAGAACAACCCCCTACATTGGTTAAACACAACTGCACTGCCCTAAACCCTGAAACACCAGCCCCAGCACCACCCTTACACTGCCCGAACACCACTGCACTGCCCTAAATCCTGGAACACCAGCCCCAGCATGGCCCCCTACACTGTCCGAACACCACTGCACTGCCCTAAACCCTGAAACACCAGCCCCAGCACGACCCCCTACACTGCCTGAACACAACTGCACTGCCCTAGAACGACACCATACACTGCCGGAACACCAATGCACTGCCCTACACCCTGAAACACCTGCCCCAGCACGAACCCCTACACCGCCCGAACACTACTACACTGCCCTAAACTCTGAAACATCAGTCCCAGCACGACGCTCTACACTGCCCGAAAATCACTGCACTGCCCTAAACCCTGAAACACCAGTCTCAGCACGACACCCTGCACTGCCAGAACACCACTGCACTGCCCTAAACCCTGAAACACCAACCCTAAAACACCACCCCCAGCACAACCCCCTACACAGCCTGAACACCACTGCACTGCCCTCAACCCTGAAACACCAGCCTCAGCACAACACCCTACTGTTAGACCTGGCACCTTGGCGTGAGTTTCCCTTCCACTTTTTGCTGATGTGCCTCATGTGTTTTGTTGGTGTTAGCTGCTCAGAGCACTGTGCCACTGCCAATCAGTGCCACAGTGCAAGTGCTCCCTTATGAAAAATGTATACATTGATTGGTGTCCATATTTGGCTTATTTGGTTTACTATCAGCCCCTAGTAACGTGCACCAGGAGTGCCAGGGCTTGTAAATACAAATGCTGCTGGTGGGCTTGCAGCACTAGTTGTGCCACCCACAGAAGCGGCCTAGTAAAATGTGTCTAAGGTCTGCCACTGCAGAACCTGCGTGCAGTCTGGTACTGTCACGCTGACTGCGCAAGTGCACCCACTTGCCAGTCCCTAAACCTTCCCTTAAATACATATTAGTCACCCCTCTGGTAGGCCCAAGGGCAGGGTGCATTGTAGGCATAAGGTAGGACATGCCCTGATGTGTGTGGCATGTCTTAATAGTGAATTACAGCCATTTTCGTTTTTCACTATTGAAGGCTACCTGCTCTCCATAGGCCAGAATGGGCTGCTGGAATTACAACACGCTGTAATCCCAGTGGACTCATAGAGCATGGTAGAAAATCAAGTTTAGTATGCCTGAACTCAGAATAAGAAAATACTTCTTTTAGTAAAGTTTATTTTAATATCCTGTGTTTGTAAATACTACTTTTAGAAAGTTAGTATTTACTGACCTGGCCATTTCAGTCCGCCTCTGCTGTGTGTGTGTGTGCTGCCTAGTTTCAGTGGGGAGCAGGGCTGGGGAATTCCAGGAGACAGGCTGGCTGCCAGGTGGTGGGTAGAGAGATTACACCAGGATGGGTGGGAGGAGTACACCTTGACTCTGAATAGACCTGTGCTCAGCCACCACAACGCCGGCTCCGCCCCCTGTGGAGCGGCTGATGTCTCTGCCCTGCTGCTGAAAGGAAAGAGCAGAGTCACCACAACAAAGTTCTCCAAAACCGGACTGAGCCAGGCCCAGGCCCCCTGGCGACAAAGAACAAAAGAATTGCTGTATAAAAGAAGGAGCCCTGCTCCTAAGAAATCAGATCCTGTTTGCGCCAAGAAGAACCTCTGCCCGAAGAGAAGGACCTGGGAAAGCTGCATGGAGGAGTACTGTCTCTAAGCCTGAGAGACTGGCCTGTGGTGGGTACCTTGCTGCTGAAGGAGAGGAGGAAAAGACTGAAAGACTTTGAATTCACCTTGTGCTTACAAACAATCTCCAAGGGCTTGCGTGTGAACTTGCCCCCTGAACTGCGCCCCAGGAACAGTGGGCGCTACCTTTCCCTGGAAGAAGAGGAAGCTGCTGTGGG
Source organism: Triturus cristatus (assembly GCF_964204655.1). Classification (NCBI taxonomy): domain Eukaryota; kingdom Metazoa; phylum Chordata; class Amphibia; order Caudata; family Salamandridae; genus Triturus; species Triturus cristatus. The sequence goes on along the minus strand of NC_140579.1, from coordinate 867,298,727 downwards.
TGGCCCTGCAACGCTGACCCCAGAGAACCTGTGTGCCCCATCTCGCTGAGCACCGCGACTTCTGGCTGCCCGGGCTGCTGTGAGCACTGCGACAACCGGCCCGCCTGGTCTGATCAAAGCAAGCAACTGCCCCCTCGAGCTGTAGCTCGCAACGTGAAGGGAGATGACCTGCGTCCAAGCGCCGAGCCTCTGCGACCCTGAGCCGCCGAGACCACTGTGAGGACCCCAGTTGCACTGTTCGCCGATCCTCGTGTCTGCCGACAGCGCGACGCGCTGAGAATCGCCCCCAAGCTGCCCCTCCTGCTTCCGACCTCCCTGGTGTGTTGAGACATCCCCGAGTGCCCCACGAAGCATCGCCGTTCACTACAGAGCCGGGACTGCAACGCGACGCGACGCGGGACGCCCTTTGCGGGACTGCTGAGGCCGCCACGAACTTCCTACCAAGATCCCAGGTACTGTGTATTGAAAGCGCCCTCGTACGAACCGTACTGCCTTCGTACGGTCCGTACCAGCGCTGGTGTCGCGCCATGCTGTTCACGCGTGAAGCGTAAGCTTTGGTACGGGTCGCACCAGCTGTACGGAGCGTCCCAGCGAAGGTACGGTCCGTCCCGTTAGAAATATATAGACGTTGCTCACACGGGAAGCGTGAGGTTTGGCAAGAGGCGTACCGGACTTGTACGACGCGTACCTACGAGGGTACGGTCCATACGGTTCAAGTCCACGTACGCGTGCTCACGCGAGGAGCGTGAGAAATGGCACGACGCGTCTAAAAACTCGTACGAAGCATACCGACGGCCCTACGAAGCGCACAGACCTCAAAGAAGTGTATTTTTAACCAAGAATTGCCATTTTAAGAACTGTGGACTGCTGAAAAGTCATTACAAGAAACTGGAACCTCATCTAAAGTAAAGAACTGTATTTCTAAAGCCTGCTTGACGAAACCTTTTATATAAAGAGTTTATTATTACAAAAATACAGTCTTGTGTCTCTGTGTGGTGGGTTGGTGGTTGCTGTGTGGGACATCTTGAATGCTTAACCTAATGCCCTCTGGAATCTAGCCTGACTGCTCGCGCCACGTTACCTAGAGGGTGAGCAGGGGTTATTTTCCCAGAGTAATCCTTCACCCTGACTTAGAGGAAAGGGTCCCTGCTTGTCGCAAGTGCATACCTGCGCCAACCAGAGACCCCAGATTCTAACACCTACACTGCCCGAACACCACTACACTGCCCTAAGCCCTGAAACACCAGCCCCAGCATGATCCCATACACTGCGCGAACAACACTGCACTGCCCTAAACCCTGAAACACCATCCCCAGCACGACCCTCTACACTGCCCGAACAACAGTGCACTACCCAAAACCCCGAAACACCAGCCACAGCTAGACCCCCTACACTGCCTGAACACCACTGCACTGCCCTAAACCCTGAAACACCACCCCAGCAATACGCCCTACACTGCCCGATCACCACTGCACTAAACACTGAAACACCACCCCCTGGACGACCCTCTACACTGCCCGAACACCACTGCACTGCCCTAAACCCTAAAACACCACCCCTAGCACGACCCCCTACACTGTCCGAACACCACTGCACTGCCCTAAACCCTGAAACACCAACCCTAAAACACCACCCCCAGCACTACCCCCTACACTGCCTGAACACCACTGCACTGCCCTAAACCCTGAAACACCACCACCAAGCACGACCCCCTACACTGCCCGAACACCACTGCACTGCCCTAAACCCTGAAACACCACCCCCTGCAAGACCCCCTACACTGCCCGAACACCACTGCCCTAAACAATTAAACACCACCCCCAGCAAGACCCCTATATTCCCGAACACCACTGCACTGCACTAAACCCTTAAACAACAGTCCCAGCATGACCCCCTACACTGCCCGAAAACCACTGCACTGCCCTAAACCCTGAAACACCAGCCCCAGCATGACCCCTTAAACTCCCAGACACCACTGCACTGCCCTAATCCCAAAAACACCAGCCCCAGAACGACCCCCTACATTGTCCGAACACAACTGCACTGCCCTAAACCCTGAAACACCAGCCCCGGCATGACCCTTACACTGCCCGAACACCACTGCACTGCCCTAAATCCTGAAACACCAGCCCCAGCATGGCCCCCTACGCTGTCCGAACACCACTGCACTGCCCTAAACCCTGAAACACCAGCCCCAGCACGCCCCCTACACTGCCCAAACACAACTGCACTGCCCTAAACCCTGAAACACCTGCCCCAACACGACCCCCTACACTGCCAGAACACCAATGCACTGCCCTAAACCCTGAAACACCTGCCCCAGCATGACCCCCTACATTGCCCGAACACCACTACACTGCCCTAAACCCTGAAACACCAGTCCCAGCACGACACTCTACATTGCCCGAAAATCACTGCACTGCCCTAGACCCTGAAACACCAGTCCCAGCACGACACCCTGCACTGCCCGAACACCACTGCACTGCCCTAAACCCTGAAACACCAGTCCAAGCACGACACCCCGCACTGCCCAAACACCACTGCACTGCCCTAAACCCTGAAACACCAGCCCCAGCATGACCCCCTACACTACCCAAACACCACTGAACTACCCTAAACCCTGAAACACCAGCCCCAGCATGAACCCCTACACTACCCAAACACCACTGAACTACCCTAAACCCTAAAACACTCCCCCAGCACGACTCCCTACACTACCCAAAAACCATGGCACTACCCTAAAGCCTAAATCTACCCCCAGCATGAACCCCTGCACTACCCGAACACCAGTGCACTACCCTAAACCCTAAATCTACCCCGAGCACGACCCCCTACACAGCCTGAACACCACTGCACTACCCTAAACCCTAAACGTACTCTCACCATGACCCCCTACACTGCCCGAACGCCACTGCAATGCCCTAAACACTGAAACACCAGCCCCAGCATGACCCCCTACACTGTCCGAACACCACTGCACTGCCCTAAACCCTGAAACACCAGCCCCAGCATGACCCCTTAAACTGCCCGGACATCACTGCACTATTGTAAACTCTAAATCTACCCCAGCCCGACCCCCGACACTACCCGACCACCACTGCACTACCCTAAACCTTAAATCTACCCCCAGCACGACCCCTTGCACTGCCGGAACACCACTGCACTGCCCTAAACCCTGAAACACCAGCCACAGCACGACCCCCTACACTGCCCAAACACCACTGCACTGCCCTAAACCCTAAATCACCACCCCCAGCACGACCCCCTACATTCCCCAAACACCACTGCACTGCTGTAAACCCTAAAACACCACCCCCAGCATGACCCCCTACACTGCCCGAACACCACTGCACTGCCCTAAACCCTAAAACACCACCCCAGCACGACCCCCTACACTGCCTGAATACCACTGCACTACCCTAAGCCCTGAGAAACCACCCCCCAAGCAAGACTCCCTACACTGCCCAAAAAGCACTGCACTAAACCCTGAAACACCAACCCCTGCATGACCCCCTACACGGCCCGAACACTACTGCACTGCTGTAAACCCTAAAACACCACCCCAGCACAACCCCCTACACTGCCCAAACACCACTGCACTGCCCTAATCCCGGAAACACCAGCCCCAGCATGACCCCCTACACTGCCCGAACACCACTGCACTGCCCTAAACCCTGAAAGACCAGCCCCAGCACGACCCCCTACACTGCCCAAACACCACAACACTGCCCTAAACCCTGAAACAACAGCCCCAGCACGACCCCCTACACTGCCGGAACATCACTGCACTGCCCTAAAACCTGAAACACCTGCCCCAGCACGACCCTTTACATTGCACGAACACCACTGCACTGCCCTAAACCCTGAAAAACCAGCACCCAGTACGACCCCCTACACTGCCCGAACTCCACTGCACTAATCCCTGAAACACCAGCCCCAGCTCGACCCCCTACCCTGCCCGAACACCACTACCCTATACCCTGAAACACCAGCCCCAGCACGACCCCCTACACTGCTCAAACACCACTGCACTGCCCTAAACCCTGAAACACCAACCCCAGCAAGACCCCCTACACAGCCCGAACACCACTGCATTGCCCTTAACCCTGAAACACCAACCCTGCATGACCCCCTACACTGCCCGAGCACCACTGCCCTGCGCTAAACCCTAAAACACCACCCCCAGCACGACCCCCTACCCTGCCTGAACACCACAGCCCTGCTCTAAACTCTGAAACACCACCCCAGCATGAACCCCTGCACTGCCCGAACACCACTGCCCTAAACACTGAAACACCACACTCAGCAAAATCCCCTACACTGCCCGAACACCACTGCACTTCCCTAATCCTTGAAACACCAGCCCCAGCAAATCCCCCTACACTGCACGAACACCACCGCACTGCCCTAAACCTTGAAACACCACCACCAGGAAGACCCCATACACTGCTCGAACACCACTGCCCTAAACCCTGAAACACCACCCCCAGCAAGACCCCGTACACTGCCCGAACATCACAGCTCTGCCCAAAACCCTAAAACAGCAGCCCCAGCACGACCCCCCTACACTGCCCGAATACCACTGCACTGCCCAAAACCCTGAAACACTAGCCCCATCACAACCCCCTACACTGCCCGAACACCACTGCACTGCCCTAAACCCTGAAACACCAGCCCCAGCACGACCCCCTACACTGCCCGAACACCACTGCACTGCCCTAAACCCTGAAACACCAGCCCCAGCACGGCCCCTACACTGCCCGAACACCACTGCACTGCCCTAATCCTTGAAACACCAGCCCCAGCAAATCCCCCTACACTGCCCGAACACCACCGCACTGCCCTAAACCTTGAAACACCACCACCAGGAGGACCCCATACACTGCTCGAACACCACTGCCCTAAACCCTGAAACACCACCCCCAGCAAGACCCCCTACACTGCCCGAACACCACTGCCCTAAACCCTGAAACTCCACCCCCAGCAAGACACCCTACACTGCCCAAACACCACAACACTGCCCTAAACCCTGAAACAACAGCCCCAGCACGACCCCCTACACTGCCGGAACATCACTGCACTGCCCTAAAACCTGAAACACCTGCCCGAGTACGACCCTTTACATTGCACGAACACCACTGCACTGCCCTAAACCGTGAAAAACCAGCACCCAGTACGACCCCCTACACTGCCCGAACTCCACTGCACTAATCCCTGAAACACCAGCCCCAGCTCGACCCCCTACCCTGCCCGAACACCACTACCCTATACCCTGAAACACCAGCCCCAGCCCGACCCCCTACACTGCTCAAACACCACTGCACTGCCCTAAACCCTGAAACACCAACCCCAGCAAGACCCCCTACACAGCCCGAACACCACTGCATTGCCCTTAACCCTGAAACACCAACCCTGCATGACCCCCTACACTGCCCGAGCACCACTGCCCTGCGCTAAACCCTAAAACACCACCCCCAGCACGACCCCCTACCCTGCCTGAACACCACAGCACTGCTCTAAACTCTGAAACACCACCCCAGCATGAACCCCTGCACTGCCCGAACACCACTGCCCTAAACACTGAAACACCACACTCAGCAAAATCCCCTACACTGCCCGAACACCACTGCACTGCCCTAATCCTTGAAACACCAGCCCCAGCAAATCCCCCTACACTGCACGAACACCACCGCACTGCCCTAAACCTTGAAACACCACCACCAGGAAGACCCCATACACTGCTCGAACACCACTGCCCTAAACCCTGAAACACCACCCCCAGCAAGACCCCGTACACTGCCCGAACATCACAGCTCTGCCCAAAACCCTAAAACAGCAGCCCCAGCACGACCCCCCTACACTGCCCGAATACCACTGCACTGCCCAAAACCCTGAAACACTAGCCCCATCACAACCCCCTACACTGCCCGAACACCACTGCACTGCCCTAAACCCTGAAACACCAGCCCCAGCACGACCCCCGACACTGCCCGAACACCACTGCACTGCCCTAAACCCTGAAACACCAGTCCCAGCACGGCCCCTACACTGCCCGAACACCACTGCACTGCCCTAATCCTTGAAACACCAGCCCCAGCAAATCCCCCTACACTGCCCGAACACCACCGCACTGCCCTAAACCTTGAAACACCACCACCAGGAGGACCCCATACACTGCTCGAACACCACTGCCCTAAACCCTGAAACACCACCCCCAGCAAGACCCCCTACACTGCCCGAACACCACTGCCCTAAACCCTGAAACTCCACCCCCAGCAAGACCCCCTACACTGCCCGAACACCACTGCCCTAAACCCTGAAACTCCACCCCAGCAAGACCCTACCCTGCCCGAACGCCACTGCCCTAAACCCTGAACAACCACCCCCAGCACTACCCCCTACACTGCCCAAACGCTTCTGCACTGCCCTAAACCCTGAACACTAGCCCCAGCATGACCCAATACAGTGGGCGAACACCACTGCACTGCCCTAAACCCTGAAACACCACCCCCTGCACAATCCCCTATACTGCCCGAACACCACTGCACTGCCCTAAACCCTAAAACACCACACCCAGCACTACCCCCTACACTGCCCAAACACCATTGCTCTGCCCTAAACCCTGAAACACCACCCCAGCACGACCCCCTACACTGCCCAAACGCTTCTGCACTGCCCTAAACCCTGAACACTAGCCCCAGCATGACCCAATACAGTGGCCGAACACCACTGCACTGCCCTAAACCCTGAAACACCAGGCCCAGCACGACCCCTACACTGCCCAAACAGCACTGCATGCCCTAAGCCCTAAAACACCAGCCCCAGTGCGACCCCCTACACTGGCTGAGCAACACTGCACTGCCATAAACCCCGAAACACCAGCCCCAGCACGACCCCCTACACTGCCCAAACACGACTGCACTGCCCTAAACCTTGAAACACCAGCCCCAGCACGACCCCCTACACTGCCCAAACACCACTGCACTGCCCTAAACCCTGAAACACCAGCCCCAGCACAACCCTCTACTCTGCCCGAACACCACTGCACTGCCCTAAACCCCGAAACACCAGCCCCAGAACGACCCCCTACCCTGCCCCAACACCACTGCACTGCCCTAAACCCTGAAACTCCATCACCACCACGACCCCTTCAGTGCCCGAGCACCACTGCTCTGCCCTAAACCCTGAAACACCAGCCCCAGCACAGCCCCCTACACTGCCCGAACACCACTGCACTGCCCTAAACCCTGAAACACCAGCCCCAACACGACCCCCTACACTGCCCGAACACCACTGCCCTAAACCATGAAACACCACCCCCAGCAAGACCCCTATACTGCCTGAACATCACAGCTCTGCCCAAAACCCTAAAACAGCAGCCCCAGCACGACCCCCCTACACTGCCCGAATACCACTGCACTGCCCAAAGCCCTGAAACACTAGCCCCATCACAACCCCCTACACTGCCCGAACACCACTGCACTGCCCTAAACCCTGAAACAACAGCCCCAGCACGACCCCCTACACTGCACGAACACCACTGCACTGCCCTAAACCCTGAAACACCAGCCCCAGCACGGCCCCTACACTGCCCGAACACCACTGCACTGCCACAATCCTTGAAACACCAGCCCCAGCAAATCCCCCTACACTGCCCGAACACCACCGCACTGCCCTAAACCTTGAAACACCACCACCAGCATGACCCCCTACACTGCCCGAACGCCAGTGAACTGCCCTAAACACTGAAACACAAGCCCCAGCATGACCCCCTACACTGCCCGAACACAACTGCACTGCCCTAAACCCTGAAAAACCAGCCCCAGCACGACCGTCTAAACTGTCCGAACACCACTGCACTACCCTAAGCCCTAAATCTAACCCAGCACGACCCTCTACACTACCCGAACACCACTGCACTACCCTAAACCCTAAATCTACCCCCAGCATGACCCCCTACACTGCCCGAACACCACTGCACTACTCTAAACCCTAAATCTACTCTCAGCATGACCCTATACACTGCCCGAACACCACTGCACTGCCCTAAACCCTGAAACACCAGCCCCAGCATGACCCCCTACACTGTCCAAACACCACTGCACTGCCCTAAACCCTAAATCACCACCCCAGCACGACCCCCTACACTGCCAGAACACCACTGCACTGCCCTAAACCCTAAAACACCACCCCCAGCACAACCCCCTACACTGCCCGAACACCACTGCACTGCTCTAAACCCTAAATCACCACCCCCAGCATGAACCCCTACACTGCCCGAACACCACTGCACTGCCCTAAACCCTAAAACACCACCCCAGCACGACCTCCTACACTGCACGAACACCACTGCACCGCACTAAACCCTAAAACACCACCCCCAGCACGACCCCTTACACTGCCCAAACACCTCTGAACTGCCCTAAGCCCTGAAACACCAACCTCCAGCACGACACCCTACACTGCCAGAACACCACTGTACTGCCCTAAGCCCTGAAACACCAACCCCAGCACAAGCCCCTACAATGCCCGAACACCACTACACGGTACTAAACCCTGAAACACCAGCCCCAGCACGACCCCCTACACAGCCCGAACACCACTGCACTGCCATAAACCCTGAAACACCACCCCCAGCAAGAATCCCTACACTGCCCAAACACCACTGCACTAAACCCTGAAACACCACCCCCTGCACGACCCACTACACTGCCCCAACACCACTGCACTGTCCTAAACCCTGAAACACCAACCCCTGCATGACCCCCTACAGTGCCCGAATACCACTGCACTGCCGTAAACCCTAAAACACCACCCCCAGCACGACCCCCTACACTGCCCGATCACCACTGCACTGCCCTAAACCGTGAAACACCAGCCCCAGCACGACCCCCTACACTGCCCGAACACCACTGCACTACCCTAAACCCTGAAAGACCAGCCCCAGCACGACCCCTACACTGCCCGAACACCACTGCACTGCCCTAAACCCTGAAACAACAGCCCCAGCACGACCCCCTACACTGCCGGAACATCACTGCACTGCCCTAAACCCTGAAACACCAGTCCCAGCAGGACCCTTTACATTGCCCGAACACCACTGCACTGCCCTAAACCCTGAAAAACCAGCCCCAGTATGACCCCCTACACTGCCCAAACACCACTGCACTGCCCTAATCCCTGAAACACCAGTCCCAGCACGACCCCCTACACTGCCGGAACACCACTGCACTGCCCTAAACCCTGAAACACCAGCCCCAGCATGACCCCTTACACTGCACGAACACCACTGCACTGCCCTAATCCCAGAAAAACTAGCCCCAGAACAACCCCCTACATTGTCCGAACACAACTGCCCTGCCCTAAACCCTGAAACACCAGCCACAGCACGACCCTTACACTGTCCGAACACCACTGCATTGCCCTAAACCCTGAAACACCAGCCCTAGCACGACCCCCTACACTGCCCGAACACCAGTGCACTGCCCTAAACACTGAAACACCGTCCCCAGCACAACCCCCTACACTGCACAAACACCACGACACTGCCCTAAACCCTGAAACACCAGTCCCAGCACGACGCTCTACACTGCCCGAAAATCACTGCACTGCCCTAAACCATGAAACACCAGTCACAGCACGACACCCTGCGCTGCCCGAACACCACTGCACTGCCCTAAACCCTGAAACTCCAGTCCCAGCACGACACCCTGCACTGCCCGAACACCACTGCACTGCCCTAAACCCTGAAACACCATCCCCAGCTTGACCCCCTACACTATCCAAACACCACTGAACTACCCTAAACCCTAAAACACTCCCCCAGAACGACTCCCGACACTACCCAAAAACCACTGCACTACCCTAAAGCCTAAATCTACCCCAGCACGAAGCCCTGCACTACCCGAACACAAGTGCACTACCCTAAACCCTAAATCTACCCCCAGCACGACCCCCTACACTGCCCGAACACCACTGCAATACCCTAAACCCTAAACATACCCTCAGCATGACCCCCTACACTGCCCGAACGCCACTGCACTGCCCTAAACACTGAAACACCAGCCCCAGCACGACCCACTACACTGCCCGAACACCACTGCACTGCCCTAAACCCTGAAACACCAGCCCCAGCACGACCCCCTAAACTGCCCGAACACCACTGCACTACCCTAAACTCTAAATCTAACCCAGCATGACCCCCTATTCTACCCGAACACCACTGCACTACCCTAAACCCTAAATCTACCCCCAGCATGACCCCCTACACTGCACAAACACCACTGCACTACTCTAAACCCTAAATCTTTTCTCAGCATGACCCCCTACTCTGTCCGAACACCACTGCACTGCACTAAACCCTAAATCACCACCCCCAGCACGACCCCCGACACTGCCCGAACACCACTGCACGACCCCCTACACTGCCCGGACACCACTGCACTGTCCTAAACCCTGAAACACCACCCCCAGTACGATCCCCTACACTGCCCGAACACTTCTGCACTGCCCTAAACCCTGAACACCACCCCAATCATGAACCCCTACACTCCCTGAACACCACTGCACTGCCCTAAACACTGAAACACCAGCGAACACCACTGCACTGCCCTAAACCCTGAAACACCAGCCCCAGCATGACCCCCTACACTGCCAGAACACCACTGCACTACCCTAAACCCTAAATCTACCCCAGTACGACACCCTACACTACCCGAACACCACTGCACTACCCTAAACCCTAAATCTACTCTCAGCATGACCCTCTACACTGCCCGAACACCACTGCACTGCCCTAAACCCTGCAACACTAGCCCCAGCACGACCCCCTACACTGTACGAACACCACTGCTCTTCCCTAAACCTTAAATCACCACCCACAGCACGACCCCCTACACTGCCCGAACACCACTGCACTGCCCTAAACCCTAAATCACCACCCCAGCACAACCCCCTACACTGCCAGAACACCACTGCACTGCCCTAAACCCTAAAACACCACCCCCAGCACAACCCCCTACACTGCCCGAACACCACTGCACTGCTCTAAACCCTAAATCCCCACACCCAGCACGACCCCCTACACTGCCCGAACACCACTGCACTGCCCTAAACCCTAAAACACCACCCCAGCACAACCTCCTACACTGCACGAACACCACTGCACCGCACTAAACCCTAAAACACCACCCCCAGCACGACCCCTTACACTGCCCGAACACCACTGAACTGCCCTAAGCCCTGAAACACCAACCTCCAGCACGACACCCTACACTGCCAGAACACCACTGTACTGCCCTAAGCCCTGAAACACTAGCCCCAGCACGAGCCCCTACACTGCCCGAACACCACTGCACTGTACTAAACCCTGAAACACCAGCCCCAGCACGACCCCCTACACAGCCCGAACACCACTGCACTGCCCTAAACCCTGAAACACCACCCCCAGCAAGAATCCCTACACTGCCCAAACACCACTGCACTAAACCCTGAAACACCACCCCCTGCACGACCCACTACACTGCCCCAACACCACTGCACTGTCCTAAACCCTGAAACACCAACCCCTGCATGACCCCCTACAGTGCCCGAATACCACTGCACTGCCGTAAACCCTAAAACACCACCCCCAGCATGACCCCCTACACTGCCCGATCACCACTGCACTGCCCTAAACCGTGAAACACCAGCCCCAGCACGACCCCCTACACTGCCCGAACACCACTGCACTGCCCTAAACCCTGAAACACCAGTCCCAGCAGGACCCTTTACATTGCCCGAACACCACTGCACTGCCCTAAACCCTGAAAAACCAGCCCCAGTATGACCCCCTACACTGCCCAAACACCACTGCACTGCCCTAATCCCTGAAACACCAGCCCAAGCACGACCCCCTACCCTGCCCGAACACCGCTGCCCTATACCCTGAAACACCAGCCCCAGCACTACCCCCTACACTGCTCAAACACCACTGCATTGCCTGAAACCCTGAACACCAACCTCATCAAGACACCCTACACTGACCGAACACCACTACACTGCCCTAAACCCTAAAACACTACCCCAGCAAGACCCCTACACTGCCCGAACACCACTGCACTGCCATAAACCCTGAAACACCACCCCAGCAATATGCCCTACACTTCCCGAACACCACTGCACTAAACACTGTAACAACACCCCCTGCACGACCCCCTACACTGCCCGAACACCACTGCACTGCCCTAAACCCTAAAACACTACCCCCAGCATGACCCCCTACACTGCCCGAACACCACTACACTGCCCTAAACCTGAAACACCACCCCCTGCATAACCCCCTACACTGCCCAAACACCACTGCTCTGCCGTATACCCTGAAACACCACCCCAGCATGACTCCCTACACTGCCCGAACACCACTGCACTGCCCTCAACCCTGAAACACCAACCCTAAAACACCACCCCCAGCACGACCCCCTACACAACCTGAACACCACTGCACTGCACTGCCCTCAACCCTAAAACACCAGTCCCAGCACGACCCCCTACACTGCCCAAACACCACTGCTCTGCCATATACCCTGAAACACCACCCCAGCACGACCCCCTACACTGCCCGAACACCACTGCACTGCCCTAATCCATGAAAAACCACCCCCAGCAAGACCCCCTACACTGCCAGAACACCACTGCCCTAAACCATTAAACACCACCCCCAGCAAGACACCTATAGTTCCCGAACACCACTGCACTGCACTAAACCCTTAAACACCAGTCCCAGCACGACCCCCTACACTTCCCGAACACGACTGCACTGCCCTAAACCCTGAAACACCAGCCCCAGCACTACCCCTTACACTGCCCGAACACCACTGCACTGCCCTAATCCCAGAAAAACTAGCCCCAGAACAACACCCTACATTGCCCGAACACAACTGCCCTGCCCTAAACCCTGAAACACCAGCCACAGCACGACCCTTACACTGTCCGAACACCACTGCACTGCCCTAAACCCTGAAACACCAGCCCCAGCATGACCGCCTACACTGCCCGAACACCAGTGCACTGCCCTAAACCCTGAAACACCGGCCCCAGCACGACCCCCTACACTGCACGAACACCACGACACTGCCCTAAACCCTGAAACACCAGTCCCAGCACGACGCTCTACACTGCCCGAAAATCACTGCACTGCCCTAAACCATGAAACACCAGTCACAGCACGACACCCTGCGCTGCCCGAACACCACTGCACTGCCCTAAACCCTGAAACTCCAGTCCCAGCACGACACCCTGCACTGCCCGAACACCACTGCACTGCCCTAAACCCTGAAACACCATCCCCAGCATGACCCCCTACACTATCCAAACACCACTGAACTACCCTAAACCCTAAAACACTCCCCCAGAACGACTCCCGACACTACCCAAAAACCACTGCACTACCCTAAAGCCTAAATCTACCCCAGCACGAAGCCCTGCACTACCCGAACACCAGTGCACTACCCTAAACCCTAAATCTACCCCCAGCACGACGCCCTACACTGCCTGAACACCACTGCAATACCCTAAACCCTAAACATACCCTCAGCATGACCCCCTACACTGCCCGAACGCCACTGCACTGCCCTAAACACTGAAACACCAGCCCCAGCACGACCCATTACACTGCCAGAACACCACTGCACTGCCCTAAACCCTGAAACACCAGCCCCAGCACGACCCCCTAAACTGCCCGAACACCACTGCACTACCCTAAACTCTAAATCTCACCCAGCACGACCCCCTACACTACCCGAACACCACTGCACTACCCTAAACCCTAAATCTTCTCTCAGCATGACCCCCTACTCTGTCCGAACACCACTGCACTGCCCTAAACCCTAAATCACCACCCCCAGCACGACCCCCGACACTGCCCGAACACCACTGCACTGCCCTAAACCCTAACACACCACCCCCAGCACAACCCCCTACACTGCCCGAACACCACTGCACTGCCCTAAACCCTAAATCACCACGCCCAGCACAACCCCCTACACTGCCGGAACACCACTGCACTGCCCTAAACCCTAAAATACCACCCCAGCACGACCTCCTACACTGCACGAACACCACTGCACTGCACTAAACCCTAAAATTCCACCCCCAGCACGACCCCTTACACTGCCCGAACACCACTGAACTGCCCTAAGCCCTGAAACACCAACCTCCAGCACGACACCCTACAGTGCCAGAACACCACTGTACTGCCCTAAGCCCTGAAACACCAGCCCCAGCACGAGTCCCTACACTGCCGGAACACCACTGCACTGTACTAAACCCTGAAACACCAGCCCCAGCACGACCCCCTACACAGCCCGAACACCACTGCACTGCCCTAAACCCTGAAACACCACCCCCAGCAAGAATCCCTACACTGCCCGAACACCTCTGCGCTAAACCATGAAACACCACCCCCTGCACGACCCACTACACTGCCCGAACACAACTGCACTGCCCTAAACCCTGAAACACCAGCCCCAGCACGACCGTCTAAACTGTCCGAACACCACTGCACTACCCTAAGCCCTAAATCTAACCCAGCACGACCCCCTACACTACCCGAACACCACTGCACTACCCTAAACCCTAAATCTACCCCCAGCATGACCCCCTACACTGCCCGAACACCACTGCACTGCTCTAAACCCTAAATCTACTCTCAGCATGACCCTCTACACTGCCTGAACACCACTGCACTGCCCTAAACCCTGAAACACCAGCCCCAGCATGACCCCCTACACTGTCCAAACACCACTGCACTGCCCTAAACCCTAAATCACCACCCCAGCACGACCCCCTAAACTGCCAGAACACCACTGCACTGCCCTAAACCCTAAAACACCAGCCCCAGCACAACCCCCTAGACTGCCCGAACACCACTGCACTGCTCTAAACCCTAAATTCCCACCCACAGCACGACCCCCTACACTGCAAGAACACCACTGCACTGCCCTAAACCCTAAAACACCACCCCAGCACGACCTCCTACACTGCACGAACACCACTGCACCGCACTAAACCCTAAAACACCACCCCCAGCATGACCCCTTACATTGCCCGAACACCACTGAACTGCCCTAAGCCCTGAAACACCAACCTCCAGCACGACACCCTACACTGCCAGAACAGCACTGTACTGCCCTAAGCCCTGAAACACCAGCCCCAGCACGAGCCCCTACACTGACCGAAGACCACTGCACTGTACTAAACCCTGAAACACCAGCCCCAGCACGACCCCCTACACAGCCCGAACACCACTGCACTGTACTAAACCCTGAAACACCAGCCCCAGCACGACCCCCTACACAGCCCGAACACCACTGCACTGCCCTAAACCCTGAAACACCACCAACAGCAAGAATCCCTACACTGCCCAAACACCACTGCACTAAACCCTGAAACACCACCCCCTGCACGACCCACTACACTGCCCCAACACCACTGCACTGTCCTAAACCCTGAAACACCAACCCCTGCATGACCCCCTACAGTGCCCGAATACCACTGCACTGCCGTAAACCCTAAAACACCACCCCCAGCACAACCCCCTACACTGCCCGATCACCACTGCACTGCCCTAAACCGTGAAACACCAGCCCCAGCACGACCCCCTACACTGCCCGAAAACCACTGCACTATGCTAAACCCTGAAAGACCAGCCCCAGCACGACCCCCTACACTGCCCGAACACCACTGCACTGCCCTAAACCCTGAAACAACAGCCCCAGCACGACCCCCTACACTGCCGGAACATCACTGCACTGCCCTAAACCCTGAAACACCAGTCCCAGCAGGAACCTTTACATTGCCCGAACACCACTGCACTGCCCTAAACCCTGAAAAACCAGCCCCAGTATGACCCCCTACACTGCCCAAACACCACTGCACTGCCCTATTCCCTGAAACACCAGCCCTAGCACGACCCCCTACCCTGCCCGAACACCGCTGCCCTATACCCTGAAACACCAGCCCCGGGCACTACCCCCTACACTGCTCAAACAACACTGCATTGCCCGAAACCCTGAACACCAACCTCATCAAGACACCCTACACTGACCGAACACCACTGCACTGCCCTAAACCCTAAAACACTACCCCAGCAAGACCCCTACTCTGCCCGAACACCACTGCACTGCCATAAACCCTGAAACACCACCCCAGCAATATGCCCTACACTTCCCGAACACCACTGCACTAAACACTGTAACAACACCCCCTGCACGACCCCCTACACTGCCCGAACACCACTGCACTGCCCTAAACCCTAAAACACTACCCCCACCATGACCCCCTACACTGCCCGAACACCACTACACTGCCCTAAACCTGAAACACCACCCCCTGCATAACCCCCTACACTGCCCAAACACCACTGCTCTGCCGTATACCCTGAAACACCACCCCAGCACGACCCCCTACACAACCTGAACACCACTGCACTGCACTGCCCTCAACCCTAAAACACCAGCCCCAGCACGACACCCTACACTGCCCAAACACCACTGCTCTGCCGTATACCCTGAAACACCACCCCAGCACGACCCCCTACACTACCCGAACACCACTGCACTGCCCTAATCGATGAAACACCACCCCCAGCAAGACCCCCTACACTGCCAGAACACCACTGCCCTAAACCATTAAACACCACCCCCAGCAAGACACCTATAGTTCCCGAACAGCACTGCACTGCACTAAACCCTTAAACACCAGTCCCAGTACGACCCCCTACACTGCCCAAACACCACTGCACTGCCCTAAACCCTGAAACACCAGCCTCAGCACGACCTCTTACACTGCACGAACACCACGACACTGCCCTAAACCCTGAAACACCAGTCCCAGCACGACGCTCTACACTGCCCGAAAATCCCTGCACTGCCCTAAACCATGAAACACCAGTCACAGCACGACACCCTGCGCTGCCCGAACACCACTGCACTGCCCTAAGCCCTGAAACTCCAGTCCCAGCATGACACCCTGCACTGCCCGAACACCACTGCACTGCCCTAAACCCTGAAACACCATCCCCAGCATGACCCCCTACACTATCCAAACACCACTGAACTACCCTAAACCTTAAAACACTCCCCCAGAACGACTCCCGACACTACCCAAAAACCACTGCACTACCCTAAAGCCTAAATCTACCCCAGCACGAAGCCCTGCACTACCCGAACACCAGTGCACTACCCTAAACCCTAAATCTACCCCCAGCACGACCCCCTACACTGCCCGAACACCACTGCAATACCCTAAACCCTAATCATACCCTCAGCATGACCCCCTACACTGCCCGTACGCCACTGCACTGCCCTAAACACTGAAACACCAGCCCCAGCACGACCCACTACACTGCCCAAACACCACGGCACTGCCCTAAACCCTGAAACACCAGCCCCAGCACGACCCCCTAAACTGCCCGAACACCACTACACTACCCTAAACTCTAAATCAAAACCAGCACGACCCCCTACACTACCCGAACACCACTGCACTACCCTAAACCCTAAATCTACCCCCAGCATGACCCCCTACACTGCCCGAACACCACTGCACTACTCTAAACCCTAAATCTTCTCTCAGCATGACCCCCTACTCTGTCCTAACACCACTGCACTGCCCTAAACCCTAAATCACCACCCCCAGCATGACCCCCGACACTGCCCGAACACCACTGCACTGCCCTAAACCCTAAAACACCACCCCCAGCACAACCCCCTACACTGCCCCAACACCACTGCACTGCCCTAAACCCTAAATCACCACGCCCAGCACGACCCCCTACACTGCCAGAACACGACTGCACTGCCCTAAACCCTAAAACACCACCCCAGCACGACCTCCTACACTGCACGAACACCACTGCACTGCACTAAACCCTAAAACTTCACCCCCAGCACGACCCCTTACACTGCCCGAACACCACTGAACTGCCCTAAGCCCTGAAACACCAACATCCAGCACGACACCCTACAGTGCCAGAACACCACTGTCCTGCCCTAAGCCCTGAAACACCAGCCCCAGCACGAGCCCCTACACTGCCCGAACACAACTGCACTGCCCTATACCCTGAAACACCAGCCCTAGCACGACCCCCTACACTGCCCGAACACCAGTGCACTGCCCTAAACCCTGAAACACCGTCCCCAGCACAACCCCCTACACTGCACAAACACCACGACACTGCCCTAAACCCTGAAACACCAGTCCCAGCACGACGCTCTACACTGCCCGAAAATCACTGCACTGCCCTAAACCATGAAACACCAGTCACAGCACGACACCCTGCGCTGCCCGAACACCACTGCACTGCCCTAAACCCTGAAACTCCAGTCCCAGCACGACACCCTGCACTGCCCGAACACCACTGCACTGCCCTAAACCCTGAAACACCATCCCCAGCTTGACCCCCTACACTATCCAAACACCACTGAACTACCCTAAACCCTAAAACACTCCCCCAGAACGACTCCCGACACTACCCAAAAACCACTGCACTACCCTAAAGCCTAAATCTACCCCAGCACGAAGCCCTGCACTACCCGAACACAAGTGCACTACCCTAAACCCTAAATCTACCCCTAGCACGACCCCCTACACTGCCCGAACACCACTGCAATACCCTAAACCCTAAACATACCCTCAGCATGACCCCCTACACTGCCCGAACGCCACTGCACTGCCCTAAACACTGAAACACCAGCCCCAGCACGACCCACTACACTGCCCGAACACCACTGCACTGCCCTAAACCCTGAAACACCAGCCCCAGCACGACCCCCTAAACTGCCCGAACACCACTGCACTACCCTAAACTCTAAATCTAACCCAGCACGACCCCCTATACTACCCGAACACCACTGCACTACCCTAAACCCTAAATCTACCCCCAGCATGACCCCCTACACTGCACAAACACCACTGCACTACTCTAAACCCTAAATCTTTTCTCAGCATGACCCCCTACTCTGTCCGAACACCACTGCACTGCACTAAACCCTAAATCACCACCCCCAGCACGACCCCCGACACTGCCCGAACACCACTGCACTGCCCTAAACCCTAACACACCACCCCCAGCACGACCCCCTACACTGCCCGGACACCACTGCACTGTCCTAAACCCTGAAACACCACCCCCAGTACGATCCCCTACACTGCCCGAACACTTCTGCACTGCCCTAAACCCTGAACACCACCCCAATCATGAACCCCTACACTCCCTGAACACCACTGCACTGCCCTAAACACTGAAACACCAGCGAACACCACTGCACTGCCCTAAACCCTGAAACACCAGCCCCAGCATGACCCCCTACACTGCCAGAACACCACTGCACTACCCTAAACCCTAAATCTACTCTCAGCATGACCCTCTACACTGCCCGAACACCACTGCACTGCCCTAAACCCTGCAACACTAGCCCCAGCACGACCCCCTACACTGTCCGAACACCACTGCTCTTCCCTAAACCTTAAATCACCACCCACAGCACGACCCCCTACACTGCCCGAACACCACTGCACTGCCCTAAACCCTAAATCACCACCCCAGCACAACCCCCTACACTGCCAGAACACCACTGCACTGCCCTAAACCCTAAAACACCACCCCCAGCACAACCCCCTACACTGCCCGAACACCACTGCACTGCTCTAAACCCTAAATCCCCACACCCAGCACGACCCCCTACACTGCCCGAACACCACTGCACTGCCCTAAACCCTAAAACACCACCCCAGCACAACCTCCTACACTGCACGAACACCACTGCACCGCACTAAACCCTAAAACACCACCCCCAGCACGACCCCTTACACTGCCCGAACACCACTGAACTGCCCTAAGCCCTGAAACACCAACCTCCAGCACGACACCCTACACTGCCAGAACACCACTGTACTGCCCTAAGCCCTGAAACACTAGCCCCAGCACGAGCCCCTACACTGCCCGAACACCACTGCACTGTACTAAACCCTGAAACACCAGCCCCAGCACGACCCCCTACACAGCCCGAACACCACTGCACTGCCCTAAACCCTGAAACACCACCCCCAGCAAGAATCCCTACACTGCCCAAACACCACTGCACTAAACCCTGAAACACCACCCCCTGCACGACCCACTACACTGCCCCAACACCACTGCACTGTCCTAAACCCTGAAACACCAACCCCTGCATGACCCCCTACAGTGCCCGAATACCACTGCACTGCCGTAAACCCTAAAACACCACCCCCAGCATGACCCCCTACACTGCCCGATCACCACTGCACTGCCCTAAACTTTGAAACACCAGCCCCAGCACGACCCCCTACACTGCCCGAACACCACTGCACTACCCTAAACCCTGAAAGACCAGCCCCAGCACGACCCCCTACACTGCCCGAACACCACTGCACTGCCCTAAACCCTGAAACAACAGCCCCAGCACGACCCCCTACACTGCCGGAACATCACTGCACTGCCCTAAACCCTGAAACACCAGTCCCAGCAGGACCCTTTACATTGCCCGAACACCACTGCACTGCCCTAAACCCTGAAAAACCAGCCCCAGTATGACCCCCTACACTGCCCAAACACCACTGCACTGCCCTAATCCCTGAAACACCAGCCCCAGCACGACCCCCTACCCTGCCCGAACACCGCTGCCCTATACCCTGAAACACCAGCCCCAGCACTACCCCCTACACTGCTCAAACACCACTGCATTGCCTGAAACCCTGAACACCAACCTCATCAAGACACCCTACACTGACCGAACACCACTACACTGCCCTAAACCCTAAAACACTACCCCAGCAAGACCCCTACACTGCCCGAACACCACTGCACTGCCATAAACCCTGAAACACCACCCCAGCAATATGCCCTACACTTCCCGAACACCACTGCACTAAACACTGTAACAACACCCCCTGCACGACCCCCTACACTGCCCGAACACCACTGCACTGCCCTAAACCCTAAAACACTACCCCCAGCATGACCCCCTACACTGCCCGAACACCACTACACTGCCCTAAACCTGAAACACCACCCCCTGCATAACCCCCTACACTGCCCAAACACCACTGCTCTGCCGTATACCCTGAAACACCACCCCAGCACGACTCCCTACACTGCCCGAACACCACTGCACTGCCCTCAACCCTGAAACACCAACCCTAAAACACCACCCCCAGCACGACCCCCTACACAACCTGAACACCACTGCACTGCACTGCCCTCAACCCTAAAACACCAGTCCCAGCACGACCCCCTACACTGCCCAAACACCACTGCTCTGCCATATACCCTGAAACACCACCCCAGCACGACCCCCTACACTGCCCGAACACCACTGCACTGCCCTAATCCATGAAAAACCACCCCCAGCAAGACCCCCTACACTGCCAGAACACCACTGCCCTAAACCATTAAACACCACCCCCAGCAAGACACCTATAGTTCCCGAACACCACTGCACTGCACTAAACCCTTAAACACCAGTCCCAGCACGACCCCCTACACTTCCCGAACACGACTGCACTGCCCTAAACCCTGAAACACCAGCCCCAGCACTACCCCTTACACTGCCCGAACACCACTGCACTGCCCTAATCCCAGAAAAACTAGCCCCAGAACAACACCCTACATTGCCCGAACACAACTGCCCTGCCCTAAACCCTGAAACACCAGCCACAGCACGACCCTTACACTGTCCGAACACCACTGCACTGCCCTAAACCCTGAAACACCAGCCCCAGCATGACCGCCTACACTGCCCGAACACCAGTGCAGTGCCCTAAACCCTGAAACACCGGCCCCAGCACGACCCCCTACACTGCACGAACACCACGACACTGCCCTAAACCCTGAAACACCAGTCCCAGCACGACGCTCTACACTGCCCGAAAATCACTGCACTGCCCTAAACCATGAAACACCAGTCACAGCACGACACCCTGCGCTGCCCGAACACCACTGCACTGCCCTAAACCCTGAAACTCCAGTCCCAGCACGACACCCTGCACTGCCCGAACACCACTGCACTGCCCTAAACCCTGAAACACCATCCCCAGCATGACCCCCTACACTATCCAAACACCACTGAACTACCCTAAACCCTAAAACACTCCCCCAGAACGACTCCCGACACTACCCAAAAACCACTGCACTACCCTAAAGCCTAAATCTACCCCAGCACGAAGCCCTGCACTACCCGAACACCAGTGCACTACCCTAAACCCTAAATCTACCCCCAGCACGACCCCCTACACTGCCTGAACACCACTGCAATACCCTAAACCCTAAACATACCCTCAGCATGACCCCCTACACTGCCCGAACGCCACTGCACTGCCCTAAACACTGAAACACCAGCCCCAGCACGACCCATTACACTGCCCGAACACCACTGCACTGCCCTAAACCCTGAAACACCAGCCCCAGCACGACCCCCTAAACTGCCCGAACACCACTGCACTACCCTAAACTCTAAATCTCACCCAGCACGACCCCCTACACTACCCGAACACCACTGCACTACCCTAAACCCTAAATCTTCTCTCAGCATGACCCCCTACTCTGTCCGAACACCACTGCACTGCCCTAAACCCTAAATCACCACCCCCAGCACGACCCCCGACACTGCCCGAACACCACTGCACTGCCCTAAACCCTAACACACCACCCCCAGCACAGCCCCCTACACTGCCCGAACACCACTGCACTGCCCTAAACCCTAAATCACCACGCCCAGCACAACCCCCTACACTGCCAGAACACCACTGCACTGCCCTAAACCCTAAAATACCACCCCAGCACGACCTCCTACACTGCACGAACACCACTGCACTGCACTAAACCCTAAATATCCACCCCCAGCACGACCCCTTACACTGCCAGAACACCACTGTACTGCCCTAAGCCCTGAAACACCAGCCCCAGCACGAGTCCCTACACTGCCCGAACACCACTGCACTGTACTAAACCCTGAAACACCAGCCCCAGCATGACCCCCTACACAGCCCGAACACCACTGCACTGCCCTAAACCCTGAAACACCACCCCCAGCAAGAATCCCTACACTGCCCGAACACCTCTGCGCTAAACCATGAAACACCACCCCCTGCACGACCCACTACACTGCCCGAACACAACTGCACTGCCCTAAACCCTGAAACACCAGCCCCAGCACGACCGTCTAAACTGTCCGAACACCACTGCACTACCCTAAGCCCTAAATCTAACCCAGCACGACCCCCTACACTACCCGAACACCACTGCACTACCCTAAACCCTAAATCTACCCCCAGCATGACCCCCTACACTGCCCGAACACCACTGCACTGCTCTAAACCCTAAATCTACTCTCAGCATGACCCTCTACACTGCCCGAACACCACTGCACTGCCCTAAACCCTGAAACACCAACCCCAGCATGACCCCCTACACTGTCCAAACACCACTGCACTGCCCTAAACCCTAAATCACCACCCCAGCACGACCCCCTACACTGCCAGAACACCACTGCACTGCCCTAAACCCTAAAACATCAGCCCCAGCACAACCCCCTAGACTGCCCGAACACCACTGCACTGCTCTAAACCCTAAATTCCCACCCACAGCACGACCCCCTACACTGCAAGAACACCACTGCACTGCCCTAAACCCTAAAACACCACCCCAGCACGACCTCCTACACTGCACGAACACCACTGCACCGCACTAAACCCTAAAACACCACCCCCAGCATGACCCCTGTAGGAGAGTAGGGTCTGCTATCCTATGGTCACCCCAAATTTTTGCTTTTTGCTTCACTGGTTTTTGACATATTGAGGCTGTGGGCCTGCCAATCAGACCCCCAGCCTGCTGTTCTCTCTACTAAATTACAACTATGCACCCTAGGTGCATAACCAATTGGAAATGGATCACCCTGTCAGCCCCTGTACCAGTGTACACTAGGTACCCAGGGCATTGGTGTACCCAAGGCCTGCCAGGGGCTGCAGCATGTATTATGCCACCCCAGGCTTGGCCTAACAATCTGACACAACTGGCTGATCACTCAGCTGGGGTAAGTTGGTGTAATCACCTCTTACTTAGGTGTAGTATACCTATACCTAACCTTAAATGGGACACCTGGTAACCTATAAGTCACTCCTATGGCAGGCCTTAACAATCCTGAAGGCAGAGTGCTTGGTTCCATGTGAGATGGTGCTCTGGCATGAGCTGAGCCTGTCTGCAGTGGTCGGAACAACTTCCTTCTACTGTTTCCAGATATCGTCATACCATATACTCTTAAGTGCATTATGAACCTCGCGGTTAAATGCTAACTTTGGTTTGGCTTTATCAAAACATGTCGAGTAAGGTGTCATACGAATTGGAATACTAACCCCTCGCCAATTCTGGCGACGGGGTTAGCATTCCACCCTTCTAGAGGGACACGACATGTACAGTACCTGAAACCCGGGTAAAATCAGACATAGCCTCAGCTCCACAAAATGGATGCTGCCACCACAGACACAAGTCTGCCCTCCTGCTGCTGGGAGTCCTTCCAGCTTGGGAGGTGTGGACAAAGGGTTTCCTGCCAGGGGAGGTGCATGCACCACCCCAGACAGGATTTTGTGTATTGGTCAGGTAGGGCTTGAAAGAAACCAGACATGCCTGTGGCTCACAAGGAGCCTCGGTGCATATGCCAGTTCAAACCGGTCCTGGGGCACGCCAGTCCCGGGCCTGGGGCGAGCTGGACAAAGGATTGGGGGTGTAACAACCCCCCTTCCTGGTCCCACCCATAGGGAGGGACCTAGCAGGTAGTCCGGCCCCTAGAATCCGCTTAAAGGTAGGAGCTGTGTCCTAAGACTTCAGACATCCTGGAATCAACTTAAAACTAAGAAGAAGACGGGAACTTCGACGCTCTGCTGCACAGAGGACTGAAGCCAATCTCCCCTGTGGTCAGGGAGTGACCACCTTGCTAACGCAAGCACCATCCAGCGAATCAACGTCTGCTTTGCCGCCGCCTCCCGCCGGAGCCCGAGCCCAGAGACTGACAAGACCTGGACCTCCAGACCTCTCACCGCCCGATCCACAGTCCCTGAAAAGAGGAGACCCGTGGAGGCCCCGAGACACGTGGAGCCGGCCATCTTGGAACGACTACGACAAGCTGACAAGTGCAACAACCGAGGCTCCCTCCAAGTTGTGCTTTGGGATCTGAGAAGCCCAACACCCGAGCAGCATCTGCACCAAAGGTGAGCCCTCCAGCATCTCCACGATCTGCGTGGGGCCCTTCTGCATTTTGCCACTCGACGCGCCTAACCGGTTGCTGGCCCGCTGGCTAGTAGCCATCTTGGCGACGAACTTCAAGAAATACACCGCTGGTCTGGTTGCTCCAGACTGGCCCTTGCTCCCCTCCAAAGGAGCAGTCCTTCTGACCTTGCTGGTCAGAACCATCAGCTTATTTCATCTCCTACAACAATTGCTTTTGCCAAGGCTTGGTTGCTTCGATCAAGTCGCCGACACCGCCGACAGCGAGAGCCTGCGTAGGACAGCTCGTGAACCGACTCCTGGACGTCGTCGACCTCCAGGGACCACGTGGCTGCAGAGACAAGCTACACCTTTCTTCCTGTTTGCACCCGACATTGCCTGGTACCCACCTGGTGCCACGCTGGTCACTGGCTAGTGACTGTGAACACTGTCCCCTCTGCTTACAGGTCTTCAACATCTCCGATCCACTCTTGGATCCACTGCATCTCTCCCGGACCGACCGCCTGCAGCATCTTTGTCTTCAAGCTCCACGGAACAGATAGAAGAAACCCGACGCACTTCGAGGCCTATGCACCCGCTTCCTGTGGGTGAGGTAAAGCTGGCACACCTGTGCCCAAGTGTAGTATTACATCTCTAGTGCCTGTGTTCCAAATCTTGAGTTCCTAGTCCATCCGGAAGATCCTCTTTGCAGTAACTTTGTACTTTTTACGCACCCATTGAAACCTATGGGAGCACGCGTGTGACTATTTGCTCTGCACACGCCACCCGTGGACCTCCTGGTCACTAACTGACGTTAGCTCCTTGTAGGCCCAGCGATTCTAGAGGCCCTAGGCCTTTTCCCTTTTCTGCTCGTGGTACTTATACCACTATTTTAGTATATGGTTTGAGTGGCCACCAGGGCCTATCCATATAACGTGCAACTTCTGTGTATTCTGTGATAATCTTGTTTGACGATTTGTGCTCCTGTGCTCATAAAGAGACTAGGGGTTACTTTGAGAAATAAATACATATATATTTTGAATATATATCTGTGTGGTGTCCTTTCATTGGTATAAAAGGGGGTTGTATTTGGTAAAACAGCTGGCTTAACACGCTTCACGAGTTTAGCCTCAAAGACTGCTTAGCCTACGCTACCACTAGGGCAGCTAGTCCGAACAGGTTGACTTACAACCACACCATAAGGGTTGCTTGGCATGGTACAAGGTGATCACTTTAACTAGTGAGCATCATATACCAGGCCAACTTCTCACAACCCCTTACATTGCCCGAACACCACTGAACTGCCCTAAGCCCTGAAACACCAACCTCCAGCACGACACCCTACACTGCCAGAACAGCACTGTACTGCCCTAAGCCCTGAAACACCAGCCCCAGCACGAGCCCCTACACTGACCGAAGACCACTGCACTGTACTAAACCCTGAAACACCAGCCCCAGCACGACCCCCTACACAGCCCGAACACCACTGCACTGCCCTAAACCCTGAAACACCACCAACAGCAAGAATCCCTACACTGCCCAAACACCACTGCACTAAACCCTGAAACACCACCCCCTGCACGACCCACTACACTGCCCCAACACCACTGCACTGTCCTAAACCCTGAAACACCAACCCCTGCATGACCCCCTACAGTGCCCGAAAACCACTGCACTGCCGTAAACCCTAAAACACCACCCCCAGCACAACCCCCTACACTGCCCAATCACCACTGCACTGCCCTAAACCGTGAAACACCAGCCCCAGCACGACCCCCTACACTGCCCGAAAACCACTGCACTACGCTAAACCCTGAAAGACCAGCCCCAGCACGACCCCCTACACTGCCCGAACACCACTGCACTGCCCTAAACCCTGAAACAACAGCCCCAGCACGACCCCCTACACTGCCGGAACATCACTGCACTGCCCTAAACCCTGAAACACCAGTCCCAGCAGGAACATTTACATTGCCCGAACACCACTGCACTGCCCTAAACCCTGAAAAACCAGCCCCAGTATGACCCCCTACACTGCCCAAACACCACTGCACTGCCCTATTCCCTGAAACACCAGCCCTAGCACGACCCCCTACCCTGCCCGAACACCGCTGCCCTATACCCTGAAACACCAGCCCCGGGCACTACCCCCTACACTGCTCAAACACCACTGCATTGCCCGAAACCCTGAACACCAACCTCATCAAGACACCCTACACTGACCGAACACCACTGCACTGCCCTAAACCCTAAAACACTACCCCAGCAAGACCCCTACTCTGCCCGAACACCACTGCACTGCCATAAACCCTGAAACACCACCCCAGCAATATGCCCTACACTTCCCGAACACCACTGCACTAAACACTGTAACAACACCCCCTGCACGACCCCCTACACTGCCCGAACACCACTGCACTGCCCTAAACCCTAAAACACTACCCCCACCATGACCCCCTACACTGCCCGAACACCACTACACTTCCCTAAACCTGAAACACCACCCCCTGCATAACCCCCTACTCTGCCCAAACACCACTGCTCTGCCGTATACCCTGAAACACCACCCCAGCACGACCCCCTACACTGCCCGAACACCACTGCACTGCCCTCAACCCTGAAACACCAACCCTAAAACACCACCCCCAGCACGACCCCCTACACAACCTGAACACCACTGCACTGCACTGCCCTCAACCCTAAAACACCAGCCCCAGCACGACACCCTACACTGCCCAAACACCACTTGTCTGCCGTATACCCTGAAACACCACCCCAGCACGACCCCCTACACTACCCGAACACCACTGCACTGCCCTAATCCATGAAACACCACCCCCAGCAAGACCCCCTACACTGCCAGAACACCACTGCCCTAAACCATTAAACACCACCCCCAGCAAGACACCTATAGTTCCCGAACACCACTGCACTGCACTAAACCCTTAAACACCAGTCCCAGCACGACCCCCTACACTGCCCGAACACCACTGCACTGCCCTAAACCCTGAAACACCAGCCTCAGCACGACCTCTTACACTGCACGAACACCACGACACTGCCCTAAACCCTGAAACACCAGTCCCAGCATGACGCTCTACACTGCCCGAACACCACTGCACTGCCCTAAACCCTGAAACACCAGCCTCAGCACGACCTCTTACACTGCACGAACACCACGACACTGCCCTAAACCCTGAAACACCAGTCCCAGCACGACGCTCTACACTGCCCGAAAATCCCTGCACTGCCCTAAACCATGAAACACCAGTCACAGCACGACACCCTGCGCTGCCCGAACACCACTGCATTGCCCTAAACCCTGAAACTCCAGTCCCAGCATGACACCCTGCACTGCCCGAACACCACTGCACTGCCCTAAACCCTGAAACACCATCCCCAGCATGACCCCCTACACTATCCAAACACCACTGAACTACCCTAAACCTTAAAACACTCCCCCAGAACGACTCCCGACACTACCCAAAAACCACTGCACTACCCTAAAGCCTAAATCTACCCCAGCACGAAGCCCTGCACTACCCGAACACCAGTGCACTACTCTAAACCCTAAATCTACCCCCAGCACGACCCCCTACACTGCCCGAACACCACTGCAATACCCTAAACCCTAAACATACCCTCAGCATGACCCCCTACACTGCCCGTACGCCACTGCACTGCCCTAAACACTGAAACACCAGCCCCAGCACGACCCACTACACTGCCCAAACACCACGGCACTGCCCTAAACCCTGAAACACCAGCCCCAGCACGACCCCCTAAACTGCCCGAACACCGCTACACTACCCTAAACTCTAAATCAAAACCAGCACGACCCCCTACACTACCCGAACACCACTGCACTACCCTAAACCCTAAATCTACCCCCAGCATGACCCCCTACACTGCCCGAACACCACTGCACTACTCTAAACCCTAAATCTTCTCTCAGCATGACCCCCTACTCTGTCCGAACACCACTGCACTGCCCTAAACCCTAAATCACCACCCCCAGCATGACCCCCGACACTGCCCGAACACCACTGCACTGCCCTAAACCCTAAAACACCACCCCCAGCACAACCCCCTACACTGCCCCAACACCACTGCACTGCAATAAACCCTAAATCACCACGCCCAGCACGACCCCCTACACTGCCAGAACACGACTGCACTGCCCTAAACCCTAAAACACCACCCCAGCACGACCTCCTACACTGCACGAACACCACTGCACTGCACTAAACCCTAAAACTCCACCCCCAGCACGACCCCTTACACTGCCCGAACACCACTGAACTGCCCTAAGCCCTGAAACACCAACATCCAGCACGACACCCTACAGTGCCAGAACACCACTGTACTGCCCTAAGCCCTGAAACACCAGCCCCAGCACGAGCCCCTACACTGCCCGAACACAACTGCACTGTACTAAACCCTGAAACACCAGCCCCAGCACGACCCCCTACACAGCCCAAACACCACTGCACTGCCCTAAAACCTGAAACACCACCCCCAGCAAGAATCCCTACACTGCCCAAACACCATTGCACTAAACCCTGAAACACCACCCCCTGCACGACCCACTACACTGCCCCAACACCACTGCAGTGTCCTAAACCCTGAAACACCACCCCCTGCATGACCCCCAACAGTGCCCGAATACCACTGCACTGCCGTAAACCCTAAAACACCACCCCCATCACGACCCCCTACACTGCCCGATCACTACTGCACTGCCCTAAACCGTGAAACACCAGCCCCTGCACGACCCCCTACACTGCCCAAACACCACTGCACTACCCTAAGCCCTAAAACACCACCCCCAGCATGACCCCCTAAACTGCCCGAACACCACTGCACTGCCCTCAACCCTGAAACACCAACCCTAAAACACCACCCCCAGCACGACCCCCTACACAACCTGAACACCACTGCACTGCCCTCAACCCTGAAACACCAGCCCCAGCATGACCCCCTACACTGCCCGAACACCACTGCACTGCCCTAAACCCTGAAACACCAACCTCAGCATGACCCCCTACACTGCCCGAACACCACTGCACTGCCGTAAGCCCTGTAACACCAGCCCCAGCATGACCTCCTACACTGCCTGAACAACACTGCACTGCCCTAAACCCTGAAACACCAGCCCCAGCACAACCCCCTACACTGCCCGAACACCAGTGCACTGCCCTAAACCCTGAAACATCAGCCCCAGCACGACACCCTACACTGCACGAACACCACTGCAATGCCCTAAACCCTAAAACACCATCCCCAGCAAGACCCCCTACACTGCCTGAACACCACTGCACTGCCCTAAACCCTAAAACACCACCCCAGCATGACCCCCTACACTGCCCAAACACCACTGCACTGCTGTATACTCTGAAACACCCCCCCAGAACGACCCCCTACACTGCCCGAACACCACTGCACTGCCCTAATCCCTGAAACACAACCCCCAGCAAGACCCCCTACACTGCCCGAACACCACTGCCCTAAACTATTAAACACCACCCCCAGCAAGACCCCTATACTTCCCGAACACCACTGCACTAAACCCTTAAACACCAGTCCCAGCACGACCCCCTACACTGCCCGAACACCACTGCACTGCCCTAAACCCTGAAACACCAGCCCCAGCACGACCTCTTACACTGCCCGAACACCACTGCACTGCCCTAATCCCAGAAACACTAGCCCCAGAACGACCCCCTACATTGTCCGAACACAACTGCACTGCCCTAAACACTGAAAAACCAGCCCCGGCACAACCCTTACACTGCCCGAACACCACTGCACTGACCTAAATCCTGAAACACCAGCCCCAGCATGGCCCCCTACACTGTCCGAACACCACTGCACTGCCTTAAACCCTGAAACACCAGCCCCAGGATGACTCCCAACACTGCCCTTACACAATTGCATTGCCCTAAACCCTGAAACACCTGCCACAGCACGACCCCCTACACTGCCCGAACACCAATGTACTGCCCTAAACCCTGAAACACCAGTCCCAGCACGACACCCTGCACTGCCCGAACACCACTGCACTGCCCTAAACCCTGAAACCCCATACCCAGCACGACCCCCTACACTACCCAAACACCACTGAACTACCCTAAACCCTAAAACACTCCCCCAGCACAACTCCCTACACTGCCCAAAAACCATTGCACTACCCTAAAGCCTAAATCTACCACAGCACGAAGTCCTGCACTACCTGAACACCAGTGCACTACCCTAAACCCTAAATCTACCCCCCAGCACGACCCCCTACACTGCCCGAACACCACTACAATACCCTAAACATACCCTCAGCATGACCCCCTACACTGCCCGAACACCACTGCACTGCCCTAAACCCTGAAACACCAGCCCCAGCACGACTCCCTAAACTGCCCGAAAACCACTGCACTACCCTAAACCCTAAGTCTAACCCAGCACGACCCCCTACACTACCCGAACACTACTGCAATACCCTAAACACTAAATCTACCCCCAGCAAGACCCCCTACACTGCCCGAACACCACTGCACTACCCTAAACCCTAAATCTACCCCCAGCACGACCCCCTACACTGCCCGAACACCACTGCAATACCCTAAACCCTAAACATACCCTCAGCATGACCACCTAAACTGCCCGAACGCCACTGCACTGCCCTAAACACTGAAACACCAGCCCCAGCACGACCCCCTACACTGCCCCAACACCACTGCACTGCCCTAAACCCTGAAACACCAGCCCCAGCACGACTCCCTAAACTGCCCGAAAACCACTGCACTACCCTAAACCCTAAATCTAACCCAGCACGACCCCCTACACTACCCGAACACCACTGCACTACCCTAAACCCTAAATCTACTCTCAGCATGACCCTCTACCTTGCCCGAACACCACTGCACTGACCTAAACCCTGAAACATCAGCCCCAGCACGACCCCCTACACTGTCTGAACACCACTGCACTGCCCTAAACTCTAAATCACCACCCCCAGCATGACCCCCTACACTGCCCGTACACCACTGCACTGCCCTAAACCCTAAAACGCCACCCCCAGCATGACCCCCTACACTGCCCGAACACCACTGCACTACCCTAAACCCTAAAACACCACCCCCAGCATGACCCCTTACACTGCCCGAACACCACTGCACTGCCCTAAGCCCTGAAACACCAACCTCCAGCACGATACCCTACACTGCCAGAACACCACTGTACTGCCCTAAGCCCTGAAACACCAGCCCCAGCATAAGCCCCTACACTGCCCGAACACCACTGCACTTTACTAAACCCTGAAACACCAGCCCCAGCACGACCCCCTACACAGTCCGAACACCACTGCACTGCCCTAAACTCTGAAACATCTCCCCCAGCAAGAATCCCTACACTGCCTGAACACCACTGCACGAAACCCTGAAACACCACCCCCTGCACGACCCACTACACTGCCCCAACACCACTGCATGGCCCTAAACCCTGAAAGACCAGCCCCAGCACGAACCCCTACACTGCCCGAACACCACTGCACTGTCCTAAACCCTGAAACACCAGCCCCAGCACGACCCCCTAAACTGCCCGAACACCACTGCACTACCCTAAAACCTAAATCTAACCCAGCACTACCCCCTACACTGCCCGAACACCACTGCACTACCCTAAACCCTAAATCTAACCCAGCACGACCCCCTACACTACCCGAACACTACTGCACTACCCTAAACCCTAAATCTACCCCAGCACGACCCCCTACACTGCCCGAACACCACTGCACTACCCTAAACCCTAAATCTACTCTCAGCATGACCCTCTACACTACCCGAACACCACTGCACTGCCCTAAACCCTGAAACAGCAGCCCCAGCACGACCCCCTACACTGTATAAACACCATTGCACTGGCCTAAACCCTAAATCACCACCCCCAGCACGACCCCCTACACTGCCCTAAACCATTAAACACCAACCCCGGCAAGACCCCTATACTTCCCGAACACCACTGCACTGCACTAAACCCTTAAACACCAGTCCCAGCACGACCCCTACACTGCCCGAACACAACTGCACCGCCCTAAACCCTGAAACACCAGCCCCAGCACGACCCCTTACACTGCCCGAACACCACTGCACTGCCCTAATCCCAGAAACACTAGCCACAGAACGACCCCCTACATTGTCCAAACACAACTGCACGGCCCTAAACCCTGAAACACCAGCCCCAGCACGACCCTCACACTGCCCGGACACCACTGCACTGTCCTAAACCCTGAAACACCACCCCCAGTACGATCCCCTACACTGCCCGAACACTTCTGCACTGCCCTAAACCCTGAACACCACCCCAATCATGAACCCCTACACTCCCTGAACACCACTGCACTGCCCTAAACACTAAAACACCAGCGAACACCACTGCACTGCCCTAAACCCTGAAACACCAGCCCCAGCATGACCCCCTACACTGCCAAAACACCACTGCACTACCCTAAACCCTAAATCTACCCCAGTACGACACCCTACACTACCCGAACACCACTGCACTACCCTAAACCCTAAATCTACTCTCAGCATGACCCTCTACACTGCCCGAACACCACTGCACTGCCCTAAACCCTGCAACACTAGCCCCAGCACGACCCCCTACACTGTCCGAACACCACTGCTCTTCCCTAAACCTTAAATCACCACCCCAGCACGACCCCCTACACTGCCAGAACACCACTGCACTGCCCTAAACCCTAAAACACCACCCCCAGCACAACCCCCTACACTGCCCGAACACCACTGCACTGCTCTAAACCCTAAATCCCCACACCCAGCACGACCCCCTACACTGCCCGAACACCACTGCACTGCCCTAAACCCTAAAACACCACCCCAGCACAACCTCCTACACTGCACGAACACCACTGCACCGCACTAAACCCTAAAACACCACCCCCAGCACGACCCCTTACACTGCCCGAACACCACTGAACTGCCCTAAGCCCTGAAACACCAACCTCCAGCACGACACCCTACACTGCCAGAACACCACTGTACTGCCCTAAGCCCTGAAACACTAGCCCCAGCACGAGCCCCTACACTGCCCGAACACCACTGCACTGTACTAAACCCTGAAACACCAGCTCCAGCACGACCCCCTACACAGCCCGAACACCACTGCACTGCCCTAAACCCTGAAACACCACCCCCAGCAAGAATCCCTACACTGCCCAAACACCACTGCACTAAACCCTGAAACACCACCCCCTGCACGACCCACTACACTGCCCCAACACCACTGCACTGTCCTAAACCCTGAAACACCAACCCCTGCATGACCCCCTACAGTGCCCGAATACCACTGCACTGCCGTAAACCCTAAAACACCACCCCCAGCATGACCCCCTACACTGCCCGATCACCACTGCACTGCCCTAAACCGTGAAACACCAGCCCCAGCACGACCCCCTACACTGCCCGAACACCACTGCACTACCCTAAACCCTGAAAGACCAGCCCCAGCACGACCCCCTACACTGCCCGAACACCACTGCACTGCCCTAAACCCTGAAACAACAGCCCCAGCACGACCCCCTACACTGCCGGAACATCACTGCACTGCCCTAAACCCTGAAACACCAGTCCCAGCAGGACCCTTTACATTGCCCGAACACCACTGCACTGCCCTAATCCCTGAAACACCAGCCCCAGCACGACCCCCTACCCTGCCCGAACACCGCTGCCCTATACCCTGAAACACCAGCCCCAGCACTACCCCCTACACTGCTCAAACACCACTGCATTGCCTGAAACCCTGAACACCAACCTCATCAAGACACCCTACACTGACCGAACACCACTACACTGCCCTAAATCCTAAAACACTACCCCAGCAAGACCCCTACACTGCCCGAACACCACTGCACTGCCATAAACCCTGAAACACCACCCCAGCAATATGCCCTACACTTCCCGAACACCACTGCACTAAACACTGTAACAACACCCCCTGCACGACCCCCTACACTGCCCGAACACCACTGCACTGCCCTAAACCCTAAAACACTACCCCCAGCATGACCCCCTACACTGCCCGAACACCACTACACTGCCCTAAACCTGAAACACCACCCCCTGCATAACCCCCTACACTGCCCAAACACCACTGCTCTGCCGTATACCCTGAAACACCACCCCAGCACGACTCCCTACACTGCCCGAACACCACTGCACTGCCCTCAACCCTGAAACACCAACCCTAAAACACCACCCCCAGCACGACCCCCTACACAACCTGAACACCACTGCACTGCACTGCCCTCAACCCTAAAACACCAGTCCCAGCACGACCCCCTACACTGCCCAAACACCACTGCTCTGCCGTATACCCTGAAACACCACCCCAGCACGACCCCCTACACTGCCCGAACACCACTGCACTGCCCTAATCCATGAAAAACCACCCCCAGCAAGACCCCCTACACTGCCAGAACACCACTGCCCTAAACCATTAAACACCACCCCCAGCAAGACACCTATAGTTCCCGAACACCACTGCACTGCACTAAACCCTTAAACACCAGTCCCAGCACGACCCCCTACACTTCCCGAACACGACTGCACTGCCCTAAACCCTGAAACACCAGCCCCAGCACTACCCCTTACACTGCCCGAACACCACTGCACTGCCCTAATCCCAGAAAAACTAGCCCCAGAACAACACCCTACATTGTCCGAACACAACTGCCCTGCCCTAAACCCTGAAACACCAGCCACAGCACGACCCTTACACTGTCCGAACACCACTGCACTGCCCTAAACCCTGAAACACCAGCCCCAGCACGACCGCCTACACTGCCCGAACACCAGTGCACTGCCCTAAACCCTGAAACACCGGCCCCAGCACGACCCCCTACACTGCACGAACACCACGACACTGCCCTAAACCCTGAAACACCAGTCCCAGCACGACGCTCTACACTGCCCGAAAATCACTGCACTGCCCTAAACCATGAAACACCAGTCACAGCACGACACCCTGCGCTGCCCGAACACCACTGCACTGCCCTAAACCCTGAAACTCCAGTCCCAGCACGACACCCTGCACTGCCCGAACACCACTGCACTGCCCTAAACCCTGAAACACCATCCCCAGTATGACCCCCTACACTATCCAAACACCACTGAACTACCCTAAACCCTAAAACACTCCCCCAGAACGACTCCCGACACTACCCAAAAACCACTGCACTACCCTAAAGCCTAAATCTACCCCAGCACGAAGCTCTGCACTACCCGAACACCAGTGCACTACCCTAAACCCTAAATCTACCCCCAGCACGACCCCCTACACTGCCTGAACACCACTGCAATACCCTAAACCCTAAACATACCCTCAGCATGACCCCCTACACTGCCCGAACGCCACTGCACTGCCCTAAACACTGAACCACCAGCCCCAGCACGACCCATTACACTGCCCGAACACCACTGCACTGCCCTAAACCCTGAAACACCAGCCCCAGCAGGACCCCCTAAACTGCCCGAACACCACTGCACTACCCTAAACTCTAAATCTCACCCAGCACGACCCCCTACACTACCCGAACACCACTGCACTACCCTAAACCCTAAATCTTCTCTCAGCATGACCCCCTACTCTGTCCGAACACCACTGCACTGCCCTAAACCCTAAATCACCACCCCCAGCACGACCCCCGACACTGCCCGAACACCACTGCACTGCCCTAAACCCTAACACACCACCCCCAGCACAACCCCCTACACTGCCCGAACACCACTGCACTGCCCTAAACCCTAAATCACCACGCCCAGCACAACCCCCTACACTGCCGGAACACCACTGCACTGCCCTAAACCCTAAAATACCACCCCAGCACGACCTCCTACACTGCACAAACACCACTGCACTGCACTAAACCCTAAAATTCCACCCCCAGCACGACCCCTTAAACTGCCCGAACACCACTGAACTGCCCTAAGCCCTGAAACACCAACCTCCAGCACGACACCCTACAGTGCCAGAACACCACTGTACTGCCCTAAGCCCTGAAACACCAGCCCCAGCACGAGTCCCTACACTGCCCGAACACCACTGCACTGTACTAAACCCTGAAACACCAGCCCCAGCTCGACCCCCTACACAGCCCGAACACCACTGCACTGCCCTAAACCCTGAAACACCACCCCCAGCAAGAATCCCTACACTGCCCGAACACCTCTGCGCTAAACCATGAAACACCACCCCCTGCACGACCCACTACACTGCCCGAACACAACTGCACTGCCCTAAACCCTGAAACACCAGCCCCAGCACGACCGTCTAAACTGTCCGAACACCACTGCACTACCCTAAGCCCTAAATCTAACCCAGCACGACCCCCTACACTACCCAAACACCACTGCACTA
Source organism: Triturus cristatus (assembly GCF_964204655.1). Taxonomy (NCBI): domain Eukaryota; kingdom Metazoa; phylum Chordata; class Amphibia; order Caudata; family Salamandridae; genus Triturus; species Triturus cristatus. The sequence goes on along the minus strand of NC_140579.1, from coordinate 867,261,046 downwards.
CCCTAAACCCTAAATCTACCCCCAGCATGACCCCCTACACTGCCCGAACACCACTGCACTACTCTAAACCCTAAATCTACTCTCAGCATGACCCTCTACACTGCCCGAACACCACTGCACTGCCCTAAACCTTGAAACACCAGCCCCAGCATGACCCCCTACACTGTCCAAACACCACTGCACTGCCCTAAACCCTAAATCACCACCCCAGCACGACCCCCTACACTGCCAGAACACCACTGCACTGCCCTAAACCCTAAAACACCAGCCCCAGCACAACCCCCTAGACTGCCCGAACACCACTGCACTGCTCTAAACCCTAAATTCCCACCCACAGCACGACCCCCTACACTGCAAGAACACCACTGCACTGCCCTAAACCCTAAAACACCACCCCAGCACGACCTCCTACACTGCACGAACACCACTGCACCGCACTAAACCCTAAAACACCACCCCCAGCATGACCCCTTACATTGCCCGAACACCACTGAACTGCCCTAAGCCCTGAAACACCAACCTCCAGCACGACACCCTACACTGCCAGAACAGCACTGTACTGCCCTAAGCCCTGAAACACCAGCCCCAGCACGAGCCCCTACACTGCCCGAAGACCACTGCACTGTACTAAACCCTGAAACACCAGCCCCAGCACGACCCCCTACACAGCCCGAACACCACTGCACTGCCCTAAACCCTGAAACACCACCAACAGCAAGAATCCCTACACTGCCCAAACACCACTGCACTAAACCCTGAAACACCACCCCCTGCACGACCCACTACTCTGCCCCAACACCACTGCACTGTCCTAAACCCTGAAACACCAACCCCTGCATGACCCCCTACAGTGCCCGAATACCACTGCACTGCCGTAAACCCTAAAACACCACCCCCAGCACAACCCCCTACACTGCCCGATCACCACTGCACTGCCCTAAACCGTGAAACACCAGCCCCAGCACGACCGCCTACACTGCCCGAAAACCACTGCACTACGCTAAACCCTGAAAGACCAGCCCCAGCACGACCCCCTACACTGCCCGAACACCACTGCACTGCCCTCAACCCTGAAACAACAGCCCCAGCACGACCCCCTACACTGCCGGAACATCACTGCACTGCCCTAAACCCTGAAACACCAGTCCCAGCAGGAACCTTTACATTGCCCGAACACCACTGCACTGCCCTAAACCCTGAAAAACCAGCCCCAGTATGACCCCCTACACTGCCCAAACACCACTGCACTGCCCTATTCCCTGAAACACCAGCCCTAGCACGACCCCCTACCCTGCCCGAACACCGCTGCCCTATACCCTGAAACACCAGCCCCGGGCACTACCCCCTACACTGCTCAAACACCACTGCATTGCCCGAAACCCTGAACACCAACCTCATCAAGACACCCTACACTGACCGAACACCACTGCACTGCCCTAAACCCTAAAACACTACCCCAGCAAGACCCCTACTCTGCCCGAACACCACTGCACTGCCATAAACCCTGAAACACCACCCCAGCAATATGCCCTACACTTCCCGAACACCACTGCACTAAATACTGTAACAACACCCCCTGCACAACCCCCTACACTGCCCGAACACCACTGCACTGCCCTAAACCCTAAAACACTACCCCCACCATGACCCCCTACACTGCCCGAACACCACTACACTGCCCTAAACCTGAAACACCACCCCCTGCATAACCCCCTACACTGCCCAAACACCACTGCTCTGCCGTATACCCTGAAACACCACCCCAGCACGACCCCCTACACTGCCCGAACACCACTGCACTGCCCTCAACCCTGAAACACCAACCCTAAAACACCACCCCCAGCACGACCCCCTACACAACCTGAACACCACTGCACTGCACTGCCCTCAACCCTAAAACACCAGCCCCAGCACGACACCCTACACTGCCCAAACACCACTGCTCTGCCGTATACCCTGAAACACCACCCCAGCACGACCCCCTACACTACCCGAACACCACTGCACTGCCCTAATCCATGAAACACCACCCCCAGCAAGACCCCCTACACTGCCAGAACACCACTGCCCTAAACCATTAAACACCACCCCCAGCAAGACACCTATAGTTCCCGAACACCACTGCACTGCACTAAACCCTTAAACACCAGTCCCAGCACGACCCCCTACACTGCCCGAACACCACTGCACTGCCCTAAACCCTGAAACACCAGCCTCAGCACGACCTCTTACACTGCACGAACACCACGACACTGCCCTAAACCCTGAAACACCAGTCCCAGCACGACGCTCTACACTGCCCGAAAATCCCTGCACTGCCCTAAACCATGAAACACCAGTCACAGCACGACACCCTGCGCTGCCCGAACACCACTGCACTGCCCTAAACCCTGAAACTCCAGTCCCAGCATGACACCCTGCACTGCCCGAACACCACTGCACTGCCCTAAACCCTGAAACACCATCCCCAGCATGACCCCCTACACTATCCAAACACCACTGAACTACCCTAAACCTTAAAACACTCCCCCAGAACGACTCCCGACACTACCCAAAAACCACTGCACTACCCTAAAGCATAAATCTACCCCCAGCATGACCCCCTACACTGCCCGAACACCACTGCACTACCCTAAACCCTAAATCTACCCCCAGCATGACCCCCTACACTGCCCGAACACCACTGCACTACTCTAAACCCTAAATCTTCTCTCAGCATGACCCCCTACTCTGTCCGAACACCACTGCACTGCCCTAAACCCTAAATCACCACCCCCAGCATGACCCCCGACACTGCCCGAACACCACTGCACTGCCCTAAACCCTAAAACACCACGCCCAGCACGACCCCCTACACTGCCAGAACACGACTGCACTGCCCTAAACCCTAAAACACCACGCCAGCACGACCTCCTACACTGCACGAACACCACTGCACTGCACTAAACCCTAAAACTCCACCCCCAGCACGACCCCTTACACTGCCCGAACACCACTGAACTGCCCTAAGCCCTGAAACACCAACATCCAGCACGACACCCTACAGTGCCAGAACACCACTGTACTGCCCTAAGCCCTGAAACACCAGCCCCAGCACGAGCCCCTACACTGCCCGAACACAACTGCACTGTACTAAACCCTGAAACACCAGCCCCAGCACGACCCCCTACACAGCCCAAACACCACTGCACTGCCCTAAAACCTGAAACACCACCCCCAGCAAGAATCCCCACACTGCCCAAACACCATTGCACTAAACCCTGAAACACCACCCCCTGCACGACCCACTACACTGCCCCAACACCACTGCAGTGTCCTAAACCCTGAAACACCACCCCCTGCATGACCCCCAACAGTGCCCGAATACCACTGCACTGCCGTAAACCCTAAAACACCACCCCCATCACGACCCCCTACACTGCCCGATCACTACTGCACTGCCCTAAACCGTGAAACACCAGCCCCTGCACGACCCCCTACACTGCCCAAACACCACTGCACTACCATAAGCCCTAAAACACCACCCCCAGCATGACCCCCTAAACTGCCCGAACACCACTGCACTGCCCTCAACCCTGAAACACCAACCCTAAAACACCACCCCCAGCACGACCCCCTACACAACCTGAACACCACTGCACTGCCCTCAACCCTGAAACACCAGCCCCAGCATGACCCCCTACACTGCCCGAACACCACTGCACTGCCCTAAACCCTGAAACACCAACCTCAGCATGACCCCCTACACTGCCCGAACACCACTGCACTGCCGTAAGCCCTGTAACACCAGCCCCAGCATGACCTCCTACACTGCCTGAACAACACTGCACTGCCCTAAACCCTGAAACACCAGCCCCAGCACAACCCCCTACACTGCCCGAACACCAGTGCACTGCCCTAAACACTGAAACACCAGCCCCAGCACGACACCCTACACTGCACGAACACCACTGCAATGCCCTAAACCCTAAAACACCATCCCCAGCAAGACCCCCTACACTGCCTGAACACCACTGCACTGCCCTAAACCCTAAAACACCACCCCAGCAAGACCCCCTACACTGCCCGAACACCACTGCCCTAAACTATTAAACACCACCCCCAGCAAGACCCCTATACTTCCCGAACACCACTGCACTAAACCCTTAAACACCAGTCCCAGCACGACCCCCTACACTGCCCGAACACCACTGCACTGCCCTAAACCCTGAAACACCAGCCCCAGCACGACCTCTTACACTGCCCGAATACCACTGCACTGCCCTAATCCCAGAAACACTAGCCCCAGAACGACCCCCTACATTGTCCGAACACAACTGCACTGCCCTAAACACTGAAAAACCAGCCCCGGCACAACCCTTACACTGCCCGAACACCACTGCACTGACCTAAATCCTGAAACACCAGCCCCAGCATGGCCCCCTACACTGTCCGAACACCACTGCACTGCCTTAAACCCTGAAACACCAGCCCCAGGATGACCCCCAACACTGCCCTTACACAGTTGCACTGCCCTAAACCCTGAAACACCTGCCACAGCACGACCCCCTACACTGCCCGAACACCAATGTACTGCCCTAAACCCTGAAACACCAGTCCCAGCACGACACCCTGCACTGCCCGAACACCACTGCACTGCCCTAAACCCTGAAACACCATACCCAGCACGACCCCCTACACTACCCAAACACCACTGAACTACCCTAAACCCTAAAACACTCCCCCAGCACAACTCCCTACACTGCCCAAAAACCATTGCACTACCCTAAAGCCTAAATCTACCACAGCACGAAGTCCTGCACTACCTGAACACCAGTGCACTACCCTAAACCCTAAATCTACCCCCAGCACGACCCCCTACACTGCCCGAACACCACTACAATACCCTAAACATACCCTCAGCATGACCCCCTACACTGCCCGAACACCACTGCACTGCCCTAAACCCTGAAACACCAGCCCCAGCACGACTCCCTAAACTGCCCGAAAACCACTGCACTACTCTAAACCCTAAGTCTAACCCAGCACGACCCCCTACACTACCCGAACACTACTGCAATACCCTAAACACTAAATCTACCCCCAGCACGACCCCCTACACTGCCCGAACACCACTGCACTACCCTAAACCCTAAATCTACCCCCAGCACGACCCCCTACACTGCCCGAACACCACTGCAATACCCTAAACCCTAAACATACCCTCAGCATGACCCCCTAAACTGCCCGAACGCCACTGCACTGCCCTAAACACTGAAACACCAGCCCCAGCACGACCCCCTACACTGCCCCAACACCACTGCACTGCCCTAAACCCTGAAACACCAGCCCTAGCACGACTCCCTAAACTGCCCGAAATCCACTGCACTACCCTAAACCCTAAATCTAACCCAGCACGACCCCCTACACTACCCGAACACCACTGCACTACCCTAAACCCTAAATCTACTCTCAGCATGACCCTCTACCTTGCCCGAACACCACTGCACTGACCTAAACCCTGAAACATCAGCCCCAGCACGACCCCCTACACTGTCTGAACACCACTGCACTGCCCTAAACTCTAAATCACCACCCCCAGCACGACCCCCTACACTGCCCGTACACCACTGCACTGCCCTAAACCCTAAAACGCCACCCCCAGCACGACCCCCTACACTGCCCGAACACCACTGCACTACCCTAAACCCTAAAACACCACCCCCAGCATGACCCCTTACACTGCCCGAACACCACTGCACTGCCCTAAGCCCTGAAACACCAACCTCCAGCACGATACCCTACACTGCCAGAACACCACTGTACTGCCCTAAGCCCTGAAACACCAGCCCCAGCATAAGCCCCTACACTGCCCGAACACCACTGCACTTTACTAAACCCTGAAACACCAGCCCCAGCACGACCCCCTACACAGTCCGAACACCACTGCACTGCCCTAAACTCTGAAACATCCCCCCCAGCAAGAATCCCTACACTGCCTGAACACCACTGCACGAAACCCTGAAACACCACCCCCTGCACGACCCACTACACTGCCCCAACACCACTGCATGGCCCTAAACCCTGAAAGACCAGCCCCAGCATGAACCCCTACACTGCCCGAACACCACTGCACTGTCCTAAACCCTGAAACACCAGCCCCAGCACGACCCCCTAAACTGCCCGAACACCACTGCACTACCCTAAAACCTAAATCTAACCCAGCACTACCCCCTACACTGCCCGAACACCACTGCACTACCCTAAACCCTAAATCTAACCCAGCACGACCCCCTACACTACCCGAACACTACTGCACTACCCTAAACCCTAAATCTACCCCAGCACGACCCCCTACACTGCCCGAACACCACTGCACTACCCTAAACCCTAAATCTACTCTCAGCATGACCCTCTACACTACCCGAACACCACTGCACTGCCCTAAACCCTGAAACAGCAGCCCCAGCACGACCCCCTACACTGTCTAAACACCATTGCACTGGCCTAAACCCTAAATCACCACCCCCAGCACGACCCCCTACACTGCCCTAAACCATTAAACACCAACCCCGGCAAGACCCCTATACTTCCCGAACACCACTGCACTGCACTAAACCCTTAAACACCAGTCCCAGCACGACCCCTACACTGCCCGAATACAACTGCACCGCCCTAAACCCTGAAACACCAGCCCCAGCACGACCCCTTACACTGCCCGAACACCACTGCACTGCCCTAATCCCAGAAACACTAGCCACAGAACGACCCCCTACATTGTCCAAACACAACTGCACTGCCCTAAACCCTGAAACACCAGCCCCAGCACGACCCTCACACTGCCCGAACACCACTGCACTGACCTAAATCCTGAAACACCAGCCCCAGCATGGCCCCCTACACTGTCCGAACACCACTGCACTGCCCTAAACCCTGAAACACCAGTCCCAGCACGACACCCTGCACTGCCCGAACACCACTGCAGTGCACTGCCCTAAACCCTGAAACACCATCCCCAGATCGACCCCCTACACTACCCAAACACCACTGAACTACCCTAAACCCTAAAACACTCCCCCAGCACGACTCCCTACACTACCCAAAAACCACTGCACTACCCTAAAGCCTAAATCTACCCCAGCACGAAGCCCTGCACTACCCGAACACCAGTGCACTACCCCAAACCCTAAATCTACCCCCAGCACGACCCCCTACACTGCCCGAACATCACTGCAATACCCAAAACCCTAAACATACCCTCAGCATGACCCCCTACACTGCCCGAACGCCACTGCACTGCCCTAAACACTGAAACACCAGCCCCAGCACGACCCCCTACACTGCCCGATCACCACTGCACTGCCCTAAACCCTAAATCTACCCCCAGCACTACCCCCTACACTGCCCGAACACCCCTGCACTGCCCTAAACCCTAAAACACCACCCCCAGCACGACCCCCTACACTGCCCGAACACCACTGCACTGCTCTAAACCCTAAATCACCACCCCCAGAACGACCCCCTACACTGCCCGAACACGACTGCTCTGCCCTAAACCCTAAAACACCACCCCAGCACGACCCCCTACACTGCACGAACACCACTGCACTGCCCTAAACCCTAAAACACCACCCACCGCACGACCCCTTACACTGCCCGAACACCACTGCACTGCCCTAAGCCCTGAAACACCAACCTCCAGCACGACACCCTACACTGCCAGAACACCACTGTACTGTCCTAAGCCCTGAAACACCAGCCCCAGCACGAGGCCCTACACTGCCCGAACACCACTGCACTGTACTAAACCCTGAAACACCAGCACCAGAACGACCCCCTACACAGCCCGAACACCACTGCACTGCCCTAAACCCTGAAACACCACCCCCAGCAAGAATCCCTACACTGCCCAAACACCACTGCACTAAACCCTGAAACACCAACCCCTGCACGACCCACTACACTGCCCCAACACCACTGCACTGTCCTAAACCCTGAAACACCACTCCCTGCATGACCCCCTACAGTGCCCGAACACCACTGCTCTGCCGTAAACCCTGAAACACCAGCCCCAGCACGACCCCCTACACTGCCTGAACACCACAGCACTGCCCTAAACCCTGAAAGACCAGCCCCAGCACGACTCCCTACACCGCCCGAACACCACTGCACTGCCCTAAACCCTGAAACAACAGCCCCAGCACGACCCCCTACACTGCCAGAACATCACTGTGCTGCCCTAAACCCTGAAACACCTGTCCCAGCAGGTCTCTTTACATTGCCGGAACACCACTGCACTTCCCTAAACCCTGAAAATCCAGCCCCAGTATGACCCCCTAACACCACTGCCCTATACCCTGAAACACCACCCCCAGCATGACCCCCTACACTGCTCAAACAGCACTGCACTGCCCTAAGCCCTAAATCCCCACCCCCAGCATGACCCCCTACACTGCCCGATCCTCATCAAGACCCCCTACACAGACCAAACACCACTGCACTGCCCTAAACCCTAAAACACCATCCCAGCAAGACCCCCTACACTGCCCGAAACCACTGCACTGCCATAAACCCTGAAACACCACCCCAGCAATATGCCCTACACTTCCCAAACACCACTGCACTACCCTAAACCCTAAATCTACTCTCAGCATGACCCTCTACACTGCCCGAACACCACTGCACTGCCCTCAACCCTGAAACACCAACCCTAAAACACCACCCCCAGCACGACCCCCTACACAGTCTGAACACCACTGCACTGCCCTCAACACTGAATAACCAGCCCCAGCATGACCCCCTACACTGCCCAAACACCACTGCACTGAACTAAACCCTGAATCACCAGCCTCAGCGCGACCCCCTACACTGCCCGAACACCACTGCACTGCCCTAAGCCTTGTAACACCAGCCCCAGCATGACCCGCTACACTGCCCGAACAACACTGCACTGCCCTAAACCCTGAAACACCAGCCCCAGCACGACCCCCTACACTGCCCGAACACCAGTGAACTGCCCTAAACCCTGAAACACCTGCCCCAGTACGACCCCCTACACTTCATGAACACCACAACACTGCCCTAAACCCTGAAACACCAGTCCCAGCACAATGCTCTACACTGCCCGAAAATCACTGCACTGCCCTACACCCTGAAACACCAGTCCCAGCATGACACCCTGCGCTGCCCGAACACCACTGCACTGCCCTATACCCTGAAACACCACCCCCAGCATGACCCCCTACACTGCTCATACAGCACTGCACTGCACTGCCCTAAACCCTGAAACACCAACCTCATCAAGACCCCCTACACAGACCAAACACCACTGCACTGCCCTAAACCCTAAAACACCACCCCAGCAAGACCCCCTACACTGCCCGAAACCACTGCACTGCCCTAAACCCTAAAACACCACCCCAGCAAGACTCCCTACACTTCCCGAACACCACTGCACTACCCTAAACCCGAAATCTACTCTCAGCATGACCCTCTACACTGCCCGAATACCACTGCACTGCCCTCAACCCTGAAACACCAACCCTAAAACACCACCCCCAGCACGACCCCCTACACAGTCTGAACACCACTGCACTGCCCTCAACACTGAATAACCAGCCCCAGCATGACCCCCTACACTGCCCGAACACCACTGCACTGCCCTAAGCCCTGTAACACCAGCCCCAGCATGACCCCCTACACTGCCCGAACAACACTGCACTGCCCTAAACCCTGAAACACCAGCCACAGCACGACCCCCTACACTGCCCGAACACCACTGCACTAAACCCTGAAACACCAACCCCTGCACGACCCACTACACTGCCCCAACACCACTGCACTGTCCTAAACCCTGAAACACCACTCCCTGCATGACCCCCTACAGTGCCCGAACACCACTGCTCTGCCGTAAACCCTGAAACACCAGCCCCAGCACGACCCCCTACACTGCCTGAACACCACAGCACTGCCCTAAACCCTGAAAGACCAGCCCCAGCACGACTCCCTACACCGCCCGAACACCACTGCACTGCCCTAAACCCTGAAACAACAGCCCCAGCACGACCCCCTACACTGCCAGAACATCACTGTGCTGCCCTAAACCCTGAAACACCTGTCCCAGCAGGTCTCTTTACATTGCCGGAACACCACTGCACTGCCCTAAACCCTGAAAATCCAGCCCCAGTATGACCCCCTAACACCACTGCCCTATACCCTGAAACACCACCCCCAGCATGACCCCCTACACTGCTCAAACAGCACTGCACTGCCCTAAGCCCTAAATCCCCACCCCCAGCACGACCCCCTACACTGCCCGATCCTCATCAAGACCCCCTACACAGACCAAACACCACTGCACTGCCCTAAACCCTAAAACACCATCCCAGCAAGACCCCCTACACTGCCCGAAACCACTGCACTGCCATAAACCCTGAAACACCACCCCAGCAATATGCCCTACACTTCCCAAACACCACTGCACTACCCTAAACCCTAAATCTACTCTCAGCATGACCCTCTACACTGCCCGAACACCACTGCACTGCCCTCAACCCTGAAACACCAACCCTAAAACACCACCCCCAGCACGACCCCCTACACAGTCTGAACACCACTGCACTGCCCTCAACACTGAATAACCAGCCCCAGCATGACCCCCTACACTGCCCAAACACCACTGCACTGAACTAAACCCTGAATCACCAGCCTCAGCGCGACCCCCTACACTGCCCGAACACCACTGCACTGCCCTAAGCCTTGTAACACCAGCCCCAGCATGACCCGCTACACTGCCCGAACAACACTGCACTGCCCTAAACCCTGAAACACCAGCCCCAGCACGACCCCCTACACTGCCCGAACACCAGTGAACTGCCCTAAACCCTGAAACACCTGCCCCAGTACGACCCCCTACACTTCATGAACACCACAACACTGCCCTAAACCCTGAAATACCAGTCCCAGCACAATGCTCTACACTGCCCGAAAATCACTGCACTGCCCTACACCCTGAAACACCAGTCCCAGCATGACACCCTGCGCTGCCCGAACACCACTGCACTGCCCTATACCCTGAAACACCACCCCCAGCATGACCCCCTGCACTGCTCAAACAGCACTGCACTGCACTGCCCTAAACCCTGAAACACCAACCTCATCAAGACCCCCTACACAGACCAAACACCACTGCACTGCCCTAAACCCTAAAACACCACCCCAGCAAGACCCCCTACACTGCCCGAAACCACTGCACTGCCCTAAACCCTAAAACACCACCCCAGCAAGACTCCCTACACTTCCCGAACACCACTGCACTACCCTAAACCCGAAATCTACTCTCAGCATGACCCTCTACACTGCCCGAATACCACTGCACTGCCCTCAACCCTGAAACACCAACCCTAAAACACCACCCCCAGCACGACCCCCTACACAGTCTGAACACCACTGCACTGCCCTCAACACTGAATAACCAGCCCCAGCATGACCCCCTACACTGCCCGAACACCACTGCACTGCCCTAAGCCCTGTAACACCAGCCCCAGCATGACCCCCTACACTGCCCGAACAACACTGCACTGCCCTAAACCCTGAAACACCAGCCACAGCACGACCCCCTACACTGCCCGAACACCAGTGCACTGCCCTAAACCCTGAAACACCAGCCCCAGCACGACCCCCTACACTGCATGAACACCAATGTACTGCCCTAAACCCTGAAACACCTGCCCCACCACGACCCCCTACACTTCATGAACACCACAACACTGCCCTAAACCCTGAAACACCAGTCCCAGCACGATGCTCTACACTGCCCGAAAATCAATGCACTGCCCTAAACCCTGAAACACCAGTCCCAGCATGACACCCTGCGCTGCCCAAACACCACTGCACTGCCCAAAACCCTGAAACACCAGTCCCAGCACGACAGCCTGCACTGCCCGAACACCACTGCACTGCCCTAAACCCTGAAACACCATCCCCAGCACGACCCCCTACACTACCCAAACACCACTGAACTACCCTAAACCCTAAAACACTCCCCCAGCACGACTCCCTACACTACCCAAAAACCACTGCACGACCCTAAAGCCTAAATCTACCCCCAGCACGAAGCCCTGCACTACCCGAACACCAGTGCACTACCCTAAACCCTAAATCTACCCCCAGCACGACCCCCTACACTGCCCGAACACCACTGCAATACCCTTAACCCTAAACATACCCTCAGCATGACCCGCTACACTGCCCGAATGCCACTGCACTGCCCTAAACACTGAAACACCAGCCCCAGCATGACCCCCTACACTGCCCGAACACCACTGCACTGCCCTAAAGCCTGAAACACCAGCCTCAGCACGACCCCCTAAACTGCCCGAACACCACTGCACTACTCTAAACCCTAAATCTAACCTAGCACGACCCCCTACACTACCCGAACACCACTGCACTTCCCTAAACCCTAAATCTACCCCCAGCACGACCCCCTACACTGCCCAAACACCACTGCACTACCCTAAACCCTAAATCTACTCTCAGCATGACCCTCTACACTGCCCGAACACCACTGCACTGCCCTGATCCCCGAAACACCAGCCCCAGCACGACCACCTACACTGTCTGAACACCACTGCACTGCCCTAAACCCTAAATCACCACCCCCAGCACTACCTCCTACACTGCACGAACACCAATGTACTGCCCTAAACCCTGAAACACCTGCCCCAGCACGACCCCCTACACTTCACGAACACCACAACACTGCCCTAAACCCTGAAACACCAGTCCCAGCACGATGCTCTACACTGCCCGAAAATCACTGCACTGCCATAAACCCTGAAACACCAGTCCCAGCATGACACCCTGCGCTGCTCGAACACCACTGCACTGCCCAAAACCCTGAAACACCAGTCCTAGCACGACAGCCTGCACTGCCCGAACACCACTGCACTGCCCTAAACCGTGAAACACCATCCCCAGCACCACCCCCTACATTACCCAAACACCACTGAACTACCCTAAACCCTAAATCACTCCCCCAGCACGACTCCCTACACTATCCAAAAACCACTGCACTACCCTAAAGCCTAAATCTACCCCCAGCATGAAGCCCTGCACTACCCGAACACCAGTGCACTACCCTAAACCCTAAATCTACCCCCAGCACGACCCCCTACACTGCCCGAACACCACTGCAATACCCTTAACCCTAAACATACCCTCAGCATGACCCGCTACACTGCTTGAACGCCACTGCACTGCCCTAAACACTAAAACACCAGCCCCAGCATGACCCCCTACACTGCCCGAACACCACTTCACTGCCCTAAAGCCTGAAACACCAGCCCCAGCACGACCCCCTAAACTGCCCGAACACCACTGCACTACCCTAAACCCTAAATCTAACCCAGCACGACCCCCTACACTACCCGAACACCACTGCACTACCCTAAACCCTAAATCTACCCCCAGCACGACCCCCTACACTGCCCGAACACCACTGCACTACCCTAAACCCTAAATCTACTCTCAGCATGACCCTCTACACTGCCCGAACACCACTGCACTGCCCTAATCACTGAAACACCAGCCCCAGCACGACCGCCTACACTGTCTGAACACCACTGCACTGCCCTAAACCCTAAAACATCACCCCCAGCACGACCCCTTACACTGCCCGAACACCACTGCACTGCCCTGAGCCCTGAAACACCAGCCCCAGCATCAGCCCCTACACTGCCCGAACACCACTGCACTGTACTAAACCCTGAAACACCAGCCCCAGCACGACCCACTACACAGTCCGAACACCACTGCACTGCCCTAAACCCTGAATCACCACCCCCAGCAAGAATCACTACACTGCCCGAACACCACTGCACTAAACCCTGAAACACCACCCCCTGCACGACCCACTACACTGCCCCAACACCACTGCACCATCCTAAACCCTGAAGCACCCCCCCTGCACGACCCCCTACAGTGCCCAAACACCACTGCACTGCCGTAAACCCTAAAAAAAAAACCTGCACGACTCCCTACACTGACCGATCACCACTGCACTGCCCTAAACCCTGCAAAACCAGCCCCAGTGTGACCCCCTACACTGCCCAAACACCACTGCACTGCCCTAATCCCTGAAACACCAGCCCCAGCACGACCCCCTACCCTGCCCGAACACCACTGCCCGATACCCTGAAACACCAGCCCCATCATGACCGCCTACACTGATCAAACACCACTGCACTGCAAAAAACCCTGAAACACCAACCTCATCAAGACCCCCTACACAGACCGAACACCACTGCACTGCCCTCAACCCTAAAACACCACCCCAGCAAGTCCCCTACACTGCCCAAACACCACTGCACTGCCATAAAACCTGAAACACCACCCCAGCAATACGCCCTACACTTCCCGAACACCACTGCACTAAACACTGAAACACCACCCCCTGCAAAACCCCCTACACTGCCCGAACACCACTGCACTGCCCTAAACCCTAAAACACCACCCCCAGCACGACCCCCTACACAGTCTAAACACCACTGCACTGCCCTCAATCCTGAAACACCAGTGCCAGCACGACCCCCTACACTGCCCGAACACCACTGCACTGCCCTAAACCCTGATACACCAGCCTCAGCACGACCCCCTACACTGCCCGAACACCACTGCACTGCCCTAAGCCCTGTAACACCAGCCCCATCATGAACCCTACACTGCCCGAACAACACTGCACTGCCCTAAACCCTGAAACAACAGCCCCAGCATGACCCCCTGCACTGCACAAACACCACTGTAATGCCCTAAACCCTAAAACACCATCCCCAGCAAGACCCCCTACACTGCCTGACCACCACTGCACTGCCCTAAACCCTAAAACACCGCCCCAGCACGGCCCCCTACACTGCCCGAACACCACTGCACTGCTGTAAACCCTGAAACACCACCCCAGCACGACCCCCAACACTGCCCGAACACCACTACACTGCCCTCAACCCTGAAACACCAGCCCCAGCACGACCCCTTACACTTCCCGTACACCACTGCACTGCCCTAATCCCAGAAACACTAGCCCCAGAACGACCCCCTACATTGTCCGAACACAACTGCGCTGCCCTAAACCCTGAAACACCAACCCTAAAACACCACCCCCAGCACGACCCCCAACACAGCCTTAACACCACTGCACTGCCCTCAACCCTCAAACACCAGCCACAGCACGACCCCCTACACTGCCCAAACACCACTGCACTGCCCTAAAACCTGAAACACCAGCCTCAGCATGACCCCCTACACTGCCCGAACACCACTGCACTGCCCTAAGCCCTGTAACACCAGCCCCAAAATGACCCCCTAAACTGCCCGAACAACACTGCACTGCCCTAAACCCTGAA
Organism: Triturus cristatus; assembly: GCF_964204655.1. NCBI lineage: Eukaryota > Metazoa > Chordata > Amphibia > Caudata > Salamandridae > Triturus > Triturus cristatus. Next base: position 867,245,666 of record NC_140579.1, on the reverse strand, counting down.
ACACCAGCCCCAGCACGACCCCCTACACTGCCCGAACACCAGTGCACTGCCCTAAACCCCGAAACACCAGCCCCAGCATGACCCCCCACACTGCACGAACACCAATGTACTGCCCTAAACCCTGAAACACCTGCCGCAGCACGATGCACTACACTGCCCGAACACCACTGCATTGCCCAAAACCCTGAAACACCAGTCCCAGCACGATGCACTACACTGCCCGAACACCACTGCACTGCCCAAAACCCTGAAACACCAGTCCCAGCACGACACCCTGCACTGCCCGAACACCACTGCACTGCCCTAATCCCTGAAACACCATCCCCAGCACAACCCCCTACACTAACCAAACACCACTGAACTACCCTAAACCCTAAAACACTCCCCCAGCACGACTCCCTACACTACCCAAAAACCACTGCACTACCCTAAAGCCTAAATATACCCCAGCACGAAGCCCTGCACTACCTGAACACCAGTGCACTACCCTAAACCCTAAATCTACCCCCAGCACGACCCCCTACACTGCCCGAACACCACTGCAATACCCTAAACCCTAAACATACCCTCAGCATGAACCCTACACTGCCCAAACGCCACTGCACTGCCCTAAACACTAAAACCCCAGCCCCAGCACAACACCTACACTGCCCGAACACCACTGCACTGCCCTAAACCCTGGAACACCAGCCCCAGCACGACCTCCTAAACTGCCCGAACACCACTGCACTACCCTAAACCCTAAATCTACCCCCAGCATGACCCCCTACAGTGCCCGAACACCACTGCACTGCCATAAACCCTAAAACACCCCCCAGCACAACTCCCTACACTGCCCGATCACCACTGCACTGCCCTAAACCCTGAAACACCAGCCCCAGCACGACCCCCTACACTGCCCGAACACCACTGCACTGCCCTAAACCCTGAAAGACCAGCCCCAGCACGACCCCTACACTGCCCGAACACCACTGCACTGCCCTAAACCCTGAAACAACAGCCCCAGCATGACCCCCTACACTGCCGGAACATCACTGCACTGCCCTAAACCCTGAAACACCTGTCCCAGCAGGACCCTTTACATTGCCTGAACACCACTGCACTGCCCTAAACCCTGAAACACCAGCCCCAGCACGACCCCCTACCCTGCCCGAACACCACTGCCCGATACCCTGAAACACCAGCCCCAGCACGACCCCCTACACTGCTCAAACACCACTGCACTGCCCTAAACCCTGAAACACCAACCTCATCAAGACCCCCTACACAGACCGAACACCACTGCACTGCCCGAAACCCTAAAACACCACCCCAGCAAGACCCCTACATTGCCCGAACACCACTGCACTGCCATAAACCCTGAAACACCACCCCAGCAATACGCCCTACACTTCCCAAACACCACTGCACTAAACACTGAAACACCACGCCCTGCGCAAAGCCTACACTGCCCGAACACCACTGCACTGCCCTAAACCCTAAAACACCACCCCCAGCATAACCCCCTACTCTGCCCGAACACCACTGCACAGCCCTCAACCCTGAAACACCAACCCTAAAACACCACCCCCAGCATGACCCCCTACACAGCCTGAACACCACAGCACTGCCCTCAACCCTGAAACACCAGCGCCAGTACGACCCCCTACACTGCCTGAACACCACTGCACTGCCCTAGACCCTGAAACACCAGCCTCAGCACGACCCCCTACACTGCCCGAACACCACTGCACTGCCCTAAGCCCTGTAACACCAGCCCCAGCATGACCCCCTACACTGCCCGAACAACACTGAACTGCCCTAAACCCTGAAACACCAGCCCCAGCACGACCCCCTACACTGCCTGAACACCAGTGCACTGCCCTAAACTCTGAAACACCAGCCCCAGCACGACCCCCTATACTGCACGAACACCAATGTACTGCCCTAAACCCTGAAACACCTGCCCCAGCACGACCCCCTACACTTCACGAACACCACGACACTGCCCTAAACCCTGAAACACCAGTCCCAGCACGATGCTCTACACTGCCCGAAAATCACTGCACTGCCCTAAACCCTGAAACACCAGTGCCAGCACGACACCCTGCGCTGCCCGAACACCACTGCACTGCCCAAAACCCTGAAACACCAGTCCCAGCATGACAGCCTGCACTGCCCGAACACCACTGCACTGCCCTAAACCCTGAAACACCATCCCCAGCACGTCCCACTACACTACTCAAACACCACTGAACTATGCTAAACCCTAAAACACTCCCCCAGCACGACACCCTACACTACCCAAAAACCACTGCACTACCCTAAAGCCTAAATCTACCCCCAGCACGAAGCCCTACACTACCCGAACACCAGTGCACTACCCTAAACCCTAAATCTACCCCCAGCACGGCCCCCTACACTGCCCGAACACCACTGCAATACCCTTAACCGTAAACATACCCTCAGCATGACCCCCTACACTGCCCGAACGCCACTGCACTGCCCTAAACACTGAAACACCAGCCCCAGCACGACCCCCTACACTGCCCGAACACCACTGCACTGCCCTAAAGCCTGAAACACCAGCCCCGGCACGACCCCCTACACTGTCTGAACACCACTGCACTGCCCTAAACCCTAAATCACCACCCCAGCACAACCCCCTACACTGCCCGAACACCACTGCACTTCCCTAAACCCTAAAACTCCACCCCCAGCACGACCCCCTACACTGCCCAAACACCACTGCACTGCCCTAAACCCTAAATCACCACCCTCAGCACGAAGCCCTGCACTACCCTAACACCAGTGCACTACCCTAAGCCCTAAATCTACCCCCAGCATGACCCCCTACACTGCCCGAACACCACTGCAATACCCTAAACCCTAAACATACCCTCAGCACGACCCCTTACAGTGCCCGAACACCACTGCACTGCCCTAAGCCCTCAAACACCAACCTCCAGCATGACACCCTACACTGCCATAACACCACTGTACTGCCCTAAGCCCTGAAACACCAGCCCCAGCATGAGCCCCTACAATGCCCGAACACCACTGCACTGTACTGAACCCTGAAACACCAGCCACAGCACAACCCCCTACACAGTCTTAACACCACTGCACTGCCCTAAACCCTGAAACACCACCCCCAGCAAGAATCCCCACACTGCACGAACACCACTGCACTAAACCCTGAAACACCACCCCCTGCACGACCCACTACACTGCCCCAACACCACTGCACCGTCCTAAACCCTGAAACACCACCCCCTGCATGATCCCCTACAGTGCCCGAACACCACTGCACTGCCATAAACCCTAAAACACCCCCCCAGCACAACTCCCTACACTGCCCGATCACCACTGCTCTGCCCTAAACCCTGAAACACCAGCCCCAGCAAGACCCCCTACACTGCCCGAACACCACTGCACTGCCCTAAACCCCGAAAGACCAGCCCCAGCATGACCCCCTACACTGCCCGAACACCACTGCACTGCCCTAAACCCTGAAACAACAGCCCCAGCACGACCCCCTACACTGCCGGAACATCACTGTACTGCCGTAAACCCTGAAACACCTGTCCCAGCAGGACCCTTTACATTGCCCGAACACCACTGCACTGCCCGATACCCTGAAACACCAGCCCTAGCACGACCCCCTACACTGATCAAACACCACTGCACTGCCCTAAACCCTGAAACACCATCCCCAGCATGACCCCCTACACTACCCAAACACCACTGAACTACGCTAAACCCTAAAACACTACCCCAGCACGACTCCCTACACTACCCAAAAACCACTGCACTACCCTAAAGCCTAAATCTACAACCAGCACGAAGCCCTGCACTACCCGAACACAAGTGCACTACCCTAAACCCTAAATCTACCAACAGCATGACCCCATACACTGCCCGAAGACCACTGCAATACCCTTAACCCTAAACATACCCTCAGCATGACCCCCTACATTTCCCGAACGCCACTGCACTGCCCTAAACACTGAAACACCAGCCCCAGCACGACCCCCTACACTGCACAAACACCACTGCACTGCCCTAAAGCCTCAAACACCAGCCCCAGCACGACCCCCTAAACTGCCCGAACACCACTGCACTACCCTAAACCCTAAATCTAACCCAGCACGACCCCCTACACTACCCGAACACCACTGCGCTACCCTAAACCCTAAATCTACCCCAGAACGACCCCCTACACTGCCCGAACAACACTGCACTACCCTAAACCCTAAATATACTCACAGCATGACCCTCTACACTGCCCGAACACCACTGCACTGCCCTAAAACCTGAAACACCAGCCCCCGCACGACCCCCTACACTGTCTGAACACCACTGCACTGCCCTAAACCCTAAATCACCACCCCAGCACGACCCCCTACACTGCCCGAACACCACTGCACTGCCCTAAACCCTAAAACTCCACCCCCAGCACGACCCCGTACACTGCCCGAACACCACTGCACTGCCCTAAACCCTAAATGATCACCCCCAGCACGAAGCCCTGCACTACCCGAACACCATTGCACTACCCTAAACCCTAAATTTACCCCCAGCACGACCCCCTACACTGCCCGAACACCACTGCAATACCCCAAACCCTAAACATACCCTCAGCACGACCCCTTACACTGCCTGAACACCACTGCACTGCACTAAGCCCTGAAACACCAACCTCCAGCATGACACCCTACACTGCCAGATCACCACTGTACTGCCCTAAGCCCTGAAACACCAGCCCCAGCATGAGCCCCTACACTGCCCGAACACCACTGCACTGTACTAAACCCTGAAACACCAGCCCCAGCACGACCCCATACACAGTCCTAACACCACTGCACTGCCCTAAACCCTGAAAAACCACCCCCAGCAAGAATCCCTACACTGCCCGAACACCACTGCACTAAACCCTGAAACACCACCCCCTGCACGACCCACTACACTGCCCCAACACCACTGCACCGTCCTAAACCCTGAAACACCACCCCCTGCATGACCCCCTACAGTGCCCTAACACCACTGCACTGCCGTAAACCCTAAAACACCCCCCCAGGACGACCCCTTACACTGCACGAACACCACTGCACTGCCCTAAGCCCTGAAACACCAACCTCCAGCACGACACCCTCCACTGCCAGAACACCACTGTACTGCCCTAAGCCCTAAAACACCAGCCCCAGCACGAGTCCCTACACTGACCGAACACCACTGCACTGTACTAAACCCTGAAACACCAGCCCCAGCATGACCCCCTACACAGCCCGAACACCACTGCACTGCCCTAAACCCTGAAACACAACCCCCAGCAAGAATCCCTACACTGCCCAAACACCACTGCACTAAACCCTGAAACACCACCCCCTGCACAATCCCTACACTGCCCCAACACCACTGCACTGTCCTAAACCCTGAAACACCACTCCCTGTATGACCCCCTACAGTGCCCGAACACCACTGCACTGCCGTAAACCCTAAAACACCACCCCAACACGACGCCCTACACTGCCTGATCACCACTGCACTGCCCTAAACCCTGAAACACCAGCCCCAGCATGACCCCCTACACTGGCTGAACACCACTGCATTGCCCTAAACCCTGAAAGACCAGCCCCAGCACAACTCCCTACACTGCCCGAACACCACTGCACTGCCCTAAACCCTGAAACAACAGCCCCAGCACGACCCCCTACACTGCTGGAACATCACTGCACTGCCCTAAACCCTGAAACACCTGTCCCAGCAGGACCCTTTACATTGCCCGAACACCACTGACCTGCCCTAAACTCTGAAAATCCGGCCCCAGTATGACCCCCTACACTGCCCGAACACCACTGCTCTGCCCTAATCCCTGAAACACCAGGCCCAGCACGACCCCCTACCCTGCTCGAACACCACTGCCCTATACCCTGAAACACCAGCCCCAGCACGACCCCCTACACTGCTCAAACACCACTGCACTGCCCTAAACCCTAAAACACCACCCCAGCAAGACCCCCTACACTGCCCGAACACCACTGCACTGCCCTACACCCTGAAAGACCAGCCCCAGCACAACTCCCTACACTGCCTGAATACCACTGCACTTCCCTCAACCTTGAAACACCAACCCTAAAACACCACCCCTAGCACGACCCCCTACACTGCCCAAACACCACTGCACTGCCCTAAACACTGAAACACCAGCCCCAGCACGACCCCTTACACTGCCCGAACACCACTGCACTGCCCTAAACCCTGCAACACCAGCCCCAGCACGACCCCCTATACTGTCCGAACACCACTGCACTGCCCTAAAGCTTAAATCACCACCCCCAGCACGACCCCCTACACTGCCCGAACACCACTGCACTACCCTAAACCCTAAAACACTCCCCCAGTACGACTCCCTACTCTACCCAAAAACCACTGCACTACCCTAAAGCCTAAATCTCCCCCAGCACGGATCCCTGCACTACCCGAACAACAGTGCACTACCTTAAACCATAAATCTACCCCAGCACGACCCCCTACACTGCCCAAACACCACTGCATTACCCTAAACCCTAAACCTACCCTCAGCATGACCCCCTACGCTGCCCGAACGCCACTGCACTGCCCTAAACACTGAAACACCAGCCCCAGCACAACCCCCTACACTGCCCGAACACCACTGCACTGCCCTAAAACCTGAAACACCAGCCCCAGCACGACCCCCTTAAGTGCCTGAACACCACTGCACTACCCTAAACCCTAAATCTAACCCAGCACGACCCCCTACACTACCCAAACACCACTGTACTACCCTAAACCCTAAATCTACCCTCAGCACGACACCCCTACACTGCCCAAACACCACTGCACTACCCTAAACCCTAAATCTACTCTCAGCATGACCCTCTACACTGCCCGAACACCACTGCACTGCCCTAAACCCTGAAACACCTGCCCCAGTACGACCCCCTACACTGCCCGAACACCAATGTACTGCCCTAAACCCTGAAACACCAGACCCAGCACGACACCACTGCACTGCCCGAACACCACTGCACTGCCCTAAACCCTGAAACACCATCCCCAGCACGACTCCCTACACTACCCAAACATCACTATACTACCCTAAACCCTAAAACACTCCCCCAGCACGACTCCCTACACTACCCAAAAACCACTGCACTACCCTAAAGCCTAAATCTACCCCCAGCACGAAGCCCTGCACTACCCGAACACCAGTGCACTGCCCTAAACCCTAAATCTACCCCCAGCACGACCCCCTACACTGCCCGAACACCACTGCAATACCCTAAACCCTAAACATACCCACAGCATGTCCCCCTACACTGCCCGAACGCCACTGCACTGCCCTAAACACTGAAACACCAGCCCCAGCACGACCCCCTACACTGCCCGAACACCACTGCACTGCCCTAAACCCTGAAATACCAGCAGCCCCAGCACGACCCCCTAAACTGCCCGAACACCACTGCACTACCCTAAACCCTAAATCTACTCTCAGCATGACCCTCTACACTGCACGAACACCACTGCACTGCCCTAAACCCTGAATCACCAGCCCCAGCACGACCCCCTACACTGCCCGAACACCACTGCACTGCCCTAAACCCTAAAACACCACCCCCAGCACGACCCCTTTCACTGCCCGAACACCACTGCACTGCCCTAAGCCCTAAAACACCAACCTCCAGCATGACACCCTACACTGCCAGAACACCACTGCACTGCCCTAAACACTGAAACACCAGCCCCAGCACGACCCCCTACACTGCCCGAACACCACTGCACTGCCCTAAACCCTGAAACACCAGCCCCAGCACGACCCCCTAAAGTGCCCGAACACCACTGCACTACCCTAAACCCTAAATCTAACCCAGCACGACCCCCTACACTACCCAAACACCACTGTACTACCATAAACCCTAAATCTACCCTCAGCACGACACCCCTACACTGCCCGAACACCACTGCACTACCCTAAACCCTAAATCTACTCTCAGCATGACCCCCTACACTGCCCGAACGCCACTGCACTGCCCTAAACACTGAAACACCAGCCCCAGCACAACCCCCTACACTGCCCGAACACCACTGCACTGCCCTAAACCCTGAAACACCAGCCCCAGCACGACCCCCTAAAGTGCCCGAACACCACTGCACTACCCTAAACCCTAAATCTAACCCAGCACGACCCCCTACACTACCCAAACACCACTGTACTACCCTAAACCCTAAATCTACCCTCAGCACGACACCCCTACACTGCCCGAACACCACTGCACTACCCTAAACCCTAAATCTACTCTCAGCATGACCCTCTACACTGCCCGAACACCACTGCACTGCCCTAAACCCTGAAACACCTGCCCCAGTACGACCCCCTACACTGCCCGAACACCAATGTACTGCCCTAAACCCTGAAACACCAGACCCAGCACGACACCCTGCACTGCCCGAACACCACTGCACTGCCCTAAACCCTGAAACACCATCCCCAGCACGACTCCCTACACTACCCAAACATCACTGAACTACCCTAAACCCTAAAACACTCCCCCAGCATGACTCCCTACACTACCCAAAAACCACTGCACTACCCTAAAGCCTAAATCTACCCCCAGCACGAAGCCCTGCACTACCCGAACACCAGTGCACTGCCCTAAACCCTAAATCTACCCCCAGCACGACCCCCTACACTGCCCGAACACCACTGCAATACCCTAAACCCTAAACATACCCACAGCATGTCCCCCTACACTGCCCGAACGCCACTGCACTGCCCTAAACACTGAAACACCAGACCCAGCACGACCCCCTACACTGCCCGAACACCACTGCACTGCCCTAAACCCTGAAATACCAGCAGCCCCAGCAAGACCCCCTAAACTGCCCGAACACCACTGCACTACCCTAAACCCTAAATCTACTCTCAGCATGACCCTCTACACTGCACGAACACCACTGCACTGCCCTAAACCCTGAATCACCAGCCCCAGCACGACCCCCTACACGGCCCGAACACCACTGCACTACCCTAAACCCTAAATCTACTCTCAGCATGACCCTCTACACTGCACAAACACCACTGCACTGCCCTAAACCCTGAATCACCAGCCCCAGCACGACCCCCTACACTGCCCGAACACCACTGCACTGCCCTAAACCCTAAAACACCACCCCCAGCACGACCCCTTTCACTGCCCGAACACCACTGCACTGCCCTAAGCCCTGAAACACCAACCTCCAGCATGACACCCTACACTGCCAGAACACCACTGTACTGGCCTTAGCCCTGAAACACCAGCCCCAGCATGAGCCCCTACACTGCCCGAACACCACTGCACTCTACTAAACCCTGAAACACCAGCCCCAGCACGACCCCCAACACAGTCCGAACACCACTGCACTGCCCTAAACCCTGAAACACCACCCCCAGCAAGAATCCCTACACTGCCCGAACACCACTGCACTAAACCCTAAAACACCATCCCCTGCATGATCCACTACACTGCCCCAACACCACTGCACCGTCCTAAACCCTGAAACACCACCCCCTGCATGACCACCTACAGTGCCCGAACACCACTGCACTGCCGTAAACCCTAAAACACCCCCCCCAGCACGACTCCCTACACTGCCCGATCACCACTGCACTGCCCTAAACCCTGAAACACCAGCCCCAGCACGACCCCCTACACTGCCCGAACACCACTGCACTGCCCTAAACCCTGAAAGACCAGCCCCAGCACGACCCCCTACACTGCCGGAACATCACTGCACTGCCCTAAACCCTGAAACACCTGTCCCAGCAGGACCCTTTACATTGCCCGAACACCACTGCACTTCCTTAAACCCTGAAAAACCAGCCCAGTACGACCCCCTACACTGCCTAAACACCACTGCACTGCCCTAATCCCTGAAACACCAGCCCCAGCACGACTCCCTACCCTGCCCAAACACCACTGCACGATACCATGAAACACCAGCCCCAGCACAAACCCCTACACTGCTCAAACACCACTGCACTGCACTAAAACCTGAAACACCAACCTCATCAAGACCCCCTACACAGACCGAACACCACTGCACTGCCCTAAACCCTAAAACACCCCCCCAGCAAGACCCCTACACTGCTCGAACACCACTGCACTGCCATAAACCCTGAAACACCACCTCAGCAATACGCCCTACACTTCCCGAACACCACTGCACTAAACACTGAAACACCACCCCCTGCACAACCCCCTACACTGCCCGAACACCACTGCCATCAACCGGGAAACACCGACCCTAAAACACCACCCCCAGCACGACCCACTCCACAGCCTGAACACCACTGCACTGCCCTCAACCCTGAAACACCAGCGCCAGCACGACCCCCTACACTGCCCAAACACCACTGCACTGCCCTAAACTCTGAAACACCAGCCCCAGCATAACCCCCTACACTGCCCGAACAACACTGCACTGCCCTAAACCCTGAAACACCAGCCCCAGCACGACCCCCAACACTGCACGAACACCACTGCAATGCCCTAAACCCTAAAACACCAGCCCCAGCACGACCCCCAACACTGCACGAACACCACTGCACTGCCCTAATCCCTGAAACACCATCCCCAGCAAGACCCCCTACACTGCCCGAACACCACGGCCCTAAACCATTAAACACCACCCCCAGCAAGACCCCTATACTTCCCGCACACCACTGCACTGCACTAAACCCTTTAACACCAGTCCCAGCACGACCCCCTATACTGCCCGAACACCACTGCACTGCCAAAACCCTGAAACACCATCCCCCGCACGACCCCTTACACTGCCCGAACACCACTGCACTGCCCTCATCCCAGAAACACTAGCCCCAGAACGATCCCCTACATTGTCCGAACACAACTGCACTGCCCTAAACCCTGAAACACCAGCCCCAGCATGACCCTTACACTGCCCGGACACCACTGCACTGACCTAAATCCTGAAACTCCAGCCCTACCATGGCCCCCTACACTGCCCAAACACCACTCCACTGCCATCAACCGGAAAACACCGACCCTAAAACACCACCCCCAGCACGACCACCTACACAGCCTGAACACCACTGCATTGCCCTCAACCCTGAAACACCAGCGCCAGCACGACCCCCTACACTGCCCAAACACCACTGCACTGCCCTAAACTCTGAAACACCAGCCCCAGCATGACCCCCTACACTGCCCGAACAACACTGCACTGCCCTAAACCCTGAAACACCAGCCCCAGCACGACCCCCAACACTGCACGAACACCACTGCAATGCCCTAAACCCTAAAACACCAGCCCCAGCACGACCCCCAACACTGCACGAACACCACTGCACTGCCCTAATCCCTGAAACACCACCCCCAGCAAGACCCCCTACACGGCCCGAACACCACGGCCCTAAACCATTAAAAACCACCCCCAGCAAGACCCCTATACTTCCCGAACACCACTGCACTGCACTAAACCCTTTAACACCAGTCCCAGCACGACCCCCTATACTGCCCGAACACCACTGCACTGGCCAAAACCCTGAAACACCATCCCCCGCACGACCCCTTACACTGCCCGAACACCACTGCACGGCCCTAATCCCAGAAACACTAGCCCCAGAACGATCCCCTACATTGTCCGAACACAACTGCACTGCCCTAAACCCTGAAACACCAGCCCCAGCATGACCCTTACACTGCCCGGACACCACTGCACTGACCTAAATCCTGAAACTCCAGCCCTACCATGGCCCCTACACTGTCCGAACACCACTGCACTGCCCTAAACCCTGAAACACCAGCCCCAGCATGACCCCCTACACTGCTCGAACACAATTGCACTGCCCTAAACCCTGAAACACCTGCCCCAGCACGACTCCCTACACTGCACGAACATCACTGCACTGCCCTAAACCCTGAAACACCAGTCCCAGCACGACACCCTGCACTGCCCGAACACCACTGCACTGCCCTAAACCCTGAAACCCCATCCCCAGAACGACCCCCTACACTACCCAAACACCACTGAACTACACTAAACCCTAAAACACTCCCCCAGTATGACTACCTACACTACCCAAAAACCACTGCACTACCCTAAAGCCTAAATCTATCCCAGCACGAAGCCCTGCACTACTCGAACACCAGTACACTTCCCTAAACCCTAATTCTACCCCCAGCACGACCCCCTACACTGCCGGAACAGCACTGCAATACCCTAAACCCTAAACATACCCTCAGCATGACCCCATACACTGACCAAATTCCACTGCACTGCCCTAAACACTGAAACACCAGCCCCAGCACGACCCCCTACACTGCCCGAACACCACTGCACTGCCCTAAACCCTGAAACACCAGCCCCAGCACGACCCCCTAAACTGCCTGAACACCACTTCACTACCCTAAACCCTAAATCTACCCCAGTACGACCCCCTACACTACCCGAACACCACTGCACTACCCTAAACCCCAAATCTACCCCCAGCACGACCCCCTACACTGCCCGAACACCACTGCACTACCTTAAACCCTAAATCTACTCTCAGCATGACCCTCTACACTGCCCAAACACGACTGCACTGCCCTAAACCCTGCAACACCAGCCCCAGCACGACCTCTTACACTGCCCGAACACCACTGCACTGCCCTAAGCCCTGAAATACCAACCTCCAGCATGACACCCTACACTGCCAGAACACCACTGTAGTGCTCTAATCCCTGAAACACCAGCCCCAGCACGAGCCCCTACACTGCCCGAACACCACTGCACTGTACTAAACCCTGAAACACCAGCCCCAGCACGACCCCCTACACAGCCCGAACACCACTGCACTGCCCTAAACCCTGAAACACCACTCGCAGCAAGAATCCCTACACTGCCCGAACACCACTGCACTTAACCCTGAAACACCACCCCCTGCACGACCCACTACACTGCCCCAACACCACTGCACTTTCCTAAACCCTGAAACACCACTCCCTGCATGACCCCCTACAGTGCCCGAACACCACTGCACTGCCGTAAACCCTGAAAGACCAGCCCCAGCACGACTCCCTACACTGCCAGAACACCACTGCACTGCCCTAAACCCTGAAACAACAGTCCCAGCACGACTCCCTACACTGCCCGAACACCACTGCACTGCCCTAAACCCTGAAACAACAGCCCCAGCACGACCCCCTACACTGCCGGAACATCACTGCACTGCCCTAAACCCTGACACACCTCTCCCTGCAGGACCCTTTACATTGCCCGAACACCACTGCACTGCCCTAAACCCGGAAAATCCAGCCCCAGTACAACCCCCTACACTGCCCGAACACCACAGCACTGCCCTAATCCCTGAAACACCAGCCCCAGCACGACCCCCTACCCTGCCCGAACACCACTGCCCTTTACCCTGAAACACCAGCCCCAGCACGACCCCCTACACTGCTCAAACACCACTGAACTGCCCTAAACCCTGAAACACTAACCTCATCAAGACCCCCTACACAGACCGAAAACCACTACATTGCCCTAAACCCTAAAACACCAACCCAGCAAAACCCCCTACACTGCCCAAACACCACTGCACTGCCATAAACCCTGAAACACCACCCCAGCAATACGCCCTACACTTCCCGAACACCACTGCACTAAACACTGAAACACCACCCCCTGCACGACCCGTTATACTGCCCGAACACCACTATACGGCCCTAAACCCTAAAACACCACCCCCAGCATGACCCCCTACACTGCCCGAACACCACTGCACTGCCCTCAACCCTGAAACACCAACCCTAAAACACCACCCCCAGCATGACCCCCTACACAGCCTGAACACCACTGCGCTGCCCTCAACCCTGAAACACCAGCCCCAGCACGACCCCCTACACTGCCCAAACACCACTGCACTGCCCTAAACCCTGAAACACCAGCCTCAGCACAACCCCCTACACTGCCCGAACACCACTGCACTGCCCTAAGCCCTGTAACACCAGCCCCAGCATGACCCCCTACACTGCCCGAAGAACACTGCACTGCCCTAAACCCTGAAACACCAGCCCCAGCACGACCCCCTACACTGCACGAACACCAATGTACTGCCCTAAACCCTGAAACACCTACCCCAGCACGACCACCTACACTGCACGAAAACCACGACACTGCCCTAAACCCTGAAACACCAGTGCCAGCACGATGCTCTACACTGCCCGAAAATCACTGCACTGCCCTAAACCCTGAAACACCAGTCCCAGCAAGACACCCTGCGCTGCCCGAACACCACTGCACTGACCTAAATCCTGAAACACCAGCCCCAGCATGGCCCCCTACACTGTCCGAACACCACTGCACTGCCTTACACCCTGAAACACCAGCCCCAGGATGACCCCCTACACTGCCCGTACACAATTGCACTGCCCTAAACCCTGAAACACCTGCCCCAGCACGACCCCCTACACTGCCCGAACACCAATGTACTGCCCTAATCCCTGAAACACCAGCCCCAGCACGAGCCCCTACACTGCCCGAACACCACTGCACTGCCCTAAACCCTCAAACACTACCCGCAGCAAGAATCCCTAAACTGCCCGAACACCACTGCACTTAACCCTGAAACACCACCCCCTGCACGACCCACTACACTGCCCCAACACCACTGCACTGTCCTAAACCCTGAAACACAACTCCCTGTATGACCCCCTACAGTGCCGAACACCACTGCACTGCCGTAAACACTGAAAGACCAGCCCCAGCACGACTCCCTACATTGCCAGAACACCACTGCACTGCCCTAAACCCTGAAACAACAGCCCCAGCACGACTCCCTACACTGAACGAACACCACTGCACTGCCCTAAACCCTGAAATAACAGCCCCAGCACGACCCCCTACACTGCCGGAACATCACTGCACTGCCCTAAACCCTGACACACCTGTCCCAGCAGGACCCTTTACATTGCCCGAACACCACTGCACTGATCTAAACCTGGAAAATCCAGCCCCAGTACGACCCCCTATACTGCCCGAACACCACTGCACTGCCCTAATCCCTGAAACACCAGCCCCAGCACGACCCTCTACCCTGCCCGAACACCACTGCCCTATACCCAGAGACACCAGCCCCAGCACGACCCCCTACACTGCTCAAACACCACTGTACTGCCCTAAACCCTGAAACACCAACCTCATCAAGACCCCCTACACAGACCGATCACCACTGCATTGCCCTAAACCCTAAAACACCAACCCAGCAAGACCCCCTACACTGCCCGAACACCACTGCACTGCCATAAACCCTGAAACACCACCCCAGCAATACGCCCTACACTTCCCGAACACCACTGCACTAAACACTGAAACACCACCCCTGCACGACCCCCTATACTGCCCGAACACCACTATATGGTCCTAAACCCTAAAACACCACCCCCAGCATGAACCCCTACACTGCCCGAACACCACTGCACTGCCCTCAACCCTGAAACACCAACCCTAAAACACCACCCCCAGCACAACCCCCTACACAGCCTGAACACCAGTGCACTGCCCTCAACCCTGAAACACCAGCCCCAGCACGACCCCCTACACTGCCCAAACACCACTGCACTGCCCTAAACCCTGTAACACCAGCCCCAGCATGACCCCCTACACTGCCCTAAGAACACTGCACTGCCCTAAACCCTGAAACACCAGCCCCAGCACGACCCCTACACTGCACGAACACCAATGTACTGCCCTAAACCCTGAAACACCTACCCCAGCACGACCCCCTACACTGCACGAACACCACGACACTGCCCTAAACCCTGAAACACCAGTGCCAGCACGATGCTCTACACTGCCCGAAAATCACTGCACTGCCCTAAACCCTGAAACACCAGTCCCAGCACGACACCCTGCACTGCCCGAACACCACTGCACTGACCTAAATCCTGAAACACCAGCCCCAGCATGGCCCCCTACACCGTCCGAACACCACTGCACTGCCTTACACCCTGAAACACCAGCCCCAGGATGACCCTCTACACTGCCCGAACACAATTGCACTGCCCTAAACCCTGAAACACCTGCCCAGCACGACCCCCTACACTGCCCGAACACCAATGTACTGCCCTAAACCCTAAAACACCACCCCCAGCATGACCCCCTACACTGCCCAAACACTACTGCACTGCCCTCAACCCTGAAACACCAACCCTAAAACACCACCCCCAGCACGACCCCCTACACAGCCTGAACACCACTGCACTGCCCTCAACCCTGAAATACCAGCCCCAGCACGACCCCCTACACTGCTTAAACACCACTGCACTGCCCTAAACCCTGAAACACCAGCCTCAGCACAACCCCCTACACTGCCCGAACACCACTGCACTGCCCTAAGCCCTGTAACACCAGCCCCAGAATGACCCCCTACACTGCCCGAAGAACACTGCACTGCCCTAAACCCTGAAACACGAGCCCCAGCACCACCCCCTACACTGCACGAATACCAATGTACTGCCCTAAACCCTGAAACACCTACCCCAGCACGACCCCCTACACTGCACGAACACCACGACACTGCCCTAAACCCTGAAACCACCAGTGCCAGCACGATGCTCTACTGCCCGAAAATCACTGCACTGCCCTAAGCCCTGAAACACCAGTCCTAGCACGACACCCTGCGCTGCCCGAACACCACTGCACTGACCTAAATCCTGAAACACCAGCCCCAGCATGGCCCCCTACACTGTCCGAACACCACTGCACTGCCTTACACCCTGAAACACCAACCCCAGGATGACCCCCTACACTGCCCGAACACAATTGCACTGCCCTAATCCCTGAAACACCTGCCCCAGCACGACCCCCTACACTGCCCGAACACCACTGCACTGCCCTAAACCCTGAAACACCACCCGCAGCAAGAATCCCTAAACTGCCCGAACACCACTGCACTTAACCCTGAAACACCACCCCCTGCACGACCCACTACACTGCCCCAACACCACTGCACTGTCCTAATCCCTGAAAGACCAGCCCCAGCACGACTCCCTACATTGCCAGAACACCACTGCCCTGCCCTAAACCCTGAAACAACAGCCCCAGCACGCCTCCCTACACTGCCTGAACACCACTGCACTGCCCTAAACCCTGAAACAACAGCCCCAGCACGACCCCCTACACTGCCGAAACATCACTGCCCTAAACCCTGACACACCTGTCCCAGCAGGACCTTTACATTGCCCGAACACCACTGCACTGCTCTAAACCCGGAAAATCCAGCCCCAGTACGACCCCCTACACTGCCCGAACACCACTGCACTGCCCTAATCCCTGAAACACCAGCCCCAGCACAACCCCCTACCCTGCCCGAACACCACTGCCCTATACCCTGAAACACCAGCCCCACCACGACCCCCCTACACTGCTCAAACACCACTGTACTGCCCTAAACCCTGAAACACCAACCTCATCAAGACCCCCTACACAGACCGAACACCACTGCATTGCCCTAAACCCTAAAACACCAACCCAGCAAGACCCCCTACACTGCCCGAACACCACTGCAATGCCATAAACCCTGAAACACCACCCCAGCAATACGCCCTACACTTCCCGAACAACACTGCACTAAACACTGAAACACCACCCCCTGCACGACCCCCTATACTGCCCGAACACCACTATATGGCCCTAAACCCTAAAACACCACCCCCAGCATGAACCCCTACACTGCCCGAACACCACTGCACTGCCCTCAACCCTGAAACACCAACCCTAAAACACCACCCCCAGCATGACCCCCTACACAGCCTGAACACCAGTGCACTGCCCTCAACCCTGAAACACCAGCCCCAGCATGACCCCCTACACTGCCCGAAGAACACTGCACTGCCCTAAACCCTGAAACACCAGCCCCAGCATGACCCCCTACACTGCACGAACACCAATGTACTGCCCTAAACCCTGAAATACCTACCCCAGCATGACCCCCTACACTGCACGAACACCACGACACTGCCCTAAACCCTGAAACACCAGTGCCAGCACGATGCTCTACACTGCCCGAAAATCACTGCACTGCCCTAAACCCTGAAACACCAGTCCCAGCACTACACCCTGCGCTGCCCGAACACCACTGCACTGACCTAAATCCTGAAACACCAGCCCCAGCATGGCCCCCTACACTGTCCGAACACCACTGCACTGCCTTACACCCTGAAACACCAGCCCCAGGATGACCCCCTACACTGCCCGAACACAATTGCACTGCCCTAAACCCTGAAACACCTGCCCCAGCACGACCCCCTACACTGCCCGAACACCAATGTACTGCCCTAATCCCTGAAACACCAGCCCCAGCACGAGCCCCTACACTGCCCGAACACCACTGCACTGCCCTAAACCCTCAAACAGCACCCGCAGCAAGAATCCCTAAACTGCCCGAACTCCACTGCACTTAACCCTGAAACACCACCCCCTGCACGAACCACTACACTGCTCCAACACCACTGCACTGTCCTAAACCCTGAAACACCACTCCCTGCATAACCCCCTACAGTGCCCGAACACCACTGCACTGCCGTAAACACTGAAAGACCAGCCCCAGCACGACTCCCTACATTGCCAGAACACCACTGCACTGCCCTAATCCCTGAAACACCAGCCCCAGCACGACCCCCTACCCTGCCCGAACACCACTGCCCTATACCCAGAGACACCAGCCCCAGCATGACCCCCTACACTGCTCAAACACCATTGTACTGCCCTAAACCCTGAAACACCAACCTCATCAAGACCCCCTACACAGACCGAACACCACTGCATTGCCCTAAACCCTAAAACACCAACTCAGCAAGACCCCCTACACTGCCCGAACACCACTGCACTGCCATAAACCCTGAAACACCACCCCAGCAATACGCCCTACACTTCCCAAACACCACTGCACTAAACACTGAAACACAACCCCCTGCACGACCCCCTATACTGCCCGAACACCACTATATGGTCCTAAACCCTAAAACACCACCCCCAGCATGAACCCCTACACTGCCCGAACACCACTGCACTGCCCTCAACCCTGAAACACCAACCCTAAAACACCACCCCCAGCACAACCCCCTACACAGCCTGAACACCAGTGCACTGCCCTCAACCCTGAAACACCAGCCCCAGCACGACCCCCTACACTGCCCAAACACCACTGCACTGCCCTAAACCCTGAAACACCAGCCTCAGCACAACCTCCTACACTGCCCGAATACCACTGCGCTGCCCTAATCCCTGTAACACCAGCCCCAGCATGACCCCCTACACTGCCCGAAGAACACTGCACTGCCCTAAACCCTGGAACACCAGCCCCAGCACGACCCCTACACTGCACAAACACCAATGTACTGCCCTAAACCCTGAAACACCTACCTCAGCACGACCCCCTACACTGCACGAACACCACGACACTGCCCTAAACCCTGAAACACCAGTGCCAGCACGATGCTCTACACTGCCCGAAAATCACTGCGCTGCCCTAAACCCTGAAACACCAGTCCCAGCACGACACCCTGCACTGCCCGAACACCACTGCACTGAAATAAATCCTGAAACACCAGCCGCAGCATGGCCCCCTACACTGTCCGAACACCACTGCACTGCCTTACACCCTGAAACACCAGCCCCAGGATGACCCCCTACACTGCCCGAACACAATTGCACTGCCTTAAACCCTGAAACACCTGCCCCAGCACGACCCCCTACACTGCCCGAACACCAATGTACTGCCCTAAACCCTGAAACTCCAGCCCCAGCATGACACCTTGCACTGCCTGAACACCACTGCACTGCCCTAAACCCTGAAACACCATCCCCAGCACGACCCTCTACACTACCCAAACACAACTGAACTACCCTAAACCCTAAAACACTCCTCCAGTACGACTCCCTACTCTACCCAAAAACCACTGCACTTCCCTAAAGCCTAAATCTCCCCCAGCACGAATCCCTGCACTACCCAAACACCAGTGCACTACCTTAAACCATAAATCTACCCCAGCACGACCCCCTACACTGCCCGAACACCACTGCATTACCCTAAACCCTAAACATACCCTCAGCATGACCCCCTACACTGCCCGAACGCCACTGCACTGCCCTAAACACTGAAACACCAGCCCCAGCACAACCCCCTACACTGCCCGAACACCACTGCACTGCCCTAAACCCTGAAACACCAGCCCCAGCACGACCCCCAAAAGTGCCCGAACACCACTGCACTACCCTAAACCTTAAATCTAACCCAGCACGACCCCCTACACTACCCAAACACCACTGTACTACCCTAAACCCTAAATCTACCCTCAGCACGACACCCCTACACTGCCCAAACACCACTGCACTACCCTAAACCCTAAATCTACTCTCAGCATGACCCTCTACACTGCCCGAACACCACTGCACTGCCTTAAACCCTGAAACACCAGCCCCAGCACAACCCCCTACACTGTCTGAACACCACTGCACTGCCCTAAACCCTGAAACACCATCCCCAGCACGACCCCCTACACTACCCAAACACCACTGAACTACCCTAAACCCTAAAACACTCCCCCAGTACGACTCCCTACACTACCCAAAAACCACTGCACTACCCTAAAGCCTAAATCTCCTCCAGCACGAATCCCTGCACTACTCGAACACCAGTGCACTACCTTAAACCATAAATCTACCCCAGCACGACCCCCTACACTGCCCGAACACCACTGCAATACCCTAAACCCTAAACATACCCTCAGCATGACCCCCTACACTGCCTGAACGCCACTGCACTGCCCTAAACACTGAAACACCAGCCCCAGCACAACCCCCTACACTGCCCGAACACCACTGCACTGCCCTAAACCCTGAAACACCAGCCCCAGCCCGACCCCCTAAACTGCCCAAACACCACTGCACTACCCTAAACCCTAAATCTACCCCAGCACGACCCCCTACACTGCCCGAACACCACTGCAATACCCTAAACCCTAAACATACCCTCAGCATGACCCCCTACACTGCCCGAACGCCACTGCACTGCCCTAAACCCTAAAACACCACCCCAGCACGACCCCCTACACTGCCCAAACAGCACTGCACTGCTGTATACCCTGAAACACCATCCTAGCACGGCCCCCTACACTGCCCAAACACCACTGCACTGCCTTAATCCCTGAAACACCACCCCCATCAAGACCCCCTACACTGCCCCAATACCACTGCCCTAAACCATTAAACACCACCCCCAGCAAGACCCCTATACTTTCTGAACACCACTGCACTACACTAAACCCTTAAACACCAGTCCCACCACGACCCCCTACACTACCCGAACACCACTGCACTGCCATAATCCCAGAAACACCATCCCCAGAACGACCCCCTACATTGTCCGAACACAACTGCGCTGCCCTAAAACCTGAAACACCAGCCCCAGCACGAGCCCCTACACTGCCGGAACACCACTGCACTGTACTAAACCCTGAAACACCAGCCCCACTACAACCCCCTACATAGCCCGAACACCACTGCACTGCCCTAAACCCTGAAACACCACCCCCAGCAAGAATCCCTACACTGCCCGAACACCACTGCACTAAAACCCTGAAACACCACCCCCTGCACGACCCACCACACTGCCCCAACACCACTGCACTGTCCTAAACCCTGAAACACCACTCCCTGCATGACCCCCTACAGTGCCCGAACACCACTGCACTGCCGTAAACCCTGAAACACCAGCCCCAGCACGACACCCTGCACTGCCTGAACACCACTGCACTGCCCTAAACCCTGAAACACCATCCCCAGCACGACCCTCTACAGTACCCAAACACCACTGAACTATCCTAAACCCTAAAACACTCCCCCAGTATGACTCCCTACACTACCCAAAAACCACTGCACTACCCTAAAGCCTAAATCTCCCCACAGCACGAATCCCTGCACTACCCGAACACCAGTGCACTACCTTAAACCATAAATCTACCCCAGCACGACCCCCTACACTGCCCAAACACCACTGCAATACCCTAAACCCTAAACATACCCTCAGCATGACCCCCTACACTGCCCGAACGCCACTGCACTTCCCTAAACACTGAAACACCAGCACCAGCACAACCCCCTACACTGCCCGAACACCACTGCACTGCCCTAAACCCTGAAACACCAGCTCCAGCACGACCCCCTAAACTGCCCGAACACCACTGCACTACCCTAAACCATAAATCTAACCCAGCACGACCCCTACACTACCCAAACACCACTGCACAACCCTAAACCCTAAATCTACCCCCAGCACGACACCCCTACACTGCCCGAACACCACTGCACTACCCTAAACCGTAAATCTACTCTCAGCATGACCCTGTACACTGCCCGAACACCACTGCACTGCCCTAAACCCTGAAACACCAGCCCCAGCATGACCCCCTACACTGTCTGAACACCAATGCACTGCCCTAAACCCTAAATCACCACCCCCAGCACGACCCCCTACACTGCCTGAACACCACAGCACCGCCCTAAACCCTAAATCACCACCCCCAGCACGACCCCCTACAGTGCCCGAACACCACTGCACTGCCCTAAACCCTAAAACACCACCCCCAGCACAACCCCTTACACTGCCCGAACACCACTACACTGCCCTAAGCCCTGAAACACCAACCTCCAGCACGACACCCTACACTGCCAGAACACCACTGTACTGCCCTAAGCCCTGAAACACCAGCTCCAGCATGAGCCCCTACTCTGCCCGAACACCACTGCACTGTACTATACCCTGAAACACCAGCCCCAGCACGACCGCCTACACAGTCCGAACACCACTGCACTGCCCTAAACCCTGAAACACCACCCCCCAGCAAGAATCCCTACACTGCCCGAACACCACTGCACTAAACCCCGAAACAAGAACCCCTGCACGACCCACTACACTGCCCCAACACCACTTCACCATCCTAAACCCTGAAACACCACCCGCTGCATGATCCCCTACAGTGCCCGAACACCACTGCACTGCCGTAAACCCTAAAACACCCCCCCACACGACTCCCTACACTGCCCGATCACCACTGCACTGCCCTAAACCCTGAAACACCAGCCCCAGCACGACCCCCACACTGCCCGAACACCACTGCACTGCCCTAAACCCTGAAACACCGGTCCCAGCACGACCCCCTACACTGCCTGAACACCACTGCACCGCCCTAAACCCTAAATCACCACCCCCAGAAAGACCCATTACACTGCCCGAACACCACTGCACTGCCCTAAACCCTGAAACACCAACCTCCAGCACGACACCCTACACTGCCAGAACACCACTGTACTGCCCTAAGCCCTGAAACACCAGCCACAGCATGAGCCCCTACTCTGCCCGAACACCACTGCACTGTACTAAACCCTGAAACACCAGCCCCAGCACGACCGCCTACACAGTCCGAACACCACTGCACTGCCCTAAACCCTGAAACACCACCCCCCAGCAAGAAACCCTACACTGCCCGAACACCACTGCACTAAACCCCGAAACAAGAACCCCTGCACAACCCACTACACTGCCCCAACACCACTGCACCATCCTAAACCCTGAAACACCACCCGCTGCATGATCCCCTACAGTGCCCGAACACCACTGCACTGCCGTAAACCCTAAAACAACCCCCCGCACGACACCCTACACTGCCCAAACACCACTGCACTGCCCTAAACCCTGAAACACCAGACTCAGAATGACCCCCTACCCTGCCCGAACACCACTGCACTGCCCTAAGCCCTGTAACACCAGCCCCAGTATGACCCCCTACACTGCCCGAACAACACTTCACTGCCCTACACCCTGAAACACCAGCCCCAGCACGACCCCCTACACTGCACAAACAACACTGCAATGCCCTAAACCCTAAAACACCATCCCCAGCAAGACCTCCTACACTGCCTGAACACCACTGCACTGCCCTAAACCCTAAAACACCACCCCAGCACGACCCCCTACACTGCCCAAATACCACTGCACTGCTGTATACCCTGAAACACCATCCCAGCACAGCCCCCTACACTGCCCGAACACCACTGCACTGCCCTAATCCCTGAAACACCACCCCCATCAAGACCCCCTACACTGCCCCAACACCACTGCCCTAAACCATTAAACACTACCCCCAGCAAGACCCCTATACTTTCCCAACACCACTGCACTGCACTAAACCCTTAAACACCAGTCCCAGCATGACCCCCTACACTACCCGAACACCACTGCACTGCCATAATCCCAGAAACACCAGCCCCAGAACGACCCACTACACTGCCCGAACACCACTGCACTGCCCTAAGCCCTGAAACACCAGCCCCAGCACGAGCCCATACAATGCCCGAACACCACTGCACTGTACTAAACCCTGAAACACCAGCCCCACTACGACCCCCTACACAGCCCGAACACCACTGCACTGCCCTAAACCCTGAAACACCACCCCCCCGCAAGAATCCCTACACTGCCCGAACACCACTGCACTAAACCCTGAAACATCACCCCCTGCACGACCCACTACACTGCCCCAGCACCACTGCACTGTCCTAAACCCTGAGACACCACTCCCTGCATGACCCGCTACAGTGCCCGAACACCACTGCACTGCCGTAAACCCTGAACGACCAGCCCCAGCACGACTCCCTACGCTGCCCGAACACCACTGCACTGCCCTAAACCCTGAAACAACAGCCCATGCACCACTCCCTACACTGCCCGAACACCACTGCACTGCCCTAAACCCTGAAACAACAGCCCCAGCACGACCCCCTACACTGCCGGAACATCACTGCACTGCCCTAAACCCTGTCCCAGCAGGACCCTTTACATTGCCCGAACACCACTGCACTGCCCTAAACCCTGAAAATCCAGCCCCAGTAAGACCCCCTACACTGCCCGAACACCACTGCACTGCCCTAATCCCTGAAACACCAGCTCCAGCATGACCCCCTACCCTGCCTGAACACCACTGCCCTATACCCTGAAAAACCAGCCCCAGCACGACCCCCTACACTGCTCAAACACCACTGCACTGCCCCATACCCTGAAACACCAACCTCATCAAGACTCCCTACACAGACCGAACACCACTGCACTGCCCTTAACCCTAAAACACCACCCCAGCAAGACCCCCTACACTGCCCGAACACCACTGCACTGCCATAAACCCTGAAACACCACCCCATCAATACACCCTACACTTCCCGAACACCACTGCACTAAACACTGAAACACCACCCCCTGCACGACCCCCTATACTGCCCGAACACCACTGTACGGCCCTAAGCCCTAAAACACCACCTCCAGCATGACCCCTACACTGCCCGAACACCACTGCACTGCCCTTAAATCAGAAACACCATCCCTAAAACACCACCCCCAGCACAACCCCCTACACAGCCTGAAAACCACTGCACTGCCCTCAACCCTGAAACACCAGCCCAGCACGACCCCCTACACTGCCCAAACACCACTGCACTGCCCTAAACCCTGAAACAACAGCCTCAGCACAACCCCCTACACTGCCCGAACACCACTGCACTGCCCCAAGCCCTGTAACACCACCCCAGCATGACCCCCTACATTGCCCGAAGAACATTGCACTGCCCTAAACCCTGAAACACCAGCCCCAGCATGACCACCTACACTGCCCGAACATCAGTGCACTGCCCTAAACTCCAAAACACCAGCCCCAGCACGACCCCATACACTGCACGAACACCACGACACTGCCCTAAACCCTGAAACACCAGTCCCAGCACGATGCTCTACACTGCCCGAAAATCACTGCACTGCCCTAAACCCTGAAACACCAGTCCCAGCACGACACCCTGCGTTGCCCGAACACCACTGCACAGACCTAAATCCTGAAACACCAGCCCCAGCATGGCCCCCTACACTGTCCGAACACCACTGCACTGCCTTAAACCCTGAAACACCAGCCCCAGGATGACCCCCTACACTGCCCGAACACAATTGCACTGCCCTAAACCCTGAAACACCTGCCCCAGCACGACCCCCTACACTGCCCAAACACCAATGTACTGCCCTAAACCCTGAAACACCAGTCCCAGCACGACACCCTGCACTGCCCGAACACCACTGCACTGCCCTAAACCCTGAAACACCATCCCCAGCACAACCCCCTACTCTACCCAAAAACCACTGCACTACCCTAAAGCCTAAATCTCGCCCAGCACGAAGCCCTGCACTACCCGAACACAAGTGCACTACCTTAAACCCTAAATCTACCCCAAGCACGACCCCCTACACTGCCCGAACACCACTGCAATACCCTAAACCCTAAACATACCCTCAGCATGACCCCCTACACTGCCCAAACGCCACTGCACTGCCCTAAACACTGAAACACCAGCCCCAGCACAACCCCCTACACTGCCCGAACACCACTGCACTACCCTAAACCCTGAAACACCAGCCCCAGCACGACCCCCTAAACTGCCCGAACACCACTGCACTACCCTAAACCCTAAATCTAACACAGCACGACCCCCTACACTACCCGAACACCACTGCACTACCCTAAACCCTAAATCTACCCCCTGCACGACCCCCTACAGCGCCCGAACACCACTGCAATACCCTAAACCCTAAATCTACTCTCAGCATGACCCTCTACACTGCCCGAACACTACTGCACTGCCCTAAACCCTGAAGCACCAGCCCCAGCACGACCCCCGACACTGTCTGAACACCACTGCACTGCCCTAAACCCTGAATCACCACCCCCAGCACAACCCCTACACTGCTTGAACACCACTGCACTGCTCTAAACCCTAAAACGCCAACCCCAGCACGACCCCTACACTGCCCGAAAACCACTGCACCACCCTAAACCCTAAATCACCACCCCCAGCACGACCCCCTACACTGCCCGAACACCACTGCACTGCCCTAAGCCCTGAAACACCAACCTCCTGCACAACACCCTACACTGCCAGAATACCACTGTACTGCCCTAAGCCCTGAAACACCAGACCCAGCATGAGCCCCTACACTGCCCGAACACCTCTGCACTGTACTAAACCCTGAAACACCAGCCCCAGCACGACCCCCTACACAGTCCGAACACCACTGCACTGCCCTAATCCCTGAAACACCACCCCCAGCAAGAATCCCTACGCTGCCCAAACACCACTGCACTAAACCCCGAAACACCACCCCCTGCACGACCCACTACACTGCCCCAACACCACTGCACCGTCCTAAACCCTGAAACACCACCCGCTGCATGATCCCCTACAATGCCCGAACACCACTGCACTGCCGTAAACCCTAAAACACCCCCCCGCACGACTCCCTATACTGCCCGATCACCACTGCACTGCCCGAAACCCTGAAACACCAGCCCGAGCAACCCCCTTTACATTGCCCGAACACCACTGCACTGCCCTAAAACCTGAAAAACCAGCCCCAGTACGACACCTACACTGCCCAAACACCACTGCACTGCCCTAATCCCTGAAACACCAGCCCCAGCACGACCCCCTACCCTGCCCGAACACCACTGCCCAATACCCTGAAACACCAGCCCCAGCACGACTCCCTACACTGCCCGATCACCACTGCACTGCCCTAAACCCTGAAACACCAGCCCCAGCAGGACCCATTACATTGCCTGAACACCACTGCACTGCCCTAAACCCTGAAAAACCAGCCCCAGTACGACCCA
Source organism: Triturus cristatus (assembly GCF_964204655.1). Classification (NCBI taxonomy): domain Eukaryota; kingdom Metazoa; phylum Chordata; class Amphibia; order Caudata; family Salamandridae; genus Triturus; species Triturus cristatus. The sequence continues at coordinate 867,217,917 of NC_140579.1, read as the reverse complement.
TACACTGCTCAAACACCACTGCACTGCCCTAAACTCTGAAACACCAACTTCATCAAGACCCCCTACACAGACCGAACACCACTGCACTGCCATAAACCCTGAAACACCACCCACGCAATATGCCCTACACTTCCCGAACACCACTGCACTAAACACTGAAACACAACCCCATGCACAACCCCCTACACTGCCCGAACACCACTGCCCTACCCTAAACCCTAAAACACCACCCCCAGCATGACCCCTTACACTGCCCGAACACAACTGCACTGCCCTCAACCCTGAAACACCAACCCTAAAACACCACCCCCAGCACAACCCACTACAAAGCCGAACCACCACTGCACTGCCCTCAACCCTGAAACACCAGCGCCAGCATGACACTCTACACTGCCCGAACACCACTGCACTGCCCTAAACCCTGAAACACCAGCCTCAGCATGACCCCCTACACTGCCCGAACACCACTGCACTGCCCTACCCTAAGCCCTGTAACACCAGCCCCAGCATGACCCCCTACACTGCCCGAACAACACTGCACTGCCCTAAACCCTGAAACACCAGCCCCAGCACAACCCCCTACACTGCACGAACACCACTGCAATGCCCTAAGCCCTAAAACACCATCCCCAGCAAGACCCCCTACACTGCCTGAACACCACTGCACTGCCCTACACCCTAAAACACCACCCCAGCACAACCCCCTACACTGCCCAAACACCACTGCACTGCTGTATACCCTGAAACACCATCCCAGCACGACCCCCTACACTGCCCGAACACCACTGCACTGCCCTAATCACTGAAACACTACCCCCATCAAGACCCCCTACACTGCCTCAACACAACTGCCCTAAACCATTAAACACCACCCCCAGCAAGACCCCTATACTTTCCGAACACCACTGCACTGCACTAAACCCTTAAACACCAGTCCCAGCACGACCCCCTACACTACCCGAACACCACTGCACTGCCGTAAACCCTAAAACACCCCCCCGCACGACCCCCCACACTGCCCGATCACCACTGCACTGCCCTAAACCCTGAAACACCAGCCCCAGCACGACCCCTACACTGCCCGAACACCACTGCACTGCCCTAAACCCTGAAAGACCAGCCCCAGCATGACCCACTACACTGCCCGAACACCACTGCACTGCCCTAAACCCTGAAACACCTGTCTCAGCAGGACCCTTTACATTGCCAAAACTCCACTGCACTGTCCTAAACCCTGAAACACGAGCCCCAGTACGACCCCTACACTGTCCAAACACCACTGCACTGCCCTAATCCCTGAAACACCAGCCCCAGCATGACCCCCTACCCTGCCCGAACACCACTGCCCGATACCCTGAAACACCCGCCCAAGCACGACCCCCTCCACTGCTCAAACACCACTGCACTGCCCTAAACCCTGAAACACCAACCTCATCAAGACCCCCTACACAGACTGAACACCACTGCTCTGCCCTAAACCCTAAAACACCACCCCAGCAAGACCCCTACACTGCCCGAACACCACTGCACTGCCATAAACCCTGAAACACCACCCCCAGCATGACCCCCTACACTGCTCAAACACCACTGCGCTGCCCTAAACTCTGAAACACCATCCCCAGCACGACACCCTACACTGCCCGAACACCACTGCACTGCCCTAAACCCTGAAACACCAGCCTCAGCATGACCCCCTACCCTGCCCGAACACCACTGCACTGCCCTAAGCCCTGTAACACCAGCCCCAGCATGACCCCCTACACTGCCCGAACAACACTTCACTGCCCTACACCCTGAAACACCAGCCCCAGCACGACCCCCTACGCTGCACAAACAACACTGCAATGCCCTAAACCCTAAAACACCATCCCCAGCAAGACCCCCTACACTGCCTGAACACCACTGCACTGCCCTAAACCCTAAAACACCACCCAAGCACGACCCCCTACACTGCCCTAACACCACTGCACTGCCCTAAACCCTGAAAGACCAGCCACAGCACGACCCCCTCCACTGCCCAAACACCACTGCACTGCCCTAAACCCAGAAACAACAGCCCCAGCACGACCCCCTACACTTCCAGAACATCACTGCACTGCCCTAAACCCTGAAACACCTGTCCCAGCAGGACCCTTTACATTGCCCAAACACCACTGCACTGCCCTAAACCCTGAAAAACCAGCCCCAGTACGACCCCCTACACTACCCAAACACCACTGCACTGCCCTAATTCCTGAAACACCAGCCCCAGCACGACTCCCTACCCTGCCTGAACACCACTGCCCGATACTCTGAAACACCAGCCCCAGCACAACCCCCTACACTGCCGGAAAATCACTGCACTGCCCTGAACCCTGAAACACCAGCCCCAGCACGACCCCCTACACTGCCCGAACACCACTGCACTGCCCTAAACCCTGAAAGACCAGCCCCAGCACGACCCACTACACTGCCCGAACACCACTGCACTGCCCTAAACCCTGAAACACCTGTCCCAGCACGACCCCTACACTGCCTGAACACCACTGCACCGCCCTAAACCCTAAATCACCACCCCCAGCACGACCCCCTACAGTGCCCGAACACCACTGCACTGCCCTAAACCCTAAAACAGCACCCCCAGCACAACCCCTTACACTGCCCGAACACCACTGCACTGCCTTAAGCCCTGAAACACCAACCTCCAGCACGACACCCTACACTGCCAGAACACCACTGTACTGCCCTAAGCCCTGAAACAACAGCCCCAGCATGAGCCCCTACTCTGCCCGAACACCACTGCACTGTACTAAACCCTGAAACACCAGCCCCAGCACGACCGCCTACACAGTCCGAACACCACTGCACTGCCCTAAATCCTGAAACACCACCCCCCAGCAAGAAACCCTACACTGCCCGAACACCAATGCACTAAACCCCGAAACAAGAACCCCTGCACAACCCACTACACTGCCCCAACACCACTGCACCATCCTAAACCCTGAAACACAAGCCCCAGCACGACTGCCTACACCGTCCCAACACCACTGCACTGCCGTAAACCCTAAAACACCCCCCCCGCACGACTCCCTACACTGCCCCATCACCACTGCACTGCCCTAAACCCTGAAACACCAGCCCCAGCACGACCCCCTACACTGCCCGAACACCACTGCACTGCCCTAAACCCTGAAAGACCAGCCCCAGCATGACCCACTACACTGCCCGAACACCACTGCACTGCCCTAAACCCTGAAACACCTGTCCCAGCAGGACCCTTTACATTGCCAAAACTCCACTGCACTGTCCTAAACCCTGAAACACGAGCCCCAGTACGACCCCTACACTGTCCAAACACCACTGCACTGCCCTAATCCCTGAAACACCAGCCCCAGCATGACCCCCTACCCTGCCCGAACACCACTGCCCGATACCCTGAAACACCCGCCCCAGCACGACCCCCTCCACTGCTCAAACACCACTGCACTGCCCTAAACCCTGAAACACCAACCTCATCAAGACCCCCTACACAGACTGAACACCACTGCACTGCCCTAAACCCTAAAACACCACCCCAGCAAGACCCCTACACTGCCCGAACACCACTGCACTGCCATAAACCCTGAAACACCCCCCCCAGCATGACCCCCTACACTGCTCAAACACCACTGCGCTGCCCTAAACTCTGAAACACCATCCCCAGCACGACACCCTACACTGCCCGAACACCACTGCACTGCCCTAAACCCTGAAACACCAGCCTCAGCATGACCCCCTACCCTGCCCGAACACCACTGCACTGCCCTAAGCCCTGTAACACCAGCCCCAGCATGACCCCCTACACTGCCCGAACAACTCTTCACTGCCCTACACCCTGAAACACCAGCCCCAGCACGACCCCCTACACTGCACAAACAACACTGCAATGCCCTAAACCCTAAAACACCATCCCCAGCAAGACCCCCTACACTGCCTGAACACCACAGCACTGCACTAAACCCTAAAACACCACCCCAGCACGACCCCCTACACTGCCCAAATACCACTGCACTGCTGTATACCCTGAAACCCCATCCCAGCACAGTCCCCTACACTGCCCGAACACCACTGCACTGCCCTAATCCCTGAAACACTACCCCCATTGTTAGAAATGGGATTTCTGGTTGGCTAGGGCTTGCGCCAAAGCCAGACAGAAACCACCACTCTAGTCAGGGCTGGGGAGTTACACGCCAAAGATAACCCCTGCTCACCCCCTTGGTAGCTTGGCACGAGCAGTCAGGCTTATCCCTGAGGCGATGTGTAAAGCGTTTGCGCGCGCACCCAGCAACAACACCCAAGGCCCACCACAAAGGAAACTCCACACAAGGTATTCTATAAAAATAGCCTTGGTATTATACACAACACATTAGATAAAACCACACACTCTTCAATGTGCCAACAGGCACGGGCAGAATTTACAAGGGATTATATGTACAGGGGACAGGGCCACGTGGACCGCTGTCCGGAATTAGCACTCTTAGAACATAGGAATAATACTGTAGTACAAAATAACATATGTAGCACACAACCAGTAACTACTGGTATCAGGTAAGTACCACCTACGCAACCCTAACCACCTTAGGAAAATATTGCGCAGGGAATCAGGACCTCACTAGCACCACCTGTACTAGGGAGAAAACAACCACCTAAGTATCACAATACCTGTAGGGGTCTAAGCACATAAACACATGATGCATAACATTCAGAGGTGTAAAGCAAAGCACATGACGCATAAACACATTCAGAGGTGCAGAAAAGGTACAATGGCGCCAAAACTCACATTAGCCACTACTGTGGCAGTCCCTAGGCCAACTGGCCTTGAAGGGGCAAGGACGCCCTGTGTCCAGGAAAGTCAGGGCGCGCCTGCGCAGGCTGCGCAAGCCAGAACACCGAGGCCACAACCTAAACGTTGCAGCTGCCCACGAAGTGCTGGGCAACTGGAGAAATGCTGGGGCCAACGTTGGAGCCTCCCAGGGCTCTGAAACACTGAAAATGCCCCCTAGAGCCTCGCAGGCTCTAAATAATAATGTGCCGTCGTTGGAGTCCCTCTGGACTCTGAATCAATACTGCCCCCGTAACGTTGGAGCCTCACGAGCGCTCTAAAATAATATGCCCCCACGATGGAGTCCCTCTCAGGGACTCGCGAGCCTCACAGGCTCGGGAAACAATGTGCCCACTTCGTTGGAGTCCCACGCGGGGACTCGAGAACACACTGTGGCCCGCGTTGGAGCCTCACAGGCTCGAGAAGCACTGCCCCCTTCGGTGGAGCGTCAGGCGCTCTGGCACAAGGCCGCCCCCACTCACCGGGGCAGCCGGCTCCTTACGGCGGTAGTTGAAAATGCAGCCCGGACCCCCCTCAGTGCCCTCACTCACCGGACTGACGCGGGGCCTCCTCCCTGCGGGGGACGCCTCCTCCGGTGGGTGCGTGGGGCTGTCCTCTGTCTCTGGCTCACCGGGACTTCGTCGGGGATCCGGCGAGGCTGCCGGACTGCTTCCTCCTCTTCACTTTGTTGCAGGAGCGCGGGGTATGCTCCCGTCCGCTTCCTGGGTTGGGCCACGCCCCCGTCCCTTCCGAGACTGCCTGACTTCCTTTCCACTCGGCCGCGGCGGGGATTTGGATACGGCGGCAATGAGGGGTGGGCTCCCTCAATTAAACCCCGGCGATAGCGGGGTAGGCTCCCGCTATCAAAATAAACAATTAAGCTAGGTGGGCACCCGCCTTGGAACACGGCAGACAAGCGGGGAATCCCACGCCGGGGTTCCCTCGCTAAATATTGCAGCTCAGCGCTGCTGGGGCCACAATAGAGCGCTCCTAGCGCTATAGGCAAATCAAAGCGTTTCCAGGCGCTTAGGGACACAAATAAGTGCTCCCAGCGCTTTAGGGCCAAATAATCCCAAAATCAGCAAAGTTCTCCCTTGCAGGCAGCAAGGCAGGGGTGGGGGGCAAGGCTGGACCCAGAGCCAGCTCACTGGGCCTCCAGGCAGGGAGGTAGTCCAAGTGGCGGTCCTCTGGTCCAGCAGCAGCAGCAGCCCCCCTCAGGTAGGATCCTAGAAGAGAACAGTTTCTGTGGGGACACAGCCCCATTTTTATACAGCAAAACCCTTTGTTCTGGGTTCAGGGTGAGGGGGAAAACCAGTCGCAGCTGGTTGGGGAGCACCCTTGATGTGCTCAGCCCCTCACCCTATTCATTGGCAGGGCTAGGGTCGTCAGTCACACCGCAGGGGGCGGGGCCAGCATTGTGTGTGGAAAACCCTGTCCTATTCAGGACCCAGGTGTACTCCTCCCACCCATCTAGCTGCTGATCTCCCCATTCACCACTGGGTGACTCATCCTGACTCTGGGGAATCCCTAGCCCGTCACATGACATGACCAGCCAATCACGCGACAGACACACTGCACACAGAAGTGCCCACTCCTAGAAGTGGCACTTCCACACTAGGTACATGCACGCCGCACACATCATCGCGCAGCATTCACTCCCACGAGTCCGCACATACCAAACTCGGGCCTGCACACCCCACGCATCAGGAACTACTAGGGACACATACATTCCCCATGCATTCCTATGGGAGGGCAGGCCTATCTCACCACATGCACTCAGAGCACGCACGCACTTTACCCTGGGACACAGGGAAAGTGCGCAGGGACCAAACAATTACCACACCAAGTCACCAGTAAAACGCAAAAAAAGTTCAGGGGTGAACCTGCCAGAAGGGCCAAGTCCAACACCCATCAAGACCCCCTACACTGCCCCAACACCACTGCCCTAAACCATTAAACACTACCCCCAGCAAGACCCCTATACTTTCCCAACACCACTGCACTGCACTAAACCCTTAAACACCAGTCCGAGCATGACCCCCTACACTACCCGAACACCACTGCACTGCCATAATCCCAGAAACACCAGCCCCAGAACGACCCACTACACTGCCCGAACACCACTGCACTGCCCTAAGCCCTGAAACACCAGCCCCAGCACAAGCCCATACAATGCCCGAACACCACTGCACTGTACTAAACCCTGAAACACCAGCCCCACTACGACCCCCTACACAGCCCGAACACCACTGCACTGCCCTAAACCCTGAAACACCACCCCCAGCAAGAATCCCTACACTGCCCGAACACCACTGCATTAAACCCTGAAACATCACCCCCTGCACGACCCACTATACTGCCCCACCACCACTGCACTGTCCTAAACCCTGAGACACCACTCCCTGCATGACCCCCTACAGTGCCCGAACACCACTGCACTGCTTTAAACCCTGAAAGACCAGCCCCAGCACGACTCCCTACACTGCCAGAACACCACTGCTCTGCCCTAAACCTTAAATTACCACCCCCAGCACGACCCCCTACAGTGCCCGAACACCACTGCACTGCCCTAAACCCTAAAAAACCACCCCCAGCACAACCCCTTACACTGCCCGAACACCACTGCACTGCCCTAAGCCCTGAAACACCAACCTCCAGCACGACACCCTACACTGCCAGAACACCACTGTACTGCCCTAAGCCCTGAAACACCAGCCCCAGCATGAGCCCCTACTCTGCCCGAACACCACTGCACTGTACTAAACCCTGAAACACCAGCCCCAGCACGACCGCCTACACAGTCCGAACACCACTGCACTGCCCTAAACCCTGAAACACCACCCCCCAGCAAGAAACCCTACACTGCACGAACACCACTGCACTAAACCCCGAAACAAGAACCCCTGCACAACCCACTACACTGCCCCAACACCACTGCACCATCCTAAACCCTGAAACACCACCCGCTGCATGATCCCCTACAGTGCCCGAACACCACTGCACTGCTGTAAACCCTAAAACACCCCCCCGCACGACTCCCTACACTGCCCGATCACCACTGCACTGCCCTAAACCCTGAAACACCAGCCCCAGCACGACCCCCTACACTGCCCGAACACCACTGCACTGCCCTTAACCCTGAAAGACCAGCCCCAGCACGACCCACTACACTGCCCGAACACCACTGCACTGCCCTAAACCCTGAAACACCTGTCCCAGCAGGACCCTTTACATTGCCCAAACTCCACTGCACTGTCCTAAACCCTGAAACACGAGCCCCAGTACGACCCCTACACTGTCCAAACACCACTGCACTGCCCTAATCCCTGAAACACCAGCCCCAGCATGACCCCCTACCCTGCCCGAACACCACTGCCCGATACCCTGAAACTCCCGCCCCAGCACGACCCCCTACACTGCTCAAACACCACTGCACTGCCCTAAACCCTGAAACACCAACCTCATCAAGACCCCCTACACAGACTGAACACCACTGCACTGCCCTAAACCCTAAAACACCACCCCAGCAAGACCCCTACACTGCCCGAACACCACTGCACTGCCATAAACCCTGAAACACCACCCCCAGCATGACCCCCTACACTGCTCAAACACCACTGCGCTGCCCTAAACTCTGAAACACCATCCTCAGCACGACACCCTACACTGCCCGAACACCACTGCACTGCCCTAAACCCTGAAACACCAGCCTCAGCATGACCCCCTACCCTGCCCGAACACCACTGCAGTGCCCTAAGCCCTGTAACACCAGCCCCAGCATGACCCCCTACACTGCCCAAATACCACTGCACTGCTGTATACCCTGAAACACCATCCCAGCACAGCCCCCTACACTGCCCGAACACCACTGCACTGCCCTAATCCCTGAAACACCACCCCCATCAAGACCCCCTACACTGCCCCAACACCACTGCCCTAAACCATTAAACACTACCCCCAGCAAGACCCCTATACTTTCCCAACACCACTGCACTGCACTAAACCCTTAAACACCAGTCCCAGCATGACCCCCTACACTACCCGAACACCACTGCACTGCCATAATCCCAGAAACACCAGCCCCAGAACGACCCACTACACTGCCCGAACACCACTGCACTGCCCTAAGCCCTGAAACACCAGCCCCAGCACGAGCCCATACAATGCCCGAAAACCACAGCACTGTACTAAACCCTGAAACACCAGCCCCACTACGACCCCCTACACAGCCCGAACACCACTGCACTGCCCTAAACCCTAAAACACCACCCCCAGCAAGAATCCCTACACTGCCCGAACACCACTGCATTAAACCCTGAAACATCACCCCCTGCACGACCCACTACACTGCCCCTAGCACCACTGCACTGTTCTGAACCCTGAGACACCACTTCCTGCATGACCCCCTACAGTGCCCGAACACCACTGCACTGCCGTAAACCCTGAACGACCAGCCCCAGCATGACTCCCTACACTGCCCGAACACCACTGCACTGCCCTAAACCCTGAAACAACAGCCCCAGCACGACCCCCTACACTGCCGGAACATCACTGCACTGCCCTAAACCCTGTCCCAGCAGGACCCTTTACATTGCCCGAACACCACTGCACTGCCCTAAACCCTAAAAATCCAGCCCCAGTACGACCCCCTCCACTGCCCGAACACCACTGCACTGCCCTAATCCCTGAAACACCAGCTCCAGCATGACCCCCTACCCTGCCTGAACACCACTGCCCTATACCCTGAAAAACCAGCCCCAGCACGACCCCCTACACTGCTCAAACACCACTGCACTGCCCTATACCCTGAAACACCAACCTCATCAAGACCCCTACACAGACCGAACACCACTGCACTGCCCTAAACCCTAAAACACCACCCCAGCAAGACCCCCTACACTGCCCGAACACCATTGCACTGCCATAAACCCTGAAACACCACCCCAGCAAGACCCCCTACACTGCCCGAACACCACTGCACTGCCCTAAACCCTGAAACAACAGCCTCAGCACGACCCCCTACACTGCCCGAACACCACTGCACTGCCCCAAGCCCTGTAACACCAGCCCCAGCACGACCCCATACATTGCCCGAAGAACATTGCACTGCCCTAAACCCTGAAACACCAGCCCCAGCATGACCCCCTACAATGCCCGAACATCAGTGCACTGCCCTAAACCCCAAAACACCAGCCCCAGCACGACCCCCTACACTGCACGAACACCACGACACTGCCCTAAACCCTGAAACACCAGTCCCAGCACGATGCTCTACACTGCCCGAAAATCACTGCACTGCCCTAAACCCTGAAACACCAGTCCCAGCACGACACCCTGCGTTGCCCGAACACCACTGCACAGACCTAAATCCTGAAACACCAGCCCCAGCATGGCCCCCTACACTGTCCGAACACCACTGCACTGCCTTAAACCCTGAAACACCAGCCCCAGGATGACCCCCTACACTGCCCGAACACAATTGCACTGCCCTAAGCCCTGAAACACCTGCCCCAGCACGACCCCCTACACTGCCCAAACACCAATGTACTGCCCTAAACCCTGAAACACCAGTCCCAGCACGACACCCTGCACTGCCCGAACACCACTGCACTGCCCTAAACCCTAAAACACCATCCCCAGCACAACCCCCTACACTACCCAAACACCACTGAACTACCCTAAACCCTAAAACACTCCCCCAGTACGACTCCCTACACTACCCAAAAACCACTGCACTACCTAAAGCATAAATCTACCCCCAGCACGAAGCCCTGCACTACCCGAACACAAGTGCACTACCTTAAACCCTAAATCTACCCCAAGCACGACCCCCTACACTGCCCGAACACCACTGCAATACCCTAAACATACCCTCAGCATGACCCCCTACACTGCCCAAATGCCACTGCACTGCCCTAAACACTGAAACACCAGCCCCAGCACAACCCCCTACACTGCCCGAACACCACTGCACTACCCTAAACCCTGAAACACCAGCCCCAGCACGACCCCCTAAACTGCCCGAACACGACTACACTACCCTAAACCCTAAATCTAACACAGCACGACCCCCTACACTACCCGAACACCACTGCACTACCCTAAACCCTAAATCTACCCCCTGCACGACCCCCTACAGTGCCCGAACACCACTGCAATACCCTAAACCCTAAATCTACTCTCAGCATGAACCTCTACACTGCCCGAACACCACTGCACTGCCCTAAACCCTGAAGCACCAGCCCCAGCACGACCCCCGACACTGTCTGAACACCACTGCACTGCCCTAAACCCTAAATCACCACCCCCAGCACGACCCCTACACTGCTTGAACACCACTGCACTGCTCTAAACCCTAAAACGCCACCCCCAGCACGACCCCTACACTGCCCGAAAACCACTGCACCACCCTAAACCCTAAATCACCACCCCCAGCACGACCCCCTACACTGCCCGAACACCACTGCACTGCCCTAAACCCTAAAACACCGCCCCAGCATGACCCCCTACACTGCACGAACACCACTGCACTGCCCTAAACCCTAAAACACCACCCCCAGCACGACCCCTTACACTGCCCGAACACCACTGCACTGCCCTAAGCCCTGAAACACCAACCTCCTGCACAACACGCTACACTGCCAGAACACCACTGTACTGCCCTAAGCCCTGAAACACCAGACCCAGCATGAGCCCCTACACTGCCCAAACACCACTGCACTGTACTAAACCCTGAAACACCAGCCCCAGCAGGACCCCCTACACAGTCCGAACACCACTGCACTGCCCTAAACCACCACCCCTAGCAAGAATCCCTACGCTGCCCAAACACCACTGCACTAAACCCCGAAACACCACCCCCTGCACGACCCACTACACTGCCCCAACACCACTGCACCGTCCTAAACCCTGAAACACCACCCGCTGCATGATCCCCTACAATGCCCGAACACCACCGCACTGCCGTAAACCCTAACACACCCCCCCGCATGACTCCCTATACTGCCCGATCACCACTGCACTGCCCGAAACCCTGAAACACCAGCCCCAGCAACCCCCTTTACATTGCCCGAACACCACTGCACTGCCCTAACCCCTGAAAAACCAGCCCCAGTACGACCCCTACACTGCCCAAACACCACTGCACTGCCCTAATCCCTGA